>NC_140005.1:6736786-7366849 GCF_964263955.1 Coregonus lavaretus
TCCTTAATTTTGGGTCTGTCACAATGGTCAGGTATTCTGCCACTGTGTACACTCTGTTTAGGGCCAAATAGCATTCTAGTTTGCTCTGTTTTTTTGTTAGTTCTTTCCAATGTCAAGTATTATCTTTTTGTTTTCTCATGATTTGGTTGGGTCTAATTGTGTTGCTGTCCTGGACCTATGGTTGTGTTTGTAAACAGAGCCCCAGGACCAGCTTGCTTAGGGGATCTTCTCCAGATTAATCTCTCAGTAGGTGATGGCTTTGTTATGGAAGGTTTCGGAATCGCTTCATTTTAGGTGGTTGTAGAATTTAACAGCTCTTTTCTGGAATTTGATAATTAGCGGGTATCGGCCTAATTCTGCTCTGCATGCATTATTTTGTGTTTTACGATGTACAAGGAGGATTATTTTTGCAGAATTCTGCATGCAGAGTCTCAATTTGGTGTTTGTCCCATTCCAGGCAACTGGACCTTTTTTGGAACACCATCATTTTTTGTCTTACTGAGATTTACTGTCAAGGCCAGGTCTGACAGTATCTGTGCAGAAGATCTAGGGGCTGTTGTAGGCCGTCCTTGGCTGGGGACAGAAGCACCAGATCATCAGCAAATCTTTCTCTGTCTGCTCTCTGCTCTCTCTTCTCTCGCTTGCTCTGCTCTTTCTCCTCTCTCTCTCTCTACCCCCCTCCTCCTCCTCCTCCTCTTCCACATCCCTGGAGAGAGTGTTAATCAGGAGTGGCCCGTCCCCTGGCTCCCACTGGGGCATACCTGGGCTGGATGATAGGGATGGGGTTGGAGAGGAAGCTGCTGCTGGGAGGATGACATTCTTCCAACTGGGCCTGATAAAATATGCTGAAGGACCAGATGTCTGTGCTCAGGTGGATCTTGAATGTTGGCCCCCCCTCTCTCGCGCCTTAAGCCCTCTACTATTTTCTAGTGTGCGTAGAGTGTACCATATATGTCAGTGTGTGTGTGTGAGAGAACATGCGTGGGTGTGCGTCCAGAAGTGTTCCTGTTTGCAAAGATATGCTCATTATAACACATGGTGGTGAGTCATCAGGCGTAGTAATTTGGGGATCCATGAAGGTGAGAAATTAGTAACAGTAGGGGTGAGGTGCCTGGTCCCTCAAAGCTTATTTGTCGCATACACAGATTAGCAGATGTTAAAGCAAGTGTAGCGAAATGCTTGTGTTCTCGCTCCTGTGTTGCAGTAAATGTATAACAGTACAATACTAATACACAAATAATCTCAAGAAGAAAAAAATAATAAAATAAAAAGACGAAGAAACAAGATATTAAGAAACATCAGAACAAGCAATATCAGTCTTGAATATAAATATGTGACCGACCGCCTCGATTCGGTGTTATGTAGTAATATTTGAAATTTGGTTTTTTACATTGGAGACTCAGAGCTAGAAAATAGTATATCATTCACTGCAGTTGAGGAACAAATGGGAAAGTATTTATGCTTTGAAAGTTGATAATCTTGTAACCCCACTTTTGAGAAAATGGCCCTTGAATGTTTTGGGATACCTAGTGGAGAGCTCTTCTTTGTCTACACACATTGAGCATCATTTACACCCTCTTAAGCCTTCTCCCCAACCATCTCTTTAAGGATTCACATGTGAGGCCATGTGCTAAACAGAGAGTACGGTAGTGTACAACCAAAGATTTCAAGACTAAAGGCTGGTTTTATACTACTTCAGTGACATCATGAACATTCTATTGTCGTCCGACATCAAGCTTGTCGTTATGAAAAAGTATAAACACAACAACGACAGGCTGCATGACATCAGCAACCTGGTGGTCCAAAAATAGCACAACTGGTGTATTTTAACACCAATAAACCCATCCGTTTAAAAATGAATTTAGTATATGTCAATCTAGTAAACCAGGCAACTAAAAGCAACTTTCTAAAACAATAGTTTTGGTTCGTTTCGTTGCTTGTTAGAAGGTGTAAACGGTACAGTGAAATGGTTAATTGCATAGTGGAGTCTTTTGTTTAGACATGTAGCTAGCTAGCTAGCTAGCTAAACAATGAACCATAATCCCAACTCATGATGTTACTACCCTGCATGAATCTACAGGTAGCTAAAGCTAACCAACTAGCTAGGTTCAATGTTAGCTAGCTAGCTAACATTAGGCTACAACTAGCAATGTGAAATGACTCTGAGACATGAATGACATTACTACACAGATCATAGACGTAACATTAGCTAGCCAGCTAACGTTAGCTAGCTAGCAACAGTATGCTTTAACTTGCAATGAAAATGACTTTCTGACTAAATTAGAAACGTATAATATCTGTAAATAATAATAATAATAATAATATGCCATTTAGCAGACGCTTTTATCCAAAGCGAACTACAGTCATGCGTGCATACATTTTTGTGTATGGGTGGTCCCGGGGATTGAACCCACTACCTTGGCGTTACAAGCGCCGTGCTCTACCAGCTGAGCTACAGAGGACCACAAAATGTAGCAAGCTAGGGGCAAGCTAGACTCTCTTACTCCTATACATGGATGCCCTTAGTTTGAAGATGTAATCCAGACAGGTGTTTTATACAACAGCCTTCTGTTTTCTCTTTTCGACTCCCTCCGCATCTGCAATCAAACGCCTGAATTTTCTCCATCTCCTTAGCTGTCGTACTCTGCTTCCACCGGGCATTACACTGATTTCAAAACTTGGTCCTCCAGAAACTGAAAAGCCTAAGCACCACTTGTACAGTTCTTTTAGAAAGGATTACCTACACATACTAAGTAGCTCACGTTATAGACAGAAGCGTGCTACATGGCAGACCAATCACGTCCAACCCATCCATTATCTCAGCCAATCATGGCTAGCGGGAAGGTTCATGTCTTTTTCTAGGCTTGTAATTTAATAATTGTATTTGTATTTACAGATTACATACAAGTTTTGTTTTTAAGGTATTGAAAAGTCACATGTTCCAGAAGGCATTTCTGCCAAAAATAATCAAAAAATAAATGCCTCTCCTGTGAAGTAGTGATGCGCGACATACGCCTAGTTTCCTGAAACAAGTCACGTACAATGCCTTGGGAAAGCATTTAGACCCCTTTACGTTTTCCACATTTTGTTACGTTACAGCCTTATTCTAAAATTGATTTTGAAAATCTGCAATCTACACACAATACCAATGACAAATTGAAAACAGATTTTTAGAAATGGTAGAGTGGCCAGACGGAAGCCACTCCTCAGTAAAAGGCACATGACAGCCTGCTTGGAGTTTGCCAAAATGCACCTAAAGACTCTCAGACCATGAGAAACTAGATTCTCTGGTCTGATAAAACCAAGATTGAACTATTTGGCCTGAATGCCAAGTGTCACGTCTGGAGGAAACCATGCATCGCTCATCACCTGGCCAGTACCATCCCTACGGTGAAGCATGGTGGTGGCAGCATCATGCTGTGGGGATGATTTTCAGTGGAAGGGACTGGGAGACTTGTCAGGATCAAGGGAAAGATAAACGGCGCAAAGTACAGAGAGATCCTTGATAAGAACCTGCTCCAGAGCGGTCAGACCTTCCAACAGTTTAACGACCCTAAGCACACAGCCAAGACAATGCAGGAGTGGCTTCGGGACAAGTCTCTGAAGGTCGTTGAGTGGCCCAGCCAGAGCCCGGACTTGAAACCGATTGAACATCTCTGGAGAGACCTGAAAATAGCTGTGCAGCGACGCTCCCCCTCCAACTTGACAGAGCTTGAGAGGATCTGCAGAGAAGAATGGGAGAAACTCCTCAAATACAGGTGTGCCAAGCTTGTAGCGTCATACCCAAGAAGACTCGAGGCTGTAATCGCTGCCAAAGGTGCTTTAACAAAGTACTGAGTAAAGGGTCTGAATACTTATGTAAATGTAATTGTTTTACATTTTTATTCATTTAGCAGACGCTCTTATCCAGAGAGACTTACAGGAGCAATTAGGGTTAAGTGCCTTGCTCAAGGGCACATCGACAGATTTGTCACCTAGTCGGCTCGGGGATTAGAACCAGCGACCTTTCGGTTACTGGCACAACGCTCTTAACCACTAAGCTAAGTCATATTGACGTTATTTATTTTTAATACATTTTCAAAAAATTCTAAAACTGTTTTTGCTTTGTCGTTTTGGGGTATTGTGTGTAGATTGATGATTAATCCATTTTAGAATAAGGTTGTAATGTAACAACTTGGAAAAAGTCAAGGGGTCTGAATACTTTCCGAATGCACTGTAGATGTGCCGGAGGGCAGGCAGTATGCCCCCTGTGATGCCTTGGGCTGACCGCACCACCATCTGGAGAGCCCTGCAGTTGCGGGCGGTGCAGTTGCCGTACCAGGCAGTGATAGTGTGGTCCTCTGTAGCTCAGCTGGTAGAGCACGGCGCTTGTAACGCTAAGGTAGTGGGTTCGATCCTCGGGACCACCCATACACCCAAAAAAATTTATGCACGCATGACTGTAAGTCGCTTTGGATAAAAGCGTCTGCTAAGTGGCATATTATATTATATTATTATTATTATACAGCCCGACAGAGTGCTTGTGAGGGGCCAAGATACATTTCTTCAGCCTTTTTAGGTTGAAGAGGTGCTGTTGCGCTGCCTTCGCCACAGTATCGGTGTGGAGTGACCATTTCAGGTCCTCAGTGAAGTTTTTTGACCTTCTCCACAGCGGCCCCGTCAATGTGGATGGGGGCGTGCTCTCTCTGCCATCTCATGTAGTCCACAATCAGCTCCTTAGCTTTGTTGACGGAGAGGTTATTTTCCTGGCACCGCTCTGCCAGGGCTCTCACCCCCTATCTATAGGCTGTCTCATCGTTGTTTTTAATCAGGCCTACCACTGTGTCGTCAGCAAACTTGATGATTGAGTTGGAAACGTGCGTAACAACACAGTCATGGGTGAACAGTGAATACAGGAGGGGGCTGAGCACACACCCCTGTGGGGCCCCCGTGTTACCTACCTTCACCACCTGGGGTCGTCCCGTCAGGAAAGTCTAGGACCCAGTTGCACAGGGAGGGGTTCAGACCCAGGGCTTAATGATGCGTTTGGAGGGCACTAAAGTGTTGAAGGCTGAGCTGTAGTCGATGAACATAATTTACTTTAGACTTTTTACCCCTTTTTCTCCCCAATTTCGTGATATCCAATTGGTAGTTAGTCTTGTCCCATTGCTGCAACTCCCGTACGGACTCGTCTTCGAAACACGACCCTGCCAAGCTGCACTGCTCCTTGACACACTGCTCGCTTAACCCGGAAGCCAGCCGCACCAATGTGTCAGAGGAAACACCGTACAACTGGCGACCGTGTCAGCATCCCGGCCAGCCAAACCCTCCCCTAATCTGGACGACGCTTGGCCAATTGTGCGCCGCCTCATGGGTCTCCTGGTAGTGACGCCTCAAGCACTGCGATGCTGTGCCTTAGAACGCTGCGCCACTCGGGAGGCCCCATGAACAGCATTCTCACAAGTAGGTATTCCTCTTGTCCAGGTGGGATAAGGCAGTGTGCAGTGCAATGGCGTCATCTGTGGATCTGTTGGGGCGGTATGCAATTCGTAGTGGGTCTAGGGTGTTGGGTAAGGTGGAGGTGATATGGTCCTTAACTAGCCTCTCAAAGCACTTCATGATGACAGAAGTGAGTGCTCCGGGGCAATAGTCATTTGGTTCAGTTATCTTCTCTTTCTTGGGTACAGGAACAATGATTGAGCAAGTGGGGACCGCAGACTGGTATAGGGAGAGATTGAGTATGTCCGTAAACACTCCAGCCAGCTGGTCTGCACATGCTCTGAGGACCCGCCTTGGGATGCCGTCCGGGCCGACAGCCTTGCGAGGGTTAACATACATGAACGTCTTAATCATATCAGCCATGGAGATCGGGAGCACACAGTCCTCGTGAACGGTGGAGGCCCACATCGGCAGCTCGGTGTTGTTTTCCTCGACGTGGGCGAAGAAGGTGTTTAGCTTGTCCGGGGGAGTGAGGTGGCTGGCTTTCCCTTTATAAACCGTGATTGTCTGGAGGCCCTGCCACATTTCTCTTGTGTCTGAGCCATTTCATTGCAACTACACTTTGTCCCTGTACTGTCGTTTTGCCTCTTTGATTGCCTTAAGGAGGCCATAGCTGCTCTTTTTCTACACGTCTGTGTTCCCTTGCTGTGGTTAAATGCGGTGGTTTGCGCTTTCATTTTTGCGATAATGCTGCCTGTGTAGTAACCCTGTGATTACACTTGTAACAACACTGTATTAGTACGTTGTTAGACATGTTAGTATTTTCTTGCACACATGTTTTTACATAACACAGCAGACAGTCTAAACGATATTATCATGTATGATGAAATCATCATCATGTATTACGATGATACATGACAATATACATGTCAATGGGACAACAGAGTAGACTATGACAACCATAACGTCAACAACATCATCCAACCTGTACATTATTCCCTCAGGTTTGTTTGGGTTTGGTGAGACTCCTCCACTTCCTCTCCCACTCCCCTCTGGGCTCCGTGGCTCTGCTGGACTTCCAGCCCCGTCAGTTCGTCATGGTGTCTGGGGAGCTGAAACTGACAGACCTGGACGACGCCAGCGTGACGGAGCCCGCCTGTCAGACGGACCAGGACTGTGTCTTACAGTTCCCCCTCCGCAACTTCAGCCAGCCCTGCTCGGCCCAGGGAGTGTGCGAGGGCCTCAACGAGATGAGGAATCTTTACAATGCCTACAGGTAATACAGCTAGCTGCTCTGTTAAGCTAATTTGTTCTTAACTGACTTGCCTAGTTAAATAAAGGTTAAATTAAAAAAATATATATGCAGCTCAATGGAGAAATTTCATTGAAAGTGAATTTAAGTACAGGAATAAGCTTAATATAAGTCTAGGAAACCAGCCCCTTGGTAAAAAAAAACAAGAACCATTGGTAAGGTAGTCGTGATGTTGCATCATATCCCCAGTCTTTGTTGGTTTAGCTAGATCATACCTCGCTTTGTTCCATTTTGAAGGCTACATGTATTCACTCATGATCCTGACAGGTTTACTGCACGCTTGTTTTAACACTGTGAGGAGGAGTCAACATTGCTTCTTTTCCCCCGCCTCAGGTATTTCTTCACCTACCTGTTGCCTCACCAAGCCCCACCTGCTCTGAGACATCTGGTGGATCACATCATGAACTCAACGGGTGAGGACTGGAGTAGACTGAACGTTAGTGATGGAGGGGGGGAAATCGATACAGTTACATATTGGGATATTATTTTTGATGATATATCGTATTGTTTTGACAATATCGCAGTATTATTTTTGTGCTGGTTGGCTGTGCACCAAAACTCTAGTAGTTTCCTTTTATAGCTCGTTCTCCGTCTTCTTTTTAAATAGGGAGCCAATTTGTTTTCAAAACGTTTTATTTCCATGACTGATCAAAAATAGTTTTCTCATGGCTCTCTCTTGTCCCTCTGCAGCAGACATATGGTGAGCAAAATGTTTGGAACATCGAATCACAATAAAATCACAGTATAGAATCGCGATACATATAGAATCGTGAGAATCGCAATACATATCGTATCGGCACCTAAGTATCGTGATAATATCGTATTGTGAGGTCCCTGGCAATTCCCAGCCCTACTGAACATGACCCGCCATTGCTATTAATCCTCTGAAAGACATAATATGGCCTTTTCATATGTTAGAGCCCAGAGTTTTTCCCTACAACTGTAGGCCCTGCACTTCCATGTGAAAAATATATATTTTTTTCCTGCATATCAATATAACTAGGGCTAGGGCTGTTACGGTGACCGTATTACCGCAACACCGGCGGTCACGAGTCTTGACCACAGTCAAATTCCACATGACCATTTAGCCTTCTCCAAGCTCTGATGCTGCTGATGGTCATTAGTAGCCTACCAAACTTGCTAACTGCCTGGTACTCAGCACTCTGTTATCCCGCTAATCACTCTGACATTAATGGACATTTACATAGGCTATGCAATTGCGTGAGAAAACAGAGTTTTGATGGCCTCTAATAAAAAGAGGAGGATCCCATCAGCTTTCTATAGGCTAAGCCTACCATATTTATTTCTCAACTTTCCTAATATTAAGCACATTGCTTCTCTTTACAACAGGAGTATAGCCTACCTGGCGGGCATGAAATTGAACCACGGGAAAAGCGTCCTCCATTCGCTATTTAAGTGCATAGATGACATGAATTAAGCACATTAATACGCTTTACAACTGGAATACATAGGCGGCGCGTAAGTTTCAAGTTTGGGGAAGATAATTTTCACCATAAAAAATGCACCTTTTATAATAAAGCATTACATGCATAATCGCATTTGCGGTGACTTTTGAGAACAGTGTTTTTCCGCTAATTGATGACATTTTGGAACATTCTCACTTATAGCCCACTGCCGTGTGCGCATTGCTGCGCTTATAATGTGAAGAAATAGCCTAATAGTTTATCAACATTTTAAGCTAAACGTTCTGATCTGTTGAATCAGCCTCATTGCTTTTTAAACGTTTTTTTAATGCGAGTGGTTGTATTAATTTGGGATCTATTTCATCCCACAACTGTCCCAGAGTATGTTTGGAATATTTATTTAGAATAAGTCAACTTTTGTACTATGGGGGTTAGTAGATTGACATAGGCTAGTGCTTTTGCTGTTCGTTAGGCCTACTCATCTTGTTGGCTGACGAAATGTAAATGTCGACAGTTTTTCTAACATATTCAATATGCGCCTCGGAATTTGATAAGAGGGACGCGCGCAGTTGAGTCCCCAATGTCTTCACTTGTAGCCTACTTCAGAGCTGAGATGCCTGTGAGAAGGACCCAATCACGTGACGGGCATTGGCTAATAATAATTGAGATATCTGAGAGAGCCATGTGAGTGAGCGGTGCTTCAGAGCACGGCGATTGGCAGCCAGGAGAAGGGAATTATAATTATTATATTCAGCCCAAGGGCACAACGGCCACTTTGGCCGCAAAAGGCATGGATTTTTTAGGGGGCATTACGGCAAGGGGGATGCCGCCGGGAATTCGAGGCCTGGTGAGAATATTCTCAAGTGCTTGCCAAATTGTGAATGAGAGACTGATGAAGTGTGTGCAGCCTGCACAAGAAACAAAGCAGAGCTCATGCCTTTCATGCAACCTTTTTTCAAATCATCATTAGAGTCGCATCATGCAGCCTTAGAATGTAATAAAAATCAAAACATATAGCTCAACATTTGTATCACAGCTAAAGTTGCATAAATAACTCTAAATGAAGCACATAGAAGGACCTGTTCCTTTGTTAACCGCTCAACACAGAATAGCCGCATGTGTGCACCCTCGGATATCGTTTGGAGAAAATATCCTTTGTTTTTTATTCAGCTATGTTCAATTTGTATTTTTCATACTATAAAATAATATGAAATAATTTACATTTACATTTATGTCATTTAGCAGACGCTCTTATCCAGAGCGACTTAAATAATGCCATGGAATTCTAACCAAATCTTGTCTGCTAAATGAACTAGTGTAGCCCACAGCCATATGGCATAGCCAGATCAGGGCCTAACATAAGGACAACTGAGAGTATGCTATTATGTTCTTCTGAAATAGACTACATTTTCTTCATATAATGTTTCTTTAGGCCTGTCTAAAATAAATAATGGATTTAATGTGATGGTGTAGGCTATATTAAATGGATTTATTATACTTTTTTTAAAATGTAGATGTTCCAAAGGTCTGCATCTGGCTTGTAGGCTATTCGTGGAAGCCAGGAGATGCTAAACGTTTTTGTTAATAACGGTCAATTACCGTCAGACTGTCTGTTATTTTCTTGACAATCACCAGCTGACAAAATGTCATGACCGCCACAGCCCAAACTAGGGCTAGGTGTTTGGACCGACCACATGGGCCTGCCTGACCAGGGAAAAACACTTTTGTTCACATTTGTGTGGGGAAATATTATTGTTCACATATAACCAAGCATATGACTAATTCCAGTGGTGTTTCCACTCATGCCTTTTTCTGTGCTGACCTGTGTTTCTCCAGGAGAGATGAAAGGGGGCGTGAATGACACGTTAGAAGCCTTTGAAGACATGCTCCATCTGTACAAGTCCGACAGGCACCTGGACAACGTGCCTCCATCATTAATCAGAGGTTTTGTGCTATGAAAACCCCCCGTCTTACTACAGCCTCTGGTCTAAATGGCTTTTACAGTGCTCTGGACCCCTCCCCTCCAAACTCTCCAGCCCTTCACTCTATGAAATATTAATAACTAAAAATGACCCGGCTCAGATCCTGCAGTGATATTTTCCATGCTCCAGCGCTGGGTTATGCAGCTGCATTGTGAATAGTAATCATCGTAAAACCTGGAAAGTAGACTTGAGTGGACTGAGCCTGGAAATATGAAGTCATGTTTTAGACAAACAGTGTTTGTGATGTATTAACACTATAAGCTGCTGGGTTCTGGCAAATTAGTTCTAAAATGTAACTGTAGCTCCAGTATGTGTCTTCAGTTACAGGCTAAACGCATTCCTGGGCCTATAGATCTTATGAATGGTCTCTGTATGTTGATTTAGCATCGGGTTCTATTTTGGAACACCATAGACAGAGGAAATCCAGAAGAGACTCACTGTCCAAGGCTTAAAGTAAAACAGATCAACCTAATGTTCTCCCCCTTTTTCCAGATTATTTTTTCTACTGATTGTTCTTATAAAGGAACAGTGTGTTTCTGGAGCTCTAACCTGTCACCATTTTGTTTCCAGTGACAGGCTTAATTTTTCACTTTTAAAGTGAGCCTCTGTTTGCCTGACAAATGCCCCAACTGAAGCACTTGTCCCCCCCCATTAGTGTGCCCCCCAACATTTCCAACCCCAGCCTTGTAGGTTTAGGTGAAAGAATACCAATGGCATAACATGACACCCCTGCCACCTTCCTCTCACTGTGAATGAGTTGACTTCTGTTCTGATGTTGGGTTGGAGGGGGGGGGGGGGGCAGGCGCTCCTAATTCACATCCCATGCTAATGTTTAGCAGATAAGTTTGTCCCAGGCCCCACAACGTCTCAGAAAGACCCTGGTGTTTCTTCTCCCTCCCATTAGATTATGCAGTCACGAGAGGCAAGAGCACCTCTGGAAATATGCAATCCAGATGCTGGCCCTCGTACAACCACCAAGGCTGTCGGTGCAGTCGGTGCACAGCGCCAAGGAGGTGGCCTTCATCTGTAACTCCCATCCTCACTATCTTCATCCTGAACAACCAGAGGAAGTGGACAGGTTAGTGTCACTGATTGTCAGCCTTGAGACATTGACTGAAACGGGGTTGTCATCAGGGGTGGAATTGGAAAATGACGCTCTGGGAAGTCAACAATGTAACATGCTTAAATTCACCTTTTTAAAAACACACATTTTTACAATCAAAACGATTTCAATTTGGGAACTCCTTGTTGTCACTAAAAAGCGTAAATCATTCTCGTTGAATCCCCTTAACGCTGAGTACTTTAAACCTGATATCAAGCTCCAGTTAAGATTTACTTTAATTCTGAGTCACTGAAGAACTTTACATTTGTCTTATTTCTTTCCCTTTGCTTGTCAGCAGGCCGGCTCCTCGCCTCGTTCCGAAGCGGTTTCAGCCATCTGGTTTCAGATGTGAACTCGGAGGTGTATTTGAAAAAGATGAAAGCCTCAACAGGAACTACGGTATAAGGAGTGAGACAACGGGAGTGTGGAAAATGGGGTGGGGGGAGGTTTGTTTTTGAAGAAAATAAATGAATGTGATATATTTATAGGGCTTTTGCTCAGTGGCTCGTTTGATCTGGCTGCCAATCCAGTGTGCTGCCAATAACTATTTAAAGGGATTTCCCTTGAGGTATAATTATGAAAACAATGGTACCCTCTTTGTTCCCACCTCTGCATCTCTTTCTTTGCCTTGTGTGTTGTGTTTGTTTGCGAGGTTACATGGAGCCAGTGGTAGGACTCCAAACCCCACTCTGAGGGGAAATAGAAACTCTTACACAAATACACTTTGATGATAATGCACCTTGTGGCTTGCCGTAGGAATACGGGTTTGTGCGTCGAGGGCTGCGCTTGGTAAGCAGCGTATAAGTATGTATAAGCTGGATGTAGAGGCCTAAGCACTACTAAAGGACACCGATAATAAGAAGAGACCTGCTTGGGCCAAGAAACACGAGCAATGGACATTAGACCGGTGGAAATGTGTCCTTTGGTCTGGAGTCCAAATTTGAGATTTTGGGTTCAAACCGCTGTGTCTTTGTGAGACGCAGTGTGGGTGAACGGATGATCTCCGCATGTGTAGTTCCCACCGTAAAGCATGGGAGGTGTTATGGTGTGGGGGTGCTTTGCTGGTGACACTGTCTGTGATTTATTTAGAATTCAAGGCACACTTAACCAGCATGGCTACCACAGCATTCTGCAGCAATATGCCATCACATCTGGTTTGGGCTAAGTGGGACTATCATTTGTTTTTCATCAGGACGATGACCCAACACACCTCCAGGCTGTTGAGATGGTTTCGGATGAGTCGGATGGCAGAGTGAAGGAAAAGCAGCCAACAAGTGCTCAGCATATGTGGGAACTCCTTCAAGACTGTTGGAAAAGCATTCCAGGTGAAGCTTGTTGAGAGAATGCCAAGCGTATGCAAAGCTGTCATCAAGGCAAAGGGTGGCTATTTGAAGAATCTCAAATATAAAATATATTTTGAATTGTTTAACACTTTTTTGGTTACTGCATGATTCCATGCAGTGCCTTGCAAAAGTATTCATCCCCCTTGGGGTTTTTCCCTATTTGGATTTCATGTAATGGACTTACACAAAATAGTCCAAATTGGTGAAGTGAAATTAAAATAACTTGTTTAAGAAAATTCTAACAAATAAATAACGGAAAAGTGGTGCATGCATATGTATTCACCCCCTTTGCTACGAAGCCCCTAAATAAGATCTGGTGCAACCAATTACCTTCAGAAGTCACATAATTAGTTAAATATAGTCCACCTGTGTGCAATCTAAGTGTCACATGATCTCAGTGTATATATAGACCTGTTCTGAAAGGCCCCAGAGTCTGCAACACAACTAAGCAAGGGGCACCACCAAGCAAGCAGCACCATGAAGACCAAGGAGCTCTCCAAACAGGTCAGGGACAAAGTTGTGGAGAAGTACAGATCAGGGTTGGGTTCTAAAAAAAGATCTGAAACTTTGAACATCCCACGGAGCACCATTTAAATCCATTATTAAAAAATTGAAAGAATATGGCACCACAATAAACCTGCCAAGAGAGGGCTGCCTACCAAAACTCACAGACCAGGCAAGGAGGGCATTAATCAGAGATACAACAAAGACACCAAAGATTACCCTGATGGAGCTGCAAAGCTCCACAGCGGAGATTGGAGTATCTGTCCATAGGACCACTTTAAGCCGTACACTCCACAGAGCTGGGCTTTACGGAAGAGTGGCCAGAAAAAAGCCATTGCTTAAAGAAAAAAATAATCAAACACGTTTGGTGTTCGCCAAAAGGCATGTGGGAGACTCCCCAAACATATGGAAGAAGGTACTCTGGTCAGATGAGACTAAAATTGAGCTTTTTGGCCATCAAGGAAAACCCTATGTCTGGCGCAAACCCAACACCTCTCATCACCCCGAGAACACCATCCCCACAGTGAAGCATGGTGGTGGCAGCATCATGCTGTGGGGATGTTCTTCATCGGCATGGACTGGGAAACTGGTCAATATTGAAGGAATGATGGATGGCGCTAAATACAGGAAAATTCTTGAGGGAAACCTGTTTCAGTCTTCCAGAGATTTTAGACTGGGACGGAGGTTCACCTTCCAGCAGGACAACGACCCTAAGCATACTGCTAAAGCAACACTCAAGTGATTTTAAGGGGAAACATTTAAATGTCTTGGAATGGCCTAGTCAAAGCCCAGACCTCAATCCAATTGAGAATCTGTGGTATGACTTAAAGATTGCTGTACACCAGCGGAACCCATCCAACTTGAAGGAGCTGGAGCAGTTTTGCCTTGAAGAATGGGCAAAAATCCCAGTGGCTAGATGTGCCAAGCTTATAGAGACATACCCCAAGTTTTCTGTTTTGTCTTATTTCTTGTTTGTTTCACAATAAAACCTATTTTGCATTTTTCAAAGTGGTAGGCATGTTTGTGTAAATCAAATGATACAAACCCCCCAAAAATCTTTTTATTTTTATTATAGGTTGTAAGGCAACAAAATAGGAAAAATGCCAAGGGGGGTGAATACTTTCGCAAGCCACTGTATATATATATTTATTTATTTACTTGGTTTGTTAATGATTGTGCTCTGACACGCCAAGCGGAGATTTGAACAACGATGGACGCATCCTCCTTACCACTGTTAAACTGTGGAGAGACCTGCGAAACTCTGCAAAACACCACGAACAGCCACAAGTCCCTGATTAGCGTGTTGCCTCAACAGTCATAAAACAGTTAGGGGAATCATTGAGGGGATGTAAAAGTTAGCACCATTAGGAGATGATTAGGGCATAAAGTGCTGCATCATTAACATAGTGCCATTAAATGGTCACCATTTATATTAATTAAATGCAAATCCTTGGCTGGCTACCTGTGGTAATGACTCATAAAGCTGGCTCACTTCAGGCAGACCATTACTTCAGGCAGGCCATTAGAAATGAAGGTATCTGGCAAGGCTGTAACTAAGAGCCAGTAAACACACTGAATCCAATCCGGCACCGTAATGCCCCTTTTTAAAGTGCAGGCCTACATATTTAGTGAGAAAAACTAATTAGAAGAATCATTCCATTATATTTCACAGAATTATATTTTTGCTGGCTGCCCAACTGAAGTCTGCCCGAAAGTTTAATTTGCACAGCATCATCTAATAACATTGATATTTTTACGATCACGTTTATTTTGCGTAAATGGGAGCAAGCACTTTGGGGTTGTGGAGTATATTACTTCCAGCGAAAGTAATCTTCCACGGTTAGAGACGTTAAAACAGGCTGCGCCGATCCCAAACTTTGTCAGCAGAGAGGGTTTTATGAGGTGGGGTTTGAGTGATGTTTGGGAGAGAACCCTTAAGCTCTTATGCAAACTGGTTGGAGATCAAAGAAGAGGGTTTTGGTCGTGGTCGTAGGCAGGGCCTCGGGAGCAGAGCCTCGGGAGCAGGGCTTCGGGAGCAGGGCCTCGGGGTCTAGGCAGGGCCTCTGGAGACGGAGCAGGGCCTCTGGGTCTAGGCAGGGCCTTGGGAGAGGGAGCAGGGCCTCTGGGTCTAGGCAGGGCCTTGGGAGAGGGAGCAGGGCCTCTGGAGAGGGAGCAGGGCCTCTGGGTCTAAGCAGGGCCTCGGGAGACGGAGCAGGGCCTCGGGGTCTAGGCAGGGCCTCTGGAGAGGGAGCAGGGCCTCGGGGTCTAGGCAGGGCCTCGGGAGACGGAGCAGGGCCTCGGGGTCTAGGCAGGGCCTCGGGAGACGGAGCAGGGCCTCGGGGTCTAGGCAGGGCCTCTGGAGAGGGAGCAGGGCCTCGGGGTCTAGGCAGGGCCTCTGGAGAGGGAGCAGTGCCTCGGGGTCTAGGCAGGGCCTCGGGAGACGGAGCAGGGCCTCAGAGACGGCGCAGGGCCTCGGGAGACGGAGCAGGGCCTCGGGAGATGGAGCTGCCCAGAGCTGTCACAACCGAGTGCCCCTTCCCTTTCCCCTTCAAAACACAACTCAACCCCCAGCCAGCTTAGATAAAGTTACCTACTCGCTCTCTGCTGTCGTTTAGGGTCACAGAAGAGGTTTGAAGTGGCTGACAGGCCGTATTCCTTTCCTGTCTTCCCCTCTCTCTCTCTCTCTCTCTCTCTCTCTCTCTCTCTCTCTCTCTCTCTCTCTCTCTCTCTCTCTCTCTCTCTCTCTCTCTCTCTCTTCCCCCCTCCCTCCCTCCCCCCCCCTCCTCTCTCTCTCTCCCTCCCCCCCTCCTCTCTCTCTCTCCCTCCCTCCCCCCTCCTCTCTCTCTCCCTCTCCCCTCTCCCTCCCTTCCCCCTCTCCCCTCTCCCTCCCCTCGCCCTCCCTTCCCCCTCTCCCCTCTCCCTCCCTTCCCCCTCTCTCTCCCTCCTCTCACTCCCTTCCCCCCCTCTCCCACCTCTCTCTCTCCCTTCCCCCTCTTTCCCTTCCCCCTCTCCCTCCTCTCTCCCTTCTCCCTCCTCTCTCTCTCCCTTCCCCCTCTCTCTCCTGTATTGCTTTCCTGTCTTTCCTCCTCTCTCCCTTCCCCCTCTCTCTCCCTTCCCCCTCTCTCTCCCTCCTCTCTTTCCTCTCATCCCTCTCTCGTTTGAACATCCTCAAAGATAAACATCACGGAGACAGACCCAACACGGTGGCCATGTTTTAACACAACACAACAACTCAGCTGAATGGACCAACAAGCTTTGGGTGCTATGACCTACAAGTGACACGGCAAAATACTTGTGTAGCTGAAGTAGTTTTAAGGGCATGTGGATTTATTTTTTATTTTTTTAACTGCGAAGGACTTATCAGAGTTAGACAAATCATATATCGATGATGATGAGATATTTTGTCATCTTTTTCCCACACGTGAATATGACATGTATGAAAATGAAAAATATATTGCTATGTCAATCTACAAGGCTTGTCTGTCAGCACTGGGCTGTGATCGCCTCAGTCCTACCAAGGCTTGTCTGTCAGCACTGGGCTGTGATCGCCTCAGTCCTACCAAGGCTTGTCTGTCAGCACTGGGCTGTGATCGCCTCAGTCCTACCAAGGCTTGTCTGTCAGCACTGGGCTGTGATCGCCTCAGTCCTACCAAGGCTTGTCTGTCAGCACTGGGCTGTGATCGCCTCAGTCCTACCAAGGCAGCCCAGCCTGGATACAGTCCAGACTTTAACTGCATCCCCTTGGGGAAATGGGTCTTGCGTCTCCCTTCAAACAAGCATGGCATGTCATCGCTCAGACCATTGACTTGTGATAAGAAATATTCTGATAATTGATAAAATAATCTCATCTCATATAATCTGATAAAAGAATCTGATAATCTGATAAAATAATCAGTTATTCTGATAAAATAATCAGATAAAATAATCAGATATTCTGATAAAATAATGTAATAAGAAGATGAGGAGATGAATGTGTTTTGGAATATGATCACATCTTCCAAATATGTTAATAATGCGATAAATACTTGTTCAGACCAGTTCAGTGAGAAGGTTTAGATTTACTAGGTCCTCACAGACTCATTTCACTATACTTGAATATACCCTGTAAATCGTGAACTTTCCATCATTATATCTTTGGCAGTTATGAGGTATTTATAATGCCTTCCTCAAGGCACTTTGGCTCTTTCTCAATTGTCACTTTGGCTCTTTCTCAATTGTCTAAAAGCATGGAAATTCCACTCCTTCCCTGTCTAAGCAAGTTGTCAGACTCTGGCATAATTACTGAGAAACATATGATAAGTGATGCTTTTGAGATGTTGGTTTAATTTACCCTGGTCAGTCAGTCGACTGCTCTTCCATCTCCCAGCCTCTAGTTGGCTCGATGGAAGATCCATCAACTTCTAGTGAATCTTTGTTTTTATTTCAACAACTTTCTACTTGTGATGTGCTAGATGCCTTGCTTAAGATTGATGTTAAGAAAAATCCACTTTGGCTGATCTGCTTGATCCTTTGATCCTGCAGATTTCTGCTCCCCTGATTACAGAATCATTGACAAATATTTTTTTACCTGATAATTATCTCCAGGGATTGGAATGCGGCCGATGTGCTCCCTCTCCACAAAGGTGGTGACCCCTCCGACCTCAATAATTATCGCTCGATCTCTAAACTGTCTTGCCTAGCACATTTTTGGGAATCTTTCCTGGCTATGAAATGAAAGATGTGTTTATCAATCTGGTTTCATGCCAGGTCATAGCACCATCTCAGCTGCATCCCTGGTTTTAAATGATGTGGTAAATTGTATGGACAAAAGGAATCACTGTGCTGCCCTCTTTATTGACCTGTCAAAGCGTTTGACACTGTTGACCATGCTCTACTAATTGAAAGATTGTCTGCAATTGGCCTGGATCAGGTGTCATGTAATTGGTTTAAAAACTACCTGACAGACAGGACACAATGTGTATTTTATGATGGTGTTGAGTCAGGTTTCCTTGATATTATGAAAGATGTCCCACAGGGGCTGATTTTAGGTCCTGTACTTTTTACTTCCTATATAAACAATATTGGTCTATCTGCAAAAAAAATGTAACATACCTGTATGCAGATGACACTGTTGTGTATTCTATTGCCCCCACGGTTGTCCAGGCTCTTTTGGAGCTACAATCTGCTTTGCAGAAAGCCTTTGTTAAACTGAAATTGGTACTTAATTATATATTTTATTAACCTCTATTTAGTCAGAGGAGCCCAATTGAGACCAGAGTCTCATTTTCAATGGTGCTCTGAGGACATAAAATAAAAGATACAACTACAAGACACAATAATAAGTACATTACATTAGAACATCACAGGCATCATAAATGATTTAAAGGTAATCAAAAACAATTCCACACCTCAGTGAACTCATTTATCATTAGGGTTTTAAACTGCCCTAATGGCGGGTAAAACCAAGTGTATTTTATTTTCCAAAACACTTAAAAATGTATCTGAATATATACAGGGGTATCTGAAAATATACAGGGGAGAGGAGGGGGGATGAATGAGCCAATTGGAAGCTGGGGATGATTAGGTGGCCATGATGGTATGAGGGCCAGATTGGTTATTTAGCCAGGATACTCTTACGACACCCATTTAACGTCCCACCTGAAAGACAGCATTATGCATTAGTACATTGGATGGTGCTCACACTAACCGTGTCCCCATTTTAAAAATGAAGAATGTGTTTGTTTTCTATGACAGTGTTTTGGTATCTCTGTGTGGCTTTTCATATTGTATTGATGTGTAAAGGGCTCATCTGCAAAAATGACCTTGGTCTCAGCATGACTCCCTGACAATCCCTGTCAAAATGAAGGTTAAATAAAAATAAAACAAAAGTCTGTCGCCACCTTACCTCCTCTTCTTCACTGCACTGACCAGCTGAAAGCCAGCCTAATGGTGAGCACCATATTGTAGTCACCTATTAAATCTGTTCTAATCAATGCAGATTAAGGGTGGGAGACAAGATGACAGATTTTTGAGCAATTGAGCCTTTGTAGTGTTGAGCATGGAGACCAATACAGTGTGCAATGTGACATTGGCGCCCTCTAGCGGCAGAAATACACTACTACTACTGCCAACCGAGCCAAAGTATCCACAGGAGCTTGTATTTGGCAGAGCATCAATCCCAGCGTTCGACCAGTTGGCACATATATGTCTTTGTCACATAAGTCTTTTTTGACTGAGGAGGTAACATTCCATAAAGCAACAGCTGTGTTCAGGATGAAATCCGCTCTCTGCTGTGGATGCCACATTCCCTTTGAAAAGTAACATCCGACAATATAATGTTTCTCCGGTACGAGTGGCGCAGTGGTCTAAGGCACTGCTAGCTGTGCCACTAGAGATCCTGGTTCGAATCCAGGCTCTGTCGTAGCCGGCCGCAACCGGGAGACCCATGGGGCGGAGCACAATTGGCCCAGGGTAGGGGAGGGAATGGCCGGCAGGGATGTAGCTCATTTGGTAGAGCATGGCAGTCGCTCTGGATAAGCGCGTACGAAAAAGTAAAGTTTGTATTTGTTAATGTCTCTTTTTGTTTTTCAAGATAATTTATCTCTGTTCCAGGAAATTTATCGAAAATGTATGGACATTTAAAATCTAAAAGAAAACATGGATTTGACACCGTTTTGAGGTTCAGAAATCTAATAAGGAGGCCTCTCAATATTCATAAGATGAAATGAGGTGAGTCATCCCGATGGGTAGGGCTGCCAACGGATGCACTGTCCAATAGCAGCCTGGACATTAGTGCTTGATAGGCATGCTTAGGGTCCCGCAGTCATAACACACTCAGAGAGACAGACAGACCTACGGCCTGTTCGACGGTGGCCACTCCGCTCCAGGGTCTCACACAGCCAGCCGTGTAGAGGAGGGGCTCACACACACGCTCACACACACGCTCTGTGAGAGGAGGAGAAGCAGGAGCAATCTGACACCGCGGGAGGTGAAGGAGAAGGACTTTACTAACTGTCCCTCGTCAACATGTCAGACTGCGGCTGCGAGGGACTGCCTATGGGTGAGTGTCAGACAGACAGACAGACAGACAGGTAGACAGACAGAGAGAGAAGGCAAGCAGGCAGACAGACAGGCAGACAGAGAGGTCGGACAGACAGACAGGCAGACAGACAGACAGACAGACAGACAGGGCAGGCAGGCAGGCAGGCAGGCAGGCAGGCAGGCAGGCAGACAGACAGACAGACAGACAGACAGACAGACAGACAGACAGACAGGGCCGATCAGCTCCATCCTGTGTTGATCTGAGACCACTGGGACAGCTCACCCTGCAAATATTCAGCCAGAGGAGAGCTTCACATTGTGACCATATATGGAGACTTAATTTTCAGTACTTTTCTGTCACATCGAGACTTATGTACGTAACTGTGTGCATGTTTGTATGAGAGAGGGAGGGGTTCTTAACAATGATTTTCTGCTTGACAGTGCCTCACAGCGAGTGGCCGATAGTGATTTCTGTGTCATTAAATTTACTGTAAGTGGTGTCCTATTCCAGAGGGGAACCGGAGTCATCTAGTCTCTCTGACATGGCATCAGCAACAAAGGGTAACGAGCTGTTCCCACATGGGGTTGTGTGCTTATGTGTGCCCACATCTTGTGTGACCGACGGGCATTAAGTGAGGGGTCATTTCACACAAGTAGAGCCTGAGACTGAGAAGAGCTGAAGGTTGACAGCAGCACCGGCAGGGGAGGAGAAACAATGGGCTCTCACCCCTGCCCTCCCCATGCGGTCTGGGATAGTCCCTTCAGTCTCTCACCCCCAGCACTCTCACTCCATAGCTATACTAAATCAAAATGTGTAGCACTAAACTAGCTAAACAGACCGTAAGTTGAGAAAAAGGGACATGGGCGTGTTCAAGACATCTTCCTGGCTCATCCTAACTACGTTGTGAAGACATACAATTCTTTAAAGTTTATTAAAATAAAACAAATAGGAAATAGATTCCTATGTCTAATTATTTAATTTGAACGTGTTTTGTTTTTCATTGACCAGTCTTTGTTTTTTATTATTAACCAACTCAGTGGCATTGTAGTGTCTGCCCTTAAATAGGAAGGTTGGCAGTTCGGTCCCCGGGCTGAGTCATACCAAAGACTGTAAAAATGGGACCCGATGTGTCTCTGCTTGACACTCAGATTGGGGGGTAAGACCCTGTGGATAGACTAGTGTCCTGTCCAGTGTACATCAAGCTGCCTCACGCTAGAAAAACAGGAGATATAAAAACCCTTTATTCATAGGTTACTTGGCTAATGTTGGGCCATGATTTAAAAAAAGACGCACCTATGCGAAGCAGCTCTGCCTTAAAGCAAGAGAATGGCATAGTAGAAGTTTAATAATAGAAATAGAATGACTAGAGCAGACACTCCTATTCTCTTCCCTTGAGGAGTATCTTTGTTCGGATCTATTGATAGACGGACAACAGCTATACCAACACTTAGGTCCTTGTGTCATATGTTCTTTGTGGATATACAGTATGCACATTGAAATGGATGGGATTCACATTCCTGTTCATTTAAATAGCCCACTGTTCTCTATACAGCACATGGACTGGGTTCTCTCCAGACTGACACGCATGAAGATTTATGGTGGAATCGTGTTAGAAAGAATGGGACAGCTATTATTCGGGTTGCCTATATAAATAGGCTACACTGCATTATGAACTGGGTGGTTCGAGCTCTGAATGCTGATTGGCTGACAGCCGTGGTATATCAGACCACGGGTATGACAAAACTTTTATTTTTACTGCTCTAATTACGACGGTAACCAGTTTATAATAGCAATAAGGCACCTCTGGGTTTTTTGGTATATGGCCAATATACCACGGCTAAGGGCTGTATCCAGCCACTCCACGTTGTGTCGTGCTTAAGAACAGCCCTTAGCCGTGGTATATTGGCCATATACCACACCCCCTCAGGCCTTATTGCTTATTTATAGCATAGAAACAGTGCATCCTTTTGGCTCAGAGGCTTCCCACTAGCCCATTCAATAGACGCTAATGTTAAACTGTCTAAACATCGATACGCCTTAATGGTGAAAGGGTTTTGGAACCCTTTGGAACTTTCTTATCGACAAAAAACCTTTTTCAAAAGACAAACGGTTCTTCTTCTTCTTTGGTGAGGTTTAAAAATGTATGCACTCACTAACTGTAAGTCGCTCTGGATAAGAGCGTCTGCTAAATGACAAAAAATGTAAAATGTAAATGTTTAACGGCAGTTGGCATCCAATATGTTTCATTACTGCCCCCAACTGAACTATAGTATAGATCCATTACACTTTGCAATACAAAATGGGAAAGGGGAACCAGGAAAAAAATATATAGACACAACTGTCCCACAGTTGACAGTGCATGTCAGAGCAAAAACCAAGCCATGAGGTCGAAGGTAACGTAACAAAATGTGAAAAAGGTCAAGGGGTCTGAACACTTTCCGAATGCACTGTATATACACTACCGTTCAAAAGTTTGGGGTCACTTAGAAATGTCCTTGTTTTCAAAAGAAAAGCAATTTTTTTGTCCATTAAAATAACATCAAATTGATCAGAAATACAGTGTAGACATTGTTAATGTTGTAAATGGCTATTGTAGCTGGAAACTGCTGATTTTTTAATGGAATATATACATAGGCGTACAGAAGCCCATTATCAGCAACCATCAGTCCTGTGTTCCAATGGCATGTTGTGTTTGCTAATCCAAGTTTATCATTTTAAAAGGCTAATTGATCATTAGAAAACCCTTTTGCAATTATGTTAGCACAGCTGAAAACTCTTGTGCTGATTAAAGAAGCAATAAAACTGGCCTTCTTGAGACTAGTTGAGTATCTGGAGCATCAGCAATTGTGGGTTCGATTACAGGATCAAAATGGCCAGAAACAAATAATTTTCTTCTGAAACTCGTCAGTCTATTCTTGTTCTGAGAAATGAAGGCTATTCCATGCGAGAAATTGCCAAGAAACTGAAGATCTCGTACAACGATGTGTGCTACTTCCTTCACAGAACAGCGCAAACTGGCTCTAACCAGAATAGAAAGAGGAGTGGGAGGCCCCGGTGCACAACTGAGCAAGAGGACAAATACATTAGAGTGTCTAGTTTGAGAAACAGATGCCTCACAGGTCCTCAACTGGCAGCTTCATTAAATAGTACCCGCAAAACACCAGTCTCAACGTCAACAGTGAAGAGGCGACTCCGGGATGCTGACCTTCTTGGCAGAGTTTTAAAGAAAAAGCCATACAGTGAGGGAAAAAAGTATTTGATCCCCTGCTGATTTTGTACGTTTGCCCACTGACAAAGACATGATCAGTCTATAATTTTAATGGTAGGTTTATTTGAACAGTGAGAGACAGAATAACAACAAAAAAATCCCCCAAAACGCATGTCATAAAAAATATATACATTGATTTGCATTTTAATGAGGGAAATAAGTATTTGACCCCTCTGCAAAACATTACTTAGTACTTGGTGGCAAAACCCTTGTTGGCAATCACAGAGGTCAGACATTTCTTGTAGTTGGCCACCAGGTTTGCACACATCTCAGGAGGGATTTTGTCCCACTCCTCTTTGCTGATCTTCTCCAAGTCATTAAGGTTTCGAGCTTGATGTTTGGCAACTCGAACCTTCAACTCCCTCCACAGATTTTCTATGGGATTAAGGTCTGGAGACTGGCTAGGCCACTCCAGGACCTTAATGTGCTTCTTCTTGAGCCACTCCTTTGTTGCCTTGGCCGTGTGTTTTGGGTCATTGTCATGCTGGAATACCCATCCACGACCCATTTTCAATGCCCTGGCTGAGGGAAGGAGGTTCTCACCCAAGATTTGACGGTACATGGCCCCGTCCATTGTCCCTTTGATGCGGTGAAGTTGTCCTGTCCCCTTAGCAGAAAAACACCCCCAAAGCATAATGTTTCCACCTCCATGTTTGACGGTGGGGATGGTGTTCTTGGGGTCATAGGCAGCATTCCTCCTCCTCCAAACACAGCGAGTTGAGTTGATGCCAAAGAGCTCGATTTTGGTCTCATCTGACCACAACACTTTCACCCAGTTCTCCTCTGAATCATTCAGATGTTCATTGGCAAACTTGAGACGGCCCTGTATATGTGCTTTCTTGAGCAGGGGGACCTTGCGGGCGCTGCAGAATTTCAGTCCTTCACGGCGTAGTGTGTTACCAATTGTTTTCTTGGTGACTATGATCCTAGCTGCCTTGAGATCATTGACAAGATCCTCCCGTGTAGTTCTGGGCTGATTCCTCACCGTTCTCATGATCATTGCAACTCCATGAAGTGAGATCCTGCATGGAGCCCCGGCTGAGGGAGATTGACAGTTCTTTTGTGTTTCTTCCATTTGCGTATAATTGCACCAACTGTTGTCACCTTCTCACCAAGCTGCTTGGCGATGGTCTTGTAGCCCATCCCAGCCTTGTGTAGGTCTACAATCTTGTCCCTGACATCCTTGGAGACCTCTTTGGTCTTGGCCATGGTGGAGAGTTTGGAATCTGATTGATTGATTGCTTCTGTGGACAGGTGTCTTTTATATAGGTAACAAACTGAGATTAGGAGCACTCCCTTTAAGAGTGTGCTCCTAATCTCAGCTCGTTACCAGTATAAAAGACACCTGGGAGCTAGAAATCTTTCTGATTGAGAGGGGGTCAAATACTTATTTCCCTCATTAAAATGCAAATTAATTTATAACATTTTTGACATGCGTTTTTCTGGATTTTTTTGTTGTTATTCTGTATCTCACTGTTCAAATAAACCTACCATTAAAATTATAGACTGATCATTTCTTTGTCAGTGGGCAAACGTACAAAATCAGCAGGGGATCAAATACTTTTTTCCCTCACTGTATCTCAGACTGGCCAATAAAAAGAAAATATTAAGATGGGCAAAAGAACGAAGACACTGGACAGAGGAAGATTGGAAAAAAGTGTTATGGACAGACTAATCGAAGTTTGAGGTGTTCGGATCACAAAGAAGAACATTTGTGAGACGCAGACCAAACGAAAAGATGCTGGAGGAGTGCTTGATGCCATCTGTCAAGCATGGTGGAGGCAATGTGATGGTCTGGGGGTGCTTTGGTGGTGGTAAAGTGGGAGATTTGTACAGGGTAAAAGGGATCTTGAAGAAGGAAGGCTATCACTCCATTTTGCAACGCCATGCCTTACCCTGTGGACGGCGCTTGATTGGAGCCAATTTCCTCCTACAACAGGACAATGACCCAAAGCACAGCTCCAAACTATGCAAGAACTATTTAGGGAAGAAGCAGTCAGCTGGTATTCTGTCTATAATGGAGTGGCCAGCACAGTCACCGGATCTCAACCCTATTGAGCTGTTGTGGGAGCAGCTTGACTGTATGGTACGTTAGAAGTGCCCATCAAGCCAATCCAACTTGTGGGAGGTGCTTCAGGAAGCATGGGGTGAAATCGCTTCAGATTACCTCAACAAATTGACAACTAGAATGCCAAAGGTCTGCAAGGCTGTAATTGCTGCAAATGGAGGATTCTTTGACGAAAGCAAAGTTTGAAGACACAATTAATATTTCTATTAAAAATCATTATTTCTAACCTTTTCAATGACTACATTTCCTATGCATTTTGCTATATTTCCTATTCAAACTCCTTTCATGTATGTTTTCATGGAAAACAAGGACATTTCTAAGTGATTCCAAACTTTTGAACGGTGGTGTATATATATGTGTGCATTTCCAAATCATGTCCAATCAATTGAATTTACCACAGGTGGACTCCAATCAAGTTGTAGAAACATTTTAAGGATGATCAATGGAAACAGGATGCACCTGAGCTCAATTTAGAGTCTCATAGCAAAGGGTCTGAATACTAATGTAAATAAGGTATTACTGTTTTTTATTTTTAATAAATTTGCTAAAATTTCTAAAAACCTGTTTTCGCTTTGTCATTATGGGTATTGTGTGTAGATTGATGAGGGGAAAAATTTAATTTAATCAATTTTAGAATAAGACTGTAACGTAACAAATTGTGGAAAAGGTCAAGGGATCTGAATACTTTCTGAATGCACTGTATATACAGTACCAGTCAAAAGTTTGGACACACCTGCTCATTCAAGGGTTTTTCTTTATTTTTACTATTTTCTACATTGTAGAATAATAGTGGAGACATCAAAACTATGAAATAACACATATGGAATCATGTACAGTGGGGAGAACAAGTATTTGATACACTGCCGATTTAGCAGGTTTTCCTACTAACAAAGCATGTAGAGGTCTGTAATTTTTATCATAGGTACACTTCAACTGTGAGAGATGGAATCTAAAACAAAAATCCAGAAAATCACATTGTATGATTTTAAAGTAATTACTTTGCATTTTATTGCATGACATAAGTCCCTCTATCACTGTCTCATTAATTGAAAATACTTCCATTTAGGATGTTATGTGGTTAGCATGCTTCTCTTCAGCTAACCAGACACGCTCAATAAACCAGTAATAGATAGCAGAATGAATAGTTAATGCCAAAAGCAGAGAACTTCTACTACAGGGTTCAGAGGGGGAGAAGCACATTTGGAATCCAGAAAATCACATTGTATGATTTTTAAGTAATTCATTTGCATTTTATTGCATGACATAAGTATTTGATACATCAGAAAAGCAGAACTTAATATTTGGTACAGAAACCTTTGTTTGCAATTACAGAGATCATACGTTTCCTGTAGGTCTTGACCAGGTTTGCACACACTGCAGCTGGAATTTTGGTCCACTGCTCCATACAGACCTTCTCCAGATCCTTCAGGTTTCGGGGCTGTCGCTGGGCAATACGGACTTTCAGCTCCCTCCAAAGATTTTCTATTGGGTTCAGGTCTGGAGACTGGCTAGGCCACTCCAGAGCCTTGAAATGCTTCTTACAGAGCCACTCCTTAGTTGCCCTGGCTGTGTGCTTCTGGTCGTTGTCATGCTGGAAGACCCAGCCACAACCCATCTTCAATGCTCTTACTGAGGGAAGGAGGTTGTTGGCCAAGATCTCGCGATACATGGCCCCATCCATCCTCCCCTCAATACGGTGCAGTCGTCCTGTCTCCTTTGCAGAAAAGCATCCCCAAAGAATGATGTTTCCACCTCCATGCTTCACGGTTGGGATGGTGTTCTTGGGGTTGTACTCATCCTTCTTCTTCCTCCAAACACGGCGAGTGGAGTTTAGACCAAAAAGCTCTATTTTTGTCTCATCAGACCACATGACCTTCTCCCATTCCTCCTCTGGATCATCCAGATGGTCATTGGCAAACTTCAGACGGGCCTGGACATGCGCTGGCTTGAGCAGGCTGACCTTGCGTGCGCTGCAGGATTTTAATCCATGACGGCGTAGTGTGTTACTAATGGTTTTCTTTGAGACTGTGGTCCGAGCTCTCTTCAGGTCTTTGATCAGGTCCTGCCGTGTAGTTCTGGGCTGATCCCTCACCTTCCTCATGATTATTGATGCCCCACGAGTAGAGATCTTACATGGAGCCCCAGACCGAGGGTGATTGACCGTCATCTTGAACTTCTTCCATTTTCTAATAATTGCGCCAACAGTTGTTGCCTTCTCACCAAGCTGCTTGCCTATTGTCCTGTAGCCCATCCCAGCCTTGTGCAGGTCTACAATTTTATCCCTGATGTCCTTACACAGCTCTCTGGTCTTGGCCATTGTGGAGAGGTTGGAGTCTGTTTGATTGAGTGTGTGGACAGGTGTCTTTTATACAGGTAACGAGTTCAAACAGGTGCAGTTAATACAGGTAATGAGTGGAGAACAGGAGGGCTTCTTAAAGAAAAACTAACAGGTCTGTGAGAGCCGGAATTCTTACTGGATCGTAGGGGATCAAAAACTTATGTCATGCAATAAAATGCAAATTAATTACTTAAAAATCATACAATGTGATTTTCTGGATTTTTGTTTTAGATTCCATCTCTCACAGTTGAAGTGTACCTATAATAAAAGATTACAGACCTCTACATGCTTTGTAAGTAGGAAAACCTGCAAAATCGGCAGTGTATCAAATACTTGTTCTCCCCACTGTAGTAACCAAAAAAGTGCTAAACAAATCAAAATATATTTTATATTTGAGATTCTTCAAATAGCCACCCTTTGCCTTGATGACAGCTTTGCACACTCTTGGCATTCTCTCAACCAGCTTCACCTGGAATGCTTTTCCAACAGTCTTGAAGGAGTTCCCACATATGCTTAGCACTAGTTGGCTGCTTTTCCTTCACTCTGCCGTCCGACTCATCCCAAACCATCTCAATTGGGTTGAGGTCAGGGGATTGTGGAGGCCAGGTCATCTGATGCTTTACTCCATCACTCTCCTTCTTGGTAAAATAGACCTTACACAGCCTGGAGGTGTGTTGGGTCATTGTCCTGTTGAAAAACAAATGATAGTTCCACTAAGCCCAAACCAGATGGGATGGCATATCGCTGCAGAATGCTGTGGGAGCCATTCTGGTTAAGTGTGCCTTGAATTCTAAATAAATTACAGACAGTGTCACCAGCAAAGCACCCCCACACCATAACACCTCCTCCTCCATGCTTTACGGTGGGAACTACACATGTGGAGATCATCCGTTCACCTACTCTGCGTCTCACAAAGACATGGCGGTTGGAACCAAAAATCTCCAATTTGGACTCCAGACCAAAGGACAAATTTCCACCGGTCTAATGTCCATTGCTCGTGTTTCTTGGCCCAAGCAGGTCTCTTCTTATTATTGGTGTCCTTTAGTAGTGGTTTCTTTGCAGCAATTCGACCATGAAGGCCTGATTCACACAATCCCCTCTGAACAGTTGACGTTGAGATGTGTCTGTTACTTGAACTCTGTGAAGCATTTATTTGGGTTGCAATTTCTGAGGTTGGTAACTCTAATTAACTTATCCTCTGCAGCAGAGGTAACTCTGGGTCTTCCATTCCTGTGGTGGTCCTCATGAGAGCCAGTTTCATCATAGCGCTTGATGGTTTTTGCGACTGCACTTGAAGAAACATTCAATGTTCTGTATTGACTGACCTTAATGTCTTAAAGTAATGATGGACTGTCGTTTCTCTTTGCTTATTTGAGCTGTTCTTGCCATAATATGGACTTGGTCTTTAACCAAATAGGGATATCTTCTGTATACCCCCCCCCCCCTACCTTGTCACAACACATCTGATTGCCTCAAATGCATTAAGAATAAAAGTAATTCCACAAATTAACTTTTAAGAAGGCACACCTGTTAATTGAAATGCATTCCAGGTGACTACTTCATGAAGCTGGTTGAGAGAATGCCAAGAGTGTGCAAAGCTGTCATCAAGGCAAAGGGTGGCTATTTGAAGATATAAAATATATTTTGATTTGTTAACACTTTTTTGGTTACTACATGATTCCATATATGTTATTTCATAGTTTCGATGTCTTCACTATTATTCTACAGTGTAAAGTATAGTAAAAATAAAGAAAAACCCTTGAATGAGTAGGTGTGTCCAAACTTTCGACTGGTAGTGTATGTAGAGGGTTTCCAAAAACGTATCGCAAGCAAGGATTATTAACGCTTTCCAAATGTTTAAACAGAGCATCGAGATTGTAGTTCCCATGGAGCCAGCTGTGGTCGATATGTTCAGCTGAGAACCCAAGACTAGGGAAGCTGTCGGCCCCCTTGGGTTCTCGACAGCTAGGTTCCCACTAGATGGGCAAGTGGCAAAGTCAAAATTTGCTAAAGTGTTCTTAATTTAAGGTTAGGGTTAGGCATAAAGTTAAAGTTAACGGTGGTGTTAATGTTAGGGTTAAGTTTAAAATCTGATTATGACTTGCCCAGATGTTAACAACCCTGACAGTCTCATGTGCTACAACTCCCTACCACTATGTGTCAGTATGCACACATATTTACAAATGTGTACATTCCTTCAGTATGAGCAAATGCTGGAAGTGGAAATGTTTGTGGTTGTAGTGACATCAATGCATAAGGACGAATGTGAGGCAATGTCAGCGTTTTATGGAACGAAGGCAAGTACCTGACTGGAAAAACATGATCAAAAGTAGTGAAAACTGTAAGGCTTTCAAGAACTGTAATATGGACAGAGATTATTTTGAGGTCTGATGCTTTTATAGACACTTATTGCCTGTGGTAAGAGTATACAGTACTCTTAATGAAGCATATGAACTAAAACGTGACATATTGTAGGCTATAATCACGATGTCAGCTATATTGATTGTAAAAATCCACAGCACACCATATCTACCTTTAGCCATGTCCAAGACACATGATTCTCTGTTTGACGCAATACCTTTACTCTCCAAATGATTTGCAGTGCGAGCTCATACCACGGTCATCCTGGGGCAAGAAACAAAGGATGGGGAGAATGTGGAGGTGGCAGATGGAGGTGAGGCAAAATGGGAAGCAGCATTGGGTACCTGCCTGGTGTAACTGAGATGTATTATACATGTGGTGAGAGTTGACAGTTCAGCGTGTGTGACAAATAGCCAACAGCTTTAACTCAGAGAGCTGCAGACATTACATGGGGATGGGCATAGTTTCTGGGACACTGATGTCAAGCAGGCATCCCTCTATCGCTTGACGACAAGTACCCCTAGTGATATGACATCCTATTGTAGCCTAGCTTCGCCTTACACACAGTAGGCTAGTGAGGTATTACAAATCTATCGCGGAATGTTGCTTTTAGTTTGGATCGGATTGGATCCTCCAATCAAACTGACAGGAATATTTAATCGAGGTATATAGCTATGTTTCCATGCAATTTGCGACAGATTTACATGCGAATATTCTCAAATCTGCATAAAACAATATGCACATTTTCCCACCAGAGATGTTTCTGTCAAACGGACTTTTTGCGAATAGAAGGCTGTGCGTGATGACCTAGTGCACATACAAATAACTTTTGATGTTAAATTCCCATGTACCGAATAAAAAATAAAAGTTAGATGGGTTTCCATTGCATTTTCAGCTCTACTGATAATTTTTTCTTTAATATATAGCAAATGTTCCCATGCTGGTCTTGGCATTTGTGCTCTAGCCAACAGCTGGCAGATACAGTGCGTGTAGCCTACCTACATTGAGGGAAAAAAGTATTTGATCCCCTGCTCATTTTGTAGGTTTGCCCACTGACAAAGAAATGATCCGTCTATAATTTTAATGGTAGGTTTATTTGAACAGTGAGAGACAGAATAACAACAATAAAATCCAGAAAAACGCATGTCAAAAATGTTATAAATTGATTTGCATTTTAATGAGGGAAATAAGTATTTGACCCCTCTGCAAAACATGACTTAGTACTTGGTGGCAAAACCCTTGTTGGCAATCACAGAGGTCAGACGTTTCTTGTAGTTGGCCACCAGGTTTGCACACATCTCAGGAGGGATTTTGTCCCACTCCTCTTTGCAGATCTTCTCCTAGTCATTAAGGTTTCGAGGCTGACGTTTGGCAACTCGAACCTTCAGCTCCCTCCCGCCTTGGCCGTGTGTTTTGGGTCATTGTCATGCGACCCATTTTCAATGCCCTGAAGGAGGTTCTCACCCAAGATTTGAGGTCGGCCAAAAATTGTATCACTTGCTGTACTCTCTGAAAACATGAGATCCATGAAAGTAATCATATATTGCATAGCCTATATTGATTAAATGATGGTGGCTTCATGGAAATATCCACAATACAATCTTCATAAAATATTATTAGTTTTTCGACAAATGTAGCTTGTCAGATGTTCTGACATAATGCAGAATATGAGTGAAAATGGCCTGTAATCTTATGGGTGCACAATTTAACAACAAAATGTATAACTATTTGAATTAGATATTTTAACCACCAATTTACTTCTGTGACAACCTTACGGCGTAAGCGCTAGGAGAACAAAAGATTGAGCCATTCGCGCCATTCGCTCCCCCGGCGACCACGCAGAAGCCACACAGCACAGCGCCGACCTTCAAAAACTTGAGGACAAGCGAGAGTGGGGACTGTAAGTACACGTTTTTGTCAGAATCATTTTCTAAACGTTTTTGTAATCTGTTCAGGTCGCAAACTTATTATTTTCTCTAGACTTTTCTATAGAATGCAGATGCTAGATAGCTAGCTAACTAACGTTACAACACAGACAGAAGTGGATAGCTAAATATATTTGACTAGCTACAAGTTGGGAAAGCATAGCTAGCTAACTGATTTGCTTACTATCTAACTTTCTGTATGGGTTAACTACACTGAACAAAAATATAAACGCAACATGTAAAGTGTTGGTCCCATGTTTCATGAGCTGAAATAAAGATCCCAGAAATGTACCATATGAACAACAAGCTTATTTATCTCAAATTATGTGCACAAATTTGTTTACATCTTTGTCAGTGAGCATTTCTCCTTTGCCAAGATAATCCATCCACCCGACAGATGTGGCATATCAAGAAGCTGATTAAACAGCATAATCATTACACAGGTGCACCTTGTGCTGGGGACAATAAAAGGCCACTCAAAAATGTGCAGTTTTGTCACACAACACAATGCCACAGATGTCTCAAGTTTTGAGGGAGTGTGCAATTGGCATGCTGACTGCAGGAATGTGCACCAGAGCTGTTGCCAGAGAATTGCATGTTAATTTCTCTACCATAATCCACGTCCAACGTCGTTTTAGAGAGTTTGGCAGTATGTCCAACCGGTCTCACAATAGCAGACCACGTGTATGGCGTCGTGTGGCCGAGCTGTTTGCTGATGCCAATATTGTGAACAGAGTGCTCCATGGTGGCGGTGGTTTTATGGTATGGGCAAGCATAAGCTACGGACAATGAACACAATTGTATTTTGTCAATGGCAATTTGAATGCACAGAGATACTGTGACGAGATCCTGAGGCCCATTGTCGTGCCATTCATCCGCTGCCATCACCTCATGTTTCAGCATGATAAGGCACGGCCCCATGTCGCAAGGATCTGTACACAATTCCTGGAAGCTGAAAATGTCCCAGTTCTTCCATGGCCTGCATACTCACCAGACAATGTCACCCATTGAGCATGTTTGGGATGCTCTGGATCGATGTGTACGACAGCGTGTTCCAGTTCCCGCAATTATCCAGCAACTTCGCACAGCCATTGACGAGGAGTGGGATAACATTCCACAGACCACAATCAACGGCCTGATCAACTCTATGCGAAGGAGATGTCGCGCTGCATGAGGCAAATGCTGGTCAAACCAGATACTGACTGGTTTTTGGATCCATGCCCCTACCTTTTTTTAAAGGTATCTGTATTCCCGGTCATGTGAAATCCATAGATTAGGGCCTAATTAATTTATTTCAATTGACTGATTTCCTTATTTGAGCTGTAACTCGGTAAAATCTTTGAAATTGTTGCATGTTCTGTTTATATTTTTGTTCAATATAGCTATCTAACTAGCTATCATAGTTCGAGAGAAAGGTGCATTAAAAGCCACTAAGAAGGGGAGACGAGGACAAATAGTTGGCCAAATGTAGCTACCTAGCTAGCTAGCTACTGCTGGGGATTAGCTAGTCATTGGTGTGTGTAGCTAACTGTTAGATTATGTAGCTAGATAGCTAACGTTATAAAACATTTTTTTACTCTAGCAGCTAACAGTCTGCAGTCAGATGCTAAGTTACGTAGCTAGTTAACAAGGTGGGAAAGCATAGCTAGCTGGTTTGTTAACTAGCTAACTAGCTTGCTGTAGTTATCCATCATAATATCATAGCTAGCTAGTTAGTTAGCTCGTAAGAGGGGCTTAATATGTTGCTAAAAGAGAGGAAAGAGGTTGGCTAAATTTACCTACTGTTGGTGCGCCAGCACGCACTTTTCTGCCGTGATACATTTGATTACTGCACCATTTGTGTTAGTTAGTTAGTTAGTTAGTCAAACATGTTTTAAGTGCGCAAAATCATTAATCAGGTCCAAAAGGTTTATCATTCTCTTTCAGGACGATCCAATACGCATGTAGATATGATACAAGAACAATACGTGTTTGTATGGTGAAAAAACAATTCAATTTGGTAATATTTCACTGACAAGCTCTAAACTTTGCCAATATACTTGTTTGATTATGGGAGGGGACTAAGCATTTAAGTAGTTTTTATAAACATCCTTAGACTGCGCTAGAGAACCTGTCAGGCTCAAAGGTTTGTATGTCCATGCAGATGGTGGTTATTTAATGCAATATAGTACATTCTTATTAAGGGCCTATTTATTGTTGTTTTTAACTGTCTACATTGAACATGTATGTTATTGTGTGTCACTCACTGTCAATACACTGTGTTGTTACCAGATGGAAAAGACTGCTCCCTGACTATTGTGGCCCATGCACTGGCGAAGGCTTGTGTTCAGGGACACAGTGGTAAGCAAAGCTGCATTCAACATGGTGTTCCTCCGGCATTAATGATTGTCAACTGCAACACTTTTCCATTCATCAGAAGAGTTACAGGGTTAGTGTTTGAAGTGCTAGTCCCTCGCTTCTCCTCCTGCATGTGCTCAGACATGGTGTGGCAGAGGGTGTGCTGGAAGCTGCTGGAGAACTGAATTTATACCGTTTTTACACTAAAGATGGACCAAGATACAGTGTTGCTTTGGACTCCTTAAGGTGTCAAGCGTTCCACAGGGCTGCTGGCCCATGATGACTCCAATGCTTCCCACAGTTGTCAAGTTGGCTGGATGTCCTTTGGGTGGTTGACCGTTCTTGATACACACGGGAAACTGTTGAGCGTGAAGAAACCAGCAGCATTGCAGTTCTTGACACAAACCGGTGCGCTTAGCACCTACTACCATACCCCGTTCAAAGGCACTTAAATATTTTGTCTTGCCCATTCACCCTCTGAATGGCACACATACACAATCCATGTCTCAATTGTCTCAAGGCTTACAAATCTTTCTTTAACCTGTCTCCTCCCCTTCATCTACACTGATTGAAGTGGATTTAACAAGTGACATCAATAAGGGATCTTTCACCTGGATTCATCTGGTCAGTCTTGGAAAGAGCAGGTGTCCATAGCGTTTTGTACACTGTACATACCATGCACAATTTTGACATGTGGAATATACATACTGAATTTATACTGTTTTTCATACTAAGATGGACCAAGATATGTGTTGCTTTTTCACATATTTGCTCATCGGTTTTGCAAGAGTTGGTTGATTGATTGGTTGATTGGTTTTCCAATATGTTGATGCCATTGATTGGAAGAGTGAGAGTAGGATGCCCAACCGGAAATATAAGCTTGTTTTATTCCATTGTTTGTCTACAATATAATTGTACAAATAAATTCTCAGTTGGTTGCATAAATCATGATTACTAAATGTTACATGAAATGTATATATGAAATATCAAAATCGAATGGAAACTTCTTTGTTAATATGTGTTGGCAATAATTCATTTAATGGTGAGCCAAGGAATAATTAAAAATGTATCTTTTGTCATGTCGGATATTTGAAATATAATAATAATAATAATAATAATAATAATATGCCATTTATCAGACACTTTTATCCAAAGCGACTTACAGTCATGCGTGCATAATTATTTTTTTGTGTGTATGGGCGGTCCCGGGGATCGAACCCTCTACCTTGGCGTTACAAGCGCCGTGCTCTACCAGCTGAGCTACAGAGGACCAATATGGACCAATATGAGCAGGTGATTTGATTCATGCTTTTTCAGTAGTGAAATTAAGACAATTAGCACTTGATTGATGTAAATAAATACTGTGTGTAGATACTGGAGTGATGTATGATTTGTTATTAAAAAAATTCATAGACCAATTTTTGATATTGTGTCCATGTGTATGCAAGTACGTTAAAATCAAGTTTTCAAGTCATTGAAGCAACGACCTGAAAAATGTATTTTCAACTTTCAACCAAAACTGAACGTAGATGGACGTATTTGTATAGTCGTCTTTTCAACAACATAAAAAAAATACATTTTCAACATGAAAAATGCGTCTTTTCAACTTTCAACCAAAACCGAACATAGATTGGACGTCGAGCATAGTTGTCTTTTCAACAACATTTTGCTAAATGGGTGCACATAACTTATTTCATCTATAGCCTAATAAACTGCATGTCATGACTGTCCACGAGAATCCAAATAGGTCAGATCAGGTTTGCAATGAATAACTTCAATCAGACCCCCTCTCACCCATAGAGGGGGGTTAACAGCTCACACCCTGTCGTAAATCAACAAAGAAGGCCAGGCTCTCCCTTTCAAGATCCCCCAAAGGAATGTCTTTGTTTCAACATACTTTTTCCTTGCTGAAACTTTAACACGTTCAAAAGCGAATACTGGAATTATATTCCTAACAACGTAGAACTTGGGGAATGGTCAGAGGCGATCTATTGGACACTAAGGTCATTTTGTTTGTTATTTTGTGATGTCATTAAAAATATTATAAAGGAAATACTATAACTTGGAAAGTATACCCACTACATGTAGGAAGTTTTCATCCTATACGTTGTCCGTGTAATATGAAAAATGATGGAAGTATTTTTTTGTTAAGAGAGGGATGGGATTTGAGAAGTAATATTGAGATTGTTTTTCATAACTTGGCACAGTTAGTAGTCGCCGCCCAAAGTGAGGTCAGAAAGTGTGTTAGCCTGACGGAACCGCCCCCTTTTGAGCAGAGCGTATGGGTTACGAATTAACACATTAGACCAGAAAGACGCAGAGCGGCCGCTACACGTTTAAAACGGTTGGAACTCACCTCCCCGGTCAATCACGGGTACGGCTGATTGGCTGTCCTAAGTAAAGTATCTTCGAAAGCGAATTTAAGTAGGCCCATCCTGTTACGCCACGCCCATCACCCCACTGGGAATCATCGATACGGCTGGCTAGCCTATCTTTAAAGAAGCAACTTCAAGAGCGAATGGAAGGAAAATCTATTCTGTAGTTCTGTTCAGGACTACATGACAAGTCACTGGATACCGGACAACTACAGAGGAGAACAACAGTAGAAGACTTGTTGGAACTTTTTGGACAATCAGACCTTTACAAGCGTGCCGCGAGAAGGCCCAACACCCTTTCCAGGGCGGTCCTGTCCACCGAGAGAGATGCACGGCGATCCAGGCATTTCACGTAAATACATTCATGATTTCTTACTCAAAGAGGGCGGCGGTTCGTGTGCAAAGTATATGGTTACTATAGAGGAGAGTAGTTTCTGAATGTGGCAATGTTAAGTGTCCCTCTCCCTCTCTTCTTTAACAAGCATCAATGTTGTTGTCATTCTGCTAGGGACCTGTTTTCATCTAATTAAGTTTCCAGTTAATAACCGGTACAGTGTGTGTGTGTGTTTTTCCTGTGTTCCCATTTAATTAGCTAGTAAATAATTAAACCAATTTGTGTAGTACTGAATCATAATTAAGGCTCTGGTTTTTGCAGACGCAAGGAGGTTACGACTCAGAATGATGATACGAGGTTATGATTAATAAGTTGCCTGTTTATAGATGTGATCGGTAAAGACCTTTTTAGAGTTTAATTCGGGAGATGGTAACTCTTTTAAAGGACCGCTCTCGTGGTGCCCCAGATCCTAATGATTTAATTGTTACATGATTAATTTAATCGGGTAACAATTTAAACATAGTTAGTTGATTTAGATAAATAACAGTCTTCAGATTAATGTTAAAGTCACGTCACGACAGCATTTATAAATTTGTACAGGCATTTCCAACAGCCCAGTTGTGACTTTTGTCAGGTAATTAATCTTAATGAAATGGTTGGATGGAAACCAATGACGTATATAAACCCCGGATGGCTGATGCTATGTATTGGCCAATGAGAGGCTTTGAAGCCACCGGTCGGCCATATTGGCACTCCCCAGTAGGAGCAGATCAATTAAATGTTTCAGTTACAGATGACATGTATTTAAGTATTTCTTTGTTGTTGTCGTGGGGACAGCAACCAACGTTAGTACTCTCAAAACAAAACACATAATATAATTTAAAAGTATTCATTTTAAGGTGTCTGAAATAGAATAAACGTGTCAAAAACGAATGTAGACATTAATAAATGCATTTCTGAAGCTTCCAAAATTATTTTTTACAATGGAGGAGTGCCAATGTGGCTGCACGGTGGCTTCAGTCATCCAGGGTTCATATACATCATTGATGGAAATGTAGTTTATGACCAATGTTTACAGGACATTGGAATGTCCTCCGCTGTGGATGCTGACGTGCATGGTTTCACAAGCTGCGTTTTTATTCTTGGCTGTATTGATTACTGAGTCTGTGTGCCTTTTGACTGTAGGTCTAGCTGAGATTACGTTAATTGCTTTCCAAGTGATGCATTCAAAGCCTGTGTCGGATGCAGAGTAAATGTGTGTGTTTGTGTGTGTGTGTGTGTGTGTGTCCTGCTATCTGTGTTCCTATCGGTACAGGAAGTGGGGGAGGGGACGAACACGAATTCAGAGCAGCCAAGTCAGATGTGATTTAATATTGTAGTCGCTACACAGAACATGAAGCATCGCACGCCTCACAAAATACAAATGGTGATGGAGTCCACTGGAATGTCAACACTAGGAGATCTACACTCTGTAGGGCAGGGGTTCCCAAACCTTTTCACTCTGGACCCCCCCCCCCTTCCAGCATTGGGGAACATACTGCGCCCCCCCCCCCTATCTCCACATCTATTTCTATGGGCACAAGCACTGTTCATGACACAAACTGTTCACAATCCTCTTGTTGGTGGAGAGAGTTTTGCAGGTTTAAAGCACATTTTCTTGCAATTCTATACATCATCTGACCTACCTGTGTCCAGTGGTGTAAAGTACTTAAGTAGAAATACTTTAAAGTACTACCTTAGTAGTTTTTTTTGGGGCATCTGTATTTTACTTTACTATTTATATTTTTGACAACTTTTACTTTTACTCCTCTTCATTCCTGAAGAAAATAATGTAGTTTTTACTCCAGACATTTTCCCTGACACCCAAAAGTACTCTTTACATGTTGAATGCTTAGCAAGTCGGGAAAATGGTCCAATTCACACACTTATCAAGACAACATCCCTGGTCATCCCTACTGCCTTTTGATCTGGTGGATTCACTAAAAGCAAATGCTTTGTTTGTAAATTATGTGTGCCCGTAGCTATCCGTAAAAAAACTAAAATAAAACAATTGTGCCGTCTGGTTTGCTTAATTTAAGGAATTTATTTTTACTTTTGATATTTAAGTATATTTGAGCAATTCCATTTACTTTTGATACTTACAGTGCCTTCTGAAAGTATTCAGACCCCTTGACTTTTTCCACATTTTGTTACTTTACAGCCTTATTCTAAAATTGATTAAATTGTTTTTTTCCCTCATCAATCTACACATAATACCCCATAATGACAAAGCAAAAACTGCTTTTTAGAAATGTCAGCTAATTTATTAAAAATAAAAAACGGAAATATCACATTTACATAAGTATTCAGACCCTTTACTCACTACTTTGTTGAAGCACCTTTGGCAGCGATTACAGCATGGAGTCTTCTTGGGTATGACGCTTCAAGCTTGGCACACCTGTATTTGGGGAGTTTCTCCCATTCTTCTCTGCAGATCCTCTCAAGCTCTCAGGTTGGATGGGGAGAGTTGCTGCACAGCTATTTTCAGGTCTCTCCAGAGATGTTTGTTCTGGTTCAAGTCCGGGCTCTGGCTGGGCCACTCAGGGACATTCAGAGACTTGTCCTGAAGCCACTTCTGCATTGTCTTGGCTGTGTGCTTAGGGTTGTTGTCCTGTTGGAAGGTGAACCTTCACCCCCATTCTGAGGTCCTGACCGCTCTGGAGCAGGTTTTCATCAAGGATCTCTCTGTACTTTGCTCCGTTGATCTTTGCCTTGATCCTGACTAGTCTCCCAGTCCCTGCCACTGAAAAACATTCCCACAGCATGATGCTGCCGCCACCATTCTTCACCGTAGGGGTGGTGCAAGGTTTCCTCCAGACGTGACGCTTGGCATTCAATTCAAATCAAATTGTATTTGTCACATGCGCCAAATACAACCTTACAGTGAAATGCTTACTGACAAGCCCTTAACCAACAATGCCGTTTTAAGAAAAATGTGTTAAGTAAAAAATAAACAACAAAACATTTAAATAATTAAAGAGCAGCAGTTCAGGCAAAAGAGTTCAATCTTGGTTTCATCAGACCAGACAATCTTGTTTCTCATGGTCTGAGAGTCCTTTTGGCAAACTCCAAGCGGGCTGTCGTGCCTTTTACTGAGGAGTGGCTTCTGTCTGGCCACTCTACCATAAAGGCCTAATTGATGGAGTGCTGCAGAGATGGTTGTCCTTCTGGAAGGTTCTCCCATCTCCACAGAGGAACTCTAGAGCTCTGTCAGAGTGACCATCAGGTTCTTGGTCACCTCCTTGACCAAGGCCCTTTTACCCCAATTGCTCAGTTTGGCCGGGCGGCCAGCTCTAGGAAGAGTCTTGGTGGGTCAAAACTTCTTCCATTTAAGAATGATGGGAGGCTACTGTGTTCTTGGGGACCTTCAATGCTACAGAAATATTTTCCTACCCTTCCTCAGATCTGTGCCTCGACACAATCCTGTCTCGGAGCTCTACGGACAATTATTTTGACCTTGTGGCTTGCTTTTTGCTAAGACATGCACTGTCAACTGTGGGACCTTATATAGACAGGTGTGTGCCTTTGCAAATCATGTCCAATCAATTTGTGGAAACATCTCACATGGGCTGGTTGACCCTGGACATTTCTGACAAGTTATAAATAGCTCTCTAAGGTAAATTGCACGTTGTGCATTCTGCTATTAAAACTTTCAACAGTAAGTTTATATCCAGATCGAGTTCCTTTAAAAAAACTACAACGTGTGTGTATGTGTGTGTGTGTGTGTGTGTGTATATATATATATATATATATATATATATATATATATATATATATATATATATATATATATATATATATATATATATATACAGTGGGGAGAACAAGTATTTGATACACTGCCGATTTTGCAGGTTTTCCTACTTACAAAGCATGTAGAGGTCTGTCATTTTTATCATAGGTACACTTCAACTGTGAGAGACGGAATCTAAAACAAAAATCCAGAAAATCACATTGTATGATTTTTAAGTAATTAATTTGCATTTTATTGCATGACAGAAGTATTTGATCACCTACCAACCAGTAAGAATTCCGGCTCTCACAGACCTGTTAGTTTTTCTTTAAGAAGCACTCCTGTTCTCCACTCATTACCTGTATTAACTGCACCTGTTTGAACTCGTTACCTGTATAAAAGACACCTGTCCACACACTCAATCAAACAGACTCCAACCTCTCCACAATGGCCAAGACCAGAGAGCTGTGTAAGGACATCAGGGATAAAATTGTAGACCTGCACAAGAATGGGATGGGCTACAGGACAATAGGCAAGCAGCTTGGTGAGAAGGCAACAACTGTTGGTGCAATTATTAGAACATGGAAGAAGTTCAAGATGACGGTCAATCACCCTTGGTCTGGGGCTCCATGCAAGATCTCACCTCATGGGTCATCAATGATCATGAGGAAGGTGAGGGATCAGCCCAGAACTACACGGCAGGACCTGGTCAATGACCTGAAGAGAGCTGGGACCACAGTCTCAAAGAAAACCATTAGTAACACACTACGCCGTCATGGATTAAAATCCTGCAGCGCATGCAAGGTCCCCCTGCTCAAGCCAGCGCATGTCTAGGCCCGTCTGAAGTTTGCCAATGATTATCTGGATGATCCAGAGGAGGAATGGGAGAAGGTCATGTGGTCTGATGAGACAAAAATAGAGCTTTTTGGTCTAAACTCCACTTGCCTTGTTTGGAGGAAGAAGAAGGATGAGTACATCCCCAAGAACACCATCCCAACCGTGAAGCATGGAGGTGGAAACATCATTCTTTGGAGATGCTTTTCTGCAAAGGGGACAGGACGACTGCACCGTATTGAGGGGAGGATGGATGGGGCCATGTATCGTGAGATCTTGGCCAATAACCTCCTTCCCTCAGTAAGAGCATTGAAGATGGGTTGTGGCTGGGTCTTCCAGCATGACAACGACCCGAAACACACAGCCAGGGCAACTAAGGAGTGGCTCCGTAAGAAGCATCTCAAGGTCCTGGAGTGGCCTAGCCAGTCTCCAGACCTGAACCCAATAGAAAATCTTTGGAGGGAGCTGAAAGTCCGTATTGCCCAGCGACATTCCCGAAACCTGAAGGATCTGGAGAAGGTCTGTATGAAGGAGTGGGCCAAAATCCCTGCTACAGTGTGTGCAAACCTGGTCAAGACCTACAGGAAACGTATGATCTCTGTAATTGCAAACAAAGGTTTCTGTACCAAATATTAAGTTCTGCTTTTCTGATGTATCAAATACTTATGTCATGCAATAAAATGCAAATTAATTACTTAAAAATCATACAATGTGATTTTCTGCATTTTTGTTTTAGATTCCGTCTCTCACAGTTGAAGTGTACCTATGATAAAAATTACAGACCTCTACATGCTTTGTAAGTAGGAAAACCTGCAAAATCGGCAGTGTATCAAATACTTGATCTCCCCACTGTATATATATATATATATATATATATATATATATATATATATATGTGTGTGTGTGTGTGTGTGTGTGTGTGTGTGTGTGTGTGTGTGTATATATATATATTACTGTTCAAAAGTTTGGGGTCACTTAGAAATGTCCTTGTTTTCAAAAGAAAAGCAATTATTTTGTCCATTAAAATAACATCAAATTGATCAGAAATACAGTGTAGACATTGTTAATGTTGTAAATGGCTATTGTAGCTGGAAACTGCTGATTTTTAATGGAATATCTACATAGGCGTACAGAGGCCCATTATCAGCAACCATCAGTCCTGTGTTCCAACGGCATGTTGTGTTTGCTAATCCAAGTTTATCATTTTAAAAGGCTAATTGATCATTAGAAAACCCTTTTGCAACTATGTTAGCACAGCTGAAAACGGTTGTGCTGATTAAAGAAGCAATAAAACTGGCCTTCTTGAGACTAGTTGAGTATCTGGAGCATCAGCAATTGTGGGTTCGATTACAGGCTCAAAATGGCCAGAAACAAAGAACTTTCATCTGAAACCCATCAGTCTATTCTTGTTCTGAGAAATGAAGGCTATTCCATGCGAGAAATTGCCAAGAAACTGAAGATCTCGTACAATGCTGTGTACTACTCCCTTCACAGAACAAACTGGCTCTAACCAGAATAGAAAGAGGAGTGGGAGGCCCCGGTGCACAACTGAGCAAGAGGACAAATACATTAGTGTCTAGTTTGAGAAACAGACGCCTCACAGGTCCTCAACTGGTCCTCAACTGGCAGCTTCATTAAATAATGAAGAGGCGACTCCGGGATGCTGACCTTCTAGGCAGAGTTGCAAAGAAAAAGCCATATCTCAGACTGGCCAATAAAAATAAAAGATTAATTAAAGATGGGCAGTCTGAGATATGGCTTTTTCTTTGCAACTCTGCCTAGAAGGTCAGCATCCCGGAGTCGCCTCTTCACTGCTCTGTGTTTCTGGCCATTTTGATCCTGTAACCCACAATTGCTGATGCTCCAGATACTCAACTAGTCTCAAGAAGGCCAGTTTTATTGCTTCTTTAATCAGCACAACAGTTTTCAGCCATGCTAACATAATTGCAAAAGGGTTTTCTAATTAATTAGCCTTTTAAAATGATAAACTTGGTTAAGCAAACACAACATGCCATTGGAACACAGGACTGATGGTTGCTGATAATGGGCCTCTGTATGCCTATGTAGATATTCCATTAAAAATCTGCCGTTTCCATTTACAATAGCCATTTACAACATGAACAATGTTTACACTGTATTTCTGATCAATTTGATGTTATTTTAATGGACAAAAAATTGCTTTTCATTAGAAAACAATAATTTTTAAGTGACCCCAAACTTTTGAACGGTAGTGTGTGTGTGTGTGTGTGTGTGTGTGTGTGTGTATATATATATATATACATACATACAGTGGGGGGAAAAATTATTTAGTCAGCCACCAATTGTGCAAGTTCTCCCACTTAAAAAGAGGCCTGTAATTTTCATCATAGGTACACGTCAACTATGACAGACAAAATGATAATTTTTTTTCCAGGAAATCACATTGTAGGGTTTTTTATGAATTTATTTGCAAATTATGGTGGAAAATAAGTATTTGGTCAATAACAAAAGTTTCTCGATACTTTGTTATATACCCTTTGTTGGCAATGACACAGGTCAAACGTTTTCTGTAAGTCTTCACAAGGTTTTCACACACTGTTGCTGGTATTTTGGCCCATTCCTCCATGCAGATCTCCTCTAGAGCAGTGATGTTTTGGGGCTGTCGCTGGGCAACACAGACTTTCAACTCCCTCCAAAGATTTTCTATGGGGTTGAGATCTGGAGACTGGCTAGGCCACTCCAGGACCTTGAAATTCTTCTTACGAAGCCACTCCTTCGTTGCCCGGGCGGTGTGTTTGGGATCATTGTCATGCTGAAAGACCCAGCCACGTTTTATCTTCAATGCCCTTGCTGATGGAAGGAGGTTTTCACTCAAAATCTCACGATACATGGCTCCATTCATTCTTTCCTTTACACGGATCAGTCGTCCTGGTCCCTTTGCAGAAAAACAGCCCCAAAGCATGATGTTGGGGTGTCCACATACATTTGTGTATGTGTGGTCTATGCTATTCAAACTATAGTTTCCCAACTGTCCATTGACCCTCAGTTGTATGCACACAGAAGCTATGCATTGTGGGTAACCAGCCTCACTGCTGCTAGCCTGCCATGGCTTATGGACCCTAATCATTTACATTTACATTTACGTCATTTAGCAGACGCTCTTATCCAGAGCGACTTACAAATTGGATCCACACCTCAATGACATCATCAGCTCAGTTGGCCTAAAAGGGGAGAGTGAGGTCAACCAGCGATGTGTGTGTGCATCTGTGTGTGTTCAATTGTGCGCATGTTGAGCACATATCCTATTGAGCACTCCAGAGGTCCCCACAGGGGCACAGAGACCTTTATGACGTCATTGGCTGACTAGAAGGGATCCACTGAAGCCCAGAGGGTACTGTGGACGTAGGACTTAGCTATGAAGGTCATGATGACCAGACATGGTGAACAGCAGTTACGCATTGAAGTTACACAGTTAAAGGAATGATGCATTGTATCTACGAGAGGACGGAGTAGTTGTATAATTGCCCATCAGAGATTTAATAATGTTTATTGCGTTTAATTGGATTGAATAGGACTTCTCAGTACTGTGCTCACAGCCAAATCACCAGCAGCATTTAGTGCATGTAACCTCTTGCTGTTTTAACACTTGTGATTTGAAGAGATCATCGACCTCATTAGCGAACACACAGTCAGAGCCAGACGCATGCCAGTGTGATGGGACACGTGGCGTGCTGTGTGTGTCAGCATCCCAAACGGCACCCTACTGCACTAGCTATACAGAGGACAGGCACCCTACTGCACTAGCTATACAGAGGACAGGGTGTCATTTGGGACGCAGCCTGGGCTAATGAGGCTCTGTCTGTTCCTGTGGTGGGTCCGTGCCAGCCTGACTGACACACTAACAATCTCATCTTCACAGCTATGAAGATGTTTCACAGATCAAGCATTGACATTTTCTGTAAAGACCCAAAGTCAATTTCAATTTGACTACAAAAAAAAACTATTTTGATTGATTCGGCTTCAAAGTTGACTTTTGGAATAGCTTAATAACTGTGTTTTGCACCCAGATCCTTTGGTGCTTTGATTGGCGGTTGAATGGAATCTTACTTCATGTAGCTCTATCTACGGTACATGAAGCCAGGGAGACAGGGTGCTCTGTTTGAAGCCTCGATGACGAGAACAGTGGCTCCCCCAAAACAGATTCACTTAACCTTGAATTAGAGAGAACAGTGTACTAGGTAGTTGGAACTGTTGCTAGTAGTAGCCATTTTGGTGGTGTTAGTAACCACGTGAATCAAGGACAGACATCATGATAGTGAGGTTGGTAGTAGTAAGATAGGAAATGGTAGTCATTTTAAATATGCACAAAATGCAATTATAGACTGATGGAAGGCTAAATCAGAACAAAAGATTGACCCAGATTCAGAAATCAGAAGAACCTTAGCTTCTATGATCTGGCACTAGCACTTCTGTGTACACAGTTACCGTGGCAATGCTGCTGTACTGAACCTGTGACGTTAGAATAGAACTGAGAGGATGAAATCAATAGGAATAACATGTTATTCCCTCTGTTCCCAGTCCCTCTGTTTGACATTTTATTAAAGTTGTATTTTACCAGGTAAGTTGACTGAGAACACACTCATTTACAGCAACGACCTGGGGAATAGTTACAGGGGAGAGGAGGGGGGATGAATGACCCAATTGGAAGCTGGGGATGATTAGGTGGCCATGATTGTATGAGGTGGGATGCAGGGCCAGCAGTGGGATGCAGGGTCAGATTGGGAATTTAGCCAGGACACCAGGGTTAACACCCCTACTCTTACAATAAGTGCCATGGGATATTTAGTGACCACAGAGTCAGGACACCTGTTTAACATTGTCAGGGTTTGCTGTAGGTGGGTGTGGTGTTGGAATCAGGCGCAGGACGCAGAAAATAAGTCCAAAAGACTTTAGTGAAGGCACAAACTAATACACGAGACAAAAGCCCTGAGGCAAGAAACTCCGCACGCAGGCGTAAAACAAAAGGGCGCACTAAACATGTGCGAGTATACTCTCCTTAACAGAGGAGAAAAGCTACAACGAGCAAACGGTATACTGTAGAGCAAATACACGACAGCGAAACAATCACACACAACACCTGACAAACACAATGAGAACTTATAGGACACTAATGACACTAAACGACAACAGGTGTACAATTCCAGACAAGACCAAACGAACATAGAAACATACAACGGTGGCAGCTAGTATTCCGGAGACGACGAACGCCGAAGCCTGCCCGAGCAAGGAAGAGAGGCAGCCTCGGCCGAAACCGTGACAGTACCCCCCCTTGACGCGCGGCTCCAGACGTGCGCCGACTCCGGCCTCGGGGACGACCAGGAGGACGCGGAGCAGGGCGCGCCGGGTGACTACGATGGAATTCCGTCAGGAGAGACGGGTCCAAAATGTCTCTCCTCGGCACCCAGCACCGTTCCTCCGGGCCGTACCCCTCCCACTCCACCAGATATTGGAGACCCCCCATCCGACGTCTCGAATCCAAGATGGACCGCACGGAGTACGCCGGTGCCCCCTCGATGTCCAATGGGGGCGGAGGAGTCTCCCTGATCTCATTTTCTTGGAGTGGGCCAGCTACCACCGGCCTGAGAAGAGACACATGGAACGAGGGGTTAATACTTTTATACTCAACAGGTAGTTGTAATCTGTAACACACCTCGTTCAATCTTCTCAGGACTTTAAACGGCCCCACAAACCGCCGACCCAGTTTCCGACAGGGCAGGCGGAGGGGCAGGTTTCTGGTAGAGAGCCAGACTCGATCACCAGGTGCGTACACCGGTCCCTCACTGCGGTGGAGATCGGCGCTCGCCTTTTGATGACGGAGGGCCCGCTGCAGGTGGACGTGTGCAGCGTTCCATGTCTCCTCCGAGCGCCGCACCCACTCATCCACCGCAGGAGCCTCGATCTGGCTCTGCTGCCAAGGTGCCAGAACCGGCTGGTAACCTAACACACATTGGAAAGGGGTTAGGTTAGTGGAGGAATGGCGTAGGGAATTCTGGGCCATTTCTGCCCAGGGAACGTACCGTGCCCACTCCTCCGGCCGGTCCTGGCAGTATGATCTAAGAAACCTACCCACATCCTGGTTCACACGTTCCACCTGCCCATTACTCTCCGGATGGTAACCCGAGGTGAGGCTCACCGAGACCCCCAACCGCTCCATAAAGGCTCTCCAGACTCTGGAGGTAAATTGGGGACCTCGATCAGACACAATATCCTCGGGTACCCCGTAGTGCCGGAAAACATGGGTGAATAGCGCTTCGGCGGTCTGTAGGGCAGTAGGAAGGCCCGGCATAGGGAGCAAACGACAGGCCTTAGAGAACCGGTCCACAACGACCAGTATAGTAGTATTCCCCTGTGAGGGAGGAAGGTCAGTGATGAAATCCACCGAGAGGTGAGACCATGGTCGTTGTGGAACGGGCAGGGGTAGTAACTTACCCCTAGGCAGATGTCTAGGCGCCTTACACTGGGCGCACACCGAGCAGGAGGAGACATAAACCCTCACATCCCTCGCCAACGTGGGCCACCAGTACTTAGCACTAAGGCAGTGCACTGTCCGGCCGATACCAGGATGTCCAGAGGAGGGTGACGTGTGAGCCCAATAGATCAATCGATCCCGAACCTCGAGCGGAACGTACTTCCGACCCTCCGGGCATTGAGGTGGACTAGGGTCGGTGCGCAACGCCCGCTCGAGTTCAGCATCGACCTCCCACACTACCGGTGCCACCAGACAAGACTCCGGCAGTATGGGAGTGGGCTCTACGGACCTCTCCTCCGTGTCATACCGCCGAGACAGTGCGTCTGCCTTACCGTTCTGTGACCCAGGGATGTACGTGATCTTAAATACGAACCGGGTCAAAAACATATTCCACCGCGCCTGGCGAGGGTTCAGTCTCCTAGCTGCCCGGATGTACTCCAGGTTACGGTGGTCCGTCAAAATGAGGAAAGGGTGTTGAGCCCCCTCAAGCCAGTGCCTCCACACCTTTAGGGCCTGTACCACGGCTAACAGCTCCCTGTCCCCTACGTCATAATTTCGCTCCGCCGGACTGAGCTTCTTGGAATAAAAAGCACAGGGGCGGAGTTTAGGGGGCGTGCCGGACCGTTGCGAAAGCACGGCTCCTATACCGGCCTCTGACGCGTCCACCTCTACCTGAAATGGTAAAGAGGGATCCGGATGCGCCAGCACCGGAGCCGAGGTAAACAGGTCCTTCAGCCTCCCAAACGCCCTGTCCGCCTCGGCTGACCACTGCAAACGCACCGGACCCCCCTTCAAAAGAGACGTTATGGGATTTGCCACCTGTCCAAAACCCCGGATAAACCTCCGGTAGTAATTCGCAAACCCCAAAAACTGCTGCACCTCCTTCACAGTGGTTGGCGTTTGCCAATTACGCACGGCTGACACCCGGTCTACCTCCATCTTCACCCCTGACGCAGACAACTGATAACCCAAAAAGGAGACCGACTCCTGGAAAAACAGACACTTCTCTGCCTTGACATACAGGTCGTGCTCCAACAGCCTCCGCAACACTCGGCGCACCAGAGCCACATGCTCGACTCGGGTAGACGAGTACACGAGAATGTCATCTATGTACACGACCACCCCCTGCCCCTGCATGTCCCTGAATATCTCATCCACGAATGATTGGAACACTGAAGGAGCGTTCATCAACCCGTATGGCATGACAAGATACTCGTAATGGCCCGAGGTGGTACTAAAGGCTGTCTTCCATTCATCGCCCCCCCTAATGCGCACCAAGTTGTACGCGCTCCTGAGATCTAATTTAGTGAAGAAACGCGCCCCGTGCAATGACTCCGTCATGGTCGCAATCAGCGGGAGTGGATAACTGTATTTCACCGTGATCTGATTGAGACCACGGTAATCAATGCACGGGCGTAACCCACCATCCTTTTTCTTCACAAAAAAGAAACTCGAGGACGCAGGGGAAGTGGAGGGCCGTATGTATCCTTGTCTCAGAGATTTGTCTATGTAAGTCTCCATAGCTTTCTTCTCCTCCTGAGACAGAGGATACACATGGCTCCGTGGGAGCGCAGCTCCTGCCTGGAGGTCTATCGCACAATCTCCCTGCCTATGGGGAGGCAACTGCGTCGCCCTCGACTTACTGAACACAATAGCCAAATCCCCATACTCAGGGGGGAACGTGCAGTGCGGGCACCTGGTTTGGACTCTCCACCGAGGTAGCCCCTACGGAAACGCCTAAACATCGACCCACACACTGGTCAGACCACTCCATCAGAGCCCTCTCCTGCCACGAAATAGACGGGTTATGGGTACTCAACCAGGGCATGCCCAGCACCACCGGATACGCAGGCGAGTCGATCAGAAATAGCTGGATCATCTCCTGATGACCCCCCTGCGCACACATCCTAAGTGGCGCCGTGACCTCCCTGATCAAGCCCGATCCCAACGGACGGCTATCTAGGGCATGAACGGGGAAGGGGACGTCAACAGGAAGAAGGGGAATCCCTAAATCTAAACAAAATTTCCTATCAACAAAATTCCCAGCCAAGCCTGAATCTACCAGCGCCTTATGCTGGGAATGAGGTGCTACCTGTGGAAAACGCACAGGTATACAGAAGTGCGCAACAGAGAGCTCTGGGTGAGTGGGGCGCCTACTCACCTGGAAGGACTCCCCAGTGCGGGGCCTGTCGTCTTCTCCCCTAGGAGGCCATCCCCAGCACCTAGCCGCGGTGTGTCCTCCCCGACCACAGTTGGTGCAGGAGATGGACCCCCTCGTACTCCGACCCCTCCTCTCTCTAGCGCCAGCGCCCCCAAGCTCCATGGGGCTCGGCTCGGAGGCGCTGGAGGGTGAAATGGACGGACCTCCCTCGGGACGTCCGCGGGTAGCCAGCAGGGTGTCCAGCCTGATGGACATGTCGACTAACTGGTCGAAAGAGAGGCTGGTGTCCGGACAGGCCAGCTCCCGACGGACGTCCTCACGTAGACTACAGCGGTAGTGATCGATGAGGGCCCGCTCATTCCACCCTGCATCCGCCGCTAGAGTACGGAATTCCAACGCGAACTCCTGGGCACTCCTCTTCCCCTGCCGGAGGCAGAACAGACGCTCCCCCGCCGCTTTCCCCTCCGGTGGATGGTCAAACACCGCCCTGAAGCGGCGGGAGAACTCAGCGTATGTGATGGTGGTAGCGTCTATCCTCCTCCACTCGGCGTTGGCCCATTCTAACGCCTTGCCGGAAAGGCAGGAGATGAGGGCGGACACGCTCTCGTGTCCCGAGGGCGCCGGGTGCACGGTGGCCAGGTAAAGCTCCACCTGGAGAAGGAAGCCCTGACACCCGGCAGCGGTCCCATCGTAGGCCCTCGGGAGCGAGAGTCGAATTCCGCTGGGTTCCGGAGCGGGAATGGGCTGACTTGCTGATGGTGATGGCAGGGAAGGTGGCGTTGGGGGTGTCCCTCGGGTCTCCCAGCGTTGGAGTGTGTTGATCACATCCTGCAGGGCGGTCCCGATCCGCAGGATCTGGTCATTCTGCTCCCGGACCCGATCCTCCAACGTCTCCTGTGCTGCTGCGGCTCCTGCTGATTCCATTCAGGTTGGTGTGTGATTCTGTCAGGGTTTGCTGTAGGTGGGTGTGGTGTTGGAATCAGGCGCAGGACGCAGAAAATAAGTCCAAAAGACTTTAGTGAAGGCACAAACTAATACACGAGACAAAAGCCCTGAGGCAAGAAACTCCGCACGCAGGCGTAAAACAAAAGGGCGCACTAAACATGTGCGAGTATACTCTCCTTAACAGAGGAGAAAAGCTACAACGAGCAAACGGTATACTGTAGAGCAAATACACGACAGCGAAACAATCACACACAACACCTGACAAACACAACGAGAACTTATAGGACACTAATGACACTAAACGACAACAGGTGTACAATTCCAGACAAGACCAAACGAACATAGAAACATACAACGGTGGCAGCTAGTATTCCGGAGACGACGAACGCCGAAGCCTGCCCGAGCAAGGAAGAGAGGCAGCCTCGGCCGAAACCGTGACAAACATCCCATCCAAAAGACGGCATCCTACACAGGGCAATGTCCCCAATCACTGCCCTGGGGCATTGGGATATTTTTTTATACCAGAGGAAAGAGTGCCTCCTACTGGCCCTCATCCAGGGACCGACCAGGACCAACCCTGCTTAGCTTCAGAGGCAAGGCAGCAGTGGGATGCAGGGTGGTCTGGTCTCCCATCCAGGGACCGACCAGGACCAACCCTGCTTAGCTTCAGAGGCAAGGCAGCAGTGGGATACAGGGTGGTCTGGTCTCCCATCCAGGGACCGACCAGGACCAACCCTGCTTAGCTTCAGAGGCAAGGCAGCAGTGGGATGCAGGGTGGTATGCTGCTGGCTAAACATGAGGCACTTTGATGTGCTGTGACAGTTGGCTGGTTATGTTATGATTCTGGCTGGTCATGTTAGGATACTGGCTAGTAATGTTAGGATACTGGCTAGTCATGTTAGGATACTGGCTGGTCATGTTAGGATACTGGCTGGTCATGTTAGGATACTGGCTGGTCATGATATGATACTGGCTGGTCATGTTAGGATACTGGCTAGTCATGTTAGGATACTGGCTAGTCATGTTAGGATACTGGCTGGTCATGTTATGATACTGGCTAGTCATGTTAGGATACTGGCTGGTCATGTTAGGATACTGGCTGGTCATGTTATGATACTGGCTAGTCATGTTAGGATACTGGCTAGTCATGTTAGGATACTGGCTGGTCATGTTAGGATACTGGCTGGTCATGTTATGATACTGGCTAGTCATGTTAGGATACTGGCTGGTCATGTTATGATACTGGCTGGTCATGTTATGATACTGGCTGGTCATGTTAGGATACTGGCTGGTCATGTTATGATACTGGCTGGTCATGTTAGGATACTGGCTGGTCATGTTAGGATACTGGCTAGTCATGTTAGGATACTGGCTGGTCATGTTAGGATACTGGCTGGTCATGTTAGGATACTGGCTAGTAATGTTAGGATACTGGCTAGTCATGTTAGGATACTGGCTGGTCATGTTATGATACTGGCTGGTCATGATATGATTCTGGCTGGTCATGTTATGATACTGGCTAGTAATGTTAGGATACTGGCTAGTCATGTTAGGATACTGGCTGGTCATGTTAGGATACTGGCTAGTCATGTTAGGATACTGGCTGGTCATGTTAGGATACTGGCTGGTCATGTTAGGATACTGGCTGGTCATGTTAGGATACTGGCTAGTCATGTTAGGATACTGGCTAGTCATGTTAGGATACTGGCTGGTCATGTTAGGATACTGGCTGGTCATGTTAGGATACTGGCTGGTCATGTTAGGATACTGGCTAGTCATGTTATGATACTGGCTGGTCATGTTAGGATACTGGCTAGTCATGTTAGGATACTGGCTGGTCATGTTAGGATACTGGCTAGTCATGTTAGGATACTGGCTGGTCATGTTAGGATACTGGCTGGTCATGTTAGGATACTGGCTGGTCATGTTAGGATACTGGCTAGTAATGTTAGGATACTGGCTAGTCATGTTAGGATACTGGCTGGTCATGTTAGGATACTGGCTAGTAATGTTAGGATACTGGCTGGTCATGTTAGGATACTGGCTGGTCACATTGTATGACAGTTCCACCAGTCACATGCCACTCCTATTATAATGAGGAAAGAATAAGGACATTTTATATGTTTTATTTATTTATTATTACAACCAGAATATTGATTTGTGGTTGGATGAACCCAACATGAGTGACTGTACAGCTGAGCATTAACAGTCCGTCACATAGTGTGGCTTCTGGGTTTTTAGGTCAAGATATTATTCCTGCCGATTTATATATACCGCAGTGACAAATATTTATGATTTTTGTTTGGACAGTTGCTGTTGCTTGGTGGTGAGACATACCGCAAACAGGGCTTGCCTGGGGAGAAATTAGCTAGGATCCAGTGGTGGAGAGAGTCAGGCAGGCTCAGGCTTTCATTTCCGAAAGAGGCTACATTTAGTTGAGGCCTGAACACAGGAGGAATGCACGCACGCGCTCACAAACACACACACACACACAAACACACACTCTCACTCACTCCACTGCTATTTCCACTCTCCCTTCCACAGATGGGAACATTAGGAGGAAAAGAGGCGATGACCTGCTGTCACACTATCCGGCTCTCACAGCCAGATGAGCCAGTGTTAGATATAATAGAATAGAGCTCCAGTCTGAGGCTCTGACAGTGTGTTGGTGTACTGCCGAGACCGCTGATTACCCCTTTTTGAACCTTGGGCCTCATCAATCCGGCTCTCTCTCTCAGCCCATCAGACAGACTAACACCATTTTGGTTACCGTTTTCCTCCAACTCATTTGTGTTCTCAGATCTCCAACAGACAAATTGGGGTTGACCTAACGTCGTCCCTAGGCTAGGGTTGACCAAATAGTTGACTACTAGGTCATTTGTGTAACTCCCCAACAACTTTTACACAAAGACAGACATTTTGGCTGCAATCCATTTGGAGCATATTGGGTGCCCTCAGATCTCTCCAAACAGGACAAATTGGGGTTGACTCTAATGTTTGACTGAGGCTAGGGGGACTTAGTTTTGTGACGCACCCTAGTAATAACACATTGGGGTCGTCAGCCCCCAGGCAGATGGTACAGTGAGGGAAAAAAGTATTTGATCCCCTGCTGATTTAGTACGTTTGCCCACTGACAAAGAAATGATCAGTCTATAATTTTAATGGTAGGTTTATTTGAACAGTGAGAGAGAGAATAACAACAAAAAAATCCAGAAAAACTCATGTCAAAAATGTTATAAATTGATTTGCATTTTAATGAGGGAAATACAGTGGGGGAAAAAAGTATTTAGTCAGCCCCCAATTGTGCAAGTTCTCCCACTTAAAAAGATGAGAGAGGCCTGTAATTTTCATCATAGGTACACGTCAACTATGACAGACAAATTGAGAGAAAAAAATTCCAGAAATTTTTTTATGAATTTATTTGCAAATTATGGTGGAAAATAAGTATTTGGTCACCTACAAACAAGCAAGATTTCTGGCTCTCACAGACCTGTAACTTCTTCTTTAAGAGGCTCCTCTGTCCTCCACTCGTTACCTGTATTAATGGCACCTGTTTGAACTTGTTATCAGTATAAAGGACACCTGTCCACAACCTCAAACAGTCACACTCCAAACTTCACTATGGCCAAGACCAAAGAGCTGTCAAAGGACACCAGAAACAAAATTGTAGACCTGCACCAGGCTGGGAAGACTGAATCTGCAATAGGTAAGCAGCTTGGTTCTAATAAATCAACTGTGGGAGCAATTATTAGGAAATGGAAGACATACAAGACCACTGATAATCTCCCTCGATCTGGGGCTCCACGCAAGATCTCACCCAGTGGGGTCAAAATGATCACAAGAACGGTGAGCAAAAATCCCAGAACCACATGGGGGGACCTAGTGAATGACCTGCAGAGAGCTGGGGCCAAAGTAACAAAGCCTACCATCAGTAACACACTACGCCGCCAGGGACTCAAATCCTGCAGTGCCAGACGTGTCCCCCTGCATAAGCCAGTACATGTCCAGGCCCGTCTGAAGTTTGCTAGAGTGCATTTGGATGATCCAGAAGAGGATTGGGAGAATGTCATATGGTCAGATGAAACCAAAATATAACTTTTTGGTAAAAACTCAACTCGTCGTGTTTGGAGGACAAAGAATGCTGAGTTGCATCCTAAGAACACCATACCTACTGTGAAGCATGGGGGTGGAAACATCATGCTTTGGGGCTGTTTTTCTGCAAAGGGACCAGGACGACTGATCCGTGTAAAGGAAATAATGAATGGGGCCATGTATCGTGAGATTTTGAGTGAAAACCTCCTTCCATCAGCAAGGGCATTGAAGATGAAATGTGGCTGGGTCTTTCAGCATGACAATGATCCCAAACACACCGCCCGGGCAACGAAGGAGTGGCTTCGTAAGAAGCATTTCAAGGTCCTGGAGTGGCCTAGCCAGTCTCCAGATCTCAACCCCATAGAAAATCTTTGGAGGGAGTTGAACGTCCGTGTAGCCCAGCGACAGCCCCAAGACATCACTGCTCTAGAGGAGATCTGCATGGAGGAATGGGCCAAAATACCAGCAACAGTGTGTGAAAACCTTGTGAAGGCTTACAGAAAATGTTTGACCTGTGTCATTGCCAACAAAGGGTATATAACAAAGTCGAGCTCTTTGGCATCAACTCAACTCGCCGTGTTTGGAGGAGGAGGAATGCTGCCTATGACCCCAAGAACACCATCCCCACCATCAAACATGGAGGTGGAAACATTATGCTTTGGGGGTGTTTTTCTGCTAAGGGGACAGGACAACTTCACCGCATCAAAGGGACGATGGACGGGGCCATGTACCGTCAAATCTTGGGTGAGAACCTCCTTCCCTCAGCCAGGGCATTGAAAATGGGTCTTGGATGGGTATTCCAGCATGACAATGACCCAAAACACACGGCCAAGGCAACAAAGGAGTGGCTCAAGAAGAAGCACATTAAGGTCCTGGAGTGGCCTAACCAGTCTCCAGACCTTAATCCCATAGAAAATCTGTGGAGGGAGCTGAAGGTTCGAGTTGCCAAACGTCAGCCTCGAAACCTTAATGACTTGGAGAAGATCTGCAAAGAGGAGTGGGACAAAATCCCTCCTGAGATGTGTGCAAACCTGGTGGCCAACTACAAGAAACGTCTGACCTCTGTGATTGCCAACAAGGGTTTTGCCACCAAGTACTAAGTCATCTTTTGCAGAGGGGTCAAATACTTATTTCCCTCATTAAAATGCAAATCAATTTTTAACATTTTTGACATGTGTTTTCTGGATTTTTTTGTTGTTATTCTGTCTCTCACTGTTCAAATAAACCTACCATTAAAATTATAGACTGATCATGTCTTTGTCAGTGGGCAAACGTACAAAATCAGCAGGGGATCAAATACTTTTTTCCCTCACTGTAGGTACATCATAGAAAATGGATGAATCCTCTAGGACAGCCATCTACCTTTGATTGTGGCTTTAATCCTGGCAGACTGGCGGGCCCTCTAATACTGCCCCAAAGCAGTGAGGGGGCTGGTGAAGGGGGGGACAGGGTGGCGGACGGGGCGCTAGGGACGGGGCGGGGGGGTGTGAGGGTTGAGGGGGAGTAGAGCCCTCCTCCAGCTGCCACCCGTGGGATACCCCTGCCTCACGCCCCTCAACCAACCACCGTATTACCTCACCCTCTCCTGCCCTAATCTAGAACTGCATTCATAAAGACTGGGGGGGGTTGGGGGGGGGCTACAGTAAAATACACTCTAATCTGACTGTATTCTAGTTCAGTCACAGTGAAGCTTTCCTCAGACAATATTGTGGTTTTCAATTGAGGGCATCTAAAGGACATACCGACCATTGTGTTTTTATACGTAGGCCTACATGTACATTGGTCTTTTTTGTGTGTGCAAATTTGTATTACATACCACTATGCCGGGATAAAAACGATTTAAATATCATCAGACAGATAAACATCTTTCAAAGGGTGTCCCCATCATTCTTATTTGTGATGCAGAAGGGAAAACATGGACAAGTGAAGGCAGCACTGCAGCATTGATACAGACCGAGAGATCCAGTAATGTTTCCAACGTCTCTGATATAAAAGCGCTAAAAGGGGGGAGCCTTGTTAGCTCCTGTAGGTTGCCAGAAAATAGAAGTGTTAGGGGGGCTTTATCCTGTTGCGTAATAGACTAGCTAGGTGGGACAGAACAGAGCGCACAGTGCAATCCCCTGAGGGGAAATAGAAGAGAACACTGAGATACCCTACCCCGGCTGTTCTAGGGTCAGTTGAAAAGCCCCTAACAAATCACTGCCATGCTCCGAGACATAGCAGTCCAGGTGGAAAACAGATCTGAGTTCTGTCCCTTCTTGCAACCATCATTAAAGCATTGTTGTGTTTTTGGCCCTGTTTTGTTTCGTGAGGCAGAACAGTGAGGAGTGTTTGAGAAGTAAATATAGGTCACAGTCATCTTTATGCATATATCTTTTCCATCCCACGCCAGGCGCATGAATAATTGAAATAGGTTTTCCCCCGTGACTGCTGCAGTCAGGAGACCCACAGTCAAAATTTAGATCCTTCCTTCCTTCCTTCCTTCCTTCCTTCCTTCCTTCCTTCCTTCCTTCCTTCCTTCCTTCCTTCCTTCCTTCCTTCCTGCCTGCCTGCCTGTGCCTGCCTGCCTGCCTGCCTGCCTGCCTGCCTGCCTGCCTGCCTGCCTGCCTGCCTGCCTGCCTGCCTGCCTGCCTGCCTGCCTGCCTGCCTGCCTTCCTTCCTTCCTTCCCTTTCTCTCCTTCTCATCCTCCCCTATCTCTTCTTTGACGGCTGCAGAAAACCCCCAGTCAAAATAGAGGCACTTTCCCTCCCTCCCTCCTTCTCTCCCCCTCTTCATCTTCTTTGATGATTACACTGTCTGCTTTAAGACCGATAAGGCTGATAATAATCATGTTTAGCTTCAATTCTGATTGTGTTCAACTACCTTCTTGTTTAGCTTCTTGGGAAAATGGTGCGGGAAGATGTGACTTCACATTTGTTTTGTGACGTTGTGATCCAAATCCCTCTCTGCCCCAGTCTGACTCCGGAGCCAAATGTTGTGGAACGTTGCAGATAGGAATGTTACGAATAGACCGGATGTGATTTCTTGTTCCGCTTGTCAGAGAGCCATGTTTGTTCTTTGTCATCTATTTCTATCTGAACCCGTTTAACTCTGACCGGTAGGTAGACTGGGACACTGTTCTTCCATAGAAGTCCCTATTCTAGTCTCAGCGACCCTCTATCTCTTCTCTGTGTTACACTTCCATCTGTCTCTGTTCTTTTTCTCCTGAATGGACAGATTCCTCTCTTCTCTTTGAGACTGAGAAAGAGCTTTATTCTATATTTGTTCATATCCGTTGGGTTTCTCTCGTATCAGTGGCTGTTTTGGGATGATTATTCTGACAGGATGGTTTCTGTCAGCAGGCTAGAAGAGCTGAACAACAAGACAGCTTCTTACTTACTACATCTAATTTCATTTCCTTCTACTAGCTGCAATTTTTCTTCTTCCTTGTTTCCCTTTATTCCCTTCCTTTCTGGTGATCATAGGTGCTCTCTCTCTCTCTCTCTCTCTCTCTCTCTCTCTCTCTCTTTCTCTTTCTCTTTCTCTGTGTCCTATCTAGGCAAGAGGGAGGATCTGTGTTTTGAAAGAGGCCCAACCCCCTCTGCTCTCACTCGTCCACAGTCAGTGAAAGTCTGGGCCGGGGAACTCTGTCCAAGGCATTATCCAAACACTCACACGCACAAACACACACACTCACTCTCTCTCTCTCTCTCTGTCTCTCTCTCTCTCTCTCATGCACACACACTCTGCTGCCAGCGCTCCACTTACAGCTCAAGCCTCTCAAATCTGTTTTTCTTGTGGAGCTCAGCACACGGTTTAACGCCACACAGCTTCAACTGGAGGGACTGAGGGAAGGAGAGGAGAGGAGAACCTGTGTTTTGAACTTCTCCCGGAGGTTCACCCCCTCTAATTTTTTTGAGTTTGTCCTCAGGACCATTCAAAGAAGAGAAGAGAGTCTGAGGTTCACATTACATAATCGTAGTGAACGGGTTGCCATGTTAACTGACACTGGTAGCCTGACCCGGGAAAACTGGATGTTGAATGGAGGAAGAGCCTCGGTGGTAGCAAGCAAGCGAAAGTAACGGGAACTCGCTGGAGGAGAGAGGGAACAAGAGAGGAGGGAGTGGAGGAGCGCGGTGGAAGTCCAGAATGGAGGACGGGTTTTCCAGCTACAGCAGCCTCTATGACACCTCTTCGCTGCTGCAGTTCTGTAACGGTAAACTCATCTCCTCCTGGTCATCAATCTGTCTGTGTGCTTAACGTGAGATGTCACCACTGCCTGATTTAAACTTAGCACCAAAGAGGTAGTCCCTGCCGGCAGGGCTGTTATTGCAGGCGTGATGGCTATTTTGCAGCTCAAGCTCGACTTAGGGCTTTGATGAAAGTGAACGTTTATCCTTGGTGCTGAGAAGATGCTGTCTTATGTGGAAGACATAGATGGGATTGTAGGCTATAACATGAACCTAATTCAGACGTAGCTGGGAACAATATTACAATTTAGAGTTGAACCATGCGAAAATAATATCAAACACCCGCCGAGGAAATGTTTCTGCCAAGAATCTGGGTCGAAGGATTGTCAACACGCTCTGCAAAAAATGTCAACCAGCAGGGAAAAAAAGATAATGATCTGGATGAGGAAATGGATAAGGGATTTAACCAGATGTCTGGTCTGTGGCTCCTGTGTTCTCATAAAGCGTTGTGGATGTGCTGATTGTCATCCGCTTGTATGCTGGACAGTTCAAGTGTGATAGCTGGAGACAGGAAGTGGAGTTGGGGTTGCAGGTTATTAGTAGAGTGAGTGAAGGTGCATGACACATCACTTTGTCACAACCAATCAATATCTCTTCTCAACACAGCCTGACGTCTGCCCAGATACAGGAGACACTGTCTGACATTCTTACTTAAGAGCTCTGCTGAGCCAAAGGGAGTAGGTTGCCTCTAGACGCTGGTCTTGTTTTACATTTTGTATTTCATCCACCAATGGTTAAGGTTAGGATTTGGATAGGGGAAGCTATTCCTAGATCTGTACCATGTAGCAAAATAAACAGAATACTCAAACATCATCTAATGACGTGGTTGGTTAATGAATTATAGAAGGTTGACGTTATAGAACTTAATTACCATTGTTGAGAAATGAGACAACCAATGACATTTACAAAGTCAAGTCCTGAACAGAACTGATGCTGAAGTGTGCTGTGTGGTGTGCAGGACTTGGTGATAATGTCAATGATTAACTCAGGCATGCTGGGTTACCTGAAAAACAGGTGTAAGCTGGTTCAAAAGAAATAAAGCTTCCTCCTCCGAGGATGATGTTGACCTTTCACACTGTCAATAATGATCCTGTAATCTGACAGAAAGAAGAAAGGTTATTGCAATGTGACATACTGTTTAATCGCTGTCACACTAAAGGGTGTTTAATAATTCAAATAAGTGCAAGAATCAAGTCAAAATCACCTTTCACACTGTTGTCAAACACAAAAATATTTACTAAAGTCTCTGGGTTTTGAATGTTCTCAAGTCTCCCAATTGGCACAGAACCACGCCCTACTCTGACGTGGTTGACATTTTCTAATTCTGTAGTGGGTTAATGACACTTCTGTGTAAGCGAAAAGCCTGCAAGCGCTTCAAAACACTGCCTTACACGGTTTGTAATTACTTCAGAAAGTTCCCTCTTACAAGCCAGAAGACGAAACATACCAAGCTGTTGTGAATCTGTTGCCAGGGATTTTCCAATGTTCTCTCACTAGAAAAACTCACTGTCACACTGACTGAGGGGCGTGGTTCATATCAGGCGAGAGGGCCTCATTGTTCCAACACACGACTTCGTTGAGTGTGTAGTCTGGAGGCGCTGAGATCACCCAATGGTGCGTTGGCCAGCTGTAGAACTGTCTGTAAAAGTCATGTCATTTTGTTCTTGAACGCTTCATTTGTTAGCCAACCAGACTAATGGCAGGGGGACTGGGTCAGCGACTCAACAAACTAGAAAAGCATTATTTTGTCCTGAGGAGATGGGCTACTAAGGGAAATTAGCCCCATTAGTAGTGCAGTAGTCCAATTATCAGGGAACTGTATTTCTAGAAGAGGATCTACAGTGTTGAATGTATCCTCCACAACTCTGGAATGCCTTTAATACTGGCAGTGGATCAGCTGGTCATATCCACTTAGTGTTGTTATGAATGATCAGCTAATAGACGACGACCTGGTAAATCCAGAGAATTCACTCTCTTTCCCTGGCAACAAGATGGAAGTTCCTTCAGATTTCACCAGACATCCTTGTCACTGCCCTACATCCCCGCTCCTCTAGGGCCTACTGTGCTGGCCCTACCCACAGCATCACCAATGTCGCCAAGAGATTGGTACTTGGCACAGTAACCAACAGAGTGGCACAGTCCCCCCCCCCCCCCCCCCCCCCCCCTGTAAAGCCGTTAACCAAAGCATGTGCAACGGGGCTGGTTGAAGAAACCTGTTTGGGTTGTTAAAGCAGCGTCAGGATGACCTCACCTAGCAGCCTTTCTTTTCCTCCTCCTGGCTAATGTTCTGTTGTCGGATACGAAGCCATTAACTGCTCCGCTCCAGGGGACTGTGGAGCGTCTTGTCTGAAACCGCAGACTGGCTGAGTGGCTGTAGCTGCCCTCACTGTTGCCAGTTCAGAAATTATTCTACTTATGTAATGCCAACCGTCTGATCGCCATGTGATGTATGAATCATCTGCTTTTATAACATGGTGTACACTACCTAGCAGTGCTCATTTTGGCCCAGTCAGATATAGTGTAGTGGTAAGAGGAGTTATTAACCCAGTCAGATATAGTGTAGTGGTAAGAGGAGTTATTTACCCAGTCAGATATAGTGTAGTGGTAAGAGGAGTTATTAACCAGTCAGATATAGTGTAGTGGTAAGAGGAGTTATTAACCCAGTCAGATATAGTGTAGTGGTGAGAGGAGTTATTAACCCAGTCAGATATAGTGTAGTGGTGAGAGGAGTTATTAACCCAGTCAGATATAGTGTAGTGACGAGGAGTTATTAACCCAGTCAGATATAGTGTAGTGGTAAGAGGAGTTATTAACCCAGTCAGATATAGTGTAGTGGTAAGAGGAGTTATTAACCCAGTCAGATATAGTGTAGTGGTAAGAGGAGTTATTAACCAGTCAGATATAGTGTAGTGGTAAGAGGAGTTATTAACCAGTCAGATATAGTGTAGTGGTAAGAGGAGTTATTAACCAGTCAGATATAGTGTAGTGGTAAGAGGAGTTATTAACCCAGTCAGATATAGTGTAGTGGTAAGAGGAGTTATTAACCCAGTCAGATATAGTGTAGTGGTAAGAGGAGTTATTAACCAGTCAGATATAGTGTAGTGGTAAGAGGAGTTATTAACCCAGTCAGATATAGTGTAGTGGTAAGAGGAGTTATTAACCAGTCAGATATAGTGTAGTGGTGAGAGGAGTTATTAACCAGTCAGATATAGTGTAGTGGTAAGAGGAGTTATTAACCAGTCAGATATAGTGTAGTGGTAAGAGGAGTTATTAACCAGTCAGATATAGTGTAGTGGTGAGAGGAGTTATTAACCAGTCAGATATAGTGTAGTGGTAAGAGGAGTTATTAACCAGTCAGATATAGTGTAGTGGTAAGAGGAGTTATTAACCAGTCAGATATAGTGTAGTGGTAAGAGGGGTTATTAACCAGTCAGATATAGTGTAGTGGTGAGAGGAGTTATTAACCCAGTCAGATATAGTGTAGTGGTAAGAGGAGTTATTAACCAGTCAGATATAGTGTAGTGGTAAGAGGAGTTATTAACCCAGTCAGATATAGTGTAGTGGTTAGAGGAGTTATTAACCCAGTCAGATATAGTGTAGTGGTAAGAGGAGTTATTAACCAGTCAGATATAGTGTAGTGGTAAGAGGAGTTATTAACCAGTCAGATATAGTGTAGTGGTGAGAGGAGTTATTAACCAGTCAGATATAGTGTAGTGGTAAGAGGAGTTATTAACCCAGTCAGATATAGTGTAGTGGTGAGAGGAGTTATTAACCCAGTCAGATATAGTGTAGTGGTAAGAGGAGCTATTAACCAGTCAGATATAGTGTAGTGACGAGGAGTTATTTATCCAGTCAGATATAGTGTAGTGGTTAGAGGAGTTATTAACCCAGTCAGATATAGTGTAGTGGTGAGAGGAGTTATTTACCCAGTCAGATATAGTGTAGTGGTGAGAGGGGTTATTAACCCAGTCAGATATAGTGTAGTGGTTAGAGGAGTTATTAACCCAGTCAGATATAGTGTAGTGGTTAGAGGAGTTATTAACCAGTCAGATATAGTGTAGTGGTTAGAGGAGTTATTAACCCAGTCAGATATAGTGTAGTGGTAAGAGGAGTTATTAACCCAGTCAGATATAGTGTAGTGGTTAGAGGAGTTATTAACCCAGTCAGATATAGTGTAGTGGTTAGAGGAGTTATTAACCCAGTCAGATATAGTGTAGTGGTAAGAGGAGTTATTAAGCCAGTCAGATATAGTGTAGTGGTGAGAGGAGTTATTAACCCAGTCAGATATAGTGTAGTGGTAAGAGGAGTTATTAACCCAGTCAGATATAGTGTAGTGGTAAGAGGAGTTATTAACCCAGTCAGATATAGTGTAGTGGTAAGAGGAGTTATTAACCCAGTCAGATATAGTGTAGTGGTAAGAGGAGTTATTAACCAGTCAGATATAGTGTAGTGGTGAGAGGAGTTATTAACCAGTCAGATATAGTGTAGTGGTGAGAGGGGTTATTAACCCAGTCAGATATAGTGTAGTGGTAGGAGGAGTTATTAACCCAGTCAGATATAGTGTAGTGGTGAGAGGAGTTATTTACCCAGTCAGATATAGTGTAGTGGTAAGAGGAGTTATTAACCAGTCAGATATAGTGTAGTGGTGAGAGGAGTTATTAACCCAGTCAGATATAGTGTAGTGGTAAGAGGAGTTATTAACCAGTCAGATATAGTGTAGTGGTGAGAGGAGTTATTAACCCAGTCAGATATAGTGTAGTGGTAAGAGGAGTTATTAACCCAGTCAGATATAGTGTAGTGGTTAGAGGAGTTATTTACCCAGTCAGATATAGTGTAGTGGTAAGAGGTGTTATTAACCAGTCAGATATAGTGTAGTGGTAAGAGGAGTTATTAACCAGTCAGATATAGTGTAGTGGTTAGAGGAGTTATTTACCCAGTCAGATATAGTGTAGTGGTGAGAGGAGTTATTAACCCAGTCAGATATAGTGTAGTGGTGAGAGGAGTTATTTACCCAGTCAGATATAGTGTAGTGGTGAGAGGAGTTATTAACCCAGTCAGATATAGTGTAGTGGTTAGAGGAGTTATTAACCCAGTCAGATATAGTGTAGTGGTAAGAGGAGTTATTAACCCAGTCAGATATAGTGTAGTGGTGAGAGGAGTTATTAACCCAGTCAGATATAGTGTAGTGGTGAGAGGAGTTATTAACCCAGTCAGATATAGTGTAGTGGTGAGAGGAGTTATTTACCCAGTCAGATATAGTGTAGTGGTAAGAGGAGTTATTAACCCAGTCAGATATAGTGTAGTGGTAAGAGGAGTTATTAACCCAGTCAGATATAGTGTAGTGGTAAGAGGGGTTATTAACCCAGTCAGATATAGTGTAGTGGTAAGAGGGGTTATTAACCCAGTCAGATATAGTGTAGTGGTGAGAGGGGTTATTTACCCAGTCAGATATAGTGTAGCGGTAAGAGGAGTTATTAAGCCAGTCAGATATAGTGTAGTGGTGAGAGGAGTTATTAACCCAGTCAGATATAGTGTAGTGGTGAGAGGAGTTATTAAGCCAGTCAGATATAGTGTAGTGGTGAGAGGGGTTATTTACCCAGTCAGATATAGTGTAGTGGTAAGAGGAGTTATTAAGCCAGTCAGATATAGTGTAGTGGTAAGAGGAGTTATTAACCCAGTCAGATATAGTGTAGTGGTGAGAGGGGTTATTTACCCAGTCAGATATAGTGTAGTGGTAAGAGGAGTTATTAAGCCAGTCAGATATAGTGTAGTGGTGAGAGGAGTTATTAACCCAGTCAGATATAGTGTAGTGGTGAGAGGAGTTATTAACCCAGTCAGATATAGTGTAGTGGTGAGAGGAGTTATTAACCCAGTCAGATATAGTGTAGTGGTAAGAGGAGTTATTTACCCAGTCAGATATAGTGTAGTGGTGAGAGGAGTTATTTACCCAGTCAGATATAGTGTAGTGGTAAGAGGAGTTATTAACCAGTCAGATATAGTGTAGTGGTAAGAGGAGTTATTAACCCAGTCAGATATAGTGTAGTGGTGAGAGGGGTTATTTACCCAGTCAGATATAGTGTAGTGACGAGGAGTTATTTACCCAGTCAGATATAGTGTAGTGGTAAGAGGAGTTATTAACCCAGTCAGATATAGTGTAGTGGTAAGAGGAGTTATTAACCCAGTCAGATATAGTGTAGTGGTGAGAGGAGTTATTAACCCAGTCAGATATAGTGTAGTGGTAAGAGGAGTTATTAACCAGTCAGATAGTGTAGTGGTAAGATGAGTTATTAACCCAGTCAGATATAGTGGAGTGATGAAGAGTTATTAACCAGTCAGATATAGTGTAGTGGTAAGAGGAGTTATTAACCCAGTCAGATATAGTGTAGTGGTAAGAGGAGTTATTAACCAGTCAGATAGTGTAGTGGTAAGATGAGTTATTAACCCAGTCAGATATAGTGGAGTGATGAGGAGTTATTAACCAGTCAGATATAGTGTAGTGGTAAGAGGAGTTATTAACCCAGTCAGATATAGTGTAGTGGTGAGAGGAGTTATTTACCCAGTCAGATATAGTGTAGTGGTAAGAGGAGTTATTAACCAGTCAGATAGTGTAGTGGTAAGATGAGTTATTAATCCAGTCAGATATAGTGTGGTGGTAAGAGGAGTTATTAACCAGTCAGATAGTGTAGTGGTAAGAGGAGTTATTAACCCAGTCAGATATAGTGTAGTGGTGAGAGGAGTTATTAACCCAGTCAGATATAGTGTAGTGGTTAGAGGAGTTATTAACCCAGTCAGATATAGTGTAGTGGTGAGAGGGGTTATTTACCCAGTCAGATATAGTGTAGTGGTAAGAGGAGTTATTAAGCCAGTCAGATATAGTGTAGTGGTGAGAGGAGTTATTTACCCAGTCAGATATAGTGTAGTGGTAAGAGGAGTTATTAACCCAGTCAGATATAGTGTAGTGGTGAGAGGAGTTATTAACCCAGTCAGATATAGTGTAGTGGTGAGAGGAGTTATTAACCCAGTCAGATATAGTGTAGTGGTGAGAGGAGTTATTAACCCAGTCAGATATAGTGTAGTGGTAAGAGGAGTTATTTACCCAGTCAGATATAGTGTAGTGGTGAGAGGAGTTATTTACCCAGTCAGATATAGTGTAGTGGTAAGAGGAGTTATTAACCAGTCAGATATAGTGTAGTGGTAAGAGGAGTTATTAACCCAGTCAGATATAGTGTAGTGACGAGGAGTTATTTACCCAGTCAGATATAGTGTAGTGGTAAGAGGAGTTATTAACCCAGTCAGATATAGTGTAGTGGTAAGAGGAGTTATTAACCAGTCAGATATAGTGTAGTGGTAAGAGGAGTTATTAACCCAGTCAGATATAGTGTAGTGGTGAGAGGGGTTATTTACCCAGTCAGATATAGTGTAGTGACGAGGAGTTATTTACCCAGTCAGATATAGTGTAGTGGTAAGAGGAGTTATTAACCCAGTCAGATATAGTGTAGTGGTAAGAGGAGTTATTAACCAGTCAGATATAGTGTAGTGGTAAGAGGGGTTATTAACCAGTCAGATATAGTGTAGTGGTAAGAGGGGTTATTAACCCAGTCAGATATAGTGTAGTGGTAAGAGGAGTTATTAACCAGTCAGATATAGTGTAGTGGTGAGAGGAGTTATTAACCCAGTCAGATATAGTGTAGTGACGAGGAGTTATTAACCCAGTCAGATATAGTGTAGTGGTAAGAGGGGTTATTAACCCAGTCAGATATAGTGTAGTGGTAAGAGGAGTTATTAACCAGTCAGATATAGTGTAGTGGTGAGAGGAGTTATTTACCCAGTCAGATATAGTGTAGTGGTGAGAGGAGTTATTAACCCAGTCAGATATAGTGTAGTGGTAAGAGGGGTTATTAACCCAGTCAGATATAGTGTAGTGGTGAGAGGAGTTATTAACCCAGTCAGATATAGTGTAGTGGTAAGAGGAGTTATTAACCCAGTCAGATATATTGTAGTGGTGAGAGGAGTTATTAACCCAGTCAGATATAGTGTAGTGGTGAGAGGAGTTATTAACCCAGTCAGATATAGTGTAGTGGTAAGAGGAGTTATTAACCCAGTCAGATATAGTGTAGTGGTGAGAGGGGTTACTAACCAGTCAGATATAGTGTAGTGGTGAGAGGAGTTATTTACCCAGTCAGATATAGTGTAGTGACGAGGAGTTATTTACCCAGTCAGATATAGTGTAGTGGTGAGAGGAGTTATTTACCCAGTCAGATATAGTGTAGTGGTAAGAGGAGTTATTAACCCAGTCAGATATAGTGTAGTGGTGAGAGGAGTTATTTACCCAGTCAGATATAGTGTAGTGACGAGGAGTTATTTACCCAGTCAGATATAGTGTAGTGGTAAGAGGAGTTATTAACCCAGTCAGATATAGTGTAGTGGTAAGAGGAGTTATTAACCAGTCAGATATAGTGTAGTGGTAAGAGGGGTTATTAACCAGTCAGATATAGTGTAGTGGTAAGAGGGGTTATTAACCCAGTCAGATATAGTGTAGTGGTAAGAGGAGTTATTAACCCAGTCAGATATAGTGTAGTGGTAAGAGGAGTTATTAACCCAGTCAGATATAGTGTAGTGGTAAGAGGAGTTATTAATCCAGTCAGATATAGTGTAGTGGTGAGAGGAGTTATTAACCCAGTCAGATATAGTGTAGTGGTAAGAGGAGTTATTAACCCAGTCAGATATAGTGTAGTGGTGAGAGGGGTTATTAACCCAGTCAGATATAGTGTAGTGGTAAGAGGGGTTATTAACCCAGTCAGATATAGTGTAGTGGTGAGAGGAGTTATTTACCCAGTCAGATATAGTGTAGTGACGAGGAGTTATTTACCCAGTCAGATATAGTGTAGTGGTAAGAGGAGTTATTAACCCAGTCAGATATAGTGTAGTGGTAAGAGGAGTTATTAACCAGTCAGATATAGTGTAGTGGTGAGAGGGGTTATTAACCAGTCAGATATAGTGTAGTGACGAGGAGTTATTTACCCAGTCAGATATAGTGTAGTGGTAAGAGGAGTTATTAACCCAGTCAGATATAGTGTAGTGGTAAGAGGAGTTATTAACCAGTCAGATATAGTGTAGTGGTAAGAGGAGTTATTAACCCAGTCAGATATAGTGTAGTGGTAAGAGGAGTTATTAACCCAGTCAGATATAGTGTAGTGGTTAGAGGAGTTATTAACCCAGTCAGATATAGTGTAGTGGTGAGAGGAGTTATTAACCCAGTCAGATATAGTGTAGTGGTGAGAGGAGTTATTAACCAGTCAGATATAGTGTAGTGGTAAGAGGAGTTATTAACCCAGTCAGATATAGTGTAGTGGTGAGAGGAGTTATTAAGCCAGTCAGATATAGTGTAGTGGTAAGAGGAGTTATTAACCCAGTCAGATATAGTGTAGTGGTAAGAGGAGTTATTAACCCAGTCAGATATAGTGTAGTGGTGAGAGGAGTTATTTACCCAGTCAGATATAGTGTAGTGGTAAGAGGAGTTATTAACCAGTCAGATATAGTGTAGTGGTAAGAGGAGTTATTAACCAGTCAGATATAGTGTAGTGGTAAGAGGGGTTATTAACCAGTCAGATATAGTGTAGTGGTAAGAGGGGTTATTAACCAGTCAGATATAGTGTAGTGGTTAGAGGAGTTATTAACCAGTCAGATATAGTGTAGTGGTAGGAGGAGTTATTAACCAGTCAGATATAGTGTAGTGGTAAGAGGAGTTATTAACCCAGTCAGATATAGTGTAGTGGTGAGAGGAGTTATTAACCAGTCAGATATAGTGTAGTGGTAGGAGGAGTTATTAACCAGTCAGATATAGTGTAGTGGTAAGAGGAGTTATTAACCCAGTCAGATATAGTGTAGTGGTAAGAGGGGTTATTAACCAGTCAGATATAGTGTAGTGGTAAGAGGGGTTATTAACCAGTCAGATATAGTGTAGTGGTAAGAGGAGTTATTTACCCAGTCAGATATAGTGTAGTGGTAAGAGGGGTTATTTACCCAGTCAGATATAGTGTAGTGGTAAGAGGGGTTATTAACCCAGTCAGATATAGTGTAGTGGTAAGAGGGGTTATTAACCCAGTCAGATATATTGTAGTGGTGAGAGGGGTTATTTACCCAGTCAGATATAGTGTAGTGGTGAGAGGAGTTATTAACCCAGTCAGATATAGTGTAGTGGTGAGAGGAGTTATTTACCCAGTCAGATATAGTGTAGTGGTAAGAGGGGTTATTAACCCAGTCAGATATATTGTAGTGGTGAGAGGAGTTATTTACCCAGTCAGATATATTGTAGTGGTGAGAGGGGTTATTTACCCAGTCAGATATAGTGTAGTGGTGAGAGGAGTTATTAACCAGTCAGATATATTGTAGTGGTGAGAGGGGTTATTTACCCAGTCAGATATAGTGTAGTGGTAAGAGGGGTTATTAACCCAGTCAGATATAGTGTAGTGGTAAGAGGAGTTATTAACCAGTCAGATATAGTGTAGTGGTGAGAGGGGTTATTTACCCAGTCAGATATAGTGTAGTGGTAAGAGGGGTTATTAACCAGTCAGATATAGTGTAGTGGTAAGAGGAGTTATTAACCCAGTCAGATATAGTGTAGTGGTGAGAGAAGTTATTAACCAGTCAGATATAGTGTAGTGGTGAGAGGAGTTATTAACCCAGTCAGATATAGTGTAGTGGTAAGAGGAGTTACAGTGCTGTGAAAAAGTGTTTGCCCCCTTTCTAATTTTCTCTACTTTTGCATATTTGTGATACTGAATGTTATCAGATCTTCAACCAACACCTAATATTAGATAAAGGGAACATAAGTGAACAAATAACACAACAATTACATAAAGTTATGCAACACCCAATTCCCCTGTGTGAAAAAGTAATTTCCCCCTTACACTCAATAACTGGTTGTGCCACCTTTAGCTGCAATGACTCCAACCAAATGCTTCCTGTAGTTGTTGATCAGTCTCTCACGTCGCTGTGGAGGAATTTTGGCCCACTCTTCCATGCAGAACTGCTTTAACTCAGTGACGTGTGGGTTTTCAAGCATGAACTGCTCGTTTCAAGTCCTGCCACAACATCTCAATTGGGATTAGGTCTGCAGTGTTTGGTTTTCGCCAGGCATAATGGGACCCATCTCGCCCAAAAAGTTGACTCAAGTTTGCCAAAAAGCACCTGGATGATCATCAAGACTCTTGGAAGAACGTTCTATGGACAGATGATTCAAAAGTATAAGTTTTTGGACGACATGGTTCCAGTAATGCCTGGCGAAAACCAAACTCTGCATTCCACAGTAAGAACATCATACCAAAGGTCAAGCATGGTGGTGGTGGTGTGATGGTTTGGGGATGCTTTGCTGCCTCAGGACCTGGACGACTTGCCTTAATAGAAGGAACCATGAATTCTGCTCAGTATTAGAGAATTCTACAGGAGAATGTCAGACCATCCGTCATCAGTAGGCTACTGGTAATGTTACCAGGGTTACATTCAGCAGGCTACTGGTAATGTTACCAGGGTTACGTTCAGTAGGCTACTGGTAATGTTACCAGGGTTACGTTCAGTATGCTACTGGTAATGTTACCAGGGTTACATTCAGCAGGCTACTGGTAATGTTACCAGGGTTACGTTCAGTAGGCTACTGGTAATGTTACCAGGGTTACGTTCTGTAGGCTACTGGTAATGTTACCAGGGTTACGTTCAGTAGGCTACTGGTAATGTTACCAGGGTTACGTTCAGTAGGCTTACTGGTAATGTTACCAGGGTTACGTTCAGTAGGCTACTGGTAATGTTACCAGGGTTACGTTCAGCAGGCTACTGGTAATGTTACCAGGGTTACGTTCAGCAGGCTACTGGTAATGTTACCAGGGCCACGTTCAGTAGGCTACTGGTAATGTTACCAGGGTTACGTTCAGTAGGCTACTGGTAATGTTACCAGGGTTACGTTCAGTATGCTACTGGTAATGTTACCAGGGTTACGTTCAGCAGGCTACTGGTAATGTTACCAGGGCTACGTTCAGCAGGTTACTGGTAATGTTACCAGGGTTACGTTCAGTAGGGTACTGGTAATGTTACCAGGGTTACGTTCAGTAGGCTACTGGTAATGTTACCAGGGTTACGTTCAGCAGGTTACTGTTAATGTTACCAGGGTTACGTTCAGCAGGCTACTGGTAATGTTACCAGGGCTACGTTCAGCAGGCTACTGGTAATGTTACCAGGGTTACGTTCAACAGGTTACTGGTAATGTTACCAGGGTTACGTTCAGTAGACTACTGGTAATTTTACCAGGGCCACGTTCAGCAGTTTACTGGTAATGTTACCAGGGCTACGTTCAGTAGGCTACTGGTAATGTTACCAGGGCCACGTTCCGTTGCAAAACAAACTCAAACATTGCAGATAGAAATTTCCTGAATAGAGCTGACATTATTCCTTATTCAACATGTCAGAGAGGCATGTTTGTTCCACATAGCATATTTATATCTGAACGTTCCAAAACGTTGCGTCCTGCTGAACGCGCCCCCAGGTTGTTAGCTATATCTAGCCAATGAGGTTACATGACAGAACAAGGTGTAGCCTAAACAAATGGTTAACGGTCATGTCCGCAAGTAGCCTAATTTTAGACCGGCCCGCGATATGTTTTATGAATGTAAAATGTGGCCTGTCAATGCACGATAGAAAGAAGAAGAAAAAACGTAGCGTCGGTATTATGGGTCATATCTCTTGAACGGTAAGGGCTAGAATTAAGCCGAGGAAAAGGAGACTTGGCTACGTTCCTATGCGTTGCAGTGGAGAAAGTGGGAAGGTTGAGCAAGACTACAAATTCAAACACTGCCTACTTTTCTATATACTTAAGGGAGCTAGACGATTGTTTTACTATTAAACTCAACGCTGCTATTGTTTTTAATTTCGTAAAGCTGCTTGTGTTTCTTAACCAGGCAAAGGGTAGCTTACTAGAAGGCTGGTGGTGACTGGTTAGCTACAGGGAAACCAAGAGTCGCCTGGGTTGTGGGTAAAATCGGAGGCGGGAGCCGGAGCGGAGCCTGTCTGCCCGCACCCATCGCTTGCTCCCCCGCAGCTCACCAGCTGATGTAGGCTAGGCTGTGTGTGCCGGGTGTGGCGCGTCCTTCCCCCTGTTGAACAGAACAGCACTGCTCATCTCTGCTGCTAATATTAATTGTGCTTATCACTGAAAAGCTCTCAATCTCTCCAAAAACTCTTGTCCAGTCCACTTCGTAGTCCGATTTTAGTCACAATTTTAGTCAACTGAAATGAAAAATCATTTTTGTTTAGTTATAGTTTTTTTTCTGGGTTTGTTTAGTCAGATATAGTTGCGTCAATTGCCACAGAAAAATATGTTTTTGACGACTATTTTTGTCACTTTTTGATGATGAAATGAACACTGCTACCTGTACCTTTATCCTCAGTGTGATGATAGTCTTACTGAAAGGGCTTGGTTCATGGTAGTATGAAGCAGCACCATGAATACATGGAGGGACTGAAAGTAAAAGTTATATATTTTCTGATTCAATCCATAAGATCTTTGCCTGCGTTATTCAAATGCAATAAGTCTAATTCATCAATGTCTAAGTGTCCAGTAAAACAGATATACTGGAGAAGTTAACATCTGTTTCATCAAACATCGGGCAAGTCATTTCATGTTGTGTATCATACATACATACAGTGACAGCATGGCCGTGATTTTCCTTTCATCAACCCACGATGACCCTTATTAAACTATGGAACACGGTGTCATCAACCCACGATGACCCTTATTAAACTATGGAATACTGTGTCATCAACCCACGATGACCCTTATTAAACTATGGAACACGGTGTCATCAACCCACGATGACCCTTATTAAACTATGGAAGACGGTGTCATCAACCCACGATGACCCTTATTAAACTATGGAACACTGTGTCATCAACCCACGATGACCCTTATTAAACTATGGAACACTGTGTCACCAACCCACGATGACCCTTATTAACTATGGAACACTGTGTCACCAACCCACGATGACCCTTATTAAACACGGTGTCATCAACCCACGATGACCCTTATTAACTATGGAACACGGCATCATCAACCCACAATGACCCTTATTAACTATGGAACACGGCATCATCAACCCACGATGACCCTTATTAACTTTGGAACACGGCGTCATCAACCCACGATGACCCTTATTAAACTATGGAACACGGTGTCATCAACCCACGATGACCCTTATTAAACTATGGAACACGGCGTCATCAACCCACGATGACCCTTATTAAACTATGGAACACGGCGTCATCAACCCACGATGACCCTTATTAAACTATGGAACACGGCGTCATCAACCCACGATGACCCTTATTAAACTATGGAACACGCAGAGAACAGCGTAAAGGCGCGTGCTAAATATATGTCTGAAATACATAGTGTAGCTAATGCTTCCTGAGGTGCCCTACTGTGAGGATGAGTGTAATAAGGAGGTTAGTGACAGCAGGTCATCGCCTCTTTTCCTCGTAATGTTCCCATCTGTGGAAGGGAGAGTGGAAATAGCAGTGAGAGTGTCTGTGTTTGGGGAGGGGGCGGGGGATGGAAGTATAAGCCGCTAGCATTTTGAATGTGTAAGATGCAGACAGATAATGAGGTCATGAAACACATGCAGGGGGAATACAACTCCTCCACACAAGCATTCCTTGAGCTGCATTTCATGCGTATGAATAACAATGGGAGAGCATGATAAAAGTGCAATGTTCTATTGGATGTGTGGAAGTGTTGGTGCGAGAGGTATTCTACTGCTGGGGCTTTGCAGTTTAGTACAGGGAGCTGGAGGGGTCATAAATCATCAAACTTTCAGCAGCAAGATTCCGGGGAGAAGCTGTTTAGTGCTCTGGTTAACGTTGAGGAGGTATCTCCTCATTCCTCGTCTGGGTCGTGCTCGTTGGATACCAACCGAAAGACAAGGGACCAAAACTGAGAGGGACTTCCTGTCCAATAAGAAACATTCATTTTCGTTTTCCGTTAGAAAATTGTTTTAAAACCTTTTCTGCATGTAATAGGGAACACAACCCTGATGTTAAAAGGATTCAGCACAACTCTACGGGAAATAAAGGTTTGTTCATAACAAATTCTGGAGCTAACAGGATTATTCCAATCTGGTATTTGGATTTAATATGTAAATAGTTAGACCAGTAAGCCAACTGTAATGTATGTTTCACTGAAAATATTATGACCAGTGGATGAATTCAATTAGTATCCCCCGAGTGGCGCAGTGGTCTAAGGCACTGCATCGCAGTGCTAGCTGTGCCACTAGAGATCCTGGTTTCGATTCCAGGCTCTGACGTAGCCGGCCGCGACCGGGAGACCCATGGGGCAGCGCACAATTGGCCCAGGGTAGGGGAGGGAATGGCCGGCAGGGATGTAGCTCAGTTGGTAGAGCATGGCGTTTGCAACGCCAGGGTTGTGGGTTCGTTTCCAGGGGGAGGGGCAGTATGAAAAATAAAATACAAATAATGTATGTATGTGTCGCTCTGGATAAGAGCGTCTACTAAAATGTAAAATGTAAATGTAGTATGACAAGGTGATCACTGAGCGGTGAGCGCAGTTATTTAATTATCGTGTAATTCTCTGTATTTGCATACTACCCCACCCCAAGGCCAGGGCCCATCACATGTCCTGGCTTCACCTTATAAATCAAAGCCATATTTTCATTGCCCAGTTCTAATCTTACCAGATATAATTAACCTGATGCTGGTTAGAGTGTCTCTCAGAGCTGAGTGGTTTGATTGGTTGATTGCTGTTATTACAGGGGGAAATGGGAAATAAGCCCAGTTAAGTAGATGGATGGCTAAGAGATGCCATTCCCATTAGCTTGTGGTTGTATACTTAAGCAATAAGGCCAGAGGGGGTGTGGGATATGGCCAATATACCACGGCTAAGGGCTGTTCTTATGCACGACGCAACACAGAGTGCCTGGATACAGCCCTTAGCCGTGGTATATTGGCCATATATCACAAACCCCCGAGGTGCCTTATTGCCATTATAAACTGGTTACCAACCTAATTAGAGCAGTACAAATAAATGTTTTGTCATACCAGTGGTATACGGTCTGATATACCACGGCTGCCAGCCAATCAGCATTCAGGGCTCGACCCACCCAGTTTATACAGAGAAATATATATAGAAAACATTAAATATCCCATCTAAGGGAATAAAGAGAATGAGATCAATGAAATTCATTTTCAAAAGTATTCAAGTAGCTTTTGGTGGTTCAGTCTTTCCCCTCAAATACTAGTTAAGTTTTACTCCGCCTTTATGTGGTCTTTGTGCACCTATAAGGATAGTTTTGTAAACAAGGTTGCATTTCTGGGCCATTCTTCTAAGCCAACTGCTTGACATATGATCAGGCCCATACATCGAATCTGGCCTGGAACGTCCCTGATTGTCCAATGTTTCTCTTCTCATTTGATTTCCACACCATGTAAATCCCAACTCTTACAACAACACTGTCTGAATAAGCCCAAAGTTCCCTGCCGTTTGTTATTCGTGCACAAAGCCTTGTTTGTGGGAGAAAAGGTTGGCCAATCGGGCACACTGAAAAGAGCATTGTGTCAAAGTAGGGAGTCGAGCAAACCATGACATATATATATGGCCCTTATGTTCTGCCCCACTTCTTAAAGTCAAAGCTGTGTGTGTGTGTGTGTGTGTGTGTGTGTGTGTGTGTGTGTGTGTGTGTGTGTGTGTGTGTGTGTGTGTGTGTGTGTGTGTGTGTGTGTGTGAATCCTTAATTGCCATCAGGGCACTGGTGTACCCTCCTCCCATAGAGATTGGTGATGAGTCAGCAGAAAAGGCTGCCTCATTTCTATGCTGCGTTCTATCTGTTTTTGCTGTGTTCTATGATGGAGTGAGTAACTTACCGTAAGCTGGGGCCTGGGCGAGGCTTGGAGCGGGTCCTAGGGAATGCGTGGATGATGAATGTAGAAAGGTGGGAGGGAGTTCTTCATCTGGATAGAGACAGGATCCCAATATCATACAACGTTACCAGCCCTGTGCGGCCATTGCAACACATGGTATCAGCTGTACCTTTCTTTGTTAGTGTCCAGTTTTACTAGTCACCTGGACGATTTGAGCCCTGTTTAATTGGTTGGCATACAGATTAGTTTTTTTGTTTGTCGGCTCTGGTAAATGTCTCTTCTCAGATGAGGCCAGATTGCTTTTACACACAGTGCCTATAAAACATGTATTTACTGTTAATAGGAGAGCAAAAATAATTTAGGAGAGTAAAATAATTTAATAAAAATGACCTTGGACAGATGTTTTAGCGTGGACAGGAATCAAGAGAGAGAGCGGACATTTTGTGGCCTCTTACCCATGTTCACCCAGCTGTTGTTGTTGTTGTTGTTGTTGTTGTTGTCCCAGAGACCTACACACTACAATGTCAGTTGAGGTAAACAGAACCTGCATCAATGAGAACATAAATCTATACCCCCAACCCAACCCCCCCTTGAGTTTATAGTGATAACCATTGACCAATATGGGCACAGTATCCCCCTCCTTAATACTCTGCCTGCATTGTGGCCGCTCGCTCTTTAACAGAAGCTCTGGAGAGGAACGCAATGGGACTCCTCTGTGTTCCTTCTCTGGTCTCGTGCCACTGAGCCTGGTGGGGAATGGAGGGGTGAGTGTGAGTGTGTGTGTGTGTGGAGGTGCACGTGTGTGTGTTTGTGTGGGTGGACGTGTGGGGGAAAAGGAGGCTGCTGTGGTTGGTTCTGCCTCACAGAGCACTGCCAGGCTGGATCTCTTGACTGTCCTCTGACTGAAATTGTATGATTAGACTATAGCCTATATAGCAAACAACAGTCGGTCCACCCATCTCCCCAGTGCTTGCCACTCTCCTGGGACCTTTTACAGACAGAGCAGAGGGGGTTTGACAGAATGGGTGGAGGGGGACGACCCATTGTGCTCCCAGCATTGTGCTCCCAGCATTGTGCTCCTAGCATTGTGCTCCCAGCATTGTGCTCCTAGCATTGTGCTCCTAGCATTGTGCTCCTAGCACTCGGTTTTCATGTATCCCTTAGTGCTGAGCGATTAGATGTTGGTTATTTTTAGTTTTTTTAAACAACTAATTGACAGACAGTTCAATTATTTGAATTCCATTTGTTTTATCTGAATGACCATAATCCATTGCGCGGCTATTTGTCCGGTCTGTGTTTCTTTTGCGCCCGCTATGTAGGTGAAAGAAGAATGCTTGATCAAGAGTGGATACCAAGAGAGCAGTTTCTTCGTGAGGTATCTCTACCTGAAAATACATGATCTAAGTGATTGATAGTTGGTATTCAGCAGTCATAAAAGCCTGCCTTATTTACTTTGAAGAAACTACTAAAATAGTGATTTAGTCAGACAGCAGCTCTATAGAGATGAGATGATGACTTGGAATGAAATAATAAAGTCATCAAAGAAAACAAATGTAATATACACAACACCTGAAATGTTTTATTCAAGTAATGTGAATAAATGATGGTTAATAAGTGATAAGCAGTAATGGGCAGTCACTACCATCATGGGACTTTTGTTAATAGTTTTATTCTGTGTTGTTAGAGCATTCAACCCACATAATGCATAGTGCATTTAATGTAAAAAAAAAAAAAATTCATCTAAACCGAAATCGTGATTATTTTTTAAATAATCTAACTGAAAACAAACCGACCTCAAAAAGCACTAATCGCTTAGCACTAGTATCCCTTCAACCAGACCTTGTAAACACCACACAATGCTTCACATATCTCTTTCATCTCCCCAGACGCACCAAGATCCATCTTTGAGGTGACCTCGCCTTGATTTCCAGGCTTCTTCACGTTTGTCTTGGGAGTATGGTAATCCGGGACTAGGTCAGACCGACCGTTCCCTAATGAAACCCTAAGCCAGCAGGGTGTAAAACTGGGGGAGGGCGTGTGGTTCTAATGCTGTTACACGTTGACCGCTGTTTGACCTGAGGAAGGATGTGGCTGATGTCAGGAGGATTCTTGAGTATTCCTCCAAGGACATCTAGTGGGGTCCCAGGGGGCAGTTGGGCCCCTCGATCATCTAGAATCTTCCTCCTTTCTTTCCTCCTTCACACAGGTCATCGAAAAATATAAGCGGTCCCTCTGATCCTCCCCGTACTATTTATAGGCCCTAAGCCCCGGCCGTTCCAGCAGAAGCCAGGGCGTGCGTTAGCCAAATGGACAAACTGTAATCTGTCCAGCTCATTGGCTAATACACCTCTGTCAGTTGACCCACCATCTCTCAATGACAGCTGGGTTAGATTAGGTTGGATACTACAATGTGAGTGTTTGTGCCTAATTAGCGATGGGACCGGGGCAGATATGCGCTGAAAGGTGGTGCGTGGTGTTACCCACCAGGGATGGGCAGCTAGTTGTTCCCTTGTGATGTCAGTCACTTATAGTCACTCAATTAGCGCACGTCAGCAAAACATTTTTAGATTGGTAAGTTAGTCTATCGGCCAGCTATCTACACTTAGCAATCATTGTCGAATTACCGGCGTGGGGGCCCCCTATTTGATTTCAGTCTCACTCAGATATCATATTTAAACCTGTAAACATTTCTTTCCACCCAATGGAAAAATGTGTAGAATTGCAGGAAATTAGCTGTAAAACAGCAAATGTTCCTCTCTGTCCCATGGCAAAATGTGTAGAATTGCAAAAAATTATACGTCAAATATTTCTCTCCGCTGTCAAAAGGGGGGCTGTACGCACATGTGGGTACGCAGACCCGCGAGCAACTGCGGGCCCTCATGATGAGTTCCGATTTTTTGTGGCCCCCCGCCCCCATCAAAGTTTCCCATCCCTGCACTAGACTAACCCCAACAATATGCTTTTAACTCAATTTTATCTGACTTGATTCACAGCTTCTCAATCAGGGAGTGACCGTTCAGACAAATTGAATCTGGAGGATGATGAACTTTAGGTGTCATCCTGCAAGCCAGTCAATGAATTGTGATCTTTGTTCATGGCCTTGAGGAAAAAAAGGATTGGTTGAAAGACTCGTATCAGCCCCACGATTTAATCATTTTCCATTTGAGAGCCAGTGTTAGGTTAAATCTGCCTTTTGGAAAGCACTTTGTGCTAATCTGCTAGGCTTTCAGTGAAGCCAGGCCGCCAGATGGATTTCGTGTAGAAATGGTGTCTGTAGCATGACTCACTGGTCCTGAGAGATGTGACGCCTGCTGTCGGTGCTCACAGTCCCGTTTTCATAAGTCAATTTAGCTCTATTGTTTGGCCTCTCCAGCATACTGAAGGGAAATATAATGCACATCAATCACACAGCTAGGACTGATATATTTTCTCCTAGAGAGGCAACAGCCTAGAAATATGAGAACATTCTGAGATAATCTTATGAAGCAACAAAGATGAGTCCTCTGTGGCGATTCCTTTCCATTTCTCTTTCATTTCTTGTTTATTTCTCCTTCACTTCTCATCTCAATCTCACCTCAGATGCCGCCATTCTGGCTAATATAAAGTCAAGCAGAGTGAGTCAGCGAGATGGATAGATAGCGCAGGCAGACGAGATGTATTATTAATGATGTTACACCGGAATACATAGACAGAAAGAGAGTCCCCCTCTGCTTTGATCATGCACAATCCACAGCAGCCCCTTTTTACTCCTGTCTCCTCGGTGCACCGTTAACTAGACCTGTCGGAGGCTGCCAGAAGCTTGTGAAATGGATGTGGGGAAAGGGGGAGGTTAAGGTGCATTAATGGCATCAGGTGCTTGAAAAAAGCTACTCAGAAATGTCTGTGGTGCAAAGTAGAGTGCCTTGCTTCCTCTTGGCTGCCTTAGGTCGAAACGCCAAGGATCGGTTGATCAGCATGCGCTTAAAGAAGCAGACGTGGCCGTTCACCCGTCACGACATTGGTTATTTTTGGAGAAAGGTAATCACAGTGAGGAATATGTTGATGGAGAACCATTTGGGAGAATGTTGATGGACAGGTGGATGGGTTAGCAGAGAGAGAGAGGAGCGGCTACAAGGATTGTTCTCTAATTGAGTCTGACACTTCTTGGGACAGCATCTACCCTGAGCGGATTGGTATTGACACTGAGGTTAAAGAGGACAGCCAGATAGATACAAGCCCACTACACAAACGTCTCGGCTTCGAGACAAAACAAGGTGCAATTGAAAGACAACAAACAGAATGTTTTGTGCGTTCTTTTTCTCACGGCTTTCCGCTTAGAAATCTATCATCTTCTGTCCTATGACCTGATCCAGTGTTTCTCAACCTTTTTGGTACCAGGCCCAGGCTCTGGCAAACAATGGTATTTCCTGTACCAGGGATCGACAAGCAATGGTCCTTCCTGTACCAGGGATTGACAAGCAATGGTCCTTCCTGTACCAGGGACTGGCAAGCAATTGTCCTTCCTGTGCCAGGGATTGACAAGCAATGGTCCTTCCTCCTTGGGGACAGTTAACATTCAATTAGCACTTGAGAACCTTCTCAGGAATTGGTCGGCATCATCGCAGGGACCGGTACTTTCTCATGAAGGAGCATATTTCGGGGAGGAGAACACCGATGTGTGTTTACTCTGATTCCATTGCCTGACTTATTCTCTCTGTTTTTGAGCAGTCTGCTGTGGGAGTAGTCAATTCCATTTGAGAGCCCAGGTGACATTAGTGAGCGGTACAATCGGCTAACCAATCGCAGCGGTATCGGGGCTGTGACAGGCAGTCATTGTATCCGTGCTCGTACCATGCCCCAAGCAGCTGCTAGCACTGAGATTTGGGCTTTGTACTTCTTTAGAGAACATCGCTGTAGTGGCAGATCCGTCTTTACAGCTGAATCTATAGAAGGCCTCCATTAAAGGAATCATTTATAGTCTAATAAAAAGCCTTCACATTGGGTTTAGGCGGCCCTTTGTTTGAGTATCGTATGTTTAAAGGCCTAGTAAGTAAGTTAGACGTCTTCCTCATTATTTATTTGTCATCGTGATTGATTTGGGTTGTGCACCTTTATTTCCCATCAAAGCCAATTTTCTAGAATCTACAGTCCATGGTTGGTTTTCATTAAGGGAAATCAATCTAATGTGAGTTCAGATAATTTGTAGTGTAACCTGTTAGGTTAACGTAACACTCCAATGATCCTGGAACCATGGAGCATGCAGAACCTATCTAACCTACTAAGAGATTGACTGTAGTGCAGATCAAATTGAAAGGGACGAGCCATGAAAGAAGACCACACCACCTTGACCTTGATGTTAGTATATCTCATTCAGATCTATCCATCTACGGTGTACTTCCATGACTAACGGTAGCCTATTATAGAACTATGTCTGAAGGCTATCCGGCAGTATGGGCCCAGTGTGAAACGGTGTTGAGGCTTAGCCTGGCCTGGCCTGTCTCTCCAATGGAGCATTAATCAACAGGGTACAGTAATGCCTGTAATCATTACTGTAGGGATGCGAAGTGAATTTAAAGTGGGGGCAGCTGGAGGCCACGAGGAGGGCTTTGAACGGATGGACAAACAGACCAACAGGCCGGGAGGCTAATATGCGAACAGACATGACAAGACATGACAAGACAGACATGACAGACATGACAAAGACAGACAGACAGACAGAGAGCTCATGAATAAAGCTGTCTTGTACAAAAGCCTTTGCCCTTTGAGTTTGAGGGGTGTCGGCCGCTGGGTGGCTGGCTGGGGCTGTATGGGGCTATTGATCTGACGGATGGGGACGGTGACGGGCATCACGGTACATTTGGCACCGCCACCACTGTTCTGTAGATTTTGTCAGATGCTGATGTTCCATGGATGGTGCACAGATGTACTAAACTACGCTAATACCAAAATCATTCAAGGACACAGAGAGAGAGAAAGAGAAAGCCATAATCAATACAGTAGCTACTGCAACAACACTCTGGGAGCCTGTGAGATACATGTGACCACCATTGTGTGTGTGTGTGTGTGTGTGTGTGTGTGTGTGTGTGTGTGTGTGTGTGTGTGTGTGTGTGTGTGTGTGTGTGCGTGCGTGCGTGTCGTCCCCAGATGACAGTGTGTCGGCAGCCAGCAGCATGGAGGTGACGGACCGCATCGCCTCCCTGGAGCAGCGTGTCCAGATGCAGGAGGACGAGATCCAGCTGCTCAAGTCGGCGCTGGCCGACGTGGTGCGCCGCCTCAGCATCTCTGAGGAGCAAAACACCGTGACCAATAGGAGGGGGCCCACCAAAGGTAACTGAGTCACACACATACAAGCACAGACGTAGACACGCGTACACACACACATACACATATATACACATATACAGGTAAACACACACACACATACAGTGGGGAGAACAAGTATTTGATACACTGCCGATTTTGCAGGTTTTCCTACTTACAAAGCATGTAGAGGTCTGTAATCTTTATCATAGGTACACTTCAACTGTGAGAGACGGAATCTAAAAATCCAGAAAATCACATTGTATGATTTTTAAGTAATTAATTTGCATTTTATTGCATGACATAAGTATTTGATACATCAGAAAAGCGGAACGTAATATTTGGTACAGAAACCTTTGTTTGCAATTACAGAGATCATACGTTTCCTGTGGGTCTTGACCAGGTTTGCACACACTGCAGCAGGGATTTTGGCCCACTCCTCCATACAGACCTTCTCCAGATCCTTCAGGTTTCGGGGCTGTCGCTGGGCAATACGGACTTTCAGCTCCCTCCAAATATGTTCTATTGGGTTCAGGTCTGGAGACTGGCTAGGCCACTCCAGGACCTTGAGATGCTTCTTACAGAGCCACTCCTTAGTTGCCCTGGCTGTGTGTTTCGGGTCGTTGTCATGCTGGAAGACCCAGCCACGACCCATCTTCAATGTTCTTACTGAGGGAAGGAGGTTGTTGGCCAAGATCTCGCGATACATGGCCCCATCCATCCTCCCCTCAATACGGTGGAGTCGTCCTGTCCCCTTTGCAGAAAAGCATCCCCAAAGAATGATGTTTCCACCTCCATGCTTCACGGTTGGGATGGTGTTCTTGGGGTTGTACTCATCCTTCTTCTTCCTCCAAACACGGCAAGTGGAGTTTAGACCAAAAAGCTCTATTTATGTCTCATCAGACCACATAACCTTCTCCCATTCCTCCTCTGGATCATCCAGATGGTCATTGGCAAACTTTAGACGGACCTGGACATGCGCTGGCTTGAGCAGGGGGACCTTGCGTGCGCTGCAGGATTTTAATCCATGACGGCGTAGTGTGTTACTAATGGTTTTCTTTGAGACTGTGGTCCCAGCTCTCTTCAGGTCATTGACCAGGTCCTGCCGTGTGGTTCTGGGCTGATCCCTCACCTTCCTCATGATCATTGATGCCCCACGAGGTGAGATCTTGCATGGAGCCCCAGACCGAGGGTAATTGACTGTCATCTTGAACTTCTTCCATTTTCTAATAATTGTGCCAACAGTTGTTGCCTTCTCACCAAGCTGCTTGCCTATTGTCCTGTAGCACATCCCAGCCTTGTGCAGGTCTACAATTTTATCCCTGATGTCCTTACACATCTCTCTGGTCTTGGCCATTGTGGAGAGGTTGGAGTCTGTTTGATTGAGTGTGTGGACAGGTGTCTTTTATACAGGTAACGAGTTCAATTAGGTGCAGTTAATACAGGTAATGAGTGGAGAACAGGAGGGCTTCTTAAAGAAAAACTAACAAGTCTGTGAGAGCCGGAATTCTTACTGGTTGGTAGGTGATCAAATACTTATGTCATGCAATAAAATGCAAATTAATTACTTAAAAATCATACAATGTGATTTTCTGGATTTTTGTTTTAGATTCTGTCTCTCACAGTTGAAGTGTACCTATGATAAAAAATTACAGACCTCTACATGCTTTGTAAGTAGGAAAACCTGCAAAATCGGCAGTGTATCAAATACTTGTTCTCCCCACTGTATACACACATACACACATATACACACATATACACACACACACACATATACACACATATACACACACACATACACATATACACACACACATATACACACACACACATACACACATACAGACATATACACACGTACATACACATATACACACACATACACACACACATACAGTTGAAGTCAGAAGTTTACATACACTTAGGTTGGAGTCATTAAAACTTGTTTTTCAACCACTCCACAAATGTCTTGTTAACAAACTATAGTTTTGGCAAGTCGGTTAAGACATCTACTTTGTGCATGACACAAGTAATATTTCCAACAATTGTTTACAGACAGATTATTTCACTTATAATTCACTGTATCACAATTCCAGTGGGTCAGAAGTTTACATACACTAAGTTGACTGTGCCTTTAAACAGCTTGGAAAATTCCAGAAAATGATGTCATGGCTTTAGAAGCTTCTGATAGGCTAATTGACATAATTTGAGTCAATTGGAGGTGTACCTGTGGATGTATTTCAAGGCCTACCTTCAAACTCAGTACCTCTTTGCTTGGCATCAGGGGAAAATCAAAAGAAATCAGCCAGACCTCCACAAGTCTGGTTCATCCTTGGGAGCAATTTCCAAACGCCTGAAGGTACCACGTTCATCTGTACAAACAATAGTACGCAAGTATAAACACCATGGGACCACGCAGCCGTCATACCGCTCAGGAAGGAGACGCGTTCTGTCTCCTAGAGATGAATGTACTTTCGTGCGAAAAGTGCAAATCAATCCCAGAACAACAGCAAAGGACCTTGTGAAGATGCTGGAGGAAACAGGTACAAAAGTATCTATATCCACAGTAAAACGAGTCCTATATCGACATAACCTGAAAGGCCGCTAAGCAAGGAAGAAGCCACTGCTCCAAAACCGCCATAAAAAAGCCAGACTACGGTTTGCAACTGCACATGGGGACAAAGATCGTACTTTTTGGAGAAATGTCCTCTGGTCTGATGAAACAAAAATAAAACTGTTTGGCCATAATGACCATCGTTATGTTTGGAGGAAAAAGGGGGATGCTTGCAAGCCGAAGAACACCAACCCAACGATGAAGCACGGAGGTGGCAGCGTCATGCTGTGGGGGTGGTTTGCTGCAGGAGGGACTGGTGCACTTCACAAAATAGATGGCATCATGAGGAAGGAAATGATGTGGATATATTGAAGCAACATCTCAAGACATCAGTCAGGAAGTTAAAGCATGGTCGCAAATTGGTCTTCCAAATGGACAATGACCCCAAGCATACTTCCAAAGTTGTGGCAAGGTATTGGAGTGGCCATCACAAAGCCCTGACCTCAATCCCATAGAAAATGTGTGGGCAGAACTGAAAAAGCATGTGCGAGCAAGGAGGCCTACAAACCTGACTCAGTTACACCAGCTCTGTCAGGAGGAATGGGCCAAAATTCACCCAATTTATTGTGGGAAGCTTGTGGAAGGCTACCTGAAACGTTTGACCCAAGTTAAACAATTTAAAGACAATGCTACCAAATACTAATTGAGTGTATGTAAACTTCTGACCCACTGGGAATGTGATGAAATAAATAAAAGCTGAAATAAATAATTATTTCTACTATTATTCTGACATTTCACATTCTTAAAATAAAGTGGTGATCCTAACTGACCTAAAACAGGGACTTTTTACTAGGATTAAATGTCAGGAATTGTGAAAAACTGAGTTTAAATGTATTTGGCTAAGGTGTATGTAAACTTCCGACTTCAACTGTGTATACACACATATACACACACACACATATACACACACATATACACACATATACACACGTACATGTGTATGCACACACAGATGTATTGTACACACAAAGAACTCATAGAACACACACAGGTAGACACACACGCACACACACACACACAGGTAGACATACACACACACACACACAGGTAGACACACACAGGCAGACACACACAGGTAGACACACACGCACGCACACACACACAGGTAAACACACAGGTAGACACACACAGGTAGACACACACAGACAGACACAAACATACATACTGAATTCAAAAAGATGCAAAACTTTAACCCCTTTCGGTGACAAACAGAAAGTCACCCATTCCAGTCCCATCACTTCCTCTCCTCCATCTATCTCTTCCTCTCCTCCATCTATCTCTTCCTCTCCTCCATCTATCTCTTCCTCTCCTCCATCTCTCTCTTCCTCTCCTCCATCTCTCTCTTCCTCTCCTCCATCTCTCTCTTCCTCTCCTCCATCTCTCTCTTCCTCTCCTCCATCTATCTCTTCCTCTCCTCCATCTATCTCTTCCTCTCCTCCATCTACCTCTTCCTCTCCTCCATCTGTCTCTTCCTCTCCTCCATCTATCTCTTCCTCTCCTCCATCTCTCTCTTCCTCTCCTCCATCTATCTCTTCCTCTCCTCCATCTATCTCTTCCTCTCCTCCATCTCTCTCTTCCTCTCCTCCATCTATCTCTTCCTCTCCTCCATCTATCTCTTCCTCTCCTCCATCTATCTCTTCCTCTCCTCCATCTCTCTCTTCCTCTTCTCCATCTCTCTCTTCCTCTCCTCCATCTATCTCTTCCTCTCCTCCATCTATCTCTTCCTCTCCTCCATCTATCTCTTCCTCTCCTCCATCTATCTCTTCCTCTCCTCTATCTCTCTCTTCCTCTCCTCCATCTATCTCTTCCTCTCCTCCATCTATCTCTTCCTCTCCTCCATCTATCTCTTCCTCTCCTCCATCTATCTCTTCCTCTCCTCCATCTCTCTCTTCCTCTCCTCCATCTATCTCTTCCTCTCCTCCATCTATCTCTTCCTCTCCTCCATCTATCTCTTCCTCTCCTCCATCTATCTCTTCCTCTCCTCCATCTATCTCTTCCTCTCCTCCATCTCTCTCTTCCTCTCCTCCATCTATCTCTTCCTCTTCTCCATCTATCTCGTCCTCTCCTCCATCTATCTCTTCCTCTCCTCCATCTATCTCTTCCTCTCCTCCATCTCTCTCTTCCTCTCCTCCATCTATCTCTTCCTCTCCCCCATCTCTCTCTTCCTCTTCTCCATCTATCTCATCCTCTCCTCCATCTATCTCTTCCTCTCCTCCATCTATCTCTTCCTCTCCTCCATCTATCTCTTCCTCTCCTCCATCTATCTCTTCCTCTCCTCCATCTATCTCTTCCTCTCCTCCATCTCTCTCTTCCTCTCCTCCATCTATCTCTTCCTCTCCTCCATCTATCTCTTCCTCTCCTCCATCTATCTCTTCCTCTCCTCCATCTATCTCTTCCTCTCCTCCATCTCTCTCTTCCTCTCCTCCATCTATCTCTTCCTCTCCTCCATCTACAGTGGGGAAAAAAAGTATTTAGTCAGCCAACAATTGTGCAAGTTCTCCCACTTAAAAAGATGAGAGAGGCCTGTAATTTTCATCATAGGTACACGTCAACTATGACAGACAAAATGAGGAAAGAAAATCCAGAAAATCACATTGTAGGATTTTTTATGAATTTATTTGCAAATTATGGTGGAAAATAAGTATTTGGTCAATAACAAAAGTTTCTCAATACTTTGTTATATACCCTTTGTTGGCAATGACACAGGTCAAACGTTTTCTGTAAGTCTTCACAAGGTTTTCACACACTGTTGCTGGTATTTTGGCCCATTCCTCCGTGCAGATCTCCTCTAGAGCAGTGATGTTTTGGGGCTGTCGCTGGGCAACACAGACTTTCAACTCCCTCCAAAGATTTTCTATGGGGTTGAGATCTGGAGACTGGCTAGGCCACTCCAGGACCTTGAAATACTTCTTACGAAGCCACTCCTTCGTTGCCCGGGCGGTGTGTTTGGGATCATTGTCATGCTGAAAGACCCAGCCACGTTTCATCTTCAATGCCCTTGCTGATGGAAGGAGGTTTTCACTCAAAATCTCACGATACATGGCCCCATTCATTCTTTCCTTTACACAGATCAGTCGTCCTGGTCCCTTTGCAGAAAAACAGCCCCAAAGCATGATGTTTCCACCCCCATGCTTCACAGTAGGTATGGTGTTCTTTGGATGCAACTCAGCATTCTTTGTCCTCCAAACACGACGAGTTGAGTTTTTACCAAAAAGTTCTATTTTGGTTTCATCTGACCATATGACATTCTCCCAATCCTCTTCTGGATCATCCAAATGCACTCTAGCAAACTTCAGACGGGCCTGGACATGTACTGGCTTAAGCAGGGGGACACGTCTGGCACTGCAGGATTTGAGTCCCTGGCGGCGTAGTGTGTTACTGATGGTAGGCTTTGTTACTTTGGTCCCAGCTCTCTGCAGGTCATTCACTAGGTCCCCCCGTGTGGTTCTGGGATTTTTGCACACTGTTCTTGTGATCATTTTGACCCCACGGTGTGAGATCTTGCGTGGAGCCCCAGATCGAGGGAGATTATCAGTGGTCTTGTTTGTCTTCCAATTCCTAATAATTGCTCCCACAGTTGATTTCTTCAAACCAAGCTGCTTACCTATTGCAGATTCAGTCTTCCCAGCCTGGTGCAGGTCTACAATTTTGTTTCTGGTGTCCTTTGACAGCTCTTTGGTCTTGGCCATAGTGGAGTTTGGAGTGTGACTGTTTGAGGTTGTGGACAGGTGTCTTTTTATACTGATAACAAGTTCAAACAGGTGCAATTAATACAGGTAACGAGTGGAGGACAGAGGAGCCTCTTAAAGAAGAAGTTACAGGTCTGTGAGAGCCAGAAATCTTGCTTGTTTGTAGGTGACCAAATACTTATTTTCCACCATAATTTGCAAATAAATTCATTAAAAATCCTACAATGTGATTGTCTGGATTTTTTTTTCTCAATTTGTCTGTCATAGTTGACGTGTACCTATGATGGAAATTACAGGCCTCTCTCATCTTTTTAAGTGGGAGAACTTGCACAATTGGTGGCTGACTAAATACTTGTTTTCCCCACTGTATCTCTTCCTCTTCTCCATCTATCTCTTCCTCTCCTCCATCTATCTCTTCCTCTCCTCCATCTATCTCTTCCTCTCCTCCATCTCTCTCTTCCTCTCCTCCATCTATCTCTTCCTCTTCTCCATCTATCTCGTCCTCTCCTCCATCTATCTCTTCCTCTCCTCCATCTATCTCTTCCTCTCCTCCATCTATCTCTTCCTCTCCTCCATCTCTCTCTTCCTCTCCTCCATCTATCTCGTCCTCTCCTCCATCTATCTCTTCCTCTCCTCCATCTATCTCTTCCTCTCCTCCATCTATCTCTTCCTCTTCTCCATCTATCTCTTCCTCTCCTCCATCTATCTCTTCCTCTCATCCATCTCTCTCTTCCTCTCCTCCATCTCTCTCTTCCTCTTCTCCATCTATCTCTTCCTCTTCTCCATCTATCTCTTCCTCTCCTCCATCTATCTCTTCCTCTCCTCCATCTATCTCTTCCTCTCCTCCATCTCTCTCTTCCTCTCCTCCATCTCTCTCTTCCTCTCCTCCATCTATCTCTTCCTCTCCTCCATCTCTCTCTTCCTCTCCTCCATCTCTGTCTTCCTCTTCTCCATCTCTCTCTTCCTCTCCTCCATCTATCTCTTCCTCTCCTCCATCTATCTCTTCCTCTCCTCCATCTATCTCTTCCTCTCCTCCATCTATCTCTTCCTCTCCTCCATCTATCTCTTTCTACTTCTGATACTCTTTCATCCTCCTGTTCTCCTCCCCTGGACTCTGTTGTTGTTGTGGGTCTGTGTACCTACGGCTGTAGACCCAGCTTTGATGAAAAGGTCCCCCTCATCAGAAAGCAATGGTGGAAAGCCAGGTAGGATCTGTCCCCTCTAACATGGCCTGCGTTGTGCAACCCTACTGAGCACTGCCATGTGTCTATGGAGTCAACTGTGTTTAATGTATGGTGTACATTTCCAGACATCCCTACTACCTATGACATAATGAAAGGGATGTCTTTAAAATGTACATTATACTACTGAACCCTGGTGTCTACTGAACCCTGGTGTCTACTGAACCCTGGCGTCTACTGAACCCTGGTGTCTACTGAACCCTGGTGTCTACTGAACCCTGGTGTCTACTGAGCCCTGGCGTCTACTGAACCCTGGTGTCTACTGAGCCCTGGCGTCTACTGTGACACGGTCAATGGAGAGCATTACATTTACATTTTAGTCATTTTAGCAGACGCTCTTATCCAGAGCGACTTACAGTTAGTGAGTGCATTCATTATTTTTTTTATATATATATATTTTTTCATACTGGCCCCCCCGTGGGAATCGAACCCACAACCCTGGCATTGCAAACGCCATGCTCTACCAACTGAGCTACATCCCTGCCGGCCATTCCCTCCCCTACCCTGGACGACGCTGGGCCAATTGTGCGCCGTCGCATGGGTCCTCCCCGCTCGCGGGCCCGGCTACGACAGAGCCTGGATTCGAACAGGATCTCTAGTGGCACAGCTAGCACTGCGATGCAGCATTCTGATGTTGGTGGTGCACCAGACTGCACCGGACTGCACCAGACCTGCCACCGGACTGCACCAGACTGCCCGGACTGCACTGGACTGCACCGGACTGCACCGGACTGCACCGGACTGCACCGGACTGCACCGGACTGCACCGGACTGCACCAGACTGCACCAGACTGCACCGGACTGCACCAGACTGCACCGGACTGCACCAGACTGCACCAGACTGCACCAGACTGCACCAGACTGCACCAGACTGCATGCCATTCCATTCCATAGAGAGGTGGTAGCTGTGGAAAACACTTGCATGGTTTTTCCTTCATTCTAGCATGTCCTGATACCCACACTAAATCATATTATGTGGCTACAAAACAGACAACAGCTGTGAGAACATCATCATTCGCAGTGCACCTAGTTATGTAGCTGAATTTAGTCACATTATGCATATTTTGGCGGTGAGAGTCATCGCTCCTCTTCTCTCTCTCTCTCTCTCTCTCTCTCTCTCTCTCTCTCTCTCTCTCTCTCTCTCTCTCTCTCTCTCTCTCTCTCTCTCTCTCTCTCTCTCCTCTCTCTCTCTCTCTCTCTCTCTCTCTCTCTCTCTCTCTCTCTCTCTCTCTCTCTCTCTCTCTCTCTCTCTCTCTCTCTCTCTCTCTCCTCTCTCTCTCTCTCCTCTCTCTCTCTCTCTCTCTCTCTGTGTCTGCCTGGTGCCTCTGTTTGGTCTAATTCTGCTATATATACTGTCAGTATGCCCTGCCAAGAGTGATTCTGCTGCATACACACGCAAACACAGAAATCAAAGATTGCACGCACACGCACACACACGCGCGCGCATGCCAGCCGGGCAAAGCAAGCATAACAAACCCCAGCAGCTTTATCTGCAGTGATAAATATTTTATAGCCACTGTTCTGCCATCCATACAAATACAGGCCTGGCAACCCTTATCAGTCCTGTTTAGCAATTATGCTGAGGAAGTAAAGTGGGCCCCTAATGATGTTAGAATGGAGCGCTGGGAGTCACTCAAGGTGTGAGTGATGTTCCAGCAGTGTGACTAACTGCGCATGAGTTCTAATAAAGGAAGTGAAGTCTGCTCCTGTTCTTTATTCCTGCATCCACATACAATTTACAGGACACAACGTCTAGTCAAGTTGGAGGCTAATGATGAAGTCTGATGATGAAGTCTGATGATGAAGGCTGATGATGAAGGCTGATGATGAAGGCTATTGATGAAGGCTATTGATGAAAGCTGATGATGAAGGCTATTGATGAAGGCTGATGATGAAGGCTATTGATGAAGGCTGGTGAAGACTATTGATGAAAGCTGATGATGAAGGCTATTGATGAAGGCTGATGATGACGGCTGATGATGACGGCTGATGATGAAGGCTATTGATGAAGGCTGGTGAAGACTATTGATGAAGGCTATTGATGAAGGCTGGTGAAGGCTGATGATGAAGGCTATTGATGAAGGCTGGTGAAGGCGGATGAAGATTGATGATGAAGGCTGATGGTGAAGACTGATTTAAGTCTGATGATCAAATCAAATATCAAATCAAATTTTATTGGTCACATGCACCGAATACAACACGTAATCAAATATAAAAATGCAAATGTTTTCATAACACAAAAGGTTTGATAACCATAAAAAAAAAGATTTTTGGTACACCTTACCGTGAAATGCTTACTTACAAGCCCTTAATTAACCAACAAAATCCAGTTTTAAGGAAATAGAGTTGAGAAAATATTTACTAAATAAACTAAAGTTTTTTAAAAAGTTACACAATAAAATAACAATAATGAGGCTATATACAGTGGGTACCGGTACTGAGTCAATGTGCGGGGGTACAGGTTAGTCCAGGTAATTTGTACATGTAGGTAGGGGTAAAGTGACTATGCATAGATAATAAACAGCGAGTAGCAGCAGTGTAAAAACAAAGGGGGGGTTCAATGTAAATAGTCTGGGTAGCCATTTCATTAATTGTTCAGCAGTCTTATGGCTTGGGGGTAGAAGCTGTTAAGGAGCCTTTTGGACCTAGACTTGGCACTCCAGTACCGCTTGCCGTGCGGTAGCAGAGAGAACAGTCTATGACTAGAGTGGCTGGAGTCTTTGACAATTTTTTGGGCCTTCCTCTGACACCACCTAGTTTAGAGGTCCTGGATGGCAGGAAGCTTGGCCCCAGTGATGTACTGGGCCGTACGCACTACCCTCCGTAGTGCCTTACGGTCGGATACCAAGCAGTTGCCATACCAGGCGGTGACGCAACCGATCAGGATGAAGGCTGATGATGAAGGCTGATGAAGACTATTGATGAAGGCTGTTTCAGCCAAAATGTTGTAAATGCAGAAATAGATCACGGGAGAAGCATACTGTATATATTATATATAACCCTAACCCTGTGTGGGCTTTTCTTCCATTATGTCATCAGTCTTTTTTGGCCCAGCATCGGTAAAGAAATGTGGAATGTGCATACTGGGTTCAAGAGTTAAACATCTCGGCCACGTTCAGTGCGTCATCCGATGACTCGGCTTACTCCATGAGTTTCCCATCAGCCTGTTAGTTGTACACCTCGTGACGAGGGCAGTTTAGTGACTTCCATCTCCATTCAAAATGATAGACCGAGTCAGAAGATCAGTGGAAGTGTACAGTATTGGGTATGCTTCCATGTGGTCAATTCCAGCGGGGAAAAAACTTGGCAAAACCGGTTGAAATGATGTTATAATGACATTTCAACCAGTTTCTGGTTATAATGTCATCGGTTTTAATGACATCGCTGGGATGTCTCCAATGCATTGTATTCAACCTTTCCTGTTAATTATTGCCTTTACATTGTTGTCACAATCTCCTCTCCGGTTCATTCACTTCACACCTGACTATGACAGTTCCCAACAGCTAGTCACCATGAGGAGTGGGTCTTTTCTGTGTGCTGTAGCTGGTTCAGGGCAGAGCATCAGTTGCAGCTGGTTCAATGCAAAGCGCCACTCACTCTGTGCTACTGTGTGTGTTTGTTTTACAGCCAGACCCATGATGGCTGCCCTGCCTCTAAGGCCCATGGTCAACAACGGTACTGTCCTACCAAAGAAAAGTGGTGGCACGTTACCGGCCCTCTCCGGCTCTAGGAAGGATGCTGCTGCACCAGCAACCAAGAGGTAAACACAACTCAAATCCCTCCCATTACCTTTTGGTAGGCCTAAGGTTTTCCTGACCACGTGACCCGATTTAGGGTCAGTTTATGAGACATAGGGTCAGTTAATGAGAAATAGGGTCAGCTTATGAGGTATCTTTCAACAGTATTTTTCTTGCTTTGAGTAAAACCAACCTTAGTGTTTTAGTGTTGGCTTATTGATCCTATGAAAACAGTAATGACTGTGTTCCACGCTGACAACCACATTTTGGTCTGGTTTGCTTCCAGCTGCTAGTATGAATATTTGAACGTAGTCAAAGTAAATTGTACCCTAAAGCTCAATACGTGCACACTATTGAAATACACATTTCTACCTCAACATAGGAAATCATCACACCTGTGGTGTGTTTATTTGATTAGTCCACTAAGTCGACACATTATGTCTCCTACAAACCCACATTATGTCTCCTACAAACCCACATTGTCTCCTACAAACCCACATTATGTCTCCTACAAACCCACATTATGTCTCCTACAAACCCACATTATGTCTCCTCAAACCCACATTATGTCTCCTACAAACCCACATTATGTCTCCTACAAACCCACATTATGTCTCCTACAAACCCACATTATGTCTCCTCAAACCCACATTATGTCTCCTACAAACCCACATTATGTCTCCTACAAACCCACATTATGTCTCCTACAAACCCACATTATGTCTCCCACAAACCCACATTATGTCTCCTACAAACCCACATTATGTCTGCTACAAACCCACATTATGTCTCCCACAAACCCACATTATGTCTCCTACAAACCCACATTATGTCTGCTACAAACCCACATAATGTCTGCTACAAACCCACATTATGTCTCCTACAAACCCACATTATGTCTCCTACAAACCCACATTATGTCTGCTACAAACTCACATTATGTCTCCTACAAACCCACATTGTCTCCTACAAACCCACATTGTCTCCTACAAACCCACATTATGTCTCCTACAAACCCACATTATGTCTGCTACAAACACACATTGTCTCTTACAAACCCACATTATGTCTCCTACAAACCCTTATGTCTGCTACAAACCCACATTTTCTCTTACAAACCCACATTATGTCTCCTACAAACCCACATTATATCTCCTACAAACCCTTATGTCTGCTACAAACCCACATTGTCTCTTACAAACCCACATTATGTCTCCTACAAACCCACATTATGTCTCCTACAAACCCACATTATGTCTGCTACAAACCCACATTGTCTCCTACAAACCCACATTATGTCTCCTACAAACCCACATTATGTCTCCTACAAACCCACATTATGTCTCCTACAAACCCTTATGTCTGCTACAAACCCACATTATGTCTGCTACAAACCCACATTGTCTCCTACAAACCCACATTATGTCTCCTACAAACCCACATTATGTCTCCTACAAACCCACATTATGTCTCCTACAAACCCTTATGTCTGCTACAAACCCACATTGTCTCTTACAAACCCACATTATGTCTCCTACAAACCCACATTATGTCTGCTACAAACTCACATTATGTCTCCTACAAACCCACATTGTCTCCTACAAACCCACATTGTCTCCTACAAACCCACATTATGTCTCCTACAAACCCACATTATGTCTGCTACAAACACACATTGTCTCTTACAAACCCACATTATGTCTCCTACAAACCCTTATGTCTGCTACAAACCCACATTTTCTCTTACAAACCCACATTATGTCTCCTACAAACCCACATTATATCTCCTACAAACCCTTATGTCTGCTACAAACCCACATTGTCTCTTACAAACCCACATTATGTCTCCTACAAACCCACATTATGTCTCCTACAAACCCACATTATGTCTGCTACAAACCCACATTGTCTCCTACAAACCCACATTATGTCTCCTACAAACCCACATTATGTATCCTACAAACCCACATTATGTCTCCTACAAACCCTTATGTCTGCTACAAACCCACATTATGTCTGCTACAAACCCACATTGTCTCCTACAAACCCACATTATGTCTCCTACAAACCCACATTATGTCTCCTACAAACCCACATTATGTCTCCTACAAACCCACATTATGTCTGCTACAAACCCACATTGTCTCCTACAAACCCACATTATGTCTCCTACAAACCCACATTATGTCTCCTACAAACCCACATTATGTCTCCTACAAACCCTTATGTCTGCTACAAACCCACATTATGTCTGCTACAAACCCACATTGTCTCCTACAAACCCACATTATGTCTCCTACAAACCCACATTATGTCTCCTACAAACCCACATTATGTCTCCTACAAACCCTTATGTCTGCTACAAACCCACATTGTCTCTTACAAACCCACATTATGTCTGCTACAAACCCACATTATGTCTCTTACAAACCCACATTATGTCTCCTACAAACCCTTATGTCTGCTACAAACCCACATTATGTCTCCTACAAACCCTTATGTCTGCTACAAACCCACATTATGTCTCCTACAAACCCACATTATGTCTGCTACAAACCCACATTGTCTCCTACAAACCCACATTATGTCTCCTACAAACCCACATTATGTCTCCTACAAACCCACATTATGTCTCCTACAAACCCACAGTATGTCTGCTACAAACCCACATTGTCTCCTACAAACCCACATTATGTCTCCTACAAACCCACATTATGTCTCCTACAAACCCACATTATGTCTCCTACAAACCCTTATGTCTGCTACAAACCCACATTATGTCTGCTACAAACCCACATTGTCTCCTACAAACCCACATTATGTCTCCTACAAACCCACATTATGTCTCCTACAAACCCTTATGTCTGCTACAAACCCACATTGTCTCTTACAAACCCACATTATGTCTGCTACAAACCCACATTATGTCTCTTACAAACCCACATTATGTCTCCTACAAACCCTTATGTCTGCTACAAACCCACATTATGTCTCCTACAAACCCACATTATGTCTGCTACAAACCCACATAATGTCTGCTACAAACCCACATTATGTCTCCTACAAACCCACATTATATCTCCTACAAACCCTTATGTCTGCTACAAACCCACATTGTATCTTACAAACCCACATTATGTCTCCTACAAACCCACATTATGTCTCCTACAAACCCACATTATGTCTGCTACAAACCCACATTGTCTCCTACAAACCCACATTATGTCTCCTACAAACCCACATTATGTCTCCTACAAACCCACATTATGTCTCCTACAAACCCTTATGTCTGCTACAAACCCACATTATGTCTGCTACAAACCCACATTGTCTCCTACAAACCCACATTATGTCTCCTACAAACCCACATTATGTCTCCTACAAACCCACATTATGTCTCCTACAAACCCTTATGTCTGCTACAAACCCACATTGTCTCTTACAAACCCACATTATGTCTCCTACAAACCCACATTATGTCTGCTACAAACTCACATTATGTCTCCTACAAACCCACATTGTCTCCTACAAACCCACATTGTCTCCTACAAACCCACATTATGTCTCCTACAAACCCACATTATGTCTCCTACAAACCCTTATGTCTGCTACAAACCCACATTATGTCTGCTACAAACCCACATTGTCTCCTACAAACCCACATTATGTCTCCTACAAACCCACATTATGTCTCCTACAAACCCACATTATGTCTCCTACAAACCCACATTATGTCTGCTACAAACCCACATTGTCTCCTACAAACCCACATTATGTCTCCTACAAACCCACATTATGTCTCCTACAAACCCACATTATGTCTCCTACAAACCCTTATGTCTGCTACAAACCCACATTATGTCTGCTACAAACCCACATTGTCTCCTACAAACCCACATTATGTCTCCTACAAACCCACATTATGTCTCCTACAAACCCACATTATGTCTCCTACAAACCCTTATGTCTGCTACAAACCCACATTGTCTCTTACAAACCCACATTATGTCTGCTACAAACCCACATTATGTCTCTTACAAACCCACATTATGTCTCCTACAAACCCTTATGTCTGCTACAAACCCACATTATGTCTCCTACAAACCCTTATGTCTGCTACAAACCCACATTATGTCTCCTACAAACCCACATTATGTCTGCTACAAACCCACATTGTCTCCTACAAACCCACATTATGTCTCCTACAAACCCACATTATGTCTCCTACAAACCCACATTATGTCTCCTACAAACCCACATTATGTCTGCTACAAACCCACATTGTCTCCTACAAACCCACATTATGTCTCCTACAAACCCACATTATGTCTCCTACAAACCCACATTATGTCTCCTACAAACCCTTATGTCTGCTACAAACCCACATTATGTCTGCTACAAACCCACATTGTCTCCTACAAACCCACATTATGTCTCCTACAAACCCACATTATGTCTCCTACAAACCCACATTATGTCTCCTACAAACCCTTATGTCTGCTACAAACCCACATTGTCTCTTACAAACCCACATTATGTCTGCTACAAACCCACATTATGTCTCTTACAAACCCACATTATGTCTCCTACAAACCCTTATGTCTGCTACAAACCCACATTATGTCTCCTACAAACCCACATTATGTCTGCTACAAACCCACATAATGTCTGCTACAAACCCACATTATGTCTCCTACAAACCCACATTATATCTCCTACAAACCCTTATGTCTGCTACAAACCCACATTGTCTCTTACAAACCCACATTATGTCTCCTACAAACCCACATTATGTCTCCTACAAACCCACATTATGTCTGCTACAAACCCACATTGTCTCCTACAAACCCACATTATGTCTCCTACAAACCCACATTATGTCTCCTACAAACCCACATTATGTCTCCTACAAACCCTTATGTCTGCTACAAACCCACATTATGTCTGCTACAAACCCACATTGTCTCCTACAAACCCACATTATGTCTCCTACAAACCCACATTATGTCTCCTACAAACCCACATTGTCTCCTACAAACCCTTATGTCTGCTACAAACCCACATTGTCTCTTACAAACCCACATTATGTCTCCTACAAACCCACATTATGTCTGCTACAAACTCACATTATGTCTCCTACAAACCCACATTGTCTCCTACAAACCCACATTGTCTCCTACAAACCCACATTATGTCTCCTACAAACCCACATTATGTCTGCTACAAACACACATTGTCTCTTACAAACCCACATTATGTCTCCTACAAACCCTTATGTCTGCTACAAACCCACATTTTCTCTTACAAACCCACATTATGTCTCCTACAAACCCACATTATATCTCCTACAAACCCTTATGTCTGCTACAAACCCACATTGTCTCTTACAAACCCACATTATGTCTCCTACAAACCCACATTATGTCTCCTACAAACCCACATTATGTCTGCTACAAACCCACATTGTCTCCTACAAACCCACATTATGTCTCCTACAAACCCACATTATGTCTCCTACAAACCCTTATGTCTGCTACAAACCCACATTATGTCTGCTACAAACCCACATTGTCTCCTACAAACCCACATTATGTCTCCTACAAACCCACATTATGTCTCCTACAAACCCACATTATGTCTCCTACAAACCCTTATGTCTGCTACAAACCCACATTGTCTCTTACAAACCCACATTATGTCTGCTACAAACCCACATTATGTCTCTTACAAACCCACATTATGTCTCCTACAAACCCTTATGTCTGCTACAAACCCACATTATGTCTCCTACAAACCCACATTATGTCTGCTACAAACCCACATAATGTCTGCTACAAACCCACATTATGTCTCCTACAAACCCACATTATGTCTGCTACAAACACACATTGTCTCTTACAAACCCACATTATGTCTCCTACAAACCCTTATGTCTGCTACAAACCCACATTGTCTCTTACAAACCCACATTATGTCTCCGTAGTAGACATAATTTGTGTTTGTAGTAGACATAATTTGTGTTTGTAGGAGACATAATGTGGGCTTGTAGCAGACATAATGTGGGTTTGTAGGAGACATAATGTGGGTTTGTAGCAGACATAATGTGGGTTTGTAGGAGATATAATGTGGGTTTGTAGGAGACGTAATGTGGGTTTGTAAGAGACAATGTGGGTTTGTAGCAGACATAAGGGTTTGTAGGAGACAATGTGGGTTTGTAGACAAACCCACATTATGTCTGCTACAAACCCACATTATGTCTCCTACAAACCCACATTATGTCTCCTACAAACCCACATTATATCTCCTACAAACCCACATTATGTCTCCTACAAACCCACATTATGTCTCCTACAAACCCACATTATGTCTCCTACAAACCCACATTATGTCTCCTCAAACCCACATTATGTCTCCTACAAAACCACATTATGTCTCCTACAAACCTACATTATGTCTCCTACAAACCCACATTATGTCTCCTACAAACCCACATTATGTCTCCTACAAACCCACATTGTCTGCTACAAACCCACATTATGTCTGCTACAAACCCACACTGTTTCTCTTCACTGTGTAACTACTATCTCCCCTGTTTGTCTGTCTGTCTGTCTGTCTGCCACGTCTCATTTCCCCCTCATAAATGTCCCCTCCTCCTCCGAAGGGAGAGACATTGACATTTTACATGGGTAGTAAAACAAATGGACAGTGCTGTCACAGCCGTCCCCATATCCACCGCCGTGGCATTCAGAGACCAGGCCTTGATTTAACTGACTGGGGCTGACTGGGGAAAGGGGAGCGCAGGTAATCAATCCCTACTGTCAGGGGAACAAAAGGCGCTCCTCCACTGATGGTTATGCCTGGAGTCGAATGATCATAATCCAGGACTGACGAGTGGATGGTGGATGGATGAGATTATAGACTCTGGAGTAAATTGATACAAAGGGGAGAAGAGGGAGGGAGTTCCTAATATGGATGCCGTATCAATGAACTTTCTCCAGACTGAATCAATAGAGCTAGAGTGATATACACTGAGTGTACCAAACATTAAGAACACCTTCCTAATATTGAGTTGCACCTCTTTTTGCCTTAAGAACATCCTCAATTAATCGGGGCATGGACTCTAGAAGGTGTCGAAAGTGTTCCACAGGGATACTAGTTCATGTTGACTCAAGTTGGCTGGATGTGTCAAGTTGGCTGGATGTGTCAAGTTGGCTGGATGTCCTTTGGGTGGTGGACCATTTTGATACACACGGGAAACTGTTGAGTGTGAAAAACCCAGCAGCGTTGCAGTTCTTGAAACACTCAAACCGGTGCGCCTGGCACCTACTACCATACCCCGTTCAAAGGCATTTAAATATTTTGTCTTGCCCATTCACCTTCAGAATGGCACACATACACAATCCATGTCTCAGTTGTCTCAAGCGTTAAAAATCCTTCTTTAACCTGTCTCCTCCCCTTCATCTACACTGATTTAAGTGGATTTAACAGGCGACATCAATAAGGGATCATAGCTTTCACCTGGATTTATCTGGTCAGTCTATGTCATGGAAAAAGAGCAGGTGTTCCTAATGTTTTGTACGCTCAGTATATAGCGGACCAGGCTAGACACATTGACACACTAAGGCACAGGGGAAATGTCAATGGTCTGTTGTGTCTTAATAGGATTAGAGGTGTAAGTGTTTTGTCCAATGATGAGATGAACAGTGCCTCCCTGGTCGTGTGCACATAGAGGCCTCCCTTATATCCGGACCTCTGAATTCTAACTCTTTGCAGAAAGGATAGTTTACACTCTGTGTTAAGAGACGGAAGGGAGTCTTCAGGAAGCTGAATTGTTTACATTGGAGACTATTATTTGTATTTTGAGGTATGCCGATGTTCACACGAATTCTCCTAAAAATCACAGAGAGTGGTATCATAAATCACAGAGAGTGGTATCATATATCACAGAGAGTGGTATCATATATCACAGAGAGTGGTATCATATATCACAGAGAGTGGTATCATATATCACAGAGAGTGGTATCATAAATCACAGAGAGTGGTATCATATATCACAGAGTGGGATCATATATCACAGAGAGTGGTATCATATATCACAGAGAGTGGTATCATATATCACAGAGAGTGGTATCATATATCACAGAGTGGGATCATATATCACAGAGAGTGGTATCATATATCACAGAGAGTGGTATCATATATCACAGAGAGTGGGATCATAAATCACAGAGAGTGGTATCATATATCACAGAGAGTGGTATCATATATCACAGAGAGTGGTATCATAAATCACAGAGAGTGGTATCATATATCACAGAGAGTGGTATCATATATCACAGAGAGTGGTATCATAAATCACAGAGAGTGGTATCATATATCACAGAGAGTGGTATCATATATCACAGAGAGTGGTATCATATATCACAGAGAGTGGTATCATATATCACAGAGAGTGGTATCATATATCACAGAGAGTGGGATCATATATCACAGAGAGTGGGATCATATATCACAGAGAGTGGTATCATATATCACAGAGAGTGGTATCATATATCACAGAGAGTGGTATCATATATCACAGAGAGTGGTATCATATATCACAGAGAGTGGTATCATATATCACAGAGAGTGGTATCATATATCACAGAGAGTGGTATCATATATCACCAGTCTTTTTTGTCTACCATTCACTGTGTCCTTTCCCTCTTTCCCCCCCCCCCCCCCAGACCCAGTCTATCCAGTCTGTCTGGCCCTACCCCCCCCCCCCCCCAGACCCAGTCTCTCCAGTCTGTCTGGCCCTAAACCCCCCCCCAGACCCAGTCTCTCCAGTGTCTGGCCCTAACCCCCCAGACCCAGTCTCTCCAGTCTGTCTGGCCCTAACCCCCCCCAGATCCAGTCTGTCTGGCCCTAACCCCCCCCCCCCCCAAGACCCAGTCTCTCCAGTCTGTCTGGCCCTAACCCCCACCCCCCCCAGACCCAGTCTCTCCAGTCTGTCTGGCCCTAACCCCCCCCCAGACCCAGTCTCTCCAGTGTCTGGCCCTAACCCCCCAGACCCAGTCTCTCCAGTCTGTCTGACCCTAACCCCCCAGACCCAGTCTCTCCAGTCTGTCTGGCCCTAACCCCCCCCCCCAGATCCAGTCTGTCTGGCCCTAACCCCCACCCCCCCCAGACCCAGTCTCTCCAGTCTGTCTGGACCTAACCCCCCAGACCCAGTCTCTCCAGTCTGTCTGGCCCTAACCCCCCAGACCCAGTCTCTCCAGTCTGTCTGGACCTAACCCCCCAGACCCAGTCTCTCCAGTCTGTCTGGCCCTAACCCCCCAGACCCAGTCTCTCCAGTCTGTCTGGCCCTAACCCCCCAGACCCAGTCTCTCCAGTCTGTCTGGACCTAACCCCCCAGACCCAGTCTCTCCAGTCTGTCTGGCCCTAACCCCCCAGACCCCCAGACCCAGTCTCTCCAGTCTGTCTGGCCCTAACCCCCCCCCAGACCCCCAGACCCAGTCTCTCCAGTCTGTCTGGCCCTAACCCCCACCCCCCCCCCCCAGACCCAGTCTCTCCAGTCTGTCTGGCCCTAACCCCCCAGACCCCCTACATCACTTCTCCTAGCAGATGAGAAAGTGTCCAGACTGAGATGTTATCATCATCCTAAATGCTCATAATGTTACCTCAATGCTACCCATCCCCCATAGATTAATGAGTCATTTCATTTACAGATCATTTCTATGAACAATGAATAACAACATTCATCACAAAACATCTCTCTCCCTGGAAAGCAGTGGCAATTGTTATTGTTTCTGAGTGGACTATCCTGTATAAATTAAATGGAATTAATTAATTAATTAATAATTCAACAAACAAATGAATGAATCTCTCTCTCGATCTCTCTCTCCCTCCCTCTTTGTGTGTGTGTTGATTAAATCAACTACAGTAGGTGCTGCTCCCATGCCAACCTAAAGCCCAATGACCTTATTCACTCCATTCCTGATCGAGGTATGCCTGCTGCCTGGCATACCTCAACTACCCCCCCCCCCACACACACACACACACACAACACACACACATATCCCCGGACCTTGTTTCAGGGGGATAACATCAGCCCCAACGGCAGAAGTGAATAGATTTGGGTTTTGTAGGCCGGATTAGACTTGAGCCTGGAAGCCATTCTAGCCAATGGACTGCTGAAAAGGCCCTTCCTTTGTACAGGCATTTTAATGGAAAGCCTTTTGACATGTTTCAACTATCTCCTCTAATACCCTCACAAATGTGTCCACAGTGGAAAGCGAGGGAAAAGTCTCTCTCTGTCGTGGATCAGTAATCTCGTTTCCTAGTATAGGGCCTTCCTTGGTGTACTATGATACTTACAGGGACGTATGAGGACTTGTAACAGATAGTGGTATTTATAGCTTGCTGGTATGGTCCTTGCTTGTCCTTGCCGCTACACTCAAATAAATTGAAGTCTTTGATTTTTCAGATGATAGATTATGTTTTCCAGAAGGATTTTCAGTTGATAGATCATGTTTTCCAGAAGGATTTGCACCTGAAAACCCTCTGAGGGGATACAGCTAAATAACAGGCTATTTTAACGGTATTCCCCAGACAATTCATGTTAGGCTTCTCTCTTTTACCATCAGGGCATTTGATCATCCATTTTACTATCTCTTCCCCAGAGAGAGAAATCTTGGGTGTGCATTTCAATAGTTTACAGGCAAGTAACGAAGTACTCCTTATGCGCCTTAGAAAACATAATTCCTTGGACGATATCTTTTAAGCACCTGTATTCATTTAAAAGGCAGGTAGTTTTATCGTCCATTTTACCATCTCTCCCCAGTACTGTGAGGAGAACCAACTCCAACGAAACGATGAGTACGCTGACGCGCAAAGACAGCGGCGACTCCAAGACCAACCGCACCCGCACCGGCTCCACCGGGAGCAACTCCGGCGGCAAGAGAGCCAGCGAAAGGTACCGCCAGCATAACAACAACGACTGGTCCTTCACAGCCAGACCTGGGTAGTGTTCAGTAGGGCACACCGTAGTGAAATGTTTTGAAACGTAAAACTAAAACAAGCATTTCTTAGTGGAAACCTAACCGTTTCAGTCAGTTTCAAAACGTTTTACCCTACTGCACATGACCCCCTGGGTTCAAGTAGTGTTTCTTATCGTTCAAATACTTTATCTGCGCTTGATTGAACATACCTGGCGCAGTGCCGGGTTCAGTGTTGACACAGATTTTTTTTCACCCACCCTGCAGCAAACTGAAGGAGCCCGTTTTCAATACAGGTAAGAGCCAACAGGACTCTAATCAGTGATGCCATGCACTCATTGGCTCCCTGTGAGTTAGAGAGGGTTAAAGATTTTGAGAAGCGTATCGTAACATAACCCTGGAAAATGTCATTGATTTTGTTTTGCACGATCTATTCTAGACATATATGATAGCTGTTGTCAACTGAACATTTGAGCCATTATTTGATTAAATGGTTGGATTCCTTCAATTTGTCAGCATTGGTTGTCAGACGTGCAAAACCAAATGTAAGGTATGTTACAGGGTCTTTGCAGGTTAAAGTCAGCGCCTCCTCCCCAGCAGGCCAAACTGGTTGCAATGATGTCATTAGTGACAAGTTTGGTTGTAATGACACTTTTGCTCACTTGGTTAATACCCAGCTCTTAGAGTACCAGTCAGGGATGTTCTGTGATGTTCTGTGATGTTCTGTGATGTTCTGTGATGTTCTGTGATGTTCTGTGATGTGCTGTGATGGACAGTGGTGACGTTTCTGTTGTAACGTGCTGAAAACAATCATCCTCCAACCAATAATCATCCAACCCTCCATAACCACTTCCATCCTCCCATAAATTCTGACGAAGCATTTCAACCTCCATTGTCATCTATAATTTCCTTTTTTCCTTTCCTTACCAGGAGTAATGCACCTGTACTACATGTTTTACTGTATGAGTTTGTATACAGTGGTAGTAACAGTAAACACTATGAGATCTCCAGGATGGTATTGATCGCTGGATAAATTAGATTGCTGTATCCCATTAGGTTGATTTATTTGGTGTAATTCTCCCTGATTGATCATCACCCCTCTGAACATTAATGTGGCCGGGGGTTGATTCTTGCTGAACATTAATGTGGCCGGGGGTTGATTCTTGCTGAACATTAATGTGGCCGGGGGTTGATTCTTGCTGAACATTAATGTGGCCGGGGGTTGATTCTTGCTGAACATTAATGTGGCCGGGGGTTGATTCTTGCTGAACATTAATGTGGCCGGGGGTTGATTCTTGCTGAACATTAATGTGGCCGGGGGTTGATTCTTGCTGAACATTAATGTGGCCGGGGGTTGATTCTTGCTGAACCTTACTGTGGCCGGGGGTTGATTCTTGCTGAAACTTTCTGTGGCCGGGGGTTGATTCTTGCTGAAACTTTCTGTGGCTGGGGGTTGATTCTTGCTGAACATTTCTGTGGCCGGGGGTTGATTCTTGCTGAACCTTACTGTGGCCGCGGGTTGATTCTTGCTGAAACTTTCTGTGGCCGGGGGTTGATTCTTGCTGAACCTTTCTGTGGCTGGGGGTTGATTCTTGCTGAACCTTACTGTGGCTGGGGATTGATTCCAGCAAGACAGTGGGTGCTGATCAGCAGAGAAAATGTACTGGTACCACCATTAACTTAGCCTTGTTGATGATTTGAATCAGTTACTGTCTATAATACCCTGATCAGACTAGTACAGTCCCAGGGTAGTGTCGTAAACTTTCAACCTTAAGAAGAAGTCAACGAATCAATGTATCAAGATGATAAATCCTGAATAATCCCAATGGACACTGTGCCTTCATATAATCTGTGGAATTGTTTTCTGTTGATTAGAATCTCTCTATAGCCCATCCAACCTTCCACTAATCCTTAAGGACCAAACAAGTGACACCAACCCTACATGCTTAGCCTCTAGCCTATGTGAAATTGTCAGATGCTCCTGTTCAGACTGGTAGATCAGATGGATGGATGGATGGATGGATGGATGGATGGATGGATGGATGGATGGATGATTTGCCTAGATTCAAACAGAAAATACCTCAAGCACAATAGCCTAAGTGTTGTCAAGAAGACGCTGAGGCAAGGCACTTGCATAAAACGGAGGAAGTGTAAGAAGTCACAATGATGAGGAAGTCCAGGTCAGGAACAGGAAGCCCAGGTCAGGAACAGGAAGCAAAACCTCACCTGGTCCTTCTGTCCCCTTCTCTCTGAAAGGGATGCGACGAGTGACGCACTGCAAAGGTAGGCCTTGGTCCTCAAGCCCCCTTACCTTAGCAGCTCTCTGGACATTGTGTTCTCTTAAGGCCTTAGAAAAATAGTTAATCTATACATAAATTAGCCGTATGTGGCGTGGGGGGGGTTATCTAACGCACTACGCCACCATCATGGGAATTGCGCCCAAAGAAATAGTGTGGTAGCTAGTACGAAAATGTATGCACTCACTAACTGTAAGTCGCTCTGGATAAGAGCGTCTGCTAAATGACTAAAATGTCAAATGTAAGACCCCTCCATGCCACAATATGGCGTAGTCGGCAGGATATTACGTTGCACATACCTGGAGCTATTACACTTAGACTACAGCTCTTGTTCTTGTCTGGTGCGAGAACGTACAGTATAGGCTACTGGCTCATAGGCCCAATGCACAGAGAGCTGGCCCATGGCATGGGTGGGTTTGGGTTGACAGTGAGTGTGATAGGATCCCTCCCCAATATGTCAGCCAACTGTGGACTAATATACACTCTCTAACACAGGGTTTCCCAAACTCTGTCCCTCGCCCCCCCCCCGGGTGCACGTTTTGTTTTTGGCCCCAGCACTACACAGCTGATTTAAAAAAAAACAAAGCTTGATGATGAGTTGATTATTTGAATCAGCTGTGTAGTTGTAGTGCAAAAACCAAAATGTGCACCTGGGGGGGGGCGAGTTTGGGAAACCATGCTCTAACACACTGAGTCTGAACTGTGTGTGGTTGATTGCAGTGATGCTTTTTAGACTAGCTGTTTAACCTTAGTGTGGAATTGCCACATTCTAGAGATGTTTGCTCACAGCCACACAGCACTCTTTTGTCCTTGTCACCATAGGAACCCCACCAAATATTTCCTGCAGTGCACCCTGATCTCCTAAGAGTCCCCTTTTCAGAGCACAAAAAGCCAATTGTCTTGTCTTGGTATCATGTATCCTCAAAAGGGCTGTTTGCATTACAATGTCTTTACTTTATAGCTTTTGAATTCTTTTTGGAGTTGTTTGATGGACAGCTTGTGGCTAATTTCCATAAGCTTTGCTAATGAAAGATGAAAGAGACATGTTTGGAAGCAGACTGTCGTGAAACTCATGGTCCCTGTGACAGATTCAAGGCTGTCAGTGGCAAAAAAATATAGAATAATAATGAAATACATAATAAAAGCAGGTCCATAGTAAATGGTAGGTCAAGTGAAGTGAACCTATTTAAAGACTGTTATTCAACCTGATGCCGGCTAAAGTAGACCAAAAAAGAGACGCTTTATTGTGTCATGTTTACCATAGACATTAGTTATATGTTGAGCCACTGATGCACTCTTTTAGTAAAAGGCTGAAGTTTAACTTAAAGAGTAAAAACCCCAGTAGATTAGCCATCCAGCTGTTGTTAACCAGTAGATACCGTAGCTTGTTTTGTACCAGTCCTGTGTTTTGTGGTCGTCCATTGTGGCGTAACAGCAAGTTGTCGATCACATCTAACTTGGATATATTCTACCGACCCCTCCTCCCCCTTCCCACTGGCCCCTCTCCAACTCTACCACCTCACCTACCTAGTAACCGTGCAGATATATCTGACCCGCCCGTCAAAAAGGACTGGAACCGCTGAGGCGCCCAAATCCTGCGTAGCGGCCTTGTCTGGCCGCTCCTCTGCTCCCCACACGCCTGACTCCAAGAGCGAATCTGACAAGTCTGTCAGGTCCACTGGAGTCAGGAAGACGCCGACGTTCACCATCCCCCTGAGAAAGTCAGTCAGCCAGTCTTCCTACTCCCCCTTAGACACTCCGAGCTACAGGAGCCCCGTCAAATCCCCCAGCCAGTACTTCCAAATCTGTTACTAAGCTAGGCCTAAACCAGCGCTTGGCATTAGATTGAAAGAAGTTCTGTGTTAAACTTGAATGTAAAAATTGACTTGAAAAAAAAAAACATTCCTCTCCATGACTGTCATGTTTTTATGTTTTTTCGTCTTGGTTGGTTTTTGGTTTTTGACTCTTATTTTTGAGTCTTCAGGTTGGTTTGCTTCCCTTGCTGTGGCACCATGACCCTATGCATGTTTTGTCTTCTCAGTTCATTTTGCACCGTTCCTTGTTATTATCTGAATGTATTTGAAATGACGAATAAAAGGACATCGAAAGCCTCTAAAATCTATCTCTGTGTTTGCTGATCTATCATTTCCTTTACTCAATTCATTCACTTCTTTTGAAACTTTTTATTTTTTAAATGTACAGTACCAGTCAAAAGTTTGGACACACCTACTCATTCAAGGGTTTTTCTACATTGTAGAATAATAGTGAAGACATCAAAACTAATGAAATAACACACACGGAATCATGTAGGAACCAAAAAAGTGTTAAACAAATCAAAATATATTTTAGATTTTAGATTCTTCAAAGTAGCCACCCTTTGCCTTGATGACAGCTTTGCACACTCTTGGCATTCTCTCAACCAGCTTCACCTGGAATGCTTTTCCAACAGTCTTGAAGGAGTTCCCACATATGCTGAGCACTTGTTGGCTGCTTTTCCTTCATTCTGTGGTCCAACTCATCCCAAACCATCTCAATTGGGTTGAGGTCGGGGGATTGTTGAGGCCAGGTCATCTGATGCAGTGCTCCATCACTCTCCTTTTTGGTCAAAAAGCCCTTACACAGCCTGGAGGTGTGTTGGGTCATTGTCCTGTTGAAAAACAAATGATTGTCCCACTAAGCCCAAACCAGATTGGATGGCGTATCGCTGCAGAATGCTGTAATAGCCATGCTGGTTAATTGTGCATTGAATTCTAAATAAAAACAGAATGTCACCAGCAAAGCACCATCACACCTCCTCCTCCATGCTTCATGGTGGGAACTACACATGTGGAGATCATCCGTTCACCTACACTGCGTCTCACAAAGACACAGCGGTTAGAACCAAAAATCTCCAATTTGGACTCCAGACCAAAGGACAGATTTACATCAGTCTAATGTCCACTGCTCGTGTTTCTTGGCCCAAGCAAGTCTCTTCTTATTGGTGTCCTTTAGTAATGGTTTCTTTGCAGCAATTTGACCATGAAGGCTTGATTCACGCAGTCTCCTCTGAACAGTTGATGTTGAGATGTGTCTGTTAGTTGAACTCTGTGAAGCACTTATTTGGGCTGCAATTTCTGATGCTGGTAACTCTAATAAACGTATCCTCTGCAGCAGACGTAACTCTGGGTCTTCCTTTCCTGTGGCGGTCCTCATGAGAGCCAGTTTCATCATAGTGCAATTGAAGAAACATTAAACGTTTCCAGATTGACTGACCTTCATGTCGTAAAGTAATGATGGACTGTCGTTTCTCTTTGATTATTTGAGCTGTTCTTGCCATAATATGGACTTGGTCTTTTACCAAATAGGGCTATCGTCTGTATACCTCATGAATCTGGTTGAGAGAATGCCAATAGTGTGCAAAGCTGTCATCAAGGCAAAGGGTGGCTACTTTGAAGAATCTCAAATAAAAAACATTTTTTTATTTGTTTTTTGGTTACTACATGATTCCATGTGTGTTATTTCATAGTTTTGATGTCTTCACTATAATTCTACAATGTAAAAAAATTGTAAAAATAAAGAAAAACCCTTGAATGAGTAGGTGTGTCCAAACTTTTGACTGGTACTGTATATCAACATCTCATAACCATGACACCCCTCTAAACTATTGATCGTCTCTACACCACAGGAGGTTGGTGACACCTTATTTGGGGAGGACAGGCTTATGGTAACGGTAGGAGTGGAATGAGTAGAATGGTATCAAATACATCAAACACATGGTTTGAATCCATTCCATTCACTCCTTTCCAGCCATTATTATGAGCCGTCCTCCCCTCAGCAGCCTCCACTGGTTTCAACTGCAAGTATTGATTAAAAGACTGGCCTGAATTTATAACTCATGAACTATTGGTGTAACGCCTGAGACCAATATGATTATTTTTACACTTTCTAACCTCTACAAATATGCACTCTAAAGTCAACTGTTGTGTGTTTTTTTTTTTCTTTGTCTTCAGCCATTATTATGAGCCGTCCTCCCCTCAGCAGCCCCCACTGCTCTACACCCCTCTTTCATTCTCATGAGTCTCATACACCCCTCTTTCATTCTCATGAGTCTCATACACCCCTCTTTCATTCTCATGAGTCTCATACACCCCTCTTTCATTCTCATGAGTCTCATACACCCCTCTTTCATCCTCATGAGTCTCATACACCCCTCTTTCATTCTCATGAGTCTCATACACCCCTCTTTCATTCTCGTGAGTCTCATACACTGTTCTCACCATCACAAACACTCCTCCTTGTTACCAATGATTCAGGACAAATTGTCCACTGAAAATGTCTGTTGCTTCTTTTAGAGGAAGGGTATGTGAAAATGTATTTGAAGGGACGACCCATCACCATGTACATGCCCAAAGACCTTGTGGATACCTACTGCCTGGAAGCCAAATCGGACCTGCCAAACAAGAAGCTCAAACTGGACTGGGTGTATCCTTTTTTTCACTGTTGTGGAGTCATTTTTCAAAATGGAAGGCTAATAGAAAATGTATGTTTCAAAAGATAAGAAACGGATTGTTACGTGTCATTACAACATTTTAGTTATGTTCATAACAACAGGCTTGAAAATCTACTCTTTCAGGCCAGAGATGCATTGCTAGATGTATCCCCCATGTATTGCTAAGTTAAATTCAGAATTCACTCTATTGCACAGCTGTGAATGAAAACATCCTGGATGTTCCAGTAGATATTTATTTCCTATTCATCTCCACTGCATACTGAAATACAAACCCTGCTTTCTGGTATTCAGCAATTGCCTATAGCCCAGAAGCCAGCAGGCTGCACCCTATTTTCTCCCCCTCTCTGTCCCTGAAGGTATCGACCCCCATTTCATTAGAGTGAGAGAGAGGAGATTATACTGATTATTTAAAAGAAAAGCATATTTCTGGAAACACCAGGATCAGGATGAAACTATGAATGTTCTGTGTTCGGTCTAGTGTTTTGCCTGAAGGCGACTGTGGATTTTCCAAAAAAAGGGAAGATGGATAGAACTGACTTTCAACAGAAGTGCGTCTATCATATCTTACTGAATTATCCATTTGGAACTCCGGAAGGTTACAGAGGGTAGCTGTATGCATGATGGATGATGCTGAGTGATAGGTTGTAAATATAGACTACGGTGGCCCTAAGGTGCCAAGAGCTTTTATTAACATGCCTCATTGAATTCAGTCAAACTAGATTGGTTTATATGTAGGCTACAGTTGAAGTTCCGTCTGAAGTTGTGTGGCTCTTGACCTAAATGTCCAGTTATGGGTACCGGGGGCGTGACTGTCGCAGTAACCTGTACCTGCTACCCACGGGAGAGACAGTGTACTTCATTGCTTCTGTGGTGGTTCTCTACAATGTGGACGATCAGCTCCAGAGACACTACACCAGGCACACTGACGACATCAAGTGGTGAGAGGAAACAGAATATGACACAACACTATATTTCTCCCTGTATACTGTGTTCCGATGTGGATGTGTGTTGATGTTCTTATCTGGACACTTTACTTGTCAAACATTGAGTAGTAGGGCCTAAGAGTCAGAGAGGTAACTGGGGTCATGCCAGAAGAGAGACTGCCCTATTTAACCCTTAAATCATTGTCACCATCTCCCGTGTACAGTATTCTCAGACCGACAGTATTCAACATTTATTAAAGCGATGTATTTAAATAATTAGTTGATAACTATGCTATCTTTCCGCTATCCAAAGAAACATGCAACACAACTCCAAGTTGAAAGTGTTTAATTTATGCTGAAAAGGCTATGCTTTGTTATGCACCTTGATGCGGAGGCCTGTTGCCCACCGTCATATTAAATCCTCCATGTATTTTAGTGCAGACAGAGGTACCTTGTCTCAGCAATGCTTTGATCAGTATTCCTGTCTAATGCTATGGAATAACCCCTTCATAATGAGGCAGACTAAAGTAAACAGGTGGCTGGTCTGCAGCAGCTTTTCCTCAGTTAAAGTGTTGGGCAGGTAATTATCTCAGACAGAAAAGCCTGGTAAGAAATATAATGAGCTAAAAACTCAGCAATGACGACTGGCACATTAACAGGCGAAGGGTCGGCCTGGGGTCATGCTGATAATGAATATCTAACTAATAAAGCGATGATTCGTGGCAGGGCACAGGGAGATGTTAGCTTCCTTTTCACTCTGTAGTAAAGAGTCCTCTGACATTCTCTTATCTCTCTGTAAGGCATAGTGTCCTTCTGTAGTGTCCTTCTGTAGTGCCCTTCTGTAGTGTCCTTCTGTAGTGCCCTTCTGTAGTGTCATTCTGTAGTGTCCTTCTGTAGTGCCCTTCTGTAGTGTCCTTCTGTAGTGTCCTTCTGTAGTGTCCTTCTGTAGTGTCCTTCTGTAGTGTCCTTCTGTAGTGCCCTTCTGTAGTGCCCTTCTATCTGCTGTCAGTAATAGAAGAGGGGGGAGTCTTGTCAACATCAGTAAGAATGAAATCAGACATTACCTACTGTAACGACACCACATGACCTTCAGTTTGACAGAACAACATATATTATATGATAGCAACTCACAGTTTCGTAAGACACAAAACACTTGTCTTTGATCTGCTTTGAGGTCTCTGTGGTTTTGTCATCATTTTTCAAATCCACCCTTCAGATGTTCAAAGTGTTTGCCGTCTCTCTGTTCCTATGTGTCTGTTCTATAGCCTGGCTGTCCATCCTGATAAAATCACCATAGCAACAGGACAGGTAGCAGGCACCTCTTCTGATGGCAAAGTAAGAGACCTCTCATTGTCACATAACTTTAAATCTATGATCAGTACACTTATTTCATGATTAGAAATAGTGTGTGTGTGTGTGTGTGTGTGTGTGTGTGTGTGTGTGTGTGTGTGTGTGTGTGTGTGTGTGTGTGTGTGTGTGTGTGTGTGTGTGTGTGTGTGTGTGTGTGTGTGTGTGTGTGTGTGCGTGCGTGCGTGTGTGTGTGTGTACTGACAGCAGCTGGCTCCTCATGTGCGGGTTTGGGACTCAGTGAGCCTCAACACCCTCCACGTTCTGGGAACAGGCTTCTTTGACCGCGCCCTGGTTTGCCTTGCCTTCTCCAAGTCGGTAAGCTATGGACCTTCATGAAAACAATCATAGCTAATATATGAACCAGATTTTGAGTGTCTCTTTACTTGTCAGAAAAGCTTTCCTAAATAACTGAGGACAGGGCTGATCCCGCTCTGTTGGTCTGTGCAGAACGGCGGTAACATGCTGTGTGTGGTAGACGACTCCAACGACCATGTGCTCTCTGTGTGGGACTGGCAGAGAGAGGAGAGACTGGCTGACGTCAAGGTGAGTGTCTGTGTGTGTGTGTGTGTGTGTGTGTGTGTGTGTGTGTGTGCGACCAGGGTTTGAACCTGTGCGCATCAAGACTGTCTTAGCCCTTTGAGCTAAATTCTAGGCATTAGCTTGGGGAATCCAACGCAAGTCTTCAGGTCTCAGGAAAGCTTACCTGGCTTTTGAGTTGCTCTATATATATCCTCATAGACAATTTGAAATGTTCTCATGATTTGTAAGGCGAATGTTCAGCCATAGCCTCAGAATGTTCACATTTGCCCCTGAACAGATGGAGTCAGAGGCACTCTGACTGTGACCGTGACTCTTTCTGTCCCGTTACAGTGTTCCAACGAGGCAGTGTTCGCTGCCGACTTCCACCCCACTGACACCAACATTATAGTCACGTGTGGGAAGTCCCACCTCTACTTCTGGACTCTGGAAAGGGGCACCCTGGTCAAGAAACAAGGCTTGTTTGAGGTACGACTCAAGATCTCTTATTTACACGGCCTCACGTTCATCTGCTAGATCATCTGAGTTTTAGGGGAAAATGTATTTGTCAAAATCAATATGACATATGCCATTTAGCAGACGCTTTTTGCCAAAAGTGGATGTAGCTAGTACTGGCTGTGTTGCTTTAGTTCTTTGCCCCATGTTAGAAAGGTAGTGTCAGTGAAGCTGCATGTCTGTCTCTGTATGTTTTGTGACTACCACAACTCTGTTGTATCTCTGCCCCCACCCCACCCCAAGTAAATAAAGCCATATTTATATTTCTTACAGAAACAAGAGAAGCCCAAGTTTGTCTTGAGTGTGACTTTTTCAGAAAATGGAGATACCATAACTGGAGACTCAAGTGGAAATATTCTGGTGTGGGGGAAAGGTAAACACTGTCATTCTTTACTACTGTGTGTCAGCTATAAGGAAAGTGAAGCAATAAGCAAAGCTCACATACATCAAGAGCCTCACAAGTTCCACGCATACATCTTGAAGAGAAAATAACATTACGGAAAGGTTTTCTGATCGAAAGCGAAGCAAATGAAACAGACCTGCTGAGTATTTATCCTACCCCAGCTGACCGTCACGTTGTTTTCAAAGTTTGTATCTGTTACTTCCGGGCTGTGCCACTGATGTCAGATGTTTTGGCTCATCAAAGGCTCTTTACTATGAGACAGTTGTCAGGATGCTGGGGTCAGAACGGGGTCATTCCTAGGATAGAACAACAAAAGCCTGTCTTGTGAGAAGAACTGCTCCTGACCACGTGTTGTGAGGTTAAAACAAAACCGCTATCTTCTGCCTTCTCCAAGGGTGTTCTGTCTTTCTCTCTGTCATGCAGGCACTAATCGAATTAGCCATGCCATTCAGGGCGCACACGATGGGAGCATCTTTGCACTGTGCATGTTGAGGAGTGGCACACTGGTGTCAGGGGGAAAGGATCGGAAACTCATCTCTTGGGATGGGAGCTACCAGCAGATACAATCGGTTGAGGTGAGACCAGTAGCAATGTGTGGGTAAAATCACTTGGGAAGCCAGAAAAACAAAACTTGATAATTGTGTTGTTTTTTTCCGTGTAACCTGTTAGTTCATACCCCACCGTGATATACAATAAGGCCGAGACAACAAAAAGTCACACAGTGGCAGAATAAATTCAACCACACGTTTGTTTCATCACAAAACCGGAGAGCAACATCTGTTTGATGAAGTCCACAAAGCAAATATTGCATGTAACAAACAGTTACATGACCTACAGTTTCCAACATTTTCGGACCACTAAACAACTATTGATTTAGAACTACGGAGAGTTATTGCAAGTCGCAAAGCTGCCTCCACTATTCCAGCACCATTTCAACTTCAACATTTCAACATCATCAAATCACCTCTGCTTAGTCTAATACAGTGACAACTTAAAGATACCAAAAACAATTTAGTCCAATCAACATAAGCTAAATATGATGTGGCTGTCCATGGTACTGATTTCTGTGTGTGCTTGCAAGTAGAAAAAACATGTTGACTCACCCTACTTGTAAAGAAACGCAAATCCCATCCTCCTCTCTTTCATGTTGCCGAAACGGTCTATGAATCTGTCATACAGTACACCCTTTTAGTTTTTGTTGTCCTAGGTTACCTGGCTAAAATGCTTACTCACTAGCCTAACTTCCTTTCATGGGCAACGATGAGCATACTAGTTAACATTAGCCTACTACATCTAGCTACAGTGAGGGGAAAAAAGTATTTGATTCCCTGCTGATTTTGTACGTTTGCCCACTGACAAAGACATGATCAGTCTATAATTTTAATGGTAGGTTTATTTGAACAGTGAGAGACAGAATAACAACAATAAAATCCAGAAAAACGCATGTCAAAAATGTTATAAATTGATTTGCATTTTAACGAAGGAAATAAGTATTTGACCCCTCTGCAAAACATGACTTAGTACTTGGTGGCAAAACCCTTGTTGGCAATCACAGAGGTCAGACGTTTCTTGTAGTTGGCCACCAGGTTTGCACACATCTCAGGAGGGATTTTGTCACACTCCTCTTTGCAGATCTTCTCCAAGTCATTAAGGTTTCGAGGCTGACGTTTGGCAACTCGAACCTTCAGCTCCGTCCACAGATTTTCTATGGGATTAAGGTCTGGAGACTGGCTAGGCCATTCTTTTGTTGCCTTGGCCGTGTGTTTTGGGTCATTGTCATGCTGTAATACCCATCCACGACCCATTTTCAATGCCCTGGCTGAGGGAAGGAGGTTCTCACCCAAGAATTGACGGTACATGGCGCCGTCCATCGTCCCTTTGATGCGGTGAAGTTGTCCTGTCCCCTTAGCAGAAAAACACCCCCAAAGCATAATGTTTCCACCTCCATGTTTGACGGTGGGGATGGTGTTCTTGGGGTCATAGGCAGCATTCCTCCTCCTCCAAACACGGCGAGTTGAGTTGATGCCAAAGAGCTCGATTTTGGTCTCATCTGACCACAACACTTTCACCCAGTTCTCCTCTGAATCATTCAGATGTTCATTGGCAAACTTCAGACGGGCCTGTATATGTGCTTTCTTGAGCAGGGGGACCTTGCGGGCGCTGCAGGATTTCAGTCCTTCACGGCGTAGTGTGTTACCAATTGTTTTCTTGGTGACTATGGTTCCAGCTGCCTTGAGATCATTGACAAGATCCTCCCGTGTAGTTCTGGGCTGATTCCTCACCGTTCTCATGATCATTGCAAATCCACGAGGTGAGATCTTGCATGGAGCCCCAGGCCGAGGAAGATTGACAGTTCTTTTGTGTTTCTTCCATTTGCAAATAATCGCACCAACTGTTGTCACCTTCTCACCAAGCTGCTTGGCGATGGTCTTGTAGCCCATTCTAGCCTTGTGTAGGTCTACAATCTTGTCCCTGACATCCTTGGAGAGCTCTTTGGTCTTGGCCATGGTGGAGAGTTTGGAATCTGATTGATTGATTGCTTCTGTGGACAGGTGTCTTTTATAAAGGTAACAAACTGAAATTAGGAGCACTCCCTTTAAGAGTGTGCTCCTAATCTCAGCTCGTTACCTGTATAAAAGACACCTGGGAGCCAGAAATCTTTCTAATTGAGAGGGGGTTAAATACTTATTTCCCTCATTAAAATGCAAATCAATTTATAACATTTTTGACATGCATTTTTCTGGATTGTTTTGTTGTTATTCTGTCTCTCACTGTTCAAATAAAGCTACCATTAAAAGTATAGACTGATCATTTCTTTGTTAGTGGGCAAACGTACAAAATCAGCAGGGGATCAAATACTTTTTTCCCTCACTGTATATATTTAACTCCCATCCTCTCAGGCCAGGGGCACAATGTATGAATTAATGGTTGGATCAGAATCGCCGTTATAATCATTGGCCAGTACGGAGAATTAAGCAAAACCACAAGTCCAACTCCCTATCTCCATCCATGGCTAATTTAGGAAAGGGATCATTTTAGCTCGCTAGCCACCGAAGGACAACGACACAGTGACAATAATCATTCATGTTTTTTTTTGTCATCCCTTTACCTTTTTTTTTTGTGCACCAGGACCATTCACAGTTGACCTCACTCGGTTTAGCTCAACACTGATTGGCTTTTATTTTATTTTTAAAAAATTATCAGGGGAGGCCAAATGCTCGCTGGCTTCCCTTGCTATTTGAATTCAATGCTACGGGCGGCAATAATGTCATACACTTTCAGTCCAGACAGCATCAGATACATGGGCTACATATACTGAAACAGAGGGGGCGCTGTTTCGCTCGCTCGGATGCTTTCTCCGGTGAGATACAGTTGAAGTCGGAAGTTGACATACACTTAGGTTGGAGTCATTAAAACTCGTTTTTCAACCACTCCACAAATTTCTTTTTAACAAACTATAGTTTGGGCAAGTCGGTTAGGACATCTACTTTGTGCATGACACAAGTAATTTTTACAACCATTGTTTACAGACAGATTATTTCACTTATAATTCACTGTATCACAATTCCAGTGGGTCAGAAGTGTACATACACTAAGTTGACTGTGCCTTTAAACAGCTTGGAAAATTCCAGAAAATTATGTCATGGCTTTAGAAGCTTCTGATAGGCTAATTGACATCATTTGAGTCAATTGGAGGTGTACCTGTGGATGTATTTCAAGGCCTACCTTCATACTCAGTGCCTCTTTGCTTGACATCATGGGAAAATCAAAAGAAATCAGCCAAGACCTCCGAAAAAGAATTGTAGACCTCCACAAGTCTGGTTGATCCTTGGGAGCAATTTCCAAACGCCTGAAGGTACCACGTTCATCTGTACAAACAATAGTACACAAGTATAAACATCATGGGACCATGCAGCCGTCATACCGCTCAGGAAGGAGACGTGCTCTGTCTCCTAGAGATAAACTTACTTTGGTGCAAAAAGTGCAAATCAATCCCAGAACAACAGCAAAGGACCTTGTGAAGATGCTGAAGGAAACAGGTACAAAAGTATCTATATCTACAGTAAAACAAGTCCTATATCGCCATAACCGGAAAGGCCGCTCAGCAAGGAAGAAGCCACTGCTCCAAAACCACCATAAAAAAGGCAGGTTTGCAACTGCACATGTGGACAAAGATCGTACTTTTTGGAGAAATGTCCTCTGGTCTGATGAAACAAAAATAGAACTGTTTGGCCATAATGACCATCGTTATGTTTGGAGGAAAAAGGGGGCTGCTTGCAAGCCGAAGAACACCATCCCAACCGTGAAGCACGGGGGTGGCAGCATCATGCTGTGGGGATGCTTTGCTGCAGGAGGGACTGGTGCACTTCACAAAATAGATGGCATCATGAGGAAGGGAAATTATGTGGATATATTGAAGCAACATCTCAACACATCAGTCAGGAAGTTAAAGCTTGGTCACAAATGGGTCTTCCGAATGGACAATGGCAAATTAATTACTTAAAAATCATACAATGTGATTTTCTGGATTTTTTATTAGATTCCGTCTCTCACAGTTGAAGTGTACCTATGATAAAAATTACAGACCTCTACATGGTTTGTAAGTAGGAAAACCTGCAAAATCGGCAGTGTATCAAATACTTGTTCTCCCCACTGTATTCATATGATGAAAATAATAATGCCAATGATTTGTACAATGCAAACAACGCTCTGTTTTACAATGGGCCATGTCCCCTCTCCGTACTGTACAACCTCCGCTCTCCCCCATCCCCCCACTCAGCCATCTGTGAAATCAAACATTGAAAAGACAAAGAAAACAACCCTCACATCCACTGTGGCAGGAAGCTTACCGTTGGTATGAATAATAATATTTATTTTCCCACCTTTCCCAGGTTCCTGAATTATTTGGTCCCGTCCGGACTGTTGCCGAGGGCAAAGGGGAGAGTGTGCTTATTGGGACCACCAGGAACTATGTTCTACAAGGCAGTTTATATGGCGAATTTACCCCCATCACACAAGTGGGTACAATTATCTGACATTCTAGTTCATGCAGACATTAAACCTAAAGTTTCGAAAGATGCCTAACAATTACATTATAAGCAAAACACTGCAGCTGTTAAATTATGGTATGCTAACTGGCGTCCCTAACTTCTCCAGGGTCACACCGATGAGCTGTGGGGGTTGGCCGTGCACCCCTGGAAACCCCACTTCCTCACCTGTGGTCACGACAAGCACGTCAGCCTGTGGGACTCCTCCTCACACCAGCCTGTCTGGACCAAGACTATGGAGGTAGACAGACAGACAGCGCCCCCTGGGGACAACTCTGAGCCTCACACGTTACACTCAGATAACTGTAGAAGGGCCACAAGCTTAGCTTGGTCCCATATCTGTTTGTATTGTATAGCCAATAATGTTGTCATGCCAACTATGTTGGCTGTGGCTGGGAGCAGGCTGCCACAAGCTTTTGCTGACCACGTGACCTGATTCAGGAAAAAACTCAGTTTGGGCCCTAGTTATAAGATAGTGGAGGAAAGCGTAGGGTAATATCTCAAGACATCTCTGAAAAAGCTTCAGTCTCTTTTGTGTTGTATTAGTTATTCACTGAGGTGTGGTGAATGTTTCAGGATGCAGCATTGACATGAGACTTCCTTTTTGTTTTCTTTTGTGGACAGGACGCGGCCCAGTCTGCTGGATTCCATCCCTCTGGAGCAGTGGTTGCTATAGGAACGCAGACCGGCAGGTGACAAAGTGGTGCTTGAGGAGAATCACACTATGCCAATTCCATCACAAGAAACCATAGAGATCTACCAGTAATAATAATAATAATAATAATCATCTGTATAGTGTTTCTCATTACAATAGGAGTCTCAAAGTGGGCTTTGTGAAACTACAGGAGAGATGTGATGTGTCAGTATGCTTTTGATGATGAGAGGATGGGTATCTTCCATCATACAGGTGGCTGGTGCTGGATACAGACTCTAAGGATCTAGTCACAGTGCACACTGATGGAAATGAACAGCTGTCTGTTGTCCGCTTTGCTCCAGGTAAGTGCTGTTATAGGCTTTATTAGGCTACTTGTTATAAGCATGTATGAGGCTTTATAATGACTCATAAGGATTCATATTTATAGTACATATTTTAAATGAAAATGGCTGTTATTTAGTCAGGATCATTAAATGGCTGTTATCTAGTCAGGATCATTAAATGGCTGTTATCTAGTCAGGAATATTAAATGGCTGTTATCTAGTCAGGATCATTAAATGGCTGTTATCTAGTCAGGATCATTAAATGGCTGTTATCTAGTCAGGATCATTAAATGGCTGTTATCTAGTCAGGAATATTAAATGGCTGTTATCTAGTCAGGATCATTAAATGGCTGTTATCTAGTCAGGATCATTAAATGGCTGTTATCTAGTCAGGATCATTAAATGGCTGTTATTTAGTCAGGATCATTAAATGGCTGTTATCTAGTCAGGATCATTAAATGGCTGTTATCTAGTCAGGATCATTAAATGGCTGTTATTTAGTCAGGATCATTAAATGGCTGTTATCTAGTCAGGATCATTAAATGGCTGTTATCTAGTCAGGAATATTAAATGGCTGTTATCTAGTCAGGATCATTAAATGGCTGTTATCTAGTCAGGATCATTAAATGGCTGTTATCTAGTCAGGATCATTAAATGGCTGTTATCTAGTCATGATCGTTATCAGATGGTTGTAAGAAAATACAAGGGGACTATACTCATAATGCTTTATAGCTGCATCATAATGCATTATAACCTACCTTCTGTAAAGTGATACCAAGAGGTCTACGGTAGGCCTGCTCTGAGAGAACTCCTAACAGTTACAGGTTAACAGTAATACTGATACAGGCCACATTATCTGTTCTAACCTACATCTCCTGTCGTTATTCCTAGATGGTAATTTCCTGGCCATCGGCTCTCACGATAACTACATCTATATCTACGCAGTGGGGAACGGTGGCAGGAAGTACAGCAGATTGGGGAAGTGCTCGGTGAGCACCTTTTATTTTTAAGACCTACCCCCTCTTCTCCTCAGCATCACACCAGGAGGACATGCTAAATTACGCACACTCAACAGCCCTAGTGCATTATGGTTTAAAACAAGCTGAGTCATCCATTCCGACTATAGCTGATTCCCATCATCTCTCTCTCTCTTCTCTCTCCTCTACTCTCTCTCTCCCGCTACCTTCCATCCCCTCTCTCGCACACATACAAACACACACACACACTCTCTCTCTCTCTTTCTCCTCTCTCTCTCACTGTCTCTCTCCCTCTCACTGTCTCTGTCTCTCTCTCTGTTTCTCTCTGTTTCTCTCTGTCTCTCTCGTTCTGTCTCTCAGGGCCACTCCAGCTTCATCACCCATCTGGACTGGTCAGTGGACTCTCAGTACCTGGTGTCCAACTCAGGAGACTATGAGATACTCTATTGTAAGTATTGTCATGTTCATTCAAACGGAAAATTAAAAGTCTGTGTTCTTATTGGACAAGTTCAGGTAGCACCTCCCCGTTTCAATCAGCTGTATGTCGTTCCAGGGATCCCGTCTGTGTGCAAACAGGTGGTGAGTGTGGAGACCACCCGGGACATCCCCTGGGCCACCTCCACATGCACTCTGGGCTTCCAAGTCTTTGGTGAGGAATGTTGAAGCAGCTGGAGAATCTATTTGTTGAAGAAGCTGGAGAATCTATTTGTTGAAGTAGCTGGATAATTTACTTGTTGAAGAAGCTGGAGACATAGGCTGCATTTAAATAGGCAGCCCAATTCTGATCTTTTCGCCACTAATTGGTCTTTTGACCAATCAGATCAGCTGTTTTGCCAATAATTGGGCTGGCTGTGTGACATCAGCCATACTATAAGGCCATTCACATTGTGTGCAGAGTGCAGGGATAAGAGAATATAACATAATGGGACCGATACTGTAACTCTCTGGTCCACAGGGTTATGGCCTGATGGCTCCGACGGGACTGACATCAACGCAGTCTCCAGATCCAATGAGAAGCAGCTGCTTGTCACAGGAGACGACTTTGGAAAAGTCTGCCTTTTCTCATACCCCTGCTCCCAATTCCGGGTAAGATACAAAAATGAGTTAGATATATAAATTGAGAAGAGCCTGTAAAGATTATATGAGGCCATTGGTTGAGTTTTATTTCTCCTTCCAGGCTCCCAGTCATGTCTATGGCGGACACAGCAGTCATGTGACCAATGTGAACTTCCTGTTTGACGACAGTTGCCTGGTTTCCACTGGGGGCAAGGACATGAGTGTCATGCAGTGGCGAATAGTGTGAGACATACATGCAGTTTCTTTATGGATCAGGGTGGGGTAGGATAGGGTGGGGTAGGGTAGGGTGGGGTGGGGTAGGGTGGGGGTAGGGTAGGGTGGGGGTAGGGTGGGGTAGGGTAGGGAAGGAGCACTCCCAGAGGCTTTCCTGTACATGGATCCCAATGAGCTTATTGGAGTAGGAGGAAGTTGCCCTTAGACCCGCCCCTGGTTTTGCATTTCCCCCATTAATCGTTAAGGAGGACAAGCTGATCCTAGATCAGTTCATAGGATTGGCTTGTTGGGGGGGGGGGAGGGGGGATACAACAGGCAGTACATGTTGTTTTGGTTTTATCGCTCTGTCTTTCTCCTTTATTTTGTATATTTCACAGCTCAGGAAACCAATAGAAAAGCAGGAGTTGAATTTCTTCCCTATGCCATATCAATGGCAGCCTCTCTGGCCTGCTACAGATGCCACTCCGCCTTGGAAAGACAAAGAGAGATTTATATTGATGATGTGCATTTGGTCTATACTGAAAGCACATACATTTGGTTCCAACTGAAGCTGATAGAGTAAAATGACTATTTCATCTTGTGATGTGTATTTTACAATGAATGCAGCAGGTTTACCCCAGCCAGTTGGTTACTAGGCCAAGTGTGCGGATGAATTCTATGAGGCTACATAGAAATATGACGATATTAAACTCTGCTGCCACCGTCTGGCTTCCTGAGGTATTGCATGTGTCATAACAACGACTTCATTACTCTGCAAACTATAATATGATAAAGTATCACACTGGCATTTCAAAGAGCCCTTTAAAAACAAATAAATAATTATTCAATGAACAATCAATAATTATTTACACCTGTTGAAAAGCATCATTTTGGGAGGCTATTCTGTGCTTGACAGAGCTGAAGTAGAACTTTGTTTCAGGAGGCGGGTGGGAGGAGCTATAGGAGGACGGGCTCATAGTAATGGCTGGAATGGCATTCATGGAATGGAGTCTAACATGGTTTTCATATGTTTGATGCGTTTGATACCGTTCCATTAATTGCGTTCCAGTCTTTACAATGAGCCTGGCCTCCTATAGCTCCTCCCACCAGCCTCTGTTTCAAACATATTTGGACTACACTGTTATATATTATCTGCTGCCAAGGTCACTTCCTTCCTGAGTCTCCCTTCTCTTCCTGTCTCAAACTAGTTCTGTAAATAAGAGGTTTGCACTAATCAGACCATTGCACTGTAATTGTTTCCTCTCCAATTCCCTTTTCACACTATAGTGCCGAACCAAACCGTACTGTGCTGGCTCGATTATTATATTTTTCACTTGGTCCTTTTCAGCATGGCTCCATCAACTATGGTGGAAGTGTAACCAGACTAGCTCAGTACAGCTCGGTTTGGCTTGGTAATGCTACCCTACTTTATGCCACCTGCAAGGAATCACTACTCCAAGGCTTATTAAAGGTCCACTCTGTGATATTTACAGCCGTTTTTGATCACTCCAATGCTTAAAGGAGAGAGAACCATCTTAAACCTGTGACTTAGCTACCATACTGACCTTTTCACCTTGACTCCTGCTTCTTGTTTACTTGGAATATCCATGAACAAAACATGTCATGCATATTGAAATCTTTCTCACAGCCTGCCAAAAGTAATCGCACCAAGAGTTATCTGTACCACACTGGTGATGTCTGGACTGGACTGGTCATTCATCTGGGGTTTGTTTTATAGTAATAAAAAAGTTATTTAAAAAGTGTCCAGAGCATGCATGACATTGTTATACCTGGGCTGCATTCAGCAGGGCACAACATTGTGGAACGTTCAGATAGAAATATACTATGTAGAACAATCAGACCTTTCTGACATGTAGGATAAAGAATTGTGTCAGCACTATTCATTACATTTATATCAGCAACATTCCAAAACGTTTGCCTCCTGAACGTAGCCCTTTTCTTTGCAGCTCCAAACCTAATGATTGGATTATATGCAGATGTTTGACCATAACAGTGTAACCATGATGGAATAATATTCAAATAAAAAATTCTTAAAATAATAAGTTGTTATCCTTGTTTGAGTCTTTGTTTGAGTGTATGAAAACTGACGCAGAACACAACCATTCAGCGTGAATGTAACATGTTTTAGTTCGTCACAACACTTATGAATACAGTACTAATTTCTTTGACAGTAAAGACTGAAAATCCTTCAAATCTTTGAGACTGACTTTTTGTCCTCTTTTCGATTGACATTTTGAAATTCCAAAGTTTATTTTGGGTGTGTTGAAATTATGTAATGATTCGGAGAAAGAAAAGGTGTATGATATAAATGCGATTTATGCAGGGTAGACTATAAGTGATTTTATTATATAATTCCATTGTTCTGGTATAGAGGGAGATGGTGATGCTGTTCTAGGTGGTCATCTCAAGGGGGCAGCATTGGACCGGTCGCATGCTGTTGTCAACTATTTCATAAAATCTCCACCTTGCCAAAACACCACGAATACGGTGGAAATATGGCAACTCGGAGGCTGCTGTCAGCCACAATCTCCCGTCTTCTTGAGACAACCGCGACCATCATTTGAACATGGAATTAAGGATGCAAGAGAATAAACGGAGTGAAAAGCTTTTGAGAGAGAAAGTGAAAACGTTCGGATCCTCGCATTGTATTTCAGCAGCAGACTGACTGCATTGCCGACAGCCATACATAATCGGTGAACATTGGCGTATTATCTTTTAGTTATATTGAATTTGAACGTTCTGCTTTACAAACGGTCTGAGAGGGAAACACCGCTATATATCAATTTCTTCATGTCATCGTCTAATTGAATAGGAGAAAAACAATGAGGTAAGCTATTGAGCATGTGTTGGGTTTGCAATGCCGCGTCATTTGTCAGAACGCGACATGATGTTGGCTTTAGAATAATGTGGACGGGAATAAATTCACGATGTAGACGAAATATCTAGACGAAATATTATATATGAATAGGCCTAATCACAGCATGGTATGCTACTTTTCCAGAGTAATATCCATGTAATATACATGTGTGGCCTCGTTTATGCATTAGATAATTTACACAATAGACAAATCAGTTATTTGTGAAGGATCACCGCCATTATAAACTCGTAAAAATGAGCATCGGTAGGGTATTCTATAGAATAATACAGAATATAGCACTATAGAATCCATACGTGTTTTTCCTTCTACTCTATCCTATTAATTCTCATTCTGTACACACCTATCCATTTCCTTTATTAGATGGCCTGCATTAAATAGCAATGTTGTCATGGAAACGAGACCACACACACATATTCCTGTACAGGCCATATACTTAGCCTATTATTGACTGGTCTCGCTGCATTATTATGATAGATCAGTCAACAACAACAACAGAATAGCGAAGACAAAAAAATTATTGGGAGCTCTGACACACAAATGACAGTTCTCAGCTCAAAGCGCTTTCATGGGCGGATGAGGAATATTGTAAGGCTATGGCCTTCGTGTGTTGAAAATAACTAGGTGTAAGTGTCAAATAAATCCTGTGCCCTGTTGGTCAATTGTATTTTGGGACCTTCGGTTCTGTTGGTATGCAACGGCCTATAGGGCTACACCAAGGCCTGAACACCCTACCTGAATACGGAGAAATACAGTAGGGAGTCTCTGTGATTCTATGTGTGCATTCACTTTATCTGTCCCCGTCGAGGTGTCAAATTCAAAACAACAATTTGGTACCCTAGTGGTTAAGAGGGTTTAATCAGTAACTGAAAGGTTGCTGGTTCAAATCCCCAACCTGACTAAGTGAAAAATCTGTTGATTTGCCCTTGAGCAAGGCACATAACCCTTAATTGCTCTGGATAAGAGTGTAAAGAGATTTGGATTTTCTCTGACAGCTAGACACAGGTGTAGGTCATTGCCCTATGCTCTTTGTTTGTAGATATTAGCTCATCAGCAGAGGGCTGATGTTTTGGGTGGGAACTATTTGTGGTTGGACACGAGATTGTCTTCATGGTGACAGTGGTTGCTATATGTCTGTGTATGAGCTGTATAGAGAGGAATGGCTTCATGTTTCCACGCTATAATGTGCTACAGCCGCCCAATGTTATATTCTCACCAAGTACATCAGTCTATTAACCACTGGTAGCTATGAGACTAATACTAGTGTGTGTACACACACACACACACACACACACACACACACACACACACACACACACACACACACACACACACACACACACACACACACACACACACACACACACACACACACACACACACACACACACACACACACACACACACACACACACACACTTTGTTTGAAGCCATGTTTAGCACCACTATGGTGTTGTTATAGGCCTAAGGCTCATTTTTCCATTTACACCAAATTATGAAAGATAGAGAGATACAAATGTAGGATCTTAATTTCACCTGTATTGTCACAGCAAAAATAATCCTGCAGCAACAGGATTTTTACGTTTAGTCCATAATGTTGATCGGTGGTTAGGCTATTAGCTGAACAAAAGTAGGCTACATGAAAAGTTAAATACTCTTAATATAAACGTGTGTTAGTGTGGGTTTTCAGTAACGTGTGTTAGTGTGGGTTTGAGTGAATTTATGTAAATCACAAAGCTCATCTACATGTCCTGCAGTGCAGGAAAATTCTCAGCAACAAAAAGGTGATCAAATTAAGATCCTACGTCTGTAGCTATATCTTGGAGACACACTACACAGAACAATATTACACTGTGCCAAGGATACATCCCCATGTCATCAAAATCTGCTTGAGTGTAACATCACTGAAACACAGTTTCTACATGCTTGACAAGTTGATGTGTCTCATATAACACCTTGGTAAACACTGAGCGTAGACTGACCAGGTGAAAGCTATGATCCCTTATTGATGTCACTTGTTAAATCCACTTAAATCAGTGTCGATGAAGGGGAAGAGACAGGTTAAAGAATGATTTTTAAGCCTTGAGACAGTTGAGACATGGATTGTGTATGTGTGCCATTCAGAGGGTGAATGGGCAAGACAAAATATTGAAGTGCCTTTGAATGGGGTATGGTAGTACAGTGAAGGAAAAAAGTATTTGATCCCCTGCTGATTATGTACGTTTGCCCACTGACAAAGAAATTATCAGTCTATAATTTTAATGGTAGGTTTATTTGAACAGTGAGAGACAGAATAACAACAAAACAATCCAGAAAAACCCATGTAAAAATTTTTTTTTATTGATTTGCATTTTAATGAGGGAAATAAGTATTTGACCCCCTCTCAATCAGAAAGATTTCTGGCTCCCAGGTATCTTTTATACAGGTAACGAGCTGAGATTAGGAGCACACTCTTAAAGGGAGTGCTCCTAATCTCAGCTTGTTACCTGTATAAAAGACACCTGTCCACAGAAGCAATCAATCAATCAGATTCCAAACTCTCCACCATGGCCAAGACCAAAGAGCTCTCCAAGGATGTCAGGGACAAGATTGTAGTCCTACACAAGGCTGGAATGGGCTACAAGACCATCGCCAAGCAGCTTGGTGAGAAGGTGACAACAGTTGGTGCAATTATTCGCAAATGGAAGAAACACAAAAGAACTGTCAATCTCCCTCGGCCTGGGGCTCCATGCAAGATCTCACCTCGTGGAGTTGCAATGATCATGAGAACGGTGAGGAATCAGCCCAGAACTACACGGGAGGATCTTGTCAATGATCTCAAGGCAGCTGGGACCATAGTCACCAATGAAACAATTGGTAACACACTACGCCGTGAAGGACTGAAATCCTGCAGCGCCCGCAAGGTCCCCCTGCTCAAGAAAGCACATATACAGGGCCATCTGAAGTTTGCCAATGAACATCTGAATGATTCAGAGGAGAACTGGGTGAAAGTGTTGTGGTCAGATGAGACCAAAATCGAGCTCTTTGGCATCAACTCAACTCGCCGTGTTTGGAGGAGGAGGAATGCTGCCTATGACCCCAAGAACACCATCCCCACCGTCAAACATGGAGGTGGAAACATTATGCTTTGGGGGTGTTTTTCTGCTAAGGGGACAGGACAACTTCACCGCATCAAAGGGACGATGGACGGGGCCATGTACCGTCAAATCTTGGGTGAGAACCTCCTTCCCTCAGCCAGGGCATTGAAAATGGGTTGTGGATGGGTATTCCAGCATGACAATGACCCAAAACACACGGCCAAGGCAACAAAGGAGTGGCTCAAGAAGAAGCACATTAAGGTCCTGGAGTGGCCTAGCCAGTCTCCAGACCTTAATCCCATAGAAAATCTGTGGAGGGAGCTGAAGGTTCGAGTTGCCAAACGTCAGGCTCGAAACCTTAATGACTTGGAGAAGATCTGCAAAGAGGAGTGGGACAAAATCCCTCCTGAGATGTGTGCAAACCTGGTGGCCAACTACAAGAAACGTCTGACCTCTGTGATTGCCAACAAGGGTTTTTCCACCAAGTACTAAGTCATGTTTTGCAGAGGGGTCAAATACTTATTTCCCCTCATTAAAATGCAAATCAATTTATAACATTTTTGACATGCGTTTTTCTGGATTTTTTTGTTGTTATTCTGTCTCTCACTGTTCAAATAAACCTACCATGAAAATTATAGACTGATCATGTCTTTGTCAGTGGGCAAACGTACAAAATCAGCAGGGGATCAAATACTTTTTTCCCTCACTGCACCGGTTTTAGTCTGTCAAGAACTGCAACGCTGCTGGGTTTTTCACGTCCAACAGTTTCCCATGTGTATCAAGAATGGTCCACCACCCAAAGGACATCCAGCCAGTTTGACACAACTGTGGGAAGCATTGGAGTCATGATGGGCCAGCATCCCTGTGTAAAGCTTTCGACACCTTGTAGAGTCCATGCCCCAACGAATTGAGGCTGTTCTGAGGGAAAAAGAGGGGGGGGGGGGGGGGGGGGTGCAACTCAATATTATGAAAGGTGTTCCTAATGTTTTGTACACTCAGTGTACATGTACGATTCATATATTGTCTCATTGTATGAAGGGATGAATGTGTGTGTCCTATATCTTGCTCTTCGAAGCTCTCTGTGTGTCCTGTAGCCTATGTCTGTCCAGAGGCTGTTCTTTCAGCCAGGAAGCAAAAGGGGAGTCTTAAAGAGGAGTCTTAAAGGGGAGTCTTAAAGGGGAGTCTTAAAGGGGAGTCTTAAAGGGGAGTCTTAAAGGGCAGTCTTAAAGGGCAGTCTTAAAGGGGAGTCGTAAAGGGCAGTCTTAAAGGGGAGTCGTAAAGGGCAGTCTTAAAGGGGACAAAGGGGAGTCTTAAAGGGGAGTGTTAAATGGGAGTCTTAAAGGGGAGTGTTAAATGGCAGTCTTAAAGGGCAGTCTTAAAGGGCAGTCTTAAAGGGGAGTCGTAAAGGGCAGTCTTAAAGGGGAGTCTTAAAGGGCAGTCTTAAAGGGCAGTCTTAAAGGGGAGTCGTAAAGGGCAGTCTTAAAGGGGACAAAGGGGAGTCTTAAAGGGGAGTCTTAAAGGGGAGTTTTAAAGGGGAGTGTTAAAGGGGAGTCTTAAAGGGGAGTCTTAAAGGGGAGTCTTAAAGAGGAGTCTTAAAGGGGAGTCTTAAAGGGGATTCTTAAAGGGGAGTCTTAAAGGGGAGTCTTAAATCATCAGAAGGACACAAGGTGACTGGAAACCGGGGAACAGATTCAATGAAATTATTTATTCAACCTCAGTACTGCCATTGCAGCCACTGCAATCCACAACTTTCCTATGCAGGGCTATTTATAGCTTTAGCATAAGTGTTTTATCATGCTATGATTCATCTGTATTCTCCCGGCCAGCCATACTCAGTCATTGCATATGGAGAAATCTCCTGGGAAACGTTAACGCGATTGCCGTGGTGACTCATCCACCGAAAAAAGGTAGAACGCGCTCTGAAAACGCTAAGTTATGCGTTTTTCTTCAGGCTTCTCAGATCAGTGGTGGTTCGTGTGATACAGCTCGATGACCTCTAACCCTATCATATTCTACTAAGATGTCCTCTGCAGTTTATTGATGAAGAGACAGTCTGCTTCTTGTATTCTCACTCAGAAACCAAACCAACCAACCATGTAGTATCAAATTACTCTAAATCTCAGCTCTAGAAAATAAAAGGAATCCTTATTTGGCATGTTCTTTGCAGTCTGTGTGTATGTGTGTGTGTATACACTGAGTGTACAAAACATTAGGAACACCTTCCTAATATTGAGTTGCACCCCCCCTTTTCCCCTTAGAACAGCCTCAATTCGTCGGGGCATGGACTCTACAAGGTGTCGAAAGCTTTGCAAAGGGATGCTTGCCCATGTTGACTCCAATGCTTCCCACTGTTGTGTCAAGTTGGCTGGTTGTCCTTTGGGTGGTGGACCATTCTTGATACACACAGGAAACTTGAGCGTGAAAAACCCAGCAGCGTTGCAGTTCTTGACACTAACCAGTGCGCCTGGCATCTACTACCAAACCCTGTTCAAAGGCACTTAAATGTTTTGTCTTGCCCCTTCACCCTCTGAATGGCACACATACACAATCCATGTCTCAGTTGTCTCAAGGCTTACAAATCCTTCTTTAACCTGTCCACTCCCCTTCATCTACCCTGATTGAAGTGGATTTAACAGGTGACATCAATAAGGGATCATAGTTTTCACCTGGATTCACCTGGTCAGTCTATGTCATGGAAAGATTAGGTGTCCTTAATGTTTTGTACACTCAGTTTATGTGTGTGTGTGTGTGTGTGTGTGTGTGTGTGTGTGTGTGTCAAGCTCATCATCAGAACAGACCCAATACACCCCGATTTGGGTCCTATCTGGCTTCCTGTTTGACCATAGACTCCCACCAGCATATTGTTTCGTTGTAGTAGCCGTCCCCATACATACTCTTCAATGCGTAAACCTAAACCCTACATTAGGAAACCTAAACCCTACAACAGAGTAAACCTAAACCCTACATTAGGAAACCTAAACCCTACAACAGAGCAAACCTAAACCCTACATTAGGCTCCTTGAGAATGCTCTTGGTTTTCGCCACCTCTCCACTCTCACTGATGCTTTCCCTTCCGTGTAATCCCTCCCACCTTTTCGTCTCATGCAAAAGTATCCACTTCTGCCTCCTCCATTGAAACCATCTGCCAACCATGTATTCCTTTGACGATTTCGGGAAAGGATAATGCCTTTCTCACTGTGTTGCTTTTGCCTTGTCCATCTGCCTCAGAATTTTCTGTTGATACAGTAGTATACTATATGTTCAGGATAGATGAGAAATGGTATTGGTAGCTAGTTCTTAGATACAAAACTGATGTTGCCGTTGTTGGGAATTTGACTATTCAGGTGGGAACTGTATAAATCAGAGATGTGATTGGACAACAATGACAGTAATATAAAAGGTTAATGGTGTTGCTAGGTAGTTCTTATGCTAAACTGAAACTATGTCTTCAACTCCGTAAGAAACCAGTTGGTCTCTGTTTGTGTCAGTAAAAGCTCTTTCCACACTAGCTTTTTCTCAACGGTCATTCCTACCCCCCCCCCTCCCCGAATTGAAATGTGATTGGCCCTGACTGGGACTGAGGGGAATTTAGCTGTTTTTAATGACTCTCTAGCTAAGGGCCAATACCAGGTTTCACACACAGGACTGTGGACAAATGCTTTCTGTCCGTGTGTGGAGCTTACAACTGACTGTAGGCACAATGATGACATAACTTATCTTCGGAGGGAGTGAGAGCTTTAGGAACATTGTCACTTGACAAACTAAATGTATTTACCCCCAAAGTGAACCCAGTTGGAGACCGCTCAACGGTTTAATGCTGTAATAGCAAGCTTATAATATGCTTATGAGCGTGTGAAAATAAAATGTAATAAAAGTCCTTATAGAATGACAAGCATATCGTTTTCACTCTGGTCAGGATTCTGTTTACCTCGGCAGCCATTTTCCTGTGCATTCTGGAGGTACAACAGCGCCTGGCATCCTTGGGGAGCTTTGCTGTTGCTGAACCTGCATTTATTGGCTTTTAAACTACCTCAGCCTCTCTCTCTCTTCCCTCTCTCTCTCCCCTCACTTCCCTCACTTCCCTCTCTCTCTCTAAATCTCACTCCCCCTGGCTTCTCTCTAACCCTCTCTCTCTCTCTAACCCTCTCTCTCTCACTTTCTCTCTCTCTAACCCTCTCTCTCTCTCTAACCCTCTCTCTCTCACTTTCTCTCTCTCTAACCCTCTCTCTCTCTCTAACCCTCTCTCTCTCTCTAACCCTCTCTCTCTCTCTAACCCTCTCTCTCTCTCTAACCCTCTCTCTCTCTCTAACCCTCTCTCTCTCTCTCACCACATCTGCTATCCTCCTTACCTTTCAGTTGACGACTGCCCCTTAACATCAAACGGATCAAAATTGTCCTAGCTGCTATCCTAACTCCCCAGTGGGAGTGCTTCCTCGGACCCATAACTAGCCAGCTGCTACAGTACCACAATGACTGCATTTCCCTTTAAGGATAAGGATTAGTGACAGACAGGGACCTGCCTGTACAGAGGGCTTGGGATGGAGGTGGGGGGAGGGGCTGAAGCCATGTGTCTACTACTTCCTTACCCCTCGCGTCGCCTTGGCGACCACAGACCACGTCATTACTGAGTACAGTGTACTGTAACTATCATAATGAGTATAGCGTACTGTAACTATCATAATGAGTATAGCGTACTGTAACTTTCATCATGAGTATAGCTTACTATAACTATCATAATGAGTATATCGTACTGTAACTATCATCATGAGTATAGCGTACTGTAACTATCATCATGAGTATAGCGTACTGTAACTATCATAATGAGTATAGCGTACTGTAACTATCATAATGAGTATAGCGTACTGTAACTATCATCATTACATTTTGTTCCCCTTTTTATCTGACACAACAAGCATTAGTGTTATTGAGGGTGTTCAGGGTTGGGGGACAGAGCATGGGACAGATCATTAGTGTTATTGAGGGTGTTCAGGGTTGGGGGACGGAGCATGGGACAGATCATTAGTGTTATTGAGGGTGTTCAGGGTTGGGGGGCGGAGCATGGGACAGATCATTAGTGTTATTGAGGGTGTTCAGGGTTGGGGGACAGAGCATGGGACAGATCATTAGTGTTATTGAGGGTGTTCAGGGTTGGGGGACAGAGCATGGGACAGATCAGTAGTGTTATTGAGGGTGTTCAGGGTTGGGGGACAGAGCATGGGACAGATCATTAGTGTTATTGAGGGTGTTCAGGGTTGGGGGACAGAGCATGGGACAGATCATTAGTGTTATTGAGGGTGTTCAGGGTTGGGGGACGGAGCATGGGACAGATCATTAGTGTTATTGAGGGTGTTCAGGGTTGGGGGACAGAGCATGGGACAGATCATTAGTGTTATTGAGGGTGTTCAGGGTTGGGGGACAGAGCATGGGACAGATCATTAGTGTTATTGAGGGTGTTCAGGGTTGGGGGACAGAGCATGGGACAGATCATTAGTGTTATTGAGGGTGTTCAGGGTTGGGGGACAGAGCATGGGACAGATCATTAGTGTTATTGAGGGTGTTCAGGGTTGGGGGACGGAGCATGGGACAGATCAGTAGTGTTATTGAGGGTGTTCAGGGTTGGGGGACGGAGCATGGGACAGATCATTAGTGTTATTGAGGGTGTTCAGGGTTGGGGGACGGAGCATGGGACAGATCAGTAGTGTTATTGAGGGTGTTCAGGGTTGGGGGACAGAGCATGGGACAGATCAGTAGTGTTATTGAGGGTGTTCAGGGTTGGGGGACGGAGCATGGGACAGATCAGTAGTGTTATTGAGGGTGTTCAGGGTTGGGGGACGGAGCATGGGCCAGATCATTAGTGTTATTGAGGGTGTTCAGGGTTGGGGGACGGAGCATGGGACAGATCATTAGTGTTATTGAGGGTGTTCAGGGTTGGGGGACGGAGCATGGGACAGATCATTCACACAGTGTGGTTTAGAGACTGCACTCTGGCTCAAGTCAACCACCCACCATTACTCAAATCACTACATTCCATTTCTAATGATATGTCATGGTATTGTACGTCTGCTGAGAGTGTGTTTGTGTATATGTGTGTGTGTTTGTGTTTTTGTGTGTATGTGTTTGCGTGTATGTGTTTGTGTGTATGTAAGCTCATAACTGACTTGTGTGCCATAGACAGATCAACTATAAGTATTTGACCTTATTCAGACGGAGCCCTTCCACAAGTTGTCAAGTGCAATGTGCAAACACTCGTCACCTCCACCATAGTCTCATTGACTTCAGTGTAAATCCAGAGCCACTGCTGGAGGGCACAGCACAGGGCAGCCCAATCAATGCGGTCTATGAGGACAGGCTGCACACGTGCGGTCATGGCAACAGCTGGCTGGTTTAAGGTAGGGGCTATAGTAGACAGTAGGGTGGGGGACTGAGAGAGAGAGAGGGGCGTGTACCCACCCACCCCCTGCCTTAATCAGCAGGCTTTATGGGACCAGCTAGAACCCTGTGTGTGTGTGTGTGTGTGTGTGTGTGTGTGTGTGTGTGTGTGTGTGTGTGTGTGTGTGATCTATACGTTCTCAGTGTGTGTGTGTGTGTGTGTGTCTGTGCGCATGTGTGAGTATATGTATGAGTGTGTGTGTGTGTGTGTGTGTGATCTATACGTTCTCAGTGTGTGTGTGTGTGTCTGTGCGCATGTGTGAGTATATTTATGAGTGTGTGTGTGTGTGTGTGTGTGTGTGTGTGTGTGGTCTGCCCCCTGTCACAGCTGGGGGTTGGAGTGGGATATGGGCTAATCTCCCAGGGTCAAACATCTGAGCGGTAGACTTAATTTTCAAAGCGCTGGGAAGAAACACACCCAGTAATGTAAGACAGAGACAGTTTTGCAACAATAGAAGTGTTTTTTCTCCATCAACATGGACATCCACCACCTCCAAGCGCAGCGCTTCTAAATGCCCCAGTGTCAGCGGCTCTGGACTCTTCTACAACAACTACTCAGCCAGGTCGGTTGTACATTTATTTGTTAACGCTTCATAATAACTTTTAATGAATAAGCATTAATAAATGTTTTATAAACGGTTCACAAGCCATTCATAAGCGTTCATCCGAATTTAAACACACGTATATGCATTTATAATGGTTATTCATAAAACGGATTATGAAGTGTAACCCACTGGTTTTACTGTGGCCATTTGGCAACTGTTAGGGAGAACTTAAAGATCTCGATCTGCTCCACTACATCCCTGTCGATGTGAATGGGGGCGGACTCGCTCGGGCCTCAGTTTCCTGTAGTCAACGATCAGCTTCTTTGTCTTGCTGACGTTGAGGGAAAAGTTGTTTGTCCTGGCACCACACTGCCAGGTCTCTGACCTCCTCCCTATAGGCTGTCTCTTCATTGTCGGTGATCAGGCCTACCACTGTTGTTTCGTCTGCAAACTTAATGATGATGTTGGAGTCGTGCACGGCCACACAGTCGTGGGTGAACAGGGAGTACAGGAGGGGACTGAGCACGCACTCCTGAGGGGCCCCCGTGTTGAGGGTCAACATGGCGGACGTGTTGCTGCCTACCCTCACCACCTGGGGGCGACCAGTCAAGGAAGTCCAGGATCCAGTTGCAGAGGGAGGTGTTCAGTCCCAGGGTCCTTAGCTTAGTGATGAGCTTTGAGGGCACTATGGTGTTGAACGCTGAGCTGTAGTCAATGAACAGCATTCTCACGTAGCTGTTCCTTTTGTGTAGGTGGGAAAGGGCAGTGTGGAGTGCAATAGAGATTTCGTCATCTGTCGATCTGTTGGGGCGGTATGCGAATTGGAGTGGGTCCTGGGTGTCTGGGATGATGGTGTTGAGGTGAGCCATGACCAGCCTTTTAAGGCATTTCATGGCTACAGACGTGTGTGCTACGGGGCGGTAGTAATTTAGACAGGTTACGTTCAAATCAAATCAAATCAAATTGTATTTGCCACATGTGCCGAATATAACAGGTGTAGACATTACAGTGAAATGCTTGCTTACAAGCCCTTAATCAACAATGCAGTTTTCTAAAGAAAAATGTAAAATAAAAAAGTGTTAATTAAGAAAACAATAAAATAAAAGCAAATAGCTAAAGAGCAGCAGTAAAATAAAATAGCAGTAGGGAGGCTATATACAGGAGGGTACCGGTACAGAGTCAATGTGCGGGGGCACCGGCTAGTCGAGGTAATTGAGGTCATATGTACATGTGGGTAGAGTTAAAAAGTGACTATGCATAAATAGTAAAAAGGTTACCTTGGCGTTGTTGGGCACAGAGACTATTGTGGTCTGCTTGAAACATATACAGTGGGGAGAACAAGTATTTGATACACTGCCGATTTTGCAGGTTTTTCTACTTACAAAGCATGTAGAGGTCTGTAATTTTTATCATAGGTACACTTCAACTGTGAGAGACGGAATCTAAAACAAAAATCCAGAAAATCACATTGTATGATTTTAAGTAATTAATTTGCATTTTATTGCATGACATAAGTATTTGATCACCTACCAACCAGTAAGAATTACAGCTCTCACAGACCTTTTAGTTTTTCTTTAAGAAGCCCTCCTGTTCTCCACTCATTACCTGTATTAACTGCACCTGTTTGAACTCGTTACCTGTATAAAAGACACCTGACCACACACTCAATCAAACAGACTCCAACCTCTCCACAATGGCCAAGACCAGAGAGCTGTGTAAGGACATCAGGGATAAAATTGTAGACCTGCACAAGGCTGGGATGGGCTACAGGACAATAGGCAAGCAGCTTGGTGAGAAGGCAACAACTGTTGGCGCAATTATTAGAAAATGGAAGAAGTTCAAGATGACGGTCAATCACCCTCGGTCTGGGGCTCCATGCAAGATCTCATCTCGTGGGGCATCAATGATCATGAGGAAGGTGAGGGATCAGCCCAGAACTGCATGGCAGGACCTGGTCAATGACCTGAAGAGAGCTGGGACCACAGTCTCAAAGAAAACCATTAGTAACACACTACGCCGTCATGGATTAAAAATCCTGCAGCGCACGCAAGGTCCCCCTGCTCAAGCCAGTGCATGTCCAGGCCCGTCTGAAGTTTGCCAATGACCATCTGGATGATCCAGAGGAGGAATGGGAGAAGGTCATGTGGTCTGATGAGACAAAAATATAGTTTTTTGGTCTAAACTCCACTCGCCGTGTTTGGAGGAAGAAGAAGGATGAGTACAACCCCAAGAACACCATCCCAACCGTGAAGCATGGAGGTGGAAACATCATTCTTTGGGGATGCTTTTCTGCAAAGGGGACACGACGACTGCACCGTATTGAGGGGAGGATGGATGGGGCCATGTATCGCAAGATCTTGGCCAACAACCTCCTTCCCCCAGTAAGAGCATTGAAGATGGGTCGTGGCTGGGTCTTCCAGCATGACAACGACCCAAAACACACAGCCAGGGCAACTAAGGAGTGGCTCCATAAGAAGCATCTCAAGGTCCTGGAGTGGCCTAGCCAGTCTCCAGACCTGAACCCAATAGAAAATCTTTGGAGGGAGCTGAAAGTCCATATTGCCCAGCGACAGCCCCAAAACCTGAAGGATCTGGAGAAGGTCTGTATGGAGGAGTGGGCCAAAATCCCTGCTGCAGTGTGTGCAAACCTGGTTAAGACCTACAGGAAACGTATGATCTCTGTAATTGCAAACAAAGGTTTCTGTACCAAATATTAAGTCCTGCTTTTCTGATGTATCAAATACTTATGTCATGCAATAAAATGCAAATGAATTACTTAAAAATCATACAATGTGATTTTCTGGATTTTTGTTTTAGATTCCGTCTCTCACAGTTGAAGTGTACCTATGATAAAAATTACAGACCTCTACATGCTTTGTAAGTAGGAAAACCTGCAAAATTGGTAGTGTATCAAATACTTGTTCTCCCCACTGTAAGTATTACAGACTGGGTCAGGAAGAGGTTGAAAATGTCAGTGAAGACACTTGTCAGCTGATCAGCTCATGCTCTGAGTATGCGTCCTGGTAATCCGTCTGGCCCTGCGGCCTTGTGAATGTTGACCTGTTTAAAGGTCTTACTAACATCGGCTACGGAGAGCATGATCACACGGTCATCCGGAACAGCTGGTGCTCTCATGCATGGTTCAGTGTTGCTAGCCTCAAAGCGAACATAGAAGTAATTTAGCTTGTCTGGAAGGCTCACATCACTGGGCAGCTCGCGACTGGATTTCCCTTTGTAATCTGACGAGCGTCAGAGCCGGTGTAGTAGGATTTGATCAAGTCCTGTATTGATGCTTTACTTGTTTGATGGTTCGTCGGAGGGCGTAGCGGGATTTCTTATAAGCATCCAGATTAGTGTCCCACTCCTTAAAAGTGGCAGCTCTAGCCTTTAGCTCAGTGCCGATGTTGCCTGTAATTCATGGCTTTGGGATATGTACGTACGGTCACTGTGGGGACGACATCGTCGATGCACTTATTAATGAAGCCGGTGACTGATGTGGTAAACTCCTCAATACCATCGGATGAATCCCGGAACATATTCCAGTCTGTGCTAATGAAACAGTCCTATAGCTTAGCATCCGCTTAATCGGACCACTTCCGAATTGAGCATGCAACTAGTACTTCCTGTTTGAGTTTTTGCTTGTAAGCAGTTCACACATCATTGTCTGAAAATGGTCCTGACAAACTGTCTGTCCATTTTATATATGGTCCTGACAGTCTGTCTGTCCATTTTATATATGGTCCTGACAGTCTGTCTGTCCATTTTATATATGGTCCTGACAGTCTGTCTGTCCTTTGATATAACCACACTGGCCACCCGGTCTTCCACCAGAGTGGCGTTAATAAGCTTACACCGTAACAAAATGTTTTGCAACTTAAAAGGAAAACAAGTGTTTCTTATTGGCCAAATTCCCTCCCTGTTTCTGTCAATTTCTACAGTTTGCTGCTTTATGAATACCACCCAGACCCTTCCAGCTGGCTGCACAGTTACTGTAGTCCTCTGTCCACTGTTTTTACAAAACTCCCTTCCAGCCTGACTTCCTCTGTGCTGAGATTACAGCCTTGTGCTTGTGTGAGAGTTAAAGCCTAGATCATTTAGCTTTAAGACGGATGTGAGGTAACGGTTTCCTCTGAAGTCGCCTGTAATCCACTGAGACGTTCTCTCACAGCTGGTGTGTGTGCACGCGAGTGTGTGGTGGAGCCGCCCTCAAAATGATTATACTGCACTGCACTCTGGGAAAAACACTAGAGTGCATAATCCACTCTATCCCCTCCCTGCTGCCATATTTCTAATAACAGGGAAGGAACTAAACTTCTCCTTTTTCAACTCATTCACCAAAATGTGCAGGGTCCTCGCCGTTATTTAGAGTTTATGCCATACATCAGCTGTATGTTCAGGAGCTTAGTGTTCTATGCCATAGCAAGACATGGCGGTTCAGTTAGAAGCCTATGTTTTATTGCAATTTGTAGGGAGCTCATGACTGTACGCACCTTAACACTTCTGACTTTTACCAACATCTCTTGATAGCAACTCACAATTCCACACAAATATCCTTGTCCAATCATTAACAAAACAAACTACCCAAGAAAGGAACGTGAAAAAAGTGGCTCGCAGGATAGAGAAAATTGTCTGTATAGTCAAACGCACATCACTTGTTAAGGGGTGCTGGGCAGAAGGAAACTTGTATTATAAATGAAAATGGAGAAACTAGTTGGATGCAGTCGTTAACCTTGACCTGTGTGACAAATTGATGTCCGAGCCAGTTACTTGAGACAAGAATGAGTGGAGTCTGCCCTGTGGAGACATCTCTTATCCACCATAGAGCCCTGTGGAGACATCTCTTATCCACCATAGAGCTCTGTGGAGACATATCTTATCCACCATAGAGCTCTGTGGAGACATCTCTTATCCACCATAGAGCTCTGTGGAGACATCTCTTATCCACCATAGAGCTCTGTGGAGACATATCTTATCCACCATAGAGCTCTGTGGAGACATCTATTATCCACCATAGAGCTCTGTGGAGACATCTCTTATCCACCATAGAGCTCTGTGGAGACATCTCTTATCCACCATAGAGCCCTGTGGAGACATCTCTTATCCACCATAGAGCTCTGTGGAGACATCTCTTATCCACCATAGAGCTCTGTGGAGACATCTCTTATCCACCATAGAGCTCTGTGGAGACATCTCTTATCCACCATAGAGCTCTGTGGAGACATCTCTTATCCACCATAGAGCTCTGTGGAGACATCTCTTATCCACCATAGAGCTCTGTGGAGACGTCTCTTATCCACCATAGAGCTCTGTGGAGACATCTCTTATCTACCATAGAGCTCTGTGGAGACATCTCTTATCCACCATAGAGCTCTGTGGAGACGTCTCTTATCCACCATAGAGCTCTGTGGAGACGTCTCTTATCCACCATAGAGCTCTGTGGAGACATCTCTTATCCACCATAGAGCCCTGGGATTGGGTTACAGACTCATCTTTGTGATTGTTGGTGCGTGGAGCGAGGAGGCAGGGAGGGTAGAGACTGGAGCTGAATGGGAGAGGAGCGAGGAGGCAGGGAGGGTATAGACTGGAGCTGAATGGGAGAGGAGTGAGGAGGTAGGGAGGGTATAGACTGGAGCTGAATGGGAGAGGAGTGAGGAGGCAGGGAGGGTATAGACTGGAGCTGAATGGGAGAGGAGTGAGGAGGCAGGGAGGGTAGAGACTGGAGCTGAATGGGAGAGGAGTGAGGAGGCAGGGAGGGTATAGACTGGAGCTGAATGGGAGAGGAGTGAGGAGGCAGGGAGGGTATAGACTGGAGCTGAATGGGAGAGGAGTGAGGAGGCAGGGAGGGTAGAGACTGGAGCTGAATGGGAGAGGAGTGAGGAGGCAGGGAGGGTAGAGACTGGAGCTGAATGGGAGAGGAGTGAGGAGGCAGGGAGGGTATAGACTGAAGCTGAATGGGAGAGGAGTGAGGAGGCAGGGAGGGTATAGACTGGAGCTGAATGGGAGAGGAGTGAGGAGGCAGGGAGGGTATAGACTGGAGCTGAATGGGAGAGGAGTGAGGAGGCAGGGAGGGTAGAGACTGGAGCTGAATGGGAGAGGAGTGAGGAGGCAGGGAGGGTAGAGACTGGAGCTGAATGGGAGAGGAGTGAGGAGGCAGGGAGGGTATAGACTGGAGCTGAATGGGAGAGGAGTGAGGAGGCAGGGAGGGTATAGACTGGAGCTGAATGGGAGAGGAGTGAGGAGGCAGGGAGGGTATAGACTGGAGCTGAATGGGAGAGGAGTGAGGAGGCAGGGAGGGTATAGACTGGAGCTGAATGGGAGAGGAGTGAGGAGGCAGGGAGGGTATAGACTGGAGCTGAATGGGAGAGGAGTGAGGAGGCAGGGAGGGTATAGACTGGAGCTGAATGGGAGAGGAGTGAGGAGGCAGGAGGCAGGGAGGGTAGAGACTGGAGCTGAATTGTAGAGGAGTGAGGAGGCAGGGAGGGTATAGACTGGAGCTGAATGGGAGAGGAGTGAGGAGACAGGGAGGGTATAGACTGGAGCTGAATGGGAGAGGAGTGAGGAGGCAGGGAGGGTAGAGACTGGAGCTGAATGGGAGAGGAGTGAGGAGGCAGGAGGCAGGGAGGGTAGAGACTGGAGCTGAATTGTAGAGGAGTGAGGAGGCAGGGAGGGTATAGACTGGAGCTTAATGGGAGAGGAGTGAGGAGGCAGGGAGGGTATAGACTGGAGCTGAATGGGAGAGGAGTGAGGAGGCAGGGAGGGTAGAGACTGGAGCTGAATGGGAGAGGAGTGAGGAGGCAGGGAGGGTATAGACTGGAGCTGAATGGGAGAGGAGTGAGGAGGCAGGGAGGGTAGAGACTGGAGCTGAATGGGAGAGGAGTGAGGAGGCAGGGAGGGTAGAGACTGGAGCTGAATGGGAGAGGAGTGAGGAGGCAGGGAGGGTATAGACTGGAGCTGAATGGGAGAGGAGTGAGGAGGCAGGGAGGGTAGAGACTGGAGCTGAATGGGAGAGGAGTGAGGAGGCAGGGAGGGTATAGACTGGAGCTGAATGGGAGAGGAGTGAGGAGGCAGGGAGGGTATAGACTGGAGCTGAATGGGAGAGGAGTGAGGAGGCAGGGAGGGTATAGACTGGAGCTGAATGGGAGAGGAGTGAGGAGGCAGGGAGGGTATAGACTGGAGCTGAATGGGAGAGGAGTGAGGAGGCAGGGAGGGTATAGACTGGAGCTGAATGGGAGAGGAGTGAGGAGGCAGGGAGGGTATAGACTGGAGCTGAATGGGAGAGGAGTGAGGAGGCAGGGAGGGTATAGACTGGAGCTGAATGGGAGAGGAGTGAGGAGGCAGGGAGGGTAGAGACTGGAGCTGAATGGGAGAGGAGTGAGGAGGCAGGGAGGGTAGAGACTGGAGCTGAATGGGAGAGGAGTGAGGAGGCAGGGAGGGTATAGACTGGAGCTGAATGGGAGAGGAGTGAGGAGGCAGGGAGGGTATAGACTGGAGCTGAATGGGAGAGGAGTGAGGAGGCAGGGAGGGTATAGACTGGAGCTGAATGGGAGAGGAGTGAGGAGGCAGGGAGGGTATAGACTGGAGCTGAATGGGAGAGGAGTGAGAAGGCAGGGAGGGTATAGACTGGAGCTGAATGGGAGAGGAGTGAGGAGGCAGGGAGGGTATAGACTGGAGCTGAATGGGAGAGGAGTGAGGAGGCAGGGAGGGTATAGACTGGAGCTGAATGGGAGAGGAGTGAGGAGGCAGGGAGGGTAGAGACTGGAGCTGAATGGGAGAGGAGTGTGGAGGCAGGGAGGGTATAGACTGGAGCTGAATGGGAGAGGAGTGAGAAGGCAGGGAGGGTATAGACTGGAGCTGAATGGGAGAGGAGTGAGGAGACAGGGAGGGTATAGACTGGAGCTGAATGGGAGAGGAGTGAGGAGGCAGGGAGGGTAGAGACTGGAGCTGAATGGGAGAGGAGTGAGGAGGCAGGGAGGGTATAGACGAGCTGAATGGGAGAGGAGTGAGGAGGCAGGGAGGGTATAGACTGGAGCTGAATGGGAGAGGAGTGAGGAGGCAGGGAGGGTAGAGACTGGAGCTGAATGGGAGAGGAGTGAGGAGGCAGGGAGGGTATAGACTGGAGCTGAATGGGAGAGGAGTGAGGAGGCAGGGAGGGTATAGACTGGAGCTGAATTGTAGAGGAGTGAGGAGGCAGGGAGGGTATAGACTGGAGCTGAATGGGAGAGGAGTGAGGAGGCAGGGAGGGTATAGACTGGAGCTGAATGGGAGAGGAGTGAGGAGGCAGGGGGGGTATAGACTGGAGCTGAATGGGAGAGGAGTGAGAAGGCAGGGAGGGTATAGACTGGAGCTGAATGGGAGAGGAGTGAGAAGGCAGGGAGGGTATAGACTGGAGCTGAATGGGAGAGGAGTGAGGAGGCAGGGAGGGTATAGACTGGAGCTGAATGGGAGAGGAGTGAGGAGGCAGGGAGGGTAGAGACTGGAGCTGAATGGGAGAGGAGTGAGGAGGCAGGGAGGGTATAGACTGGAGCTGAATGGGAGAGGAGTGAGGAGGCAGGGAGGGTAGAGACTGGAGCTGAATGGGAGAGGAGTGAGGAGGCAGGGAGGGTATAGACTGGAGCTGAATGGGAGAGGAGTGAGGAGGCAGGGAGGGTATAGACTGGAGCTGAATGGGAGAGGAGTGAGGAGGCAGGGAGGGTAGAGACTGGAGCTGAATGGGAGAGGAGCGAGGAGGCAGGGAGGGTATAGACTGGAGCTGAATGGGAGAGGAGCGAGGAGGCAGGGAGGGTAGAGACTGGAGCTGAATGGGAGAGGAGCGAGGAGGCAGGGAGGGTAGAGACTGGAGCTGAATGGGAGAGGAGCGAGGAGGCAGGGAGGGTAGAGACTGGAGCTGAATGGGAGAGGAGTGAGGAGGCAGGGAGGGTATAGACTGGAGCTGAATGGGAGAGGGGTGAGGAGGCAGGGAGGGTATAGACTGGAGCTGAATGGGAGAGGAGTGAGAAGGCAGGGAGGGTAGAGACTGGAGCAGAATGGGAGAGCAGTGAGGAGGCAGGGAGGGTATAGACTGGAGCTGAATGGGAGAGGAGTGAGGAGGCAGGGAGGGTATAGACTGGAGCTGAATGGGAGAGGAGTGAGGAGGCAGGGAGGGTATAGACTGGAGCTGAATGGGAGAGGAGTGAGGAGGCAGGGAGGGTATAGACTGGAGCTGAATGGGAGAGGAGTGAGGAGGCTGGGAGGGTATAAACTGGAGCTGAATGGGAGAGGAGTGAGGAGGAAGGGAGGGTATAGACTGGAGCTGAATGGGAGAGGAGTGAGGAGGCAGGGAGGGTATAGACTGGAGCTGAATGGGAGAGGAGTGAGGAGGCAGGGAGTGTATAGACTGGAGCTGAATGGGAGAGGAGTGAGGAGGCAGGGAGGGTATAGACTGGAGCTGAATGGGAGAGGAGTGAGGAGGCAGGGAGGGTAGAGACTGGAGCTGAATGGGAGAGGAGTGAGGAGGCAGGGAGGGTATAGACTGGAGCTGAATGGGAGAGGAGTGAGGAGGCAGGGAGGGTATAGACTGGAGCTGAATGGGAGAGGAGTGAGAAGGCAGGGAGGGTAGAGACTGGAGCTGAATGGGAGAGGAGTGAGGAGGCAGGAGGCAGGGAGGGTAGAGACTGGAGCTGAATTGTAGAGGAGTGAGGAGGCAGGGAGGGTATAGACTGGAGCTGAATGGGAGAGGAGTGAGGAGGCAGGGAGGGTATAGACTGGAGCTGAATGGGAGAGAAGTGAGGAGGCAGGGAGGGTATAGACTGGAGCTGAATGGGAGAGGAGTGAGGAGGCAGGGAGGGTATAGACTGGAGCTGAATGGGAGAGGAGTGAGAAGGCAGGGAGGGTATAGACTGGAGCTGAATGGGAGAGGAGTGAGGAGGCAGGGAGGGTATAGACTGGAGCTGAATGGGAGAGGAGTGAGGAGGCAGGGAGGGTATAGACTGGAGCTGAATGGGAGAGGAGTGAGGAGGCAGGGAGGGTATAGACTGGAGCTGAATGGGAGAGGAGTGAGGAGGCAGGGAGGGTATAGACTGGAGCTGAATGGGAGAGGAGTGAGGAGGCAGGGAGGGTATAGACTGGAGCTGAATGGGAGAGGAGTGAGGAGGCAGGGAGGGTATAGACTGGAGCTGAATGGGAGAGGAGTGAGGAGGCAGGGAGGGTATAGACTGGAGCTGAATGGGAGAGGAGTGAGGAGGCAGGGAGGGTATAGACTGGAGCTGAATGGGAGAGGAGTGAGGAGGCAGGGAGGGTATAGACTGGAGCTGAATGGGAGAGGAGTGAGAAGGCAGGGAGGGTATAGACTGGAGCTGAATGGGAGAGGAGTGAGGAGGCAGGGAGGGTATAGACTGGAGCTGAATGGGAGAGGAGTGAGGAAGCAGGGAGGGTATAGACTGGAGCTGAATGGGAGAGGAGTGAGGAGGCAGGGAGGGTATAGACTGGAGCTGAATGGGAGAGGAGTGAGGAGGCAGGGAGGGTATAGACTGGAGCTGAATGGGAGAGGAGTGAGGAGGCAGGGAGGGTAGAGACTGGAGCTGAATGGGAGAGGAGTGAGGAGGCAGGGAGGGTATAGACTGGAGCTGAATGGGAGAGGAGTGAGGAGGCAGGGAGGGTATAGACTGGAGCTGAATGGGAGAGGAGTGAGGAGGCTGGGAGGGTATAGACTGGAGCTGAATGGGAGAGGAGTGAGGAGGCAGGGAGGGTATAGACTGGAGCTGAATGGGAGAGGAGGGAGGAGGCAGGGAGGGTATAGACTGGAGCTGAATGGGAGAGGAGGGAGGAGGCAGGGAGGGTATAGACTGGAGCTGAATGGGAAAGGAGTGAGGAGGCAGGGAGGGTATAGACTGGAGCTGAATGGGAGAGGAGTGAGGAGGCAGGGAGGGTATAGACTGGAGCTGAATGGGAGAGGAGGGAGGAGGCGGGGAGGGTATAGACTGGAGCTGAATGGGAAAGGAGTGAGGAGGCAGGGAGGGTATAGACTGGAGCTGAATGGGAGAGGAGTGAGGAGGCGGGGAGGGTATAGACTGGAGCTGAATGGGAGAGGAGTGAGGAGGCAGGGAGGGTATAGACTGGAGCTGAATGGGAGAGGAGTGAGGAGGCAGGGAGGGTATAGACTGGAGCTGAATGGGAGAGGAGTGAGGAGGCAGGGAGGGTATAGACTGGAGCTGAATGGGAGAGGAGTGAGGAGGCAGGGAGGGTATAGACTGGAGCTGAATGGGAGAGGAGTGAGGAGGCTGGGAGGGTATAGACTGGAGCTGAATGGGAGAGGAGTGAGGAGGCAGGGAGGGTATAGACTGGAGCTGAATGGGAGAGGAGTGAGGAGGCAGGGAGGGTATAGACGAGCTGAATGGGAGAGGAGTGAGGAGGCAGGGAGGGTATAGACTGGAGCTGAATGGGAGAGGAGTGAGGAGGCAGGGAGGGTATAGACTGGAGCTGAATTGTAGAGGAGTGAGGAGGCAGGGAGGGTATAGACTGGAGCTGAATGGGAGAGGAGTGAGGAGGCAGGGAGGGTATAGACTGGAGCTGAATTGTAGAGGAGTGAGGAGGCAGGGAGGGTATAGACTGGAGCTGAATGGGAGAGGAGTGAGGAGGCAGGGAGGGTATAGACTGGAGCTGAATGGGAGAGGAGTGAGGAGGCAGGGAGGGTATAGACTGGAGCTGAATGGGAGAGGAGTGAGGAGGCAGGGAGGGTATAGACTGGAGCTGAATGGGAGAGGAGTGAGGAGGCAGGGAGGGTATAGACTGGAGCTGAATGGGAGAGGAGTGAGGAGGCAGGGAGGGTATAGACTGGAGCTGAATGGGAGAGGAGTGAGGAGGCAGGGAGGGTAGAGACTGGAGCTGAATGGGAGAGGAGTGAGGAGGCAGGGAGGGTATAGACTGGAGCTGAATGGGAGAGGAGTGAGGAGGCAGGGAGGGTATAGACTGGAGCTGAATGGGAGAGGAGTGAGAAGGCAGGGAGGGTATAGACTGGAGCTGAATGGGAGAGGAGTGAGGAGGCAGGGAGGGTATAGACTGGAGCTGAATGGGAGAGGAGTGAGGAGGCAGGGAGGGTAGAGACTGGAGCTGAATGGGAGAGGAGTGAGGAGGCAGGGAGGGTATAGACTGGAGCTGAATGGGAGAGGAGTGAGGAGGCAGGGAGGGTAGAGACTGGAGCTGAATGGGAGAGGAGTGAGGAGGCAGGGAGGGTATAGACTGGAGCTGAATGGGAGAGGAGTGAGGAGGCAGGGAGGGTATAGACTGGAGCTGAATGGGAGAGGAGTGAGGAGGCAGGGAGGGTAGAGACTGGAGCTGAATGGGAGAGGAGCGAGGAGGCAGGGAGGGTATAGACTGGAGCTGAATGGGAGAGGAGCGAGGAGGCAGGGAGGGTAGAGACTGGAGCTGAATGGGAGAGGAGCGAGGAGGCAGGGAGGGTAGAGACTGGAGCTGAATGGGAGAGGAGCGAGGAGGCAGGGAGGGTAGAGACTGGAGCTGAATGGGAGAGGAGTGAGGAGGCAGGGAGGGTATAGACTGGAGCTGAATGGGAGAGGGGTGAGGAGGCAGGGAGGGTATAGACTGGAGCTGAATGGGAGAGGAGTGAGAAGGCAGGGAGGGTAGAGACTGGAGCAGAATGGGAGAGCAGTGAGGAGGCAGGGAGGGTATAGACTGGAGCTGAATGGGAGAGGAGTGAGGAGGCAGGGAGGGTATAGACTGGAGCTGAATGGGAGAGGAGTGAGGAGGCAGGGAGGGTATAGACTGGAGCTGAATGGGAGAGGAGTGAGGAGGCAGGGAGGGTATAGACTGGAGCTGAATTGGAGAGGAGTGAGGAGGCTGGGAGGGTATAAACTGGAGCTGAATGGGAGAGGAGTGAGGAGGAAGGGAGGGTATAGACTGGAGCTGAATGGGAGAGGAGTGAGGAGGCAGGGAGGGTATAGACTGGAGCTGAATGGGAGAGGAGTGAGGAGGCAGGGAGTGTATAGACTGGAGCTGAATGGGAGAGGAGTGAGGAGGCAGGGAGGGTATAGACTGGAGCTGAATGGGAGAGGAGTGAGGAGGCAGGGAGGGTAGAGACTGGAGCTGAATGGGAGAGGAGTGAGGAGGCAGGGAGGGTATAGACTGGAGCTGAATGGGAGAGGAGTGAGGAGGCAGGGAGGGTATAGACTGGAGCTGAATGGGAGAGGAGTGAGAAGGCAGGGAGGGTATAGACTGGAGCTGAATGGGAGAGGAGTGAGGAGGCAGGGAGGGTATAGACTGGAGCTGAATGGGAGAGGAGTGAGGAGGCAGGGAGGGTATAGACTGGAGCTGAATGGGAGAGGAGTGAGGAGGCAGGGAGGGTATAGACTGGAGCTGAATGGGAGAGGAGTGAGGAGGCAGGGAGGGTATAGACTGGAGCTGAATGGGAGAGGAGTGAGGAGGCAGGGAGGGTATAGACTGGAGCTGAATGGGAGAGGAGTGAGGAGGCAGGGAGGGTATAGACTGGAGCTGAATGGGAGAGGAGTGAGGAGGCAGGGAGGGTATAGACTGGAGCTGAATGGGAGAGGAGTGAGGATGCAGGGAGGGTAGAGACTGGAGCTGAATGGGAGAGGAGTGAGGAGGCAGGAGGCAGGGAGGGTAGAGACTGGAGCTGAATTGTAGAGGAGTGAGGAGGCAGGGAGGGTATAGACTGGAGCTGAATGGGAGAGGAGTGAGGAGACAGGGAGGGTATAGACTGGAGCTGAATGGGAGAGGAGTGAGGAGGCAGGGAGGGTATAGACTGGAGCTGAATGGGAGAGGAGTGAGGATGCAGGGAGGGTAGAGACTGGAGCTGAATGGGAGAGGAGTGAGGAGGCAGGAGGCAGGGAGGGTAGAGACTGGAGCTGAATTGTAGAGGAGTGAGGAGGCAGGGAGGGTATAGACTGGAGCTGAATGGGAGAGGAGTGAGGAGGCAGGGAGGGTATAGACTGGAGCTGAATGGGAGAGAAGTGAGGAGGCAGGGAGGGTATAGACTGGAGCTGAATGGGAGAGGAGTGAGGAGGCAGGGAGGGTATAGACTGGAGCTGAATGGGAGAGGAGTGAGAAGGCAGGGAGGGTATAGACTGGAGCTGAATGGGAGAGGAGTGAGGAGGCAGGGAGGGTATAGACTGGAGCTGAATGGGAGAGGAGTGAGGAGGCAGGGAGGGTATAGACTGGAGCTGAATGGGAGAGGAGTGAGGAGGCAGGGAGGGTATAGACTGGAGCTGAATGGGAGAGGAGTGAGGAGGCAGGGAGGGTATAGACTGGAGCTGAATGGGAGAGGAGTGAGGAGGCAGGGAGGGTATAGACTGGAGCTGAATGGGAGAGGAGTGAGAAGGCAGGGAGGGTATAGACTGGAGCTGAATGGGAGAGGAGTGAGGAGGCAGGGAGGGTATAGACTGGAGCTGAATGGGAGAGGAGTGAGGAAGCAGGGAGGGTATAGACTGGAGCTGAATGGGAGAGGAGTGAGGAGGCAGGGAGGGTATAGACTGGAGCTGAATGGGAGAGGAGTGAGGAGGCAGGGAGGGTATAGACTGGAGCTGAATGGGAGAGGAGTGAGGAGGCAGGGAGGGTAGAGACTGGAGCTGAATGGGAGAGGAGTGAGGAGGCAGGGAGGGTATAGACTGGAGCTGAATGGGAGAGGAGTGAGGAGGCAGGGAGGGTATAGACTGGAGCTGAATGGGAGAGGAGTGAGGAGGCTGGGAGGGTATAGACTGGAGCTGAATGGGAGAGGAGTGAGGAGGCAGGGAGGGTATAGACTGGAGCTGAATGGGAGAGGAGGGAGGAGGCAGGGAGGGTATAGACTGGAGCTGAATGGGAGAGGAGGGAGGAGGCAGGGAGGGTATAGACTGGAGCTGAATGGGAAAGGAGTGAGGAGGCAGGGAGGGTATAGACTGGAGCTGAATGGGAGAGGAGTGAGGAGGCAGGGAGGGTATAGACTGGAGCTGAATGGGAGAGGAGGGAGGAGGCAGGGAGGGTATAGACTGGAGCTGAATGGGAAAGGAGTGAGGAGGCAGGGAGGGTATAGACTGGAGCTGAATGGGAGAGGAGTGAGGAGGCGGGGAGGGTATAGACTGGAGCTGAATGGGAGAGGAGTGAGGAGGCAGGGAGGGTATAGACTGGAGCTGAATGGGAGAGGAGTGAGGAGGCAGGGAGGGTATAGACTGGAGCTGAATGGGAGAGGAGTGAGGAGGCAGGGAGGGTATAGACTGGAGCTGAATGGGAGAGGAGTGAGGAGGCAGGGAGGGTATAGACTGGAGCTGAATGGGAGAGGAGTGAGGAGGCTGGGAGGGTATAGACTGGAGCTGAATGGGAGAGGAGTGAGGAGGCAGGGAGGGTATAGACTGGAGCTGAATGGGAGAGGAGTGAGGAGGCAGGGAGGGTATAGACGAGCTGAATGGGAGAGGAGTGAGGAGGCAGGGAGGGTATAGACTGGAGCTGAATGGGAGAGGAGTGAGGAGGCAGGGAGGGTATAGACTGGAGCTGAATTGTAGAGGAGTGAGGAGGCAGGGAGGGTATAGACTGGAGCTTAATGGGAGAGGAGTGAGGAGGCAGGGAGGGTATAGACTGGAGCTGAATTGTAGAGGAGTGAGGAGGCAGGGAGGGTATAGACTGGAGCTGAATGGGAGAGGAGTGAGGAGGCAGGGAGGGTATAGACTGGAGCTGAATGGGAGAGGAGTGAGGAGGCAGGGAGGGTATAGACTGGAGCTGAATGGGAGAGGAGTGAGGAGGCAGGGAGGGTATAGACTGGAGCTGAATGGGAGAGGAGTGAGGAGGCAGGGAGGGTATAGACTGGAGCTGAATGGGAGAGGAGTGAGGAGGCAGGGAGGGTAGAGACTGGAGCTGAATGGGAGAGGAGTGAGGAGGCAGGGAGGGTATAGACTGGAGCTGAATGGGAGAGGAGTGAGGAGGCAGGGAGGGTATAGACTGGAGCTGAATGGGAGAGGAGTGAGGAGGCTGGGAGGGTATAGACTGGAGCTGAATGGGAGAGGAGTGCGGAGGCAGGGAGGGTATAGACTGGAGCTGAATGGGAGAGGAGTGAGGAGGCAGGGAGGGTATAGACTGGAGCTGAATGGGAGAGGAGTGAGGAGGCTGGGAGGGTATAGATTGGAGCTGAATGGGAGAGGAGTGAGGAGGCAGGGAGGGTATAGACTGGAGCTGAATGGGAGAGGAGTGAGGAGGCTGGGATGGTATAGACTGGAGCTGAATGGGAGAGGAGTGAGGAGGCAGGGAGGGTATAGACTGGAGCTGAATGGGAGAGGAGTGAGGAGGCAGGGAGGGTATAGACTGGAGCTGAATGGGAGAGGAGTGAGGAGGCAGGGAGGGTATAGACTGGAGCTGAATGGGAGAGGAGTGAGGAGGCAGGGAGGGTATAGACTGGAGCTGAATGGGAGAGGAGTGAGGAGGCTGGGAGGGTATAGACTGGAGCTGAATGGGAGAGGAGTGAGGAGGCAGGGAGGGTATAGACTGGAGCTGAATGGGAGAGGAGTGAGAAGGCAGGGAGGGTATAGACTGGAGCTGAATGGGAGAGGAGTGAGGAGGCAGGGAGGGTAGAGACTGGAGCTGAATGGGAGAGGAGTGAGGAGGCAGGGAGGGTATAGACTGGAGCTGAATGGGAGAGGAGTGAGGAGGCAGGGAGGGTATAGACTGGAGCTGAATGGGAGAGGAGGGAGGAGGCAGGGAGGGTATAGACTGGAGCTGAATGGGAGAGGAGTGAGGAGGTAGGGAGGGTATAGACTGGAGCTGAATGGGAGAGGAGTGAGGAGGCAGGGAGGGTATAGACTGGAGCTGAATGGGGAGGTAGCTTTAATTACGTCTTCTGTTCTAATGGGAGTCCCTCTCTACTGCTGCTGGCACTGGCAGCTCTGGTTTCCTTCTCACTGGTCTCTACTACGCCGGAGGATGTGGCTACCTGTCTGTGCAAGACAAGAGACAATGACTGCTATGTTCCACAGCATGCATGTGTGGGACCTGTACCGAGAGACGCATACACTCTGAAGTATAGACCAGGGGTTTCTGGGAGATCTCCAGTTCAGAGTCTGGTGCCACTGCAGGTCCTAGCTCTCTGCTTATACTATTTGTATTTGAGTTGGGTAGTCTCTAATTAAACCTTGAAGTCTAAAACTGTCAAAGTCACAGTGTCCCTGGATCTTTACATTTTATCATCAGCCTTACTTTTGGTGGCAGAGGTGGGATTTCCTCATCATCTGCCTTACATGTTTTTCATTAGTGGTGTCGTACTCTATTTTTGGCCTTGCACTTGAAGTGACTGATATCTGAACTACAATTAGCAGACTAGCAGACATGTCATTGGTAACCAGAAAACAGGGAGTGATAGAGAAAGGTCTTACCAATCAAATAGCTCACATGATGCGGCGAACAGAGTGTGTGATGCTGTGTTGTGGCCTATTATTTCAGGTACGTTCCACTGAACCAGCAGCATTCAACAATTACCCTGCCCGGCAACAAAGGCTCTGCCCGCTGGCTGGCTGGGCACCACCCTCTCACTGCCTGAAGCCTACTCTGCCTCCAGGGTTCCCATGGAAACCCTGACTCTTTCCCAGGCAACATGTAATTTAGTTGTGTTGATGGGGAAATTAGGCCTACAACTGCTGTGCCAAACTGGCAGCCTGTTTTAGAAAAAGGCTGCCCCCTTACCCAACTGTTCATTTACCATCTCCCCCATTTTAGTAGTCCTGGACAAGGCCAGTAAACCAGGGTTGTTGCACGCAGTAGCAAAACATTTAGCAACTAAAAACAAAAAATCCCAAAAGAAATGTTTAGAAAGTTCAAGCTCATTTACTGCATTTCTATACAATTTAAAAACTCTAAAATGCTATTTGGAGAACAGCAAAAATGACCCCAGACATTATCACATTGGTTTCTGTAGCTTCATTCACCTCAGTCTATCTACAAACACATAGCCTATTAGCTATACAATTAGCCGCTACACATTAACTCACATTAACTCAGCACAGGGATTAAAAACTATAATTGAATACATACTGAGGGATCTGTTAGCAGGAAAAGTATTTGATTAACAAATGGTAAACAAATACGTTTGCTTTACAGAATGCTTTTTTTTTTTTTTTTTAGTTTTACATAAATTTTTCAGCAATTCTACCCATTTTGCCGTTACTTATTACTTCTGCCAGGTTAATATATCAGGGAGTGACTAACAAAATCAATGGGGGCCCCCTGGAGGTCAGGGCCCCTGGAGGTCAGGGCCCCTGGGCACGTGCCTGGTCGGTAATCCGGCCAAGTTTAGATAGCTGGCTAGACTAACTTGTCTAATTTAGTGACTGTCAGTGATTGACACAGGCTTGCTTAATGTGTGTGTGTGTGTGTGTGTGTGTGTGTGTGTGTGTGTGTGTGTGTGTGTGTGTGTGTGTGTGTGTGTGTGTGTGTGTGTGTGTGTGTGTGTGTGTGTGTGTGTGTGTGTGTGTGTGTGTGTGCGTGCGTGTGCGTGTGCGTGTGCGCGTGCGCGTGTGTAGGGGCAGAGGCTTGCTTAATTCAAAAGGCTAGAAACATGGTGGCTGGTGGCCTACTTTCTCCAGCTCGCCTATGGGACTTATTTGACATGGTTAAGCACTCAGTGTAACAGAAGCCCCCATCCAGCCTCTCAATCCCACTGGCACTATTCTAGCTAGAACGCATTTGCAGTCTGTCACTGGAGGCATTTCTCTCAACTTCCGCTTCTATATCCTTCTAAGCCTGTAATGGATTGTGTACTACCTCTCTCTGTGTAATTATTGAGATTGTCCAATGAAACAATCAATCAGAGGAGAGGCCTTGTGTGACATGAGTCATTTGGGGGAGAATTTCAAGGTATCCCCAAAGCAAAAGCTAATCCCGGATTAAAATGGTGATGTGTTTGAGCACTCCTGTCCAATCCCAGTGAGCAGAAACTGGTTTTAAAGATGTAATTTAAATAGCAAAACTGGTTGAAATAACTCACTTACACACGTACAGGGGTGAGTCATGTTGTTTAACTACTGGGTTATTGACTGGTTATATTGAATGGATGTTCCTTAAAACTAAATAATTTACACAAAAGTCTCAAATAGATATCAAATCAAATGTTATTGGTCACATACACATAGCCTGTCCACGGCCATTGAATTATTCAGGGATCATTTTTATATTTTATTGGCCATAAAAGTACTTCTGTGTTTTTTAAAGGTGTAGTCTAGGATATAAGGAAGACCGACAGGGTTTAAGCCCAGAGTGATTGCCAAGGGGAGCAACAGTCGCTGCTCACGTCCTCAATTAAAGCTGGTATCCGTAATGGTCAAACTGCCACGTCCGCTTGCGATATTACATCAACAAAGGAAGTTACATCAAACAACGAACACTGTTTTTTTCCCGTCTGACATCATTGCACGCGCGATAGAACAGCAGCATATTTTATCTTGACGTCAACTAAACAAAAACAATAGAAGGGCTTTGGGGCAGACAGTCGCGTTGTTACCCCCAACTGCTGATTCCTTCTTTAACTGTAGCTACATGCTGTATGTCATCTCATGTTGTATTCTAATATTTGGATCGTTTGGACAGTGGATCTAGGATCCACTTGTGATGCGTGTGATAGAAGGAGTCAGGCTCAGGAGAGTAATACGCGTCCAAAGAGTTTATTCCGTCAATAAACAGTTGGGCAAGTATGCGACAACACCACTCAGGCACAGGGGAAATATCTACCCTGGCAACAACAAGGTAAGGGTAGCTCAACCGAGCTACACACAGCTCACTACAAACAATCACCCACACAGACAAGGAAGCAGAGGGAACACTTATACAATGACTAATTGGGGATAAGGACCAGGTGTGTGTGATTAATTAGAGAAGACAAGTGGAGTGATGATAAATGGATCGGCAGCAGCTAGTAAGCCGGTGACGACGAACGCCGAAACCTGCCCGAACAAGGAGGGGAGGCAGCCTCTGCGGAAGTCGTGACACAACTCCCATTTATTATTGGTTAGGCCTATTAATTTACAACCTTTTTAGGTTTGTATTGATTCTTTAAAGGTGCAGTGTGCTGCAACCTACGAGAACCAATCTTGAACCAGAAAGATGGTGTTTGTTTACCACTACCACCAAGTGCTAATATTAGCATTCTCTAACCACAAACCAATACAAGTCATTGTAGTCTACCCCAATACACACTGAATGTACAAAACATTAGGAACACCTTCCTAATATTGTTGCACCCCCTTTTGCCCACAGAACAGCCTCAATTCGTCGGGGCATGGTCTGCACAAGGTGTCGAAAGCCTTCCACAGGGATGCTGGCCCATGTTGACTCCAATGCTTCCCACAGTTGTGTCAAGTTGGCTGGATGTCCTTTGGGTGGTGGACCATTCTTGATACACACGGGAAACTGTTTAGCGTGAAAAACCCAGCAGTGTTGCAGTTCTTGACAGACCTGGCACATACTACCATACCCCGTTCAAAGGCACTTAAATATTTTGTCTTGCCCCTTCACCCTCTGAATGGCACACATACACAATCCATGTCTCAATTGTCTCAAGGCTTAAAAGTCCTTCTTTAACCTGTCTCCTCCCCTTCATCTACACTGATTGAAGTGGATTTAACAGGGGACATCAATAAGGGATCATAAGCTTTCACCTGGAGTCACCTGGTCAGTCTATGTCATGGAAAGACCAGGTGTTCCTAATGTTGTGTATACTCAGGGTAGAACGCTTTAAAGATGTGCTGCAGTTGTATGACTAGGCCTTTGTATGTGTAGCAGTTCACATGCTGGTGAACCATCACTCAGAAATGTGACGCTCATAGGGGCAGTGCATGATTTGTAATCTGCATGACTTGACCCTTAGTTGTGTTTGTCACGCCGCCCTTAAGTTATTTTTCCGGCCCCAGTGACTGCGAAGCATTTGAATGAAACCAATGCTTCACAGAGAAGGCATGTTAACCCTCGACCCCAAATGGCTCCAGAAATAGGGCTTGTTTTTGTAAGCGGATCTGTCAGACACTAAAGAGCTGAGGATCTTCTCAGGGACATGGGTGGTCTCTGTGCTGTGTAGAAGCGCCTGTTATGTGGTTAGATTGAGCCCAACTCGATTGAGAACCAGATAGCAAATCTAATTACAGTCCCAGTAATGTCTTTACATTGAAATTAAGATGCACTCGCACCTTCTGCTTCATTTATCACTGTTAGCCATTAGCCGTTAGCCTTTAACCTTTAGCCGTTAGCCTTTAACTGATAGCCTTTAACTGTTAGCGTTTAGCTGTTAGCCGTTAGCCTTTGTTTCCTTCTGCTGAGATACTATTTCACCTACTGTGTCAAACTAATCCTCACTCAACACCTCAAATGAAGCACAACACACACTGTCCTCTTCTGCACCTAACTGGCAGAGCTGTAATGTAAAAGGGTAGGCCTAAACCAAACTTTCTATATCCGATTGCATGTTCAGTGCGTCCTCAAGGGCTTACTGTACAATGATTGGATTTTTTAAAATGTGTATCTGTAATTGATTGATTTGCGCTTACAGATTTACTCTAAAAACATACCAGACCGCGCTTCAATTGAATTTGAAAAGCACTTGCAAGGATATGATGGTTCAATGATGGTTGTCTGATGGATACTGAGGAGTGGTGAGAATGTGTCAGTCAGTGCCAGGCTTGTGAGGCTTACAGTAGGGTAGTAATCGAGGAGGGACAGCTGTGGGTCCCTCCTGACCCTCTAAAATTGTTGTAGTAGTGCACATCTGCTGGTAAGATATGTTGGTAGAGGATGTTCCGAATCCTGCACTGATACTGCCTCACCCATACACTGTGCTGCGCTGAGACATGGCTGAAGTGTCAGCCTCCATGTTCTCCATCTCGTAAGGAGGAAGCAGATCGAAGAGGACGGTCACATCCTGGCATTTGAAGGATAGTGATGCCCTAGGGACCTTGGAGCCAAAAACAACCCACTGTCTGTCTCTGTGGTGGAATCTTTATTTAGTTGGGATATTGATACAGCTTTTTGGGGATATCAAAAAGACTTCCACAATAGACTTATTTTGCTTTCTATTTCTAAGAATTGCTGTCTAGAAATGACAGCTGTGAATGCACAGTGCTAATTTGACAGTCCGTACAATAAAGACTGAGAATGTTGAGTAGCTGAGTATTTAAAGCCGTTCGAGCAGAGATGTCCCTGTGGTAGTCATGGTGTGAACGTTAAGAAACTTTGTCGCTTCACAGTCCCCTGAGGGCGTAAGTCAATCTCACCTCCTAGACCTCTATGAGTGAAGCAGCTATAGTCTGTCATGCTGTCAGGCATATTAAACCATATCACGCCATATTACACCATATCATGCCATATTACACCATATCACGCCATATTACACCATATCATGCCATATCACGCCATATTACACCATATCATGCCATATTACACCATATCACGCCATTTTACACCATTTCATGCCATATCACGCCATATTACATCATATTACACCATATTACACCATATCACGCCATATTACACCATATCACGCCATATTACACCATATCATGCCATATTACACCATATTACACCATATCATGCCATATCACACCATATTACACCATATCATGCCATATTACACCATATCACGCCATTTTACACCATTTCATGCCATATCACGCCATATTACATCATATTACACCATATTACACCATATCACGCCATATTACACCATGTGGTCCTCTGTAGCTCAGCTGGTAGAGCACGGCGCTTGTAACGCCAAGGTAGTGGGTTCGATCCCCGGGACCACCCATACACAAAAAAAAATGTATGCACGCACGACTAAGTCGCTTTGGATAAAAGCGTCTGCTAAATGGCATATTATTATTATTATTATTATTATTATTATTATTATTATTATTATTATTATATCACGCCATATTACACCATATCACACCATATTACACCATATTACACCATATCATGCCATATTAGATTTACATTACATTTTAGTCATTTAGCAGACGCTCTTATCCAGAGCGACATACAGTTTAGTCACATTATTATTATACTATATATATATATATATATATTTTTTTTTTTCCTGTGGGAATCGAACCCACAACCCTGGCGTTGCAAACGCCATGCTCTATCAACTGAGCTACATCCCTGCCGGCCATTCCCTCCCCTACCCTGGACGACGCTGGGCCAATTGCGCGCCGCCTCATGGGTCTCCCGGTCGCGGCCGGCTGCGACAGAGCCTGGATTCGAACCAGGATCTCTAGTGGCACAGCTAGCACTGCGATGCAGTGCCTTAGACCACTGCGCCACTCGGGCGCATATTACACCATAGCATGCCATATTACACCATATTACACCATATCATGCCATATCACACCATATTATACCATATCACGCCATATTACACCATATCACGCCATATTATACCCTATTACACTATATCATGCCATATCACACCATTTACACCATATTACACCATATCATGCCATATCACACCATCTTACACCATATCATGCCATATTACACCATATTACACCATATCATGCCATATCACACCCTATTACACTATATCATGCCATATCATGCCATATCACACCATCTTACACCATATTACACCATATCAAGCCATATCACACCATATCACGCCATTTTACACCATATCACGCCATATTACGCCATATTACACCATATTACACCATATCATGCCATATTACACCATATCACACCATATTGTTATTCATACCCTTAGATATCTTACCCTTCGTCGGTATACTGAAAAAACCTTGTATCTCAATTTTTGTTGATGTGGATTTTGTCTTTATATAAATTGAAAGACGTCACCGCCTCCATGTATTGTAAAGGTGAAGCATGGAGGTTTCTCCACTTCTGAGGAGTGCGCATTAGTGCTTTGAAATGTACTATAGGTGTACTATGGTTGTACATGTTCACCACATAATTCAATAGTTTCATTGTTGTTGTCGAAAGGAATGGAGAGTTTGGAATCAAGTCAGTCTAGTCTGTGCCTGGACCAAAACCAAGATGTGGATGGAAATTCACAATGTATCTGGTTTGACAGATAAATCCCTCCCATCTGGTGATCAGATACAGTGAGGGAAAAAAGTATTTGATCCCCTGCTGATTTTGTACGTTTACCCACTGACAAAGAAATGATCAGTCTATAATTTTAATGGAAGGTTTATTTGAACAGTGAGAGACAGAATATCAACAAAAAAATCCAGAAAAACGCATGTCAAAAATGTTATAAATTGATTTGCATTTTAATGAGGGAAATAAGTATTTGACCCCCTCTCAATCAGAAAGATTTCTGGCTCCCAGGTGTCTTTTATACAGGTAACGAGCTGAGATTAGGAGCACACACTTAAAGGGAGTGCTCCTAATCTCAGTTTGTTACCTGTATAAAAGACACCTGTCCACAGAAGCAATCAATCAATCAGATTCCAAACTCTCCACCATGGCCAAGACCAAAGAGCTCTCCAAGGATGTCAGGGACAAGATTGTAGACCTACACAAGGCTAGAATGGGCTACAAGACCATCGCCAAGCAGCTTGGTGAGAAGGTGACAACAGTTGGTGCGATTATTCTCAAATGGACGAAACACAAAAGAACTGTCAATCTCCCTCGGCCTGGGGCTCCATGCAAGATCTCACCTCGTGGAGTTGCAATGATCATGAGACCGGTGAGGAATCAGCCCAGAACTACACAGGAGGATCTTGTCAATGATCTCAAGGCAGCTGGGACCATAGTCACCAAGAAAACAATTGGTAACACACTATGCCGTGAAGGACTGAAATCCTGCAGCGCCCGCAAGGTCCCCCTGCTCAAGAAAGCACATATACAGGCCCGTCTGAAGTTTGCCAATGAACATCTGAATGATTCAGAGGAGAACTGGGTGAAAGTGTTGTGGTCAGATGAGACCAAAATCGAGCTCTTTGGCATCAACTCAACTCGCCGTATTTGGAGGAGGAGGAATGCTGCCTATGACCCCAAGAACACCATCCCCACCGTCAAACATGGAGGTGGAAACATTATGCTTTGGGGGTGTTTTTCTGTTAAGGGGACAGGACAACTTCACTGCATCAAAGGGACGATGGACGGGGCCATGTACCGTCAAATCTTGGGTGAGAACCTCCTTCCCTCAGCCAGGGCATTGAAAATGGGTTGTGGATGGGTATTCCAGCATGACAATGACCCGAAACACACGGCCAAGGCAACAAAGGAGTGGCTCAAGAAGAAGCACATTAAGGTCCTGGAGTGGCCTAGCCAGTCTCCAGACCTTAATCCCAAAGAAAATCTGTGGAGGGAGCTGAAGGTTCGAGTTGCCAAACGTCAGCCTCGAAACCCTAATGACTTGGAGAAGATCTGCAAAGAGGAGTGGAACAAAATCCCTCCTGAGATGTGTGCAAACCTGATGGCCAACTACAAGAAACATTTGACCTCTGTGATTGCCAATAAGGGTTTTGCCACCAAGTACTAAGTCATGTTTTGCAGAGGGGTCAAATACTTATTTCCCTCATTAAAATGCAAATCAATATATAACATTTTTGACATGCGTTTTTCTGGATTTTTTGTTGTTATTCTGTCTCTCACTGTTCAAATAAACCTACCATTAAAATTATAGACTGATCATGTATTTGTCAGTGGGCAAACGTACAAAATCAGCAGGGGATCAAATACACTTTTTTCCCTCACTGTAGTTAATTAGACACTTCTGTTTTCTCTCACTGTGTTATTATCATAGATCAGCGACACATACCCTTCTGCCCATGTCTCCAAACATTCTGAAATATGCAATTATGATACCACAGCAAAGCACAACACAGGGAGAGACATTGTTGGAGGGTTGGGGTTAGTTTGGGTTAGTGTTAGCCGTCCCCCCTTCTTCTCAGGGACACACTGTCAAATTCAAAATGGTACCATTAGAGAGGTGTGGCTCCTTTGAGTGTTCCACTACTGAACAAGCTGGCTAACAGTACAGTACTACACAGCACCACATCCACCTGTAGTGGGAGGTACCTACATAAAGTATTGCATCTTCTCTCCTCACCTCCTTCTCAAAACTCATTGGAGATTCTAGGTTCTCCTCCAATCCGTTTCGAGAAGGAGGGGAGGAGAGGATGCAAGGAATCGAGGAAATATGTTTGAGATTCACCCTATGTCCTTATTGTTGACCTCTAACCCCTCTGTCATGGTGACCTCTAAACCCCTGTGTCGTCCTCCTCCACAGTGAACAGAGTATCTGCCAAGCCCGCGCCTCAGTCATGGTGACCTCTAAACCCCTATGTCGTCCTCCTCCACAGTGAACAGAGTATCTGCCAAGCCCGCGCCTCTGTCATGGTGACCTCTAAACCCCTGTGTCGTCCTCCTCCACAGTGAACAGAGTATCTGCCAAGCCCGCGCCTCTGTCATGGTGACCTCTAAACCCCTGTGTCGTCCTCCTCCACAGTGAACAGAGTATCTGCCAAGCCCGCGCCTCTGTCATGGTGACCTCTAAACCCCTGTGTCGTCCTCCTCCACAGTGAACAGAGTATCTGCCAAGCCCGCGCCTCTGTCATGGTGTATGATGATGCCAGTAAGTGGTGTATGATGATGCCAGTAAGAAGTGGGTTCCAATCAAGCCGGGCCAGCAGGGCTTCAGCCGGATCAACATCTACCACAACACGGCCAACAACACCTTCCGCGTGGTCGGGGTCAAACTACAGGACCAGCAGGTACACATACACCCCAACTGCCATTGTCTGAGGGAATTTGTCTGTTCTAGTAATGTTAGTAATTTCTATGGACCTACAAATCTGATGTAGATCTGGTGGAAGACTAGTCACAATGCAAGCCATTACATCTCCATCACACACACTGGCTTTAGTTATAGAGATCATCTCCATCACACACACTGGCTTTAGTTATAGAGATCATCTCCATCACACACACTGGCTTTAGTTATAGAGATCATCTCCATCACACACACTGGCTTTAGTTATAGAGATCATCTCCATCACACACACTGGCTTTAGTTATAGAGATCATCTCCATCACACACACTGGCTTTAGTTATAGAGATCATCTCCATCACACACACTGGCTTTAGTTATAGAGATCATCTCCATCACACACACTGGCTTTAGTTATAGAGATCATCTCCATCACACACACTGGCTTTAGTTATAGAGATCATCTCCATCACACACACTGGCTTTAGTTATAGAGATCATCTCCATCACACACACTGGCTTTAGTTATAGAGATCATCTCCATCACACACACTGGCTTTAGTTATAGAGATCATCTCCATCACACACACTGGCTTTAGTTATAGAGATCATCTCCATCACACACACTGGCTTTAGTTATAGAGATCATCTCCATCACACACACTGGCTTTAGTTATAGAGATCATCTCCATCACACACACTGGCTTTAGTTATAGAGATCATCTCCATCACACACACTGGCTTTAGTTATAGAGATCATCTCCATCACACACACTGGCTTTAGTTATAGAGATCATCTCCATCACACACACTGGCTTTAGTTATAGAGATCATCTCCATCACACACACTGGCTTTAGTTATAGAGATCATCTCCATCACACACACTGGCTGTAGTTATAGAGATCATCTCCATCACACACTGGCTTTAGTTATAGAGATCATCTCCATCACACACACTGGCTTTAGTTATAGAGATCAACTCCATCACACACTGGCTTTAGTTATAGAGATCATCTCCATCACACACACTGGCTTTAGTTATAGAGATCATCTCCATCACACACACTGGCTTTAGTTATAGAGATCATCTCCATCACACACACTGGCTTTAGTTATAGAGATCATCTCCATCACACACACTGGCTTTAGTTATAGAGATCATCTCCATCACACACACTGGCTTTAGTTATAGAGATCATCTCCATCACACACACTGGCTTTAGTTATAGAGATCATCTCCATCACACACACTGGCTTTAGTTATAGAGATCATCTCCATCACACACACTGGCTTTAGTTATAGAGATCATCTCCATCACACACACTGGCTTTAGTTATAGAGATCATCTCCATCACACACACTGGCTTTAGTTATAGAGATCATCTCCATCACACACACTGGCTTTAGTTATAGAGATCATCTCCATCACACACTGGCTTTAGTTATAGAGATCATCTCCATCACACACATTAGTTACTAGTTATCTCTATAGTTTGCAAGACATAGTTATCTCTATAGTTATGCAAGACATACAGTACCAGTCAAAAGTTTGGACACACCTACTCATTCAAGGGACTTTCTTATGAAATAACACATACAGAATTATTTAGTAACCAAAAAAGTGTTAAACAAATCAAAATATATGTTATATTTGATATTCTTCAAATAGCCACCCTTTGCCTTGATGACAGCTTTGCACACTCTTGGCATTCTCTCAACCAGCTTCACCTGGAATGCTTCTTCAACAACTCTTGAAGGAGTTCCCACATAGGCTTAGCACTTGTTGGCTGCTTTTCCTTCACTCTGCGGTCCAACTCATCCCAAACCATCTCAATTGGGTTGAGGTCGGGGGATTGTGGAGGCCAAGTCATCTGATGCAGCACTCCATCACTCTCCTTCTTGGTCAAATAGCCCTTACACAGCCTGGAGGTGTGTTGGGTCATTGTCCTGTTGAAAAACAAATGATAGTCCCACTAAGCCCAACCAGATGGGATGGCGTATTGCTGCAGAATGCTGTGGTAGCCATGCTGGTTAAGTGTGCCTTGAATTCTAAATAAATCACAGACAGTGTCACCAGCAAAGCACCCCCACACCATAACACCTCCTCCATGCTTTACGGTGGGAACTACACATGCGGAGATCATCCGTTCACCCACACCGCGTCTCACAAAGACACAGTGGTTTGAACCAAAAATCTCAAATTTTGACTCCAGACCAAAGGACACATTTCCACCGGTCTAATGTCCATTTCTCATGTTTTTTGGCCCAAGCAGGTCTCTTCTTCTTTTTGGTGTCCTTTAGTAGTGGTTTCTTTGCAGCAATTCGACCATGAAGGCCTGATTCACTCAGTCCCCTCTGAACAGTTGATGTTGAGATGTGTCTGTTACTTGAACTCTGTGAAGCTTTTATTTGGGCTGCAATTTCTGAGGCTGGTAACTCTAATGAACTTATCCTCTGCAGCAGAGGTAACTCTGGGTCTTCCATTCCTGTGGCGGTCCTCATGAGAGCCAGTTTCATCATAGCGCTTGATGGTTTTTGCGACTGCACTTGAAGAAACGTTCAAAGTTCTTGGAAATGTTCCGTATTGACTGACCTTCGTGTCTTAAAGTAATGATGGACTGTCGTTTCGCTTTGCTTATTTGAGCTGTTCTTGCCATAATATGGACTTGGTCTTTTACCAAATAGGGCTAACTTCTGTAGACCCTCCCTACCTTGTCACAACACAACTGATTGGCTCAAACGCATTAAGAAGGAAAGAAATTCCACAAATTAACTTTTAAGAAGGCACACCTGTTAATTGAAATGCATTCCAGGTGACTACCTCATGAAGCTGGTTGAGAGAATGCCAAGAGTGTGCAAAGCTGTCATCAAGGCAAAGGGTGGCTACTTTGAAGAATCTCACATATAACATATATTCTGATTTGTTTAACACTTTTTTGGTTACTACCTGATTCCATGTGTGTTATATTATAGTTTTGATGTCTTCACTATTATTCTACAATTTAAAAAATAAAGAAAAACCCTTGAATGAGTGTAGGTGTGTCCAAACTTGACTGGTAGTGTAGTTATCTCTATAGTTATGCAAAACATAGTTATCTCTATAGTTACAGTACATTGACCTAAGCTGACCATAGTAATTGGTGAATAATGAATGAATGAGTGATTGGCTGTCTGTCTCTCAGGTGGTGATCAACTACTCCATAGTGAAGGGGCTGAAGTATAACCAGGCCACGCCCACCTTTCACCAGTGGCGCGATGCCAGGCAGGTGTACGGCCTCAACTTCGCCAGCAAAGAGGAGGCCACCACCTTCTCCAACGCCATGATGTTCGCCCTCAACACGCTCAGCTCGCAAGACGGAGGTGGGACCCTTTCCCGTGTGGAAATAATCAGTCTGTCCATCTGTCTGCCTGTCCGTCTGCCCGTCCGTTCGTCCACCTGTCTTTTTATGTCACAGTCAGGCTTAGCTGGACTGTAGCTGAAACTGATGTATACCAATTATCAGTTAATCTCGGCACGCCAGCTACTAATTGTCAGTCGAAGTGCAGATGTTTTTATCCAGTCATTTGTGGCCAGTATAGCTCCCCTATATTTTAAGGATTGTTGTGGCCAGTATAGCTCAACGATATTTTAAGGATTGTTGGATGAACATAATATTTGGTTGAACGTGTTTAGGTTGTAATAAGAATAATCTATTTTCAGAAACGCTCTCAACCTGTTCAGTTTACACTTGGTCCAGCCAATGATGTTAGGGCTGCAGGTGCCAGTCAGCCTGGTTGCTGAGTCGATCTCCACTGAGTTCTACCTCCCTCTGCTGGACATCAAGCTCTGGAGCGAAAACACAGCCAGACATATGGCATCTCTATGGCTCTGGGTGAAAGCTTTCAGCAGTGTGTGGGAAACTGGGAATAAAAAACAAACCATAGAACCCTGCCAGACTATAAACTCAGTGACCTAAATTGTGTTCAGTAGGGCACATTGTAGCAAAACATTTAAAATTGTTATGAAACAGAAAATGAAAACAAGCATTTCTTAATAGTTCAAATAGTACCTCCCTATTTCACTTAGTTAATAAAAAAGATCTACTGAACACAACTCTAGAGCCCAGGCTGCCAGACTTGGATACGTTCAGTGGCCTGGCAATTGGTCATCTAAGCATCAAATATGAGGGCCGATTGCAGACACTCGTGACGATACACTGTATGCCGGGAAGCGACACTATCCAAACCAACCATTACAGTTAATCCTTACAACCATTACCACTACACCGCCAGGACAGACACTTGTAAAGACCTGTGTTAGAGGAGATGCATGGTGCTGTCTAGTTTATGGCAACATAAAATAGACTGTATATGAATCCTTACTCTTAAGAAATAGCACATGGGCCTCTCCTGTTACGAGTTGCTGCTACTTATAAGCTGTTGGGATGGGGAGTCCGGTGGTGGCCCCATTCCATACACGAGCCTTCCTATTGGTGCACAGCCTGGCTAAAATACCCATGGAGCTAAACTGTTTTAGACTGCCAAATCTCACATGGCACTCTCCTTTTTTTGGGGGGGAAATCTTTTGGGGAACAAGAGGGAGGTGTTGGATGTGAGCTGAGCTATGGGGCTCCACACGCAGACCCAAGGTGCTTCTTCTGTCCAGGGAACGCAGACGCAGGCATTCTACTGCTTTATACCTGCTACTGGGGTCCCATGTTGGATCACCCGGCTCGTGGCTAATGCTATTCCAGTAGCCTGGACAGGTGCCTGACTAGAAGCCTTAGTTAGTACCATACAGTAATAGCTTTGCTAAAGACACTGTAGGGACTGCAGAGAGGGTCTCACGATGAGTCTTACTCCAGAGATGTCACCGGCCACTATCAGAAGGTGCACTTCTGCGAAGATCACCCTCAGTAAGTACTGATGAATGTTCCCGTGATGATAGTTGATGCAGGAGTAGGTGATAGAGGGAGGGGGCGGGATCAGGGCTATCTATTGAACGATGGTGCAGCTGACAATGTGAGGCTGGTGGTATTGGCAACACCTCTCTCACCTCTTTCATTGTAGGGCTAAAATAGGGAGGTGGTGTTCCGGAAAATGCCTATGTTGACGTGTAAGCTTAAGCTGTATGCATTTCTGTTGACTGCAAATTAAGGTTTTCCATTCAAACACAACTGTGGCCCCAAGGGGCCCTAATGGGTCAAAGTAGCTGTTACATGTCATGTTTTGGGGCTACAGCCCCACAGGGTGTTTAGCTGTGGCTCCTGAGGTTTGAAATACTCTTTAATAGCATCATATTTAGCTCAATAACCCCCATTTAGGCAATTAAGTAATCACCATCTGAGTTAGAGAGAAAGTAGGCCTTGTTTTGTTCCTTGAGGGCTTCCATCCTTACTGTGACAGGCCTGATCAAGCCCTAGCACTCCCCTGGGGCACTACTTCTCTCACCTCACCATGGCAACAGCCAGGACCCCATATGTCAGGCCTCTGTGCTTCATCATGCACCAGCCAAGCTAATTCGGCACGTACACAACCTTCCTGTTAACGTCTGTAGATGTGTTGTGTAGCGTTCATAATAACCACTGATTGTGTTAATGGTGTTGGCTGTTGTGTCACTAATCTAAAAGCATTTAATTGTGCAGTCACTAGGCTGTGAGGCTGCAGTTGGTAAGTGGTATTGACTAGAGTGGTCCACATTGTTGTATTTTAATAGTTGATCATTTCCTTTAAAATATTAGGAAATACTTTACCTGTCCAATAATAACCTAGACCCTATCTAACATTTAGTTACTTTGTTGTGTCCGGATCTGGAAATATGTCTACCAAAAGAAAGCATAAAATTGCATATTAGCTTTGCAATGGTTTAATTTGCTGGCAAATAGTATATTAAAGTAATAGATTAGCTGCTAAGAAGGGGAGTTTAGAGGAGACGTGCAGATAACGATCAGCTGCTAAGAAGGGGAGTTTAGAGGAGACGTGCGGATAACGATCAGCTGCTAAGAAGGGGAGTTTAGAGGAGACGTGCAGATAACGATCAGCTGCTAAGAAGGGGAGTTTAGAGGAGACGTGCGGATAACGATCAGCTGCTAAGAAGGGGAGTTTAGAGGAGACGTGCGGATAACGATCAGCTGCTAAGAAGGGGAGTTTAGAGGAGACGTGCGGATAACGATCAGCTGCTAAGAAGGGGAGTTTAGAGGAGACGTGCAGATAACGATCAGCTGCTAAGAAGGGGAGTTTAGAGGAGACGTGCGGATAACGATCAGCTGCTAAGAAGGGGAGTTTAGAGGAGACGTGCAGAAAACGATCAGCTGCTAAGAAGGGGAGTTTAGAGGAGACGTGCAGATAACGATCAGCTGCTAAGAAGGGGAGTTTAGAGGAGACGTGCGGATAACGATCAGCTGCTAAGAAGGGGAGTTTAGAGGAGACGTGCGGATAACGATCAGCTGCTAAGAAGGGGAGTTTAGAGGAGACGTGCAGATAACGATCAGCTGCTAAGAAGGGGAGTTTAGAGGAGACGTGCAGATAACGATCAGCTGCTAAGAAGGGGAGTTTAGAGGAGACGTGCAGATAACGATCAGCTGCTAAGAAGGGGAGTTTAGAGGAGACGTGCAGATAACGATCAGCTGCTAAGAAGGGGAGTTTAGAGGAGACGTGCGGATAACGATCAGCTGCTAAGAAGGGGAGTTTAGAGGAGACGTGCGGATAACGATCAGCTGCTAAGAAGAGGAGTTTAGAGGAGACGTGCAGATAACGATCAGCTGCTAAGAAGGGGAGTTTAGAGGAGACGTGCAGATAACGATCAGCTGCTAAGAAGGGGAGTTTAGAGGAGACGTGCAGATAACGATCAGCTGCTAAGAAGGGGAGTTTAGAGGAGACGTGCGGATAACGATCAGCTGCTAAGAAGGGGAGTTTAGAGGAGACGTGCGGATAACGATCAGCTGCTAAGAAGGGGAGTTTAGAGGAGACGTGCGGATAACGATCAGCTGCTAAGAAGGGGAGTTTAGAGGAGACGTGCAGATAACGATCAGCTGCTAAGAAGAGGAGTTTAGAGGAGACGTGCAGATAACGATCAGCTGCTAAGAAGGGGAGTTTAGAGGATAATAATAACATATTTCCCCTTCATGAGATGATGACTGTGAGAGATGAAACATGAGACGGTTTGGGGTTGGGAATGAATCTAGTTTTAGAAAGTGTTACAGCACTATATTCCAAAACCACAGTACTTTATTCCAAAACAACTCAGCCAACAACCTCGCCTTAGTTGCTCATTGTGAATGAGATGAATTCATTATGATGTCACCAAGTTTAGAAACCCTCCAGATGGTTGGATACGGTAGGACAGAGGAATCCTCTCTGTTTCTGAGGCAGAACTCCAGTTACCCTATGAGAAAAAGACGTTGAAAAGACGTTGGTAAAAACGTATTTTTGGTTGAAAGGATGTTGAAAATACGTATTTTCAATGCCTTGCGCTGACTGGGTAAGCAGTGTCCATATAAAGATGCTCCATGTGTCCCTCATGCCGACCACACCCAGCGGAAATGACACCCAAGGGCGGTCTAGTGTTGCAAAGGGGCATCAAGGGTTTATTGGTTGGCATTCCTGATATGCAATACGTGGTCTCCCAGATGGCCTTTTATAACAGGCGTCTCTCAGAATAGGCTCTCCTCCTCAGTTAGCTGGGGCACTAGAGTATGTCTCACAGTCACCCCTTCACACACACCTCTGTGCAGCACCCCAGTGACGTCAAGGTACGTCATAAAGACGTCATATTTTGGTTGTTATGTGGTCAGTAAAAATATGTTAAAAAAACGTCTAGTATACCTTACCATGATGGCATAATGACAGTTTTGTCTGCTGGGTTGGGGGTTTCTGCACCGGGCCATTGTCTCCATGTACTTTATTTGTTGATCCTGTTGTTGTTGAATATCTCTTGACAAAGACTGGTGAAGTTAGACGTTGTTCCAATGGAAATGAGGAATATTACATTCCATCCAATCTGGTTCAGGATTGGCGATCAAGGATGGTTTGGTTCATGCATTTGTTGTGTTGAATGCAGAATGCACTGTAGGAGCTGTACACAGATGTGGGAAGGAGGGGAGGGCAGGTCAGGTCTATTCTGGTCTACAGTCTGCTGGCCCTGTTTTGTTGCGGTTTCCTGTGGAAATGCCTGTGGTTTGCATCAATCATGCTGTGGGAGAAAAAAAACCACAGTGTGTTTCTCTAGGCAGAAGCGTAGAACCTCATGTGATGCCTGGTGTGGTTCCCACCCCGCATAGCCTGGTCCCAGATCTGCTTGTGCTGGATAGCCAACTATGGTCATCATGCCAATGACTACAAAGGAGTTGACAAGACAGTACAAACAGATCTGGGAAACACCATGCTAACGTCTAGTGCTAATGCTATAAACACCGTGCTAATGTCTAGTGCTAATGCTATAAACACCGTGCTAACGTCTAGTGCTAATGCTATAAACACCGTGCTAATGTCTAGTGCTAATGCAATAAACACAGTGCTAATGTCTAGTGCTAATGCTATAAACACCGTGCTAATGTCTAGTGCTAATGCAATAAACACCGTGCTAATGTCTAGTGCTAATGCAATAAACACCGTTCTAATGTCTAGTGCTAATGCAATAAACACCGTGCTAATGTCTAGTGCTAATGCTATAAACACCGTGCTAACGTCTAGTGCTAATGCTATAAACACCGTGCTAATGCTAAAATCTGAATGTATACAAACAAGACATGCCGTGGCTAATCGAGTGTGTAGCTCAGGAGAATCTAGAGGAGAGGAGAGCGTGAGGACACACAGCAGCAGCCAGAGGGGGGGACAGGGGGAGGGACACGCTTCGCTTGTGAGATGACACATGCCATTTGACCCAGCATGCAATTTATGGAATTAACTGGCTCTCTGTCAAAGCCCCTGCCTGCATTTGAGGCGGTTATTTTGGATGTTAGGTCACATGGTCATTATTTTTGCTACGTTCAACTACTGCGCTTTTCTTTGATACCCTTTTGTAGCTGCCAAAGTAAAAGGCAGCCATAGATGTAGCTAAGTGAGCAATAGTGGTTTCTTGTTAAACTAAATTGACAAGGCTCACTACGTGTCTGTGAGCACATCGTCGCGGTCTGATGAAAACCTCTCATCTCCAAAACTGGAAATGGAAAAGAATAACGGCCATATTTTCCCATTAACAAACATACAATTATGATACTTCAGTAGATATTTTAGATATATTTACTTGGTCCTAGAGTCATGAAATGTTCACAGTGCATTAAGGGGAGTTACTACTTTCAATACAAGTAATAAAAAATAAAAAAATCTTTAAATAAAGGTTTTCATCAGCCAGCAACGACATACTGTACAAATATGAATGTTATAAAAAAAATACCACCACGGGCAAAATAGACACTGCTACCGAAGTCTATTTAACAGATAACAGCATATACTTGAATAGTGTGGTGAGGGGGTGCATGAAACATGAAAGTTGTGGTGACTAACGCTAGTGGCGAACCAGGCCTGTGCATCATCATGTACAGTGCCCTCCGTAATTATTGGGACAGTGAAGCATTTTTTCTTATTTTGGCTCTTTACTCCAAAACAATGACTACGAGGTTAAAGTGCAGACGGTCAGCTTTAATATGAGGGTATTTTCATCCATATTGGTTGAACCAATTAGAAATTAAGACTTTTTTTATTTTACATTGTCCCCCCCCCCATTTTAGGAGACCAAAAGTATTGGGACAAATTCACTTATATGTGTATTAAAGCAGTAAAAAGTGTAGTATTTGGACCCATATTCATAGCACGCAATGACTACATCAAGGTTGTGACTCTACCAATTTGTTGGATGCATTTGCTGTTCATTTTGGTTGTGTTGCAGATTATTTTGTACCCAATAGAAATTAATGGTAAATAATGTATTGTGTCACTTTTATTGTAAATAAGAATAGAATGTGCTTCTAAACACTTCTACAATAATGTAACAACAGAAAATACATCCAACAAATTTGTAGTCACAAGCTTAATGTAGTTATTGCTTGCTATGAATATGGATACTAAACGTTTTACTACTTTAATACACATACTGTATAAGTGGATTTGTCCCAATACTTTTGACCCCCTAAAATCTGGGGACTATGTACAAAAAGTGCTGTCATTTCTAAATGGTTCACTCGATATGGATGAAAATACCGTAAAATGAAAGCCGACCGTCTGCACAACCTCATAGTCATTGTTATGGAGTAAAGAGCCAAAATAAGAAAAAATGCTTCACTGTCCCAATAATTACAGAGGGCACTGGTATTGTTATACTGTATGTAGCCTCAGTCATATTTAGCATGTTGAATGTACCTCTACTACTGCAGGGGAGGGTGTGGCATATGAAAAAACTATTCACAAACACCAAAGATATAGGTCATTTCATACCTAGCTAAATACGTTCACCTGTTTCTGTTCCCCACCTCAGGCCCTGCTGTCCAACGCCAAAATGGGCCCTCCTCAGACGACCCCGATGCACAGAGGAGGTAAGAACATCCAACCTTCAGAAAGACACCAAATAGTGATATAAATCAAGCTCAGTGTACAGTAGAACACACGGTAGAACACACGGTAGAACACACAGTAGAACACACAGTAGAACACACAGCAGAACACACAGCAGAACACACAGCAGAACACACAGTAGAACACACAGTAGAACACACAGCAGAACACACAGCAGAACACACAGTAGAACACACAGCAGAACACACGGCAGAACACACGGTAGAACACACGGTAGAACACACGGTAGAACACACGGTAGAACACACGGCAGAACACACGGTAGAACACACAGTAGAACACACAGCAGAACACACAGCAGAACACACAGTAGAACCCACAGCAGAACACACAGCAGAACACACAGCAGAACACACAGTAGAACACACAGCAGAACACACAGCAGAACACACAGTAGAACACACAGCAGAACACACAGCAGAACACACAGCAGAACACACAGCAGAACACACAGTAGAACACACAGTAGAACACACAGTAGAACACACAGCAGAACACACAGTAGAACACACGGCAGAACACACGGTAGAACACACGGTAGAACACACGGTAGAACACACGGTAGAACACACGGTAGAACACACAGTAGAACACACAGCAGAACACACAGTAGAACACACAGCAGAACACACAGTAGAACACACAGCAGAACACACAGCAGAACACACAGTAGAACACACAGTAGAACACACAGCAGAACACACAGTAGAACACACAGTAGAACACACAGTAGAACACACAGTAGAACACACAGCAGAACACACAGTAGAACACACAGCAGAACACACAGCAGAACACACAGCAGAACACACAGCAGAACACACAGTAGAACACACAGTAGAACACACAGCAGAACACACAGCAGAACACACAGCAGAACACACAGTAGAACACACAGTAGAACACACAGTAGAACACACAGCAGAACACACAGCAGAACACACAGTAGAACACACAGCAGAACACACGGCAGAACACACAGTAGAACACACAGCAGAACACACAGCAGAACACACAGTAGAACACACAGTAGAACACACAGTAGAACACACAGCAGAACACACAGTAGAACACACAGTAGAACACACGGTAGATAAAGAACTGGTTTGTAAAAGAGCATCCAAAGTATCTCAAACCAGTGACTTCAAGTCTGGTAAAACTTGCTAGAATCCATCATCAAACGTGTTCCCTTATTTAATTTGTCTGAAAGTAGTTTGTTTGAGGGTACAAAACACATCAGGCCTACCACATATCCCCTACCACATATCCCTTACCACATCAGGCCTACCACATATCCCCTACCACATATCCCTTACCACATCAGGCCTACCACATATCCCCTACCACATATCCCTTACCACATCAGGCCTACCACATATCCCCTACCACATATCCCTTACCACATCAGGCCTACCACATATCCCCTACCACATATCCCTTACCACATCAGGCCTACCACATATCCCCTACCACATCAGGCCTACCACATATCCCTTACCACATCAACCACATCAGGCCTACCACATATCCCCTACAACATAACCCTTACCACATCAGACCTACCACGTATCCCCTACCGCATCAGGCCTACCACATATTCCATACCACATCAGGCCTAACACATATCCCAAACCATATCAGGCCTATCACATATCCCATACCACATCTGTAGCCATGAAGTGCTTTGAAAGGCTGGTCATGGCTCACATCAACACCATTATCCCAGAAACTCTACACCCACTCCAATTTGCATACCGCCCCAACAGATCCACAGATGATGCAATCTCTATTGCACTCCACACTGCCCTTTCCCACCTGGACAAGAGGAACACCTACGTGAGAATGCTATTAATTGACTACAGCTCAGCATTCAACACCATAGTGCCCTCAAAGCTCATCACTAAGCTAAGGACCCTGGGACTAAACACCTCCCTCTGCAACTGGATCCTGGACTTCCTGACGGGCCGCCCCCAGGTGGGAAGGGTAGGGGACAACACATCTGCCACGCTGATCCTCAACACGGGGGCCCCTCAGGGGTGCGTGCTCAGTCCCCTCCTGTACTCCCTGTTCACCCATGACTGCATGGCCAGGCACGACTCCAACACCATCATTAAGTTTGCCGATGACACAACAGTGGTAGGCCTGATCACCGACAGCGATGAGACAGCCTATAGGGAGGAGGTCAGAGACCTGGCTGTGTGGTGCCAGGACAACAACCTCTCCCTCAATGTGATCAAGACAAAGGGGATGATTGTGGACTACAGGAAAAAAAAGAGCACTGAGCACACCCCCATTCTCATCAACGGGGCTGTAGTGGAACAGGTTGAGAGCTTCAAGTTCCTTGGTGTCCACATCACCAACAAACTATCATGGTCCAAACACACCAAGACAGTCGTGAAGAGGGCACGACAAAGCCTATTCGCCCTCAGGAGACTGAAAAGATTTGGCATGGGTCCTCAGATCCTCAAAAAGTTCAACAGCTGCACCATCAAGAGCATCCTGACTGGTTGCATCACCGCCTGGTATGGCAACTGCTTGGCCTCTGACCGCAAGGCACTACAGAGGGTAGTGCGTACGGCCCAGTACATCACTGGGGCCAAGCTTCCTGCCATCCAGGACCTCTATACCAGGCGGTGTCAGAGGAAGGCCCTAAAAATTGTCAAAGACTCCAGCCACCCTAGTCATAGACTGTTCTCTCTGCTACCGCACGGCAAGCGGTACCGGAGCGCCAAGTCTAGGTCCAAAAGGCTTCTTAACAGCTTTTACCCCCAAGCCATTAGACTCCTGAACAGCTAATCATGGCTACCCGGACTATTTGCATTGTTCCCCCCACCCCATCCTACCCCACCCCCTTTTTTACGCTGCTGCTACTACGTTTATTATCTATGCATAGTCACTTTAACTCTACCCACATGTACATATTACTGTGACGAGTACTGAGGATACGAAGAGGCAGGACGCAGACGCAGGAATCAACAATGTAAAGGTTTCCTTAACACTGAGCAAGAGAACAACAAAGAGCGAGTACACGACATGACACTAACAATCACACAACACAACGCTGAACAGTCCAGGGCTGTATAGGGGTAGTGATGAGATGATGAGGTGCAGGTGCGCTGGAGGTGATTAGGGTGCGTTGGGTTTCCATTCCGGTGTTGCCGAGGTAGTGCGCTCAGACCGGTAGCTGTGCCCACGCACATTGACTCTGTACCGGTACCCCCCTGTATATAGCCTCCCTACTGTTATTTTATTTTACTGCTGCTCTTTAATTATTTGTCATTTTAATTTGTATATCTATTTTTTTACTTAACATGATCAATGAGTTAGCAGGATCAACGAGTTAGCCAGCTAACTTTGATGAACATTCAGAAATAAAAATAGTTTCTGGTTCATTAATGAATCTAGACTTGAATATTGGTTGTTTGTTGAAACAATTGAATCAATCCATTGTAGGACATATATTCCTAAAACATGTGAAGTTATTTCTGAACAGTGAAGCATGTTAGCTGGCTAACTCATTGATCCTGCTTTGTAGTATGCCCCTCTGGCTTAATATTTGTTTACCCTTTTTTATAAGTGGAGCCAGTACTCAAGCAGTAGAAAATTAGAGGCAATGTCAAGCAGCAATGTATTCATGGGCACAGATTGAAAGGCTGGCTATAGGGAGAGGCTAAAACATGTGTCTGTGCCCTCTTTGTATCTGCAGACAAATGATGGAGCCGCATCCGATGCAGGGAGTGGCCCACAAAGAGAGGGAGCGACGGACGTCTGGCTCGGGTAAGGCCTGCCGACAAACACACCTACTGTGGACAAACACACCTACTGTGGACAAACACACCTACTGTGGACAAACACACCTACTGTGGACAAACACTATCATGTCAGGCAAGGCAGGGTCTGTCAACACACAAGCCACAATACGTTTCGCCCACGTCAATACACCATCTCACAGATAACGTCTATTCTCTCCATGGGGATAGCATGGTAATCATGGTAACCAAATAGCCCAGTGTAGCGCATGTTGGTTGTGTTCATTAGGCTCCAAATGGAAGAAAAACTGACTGAAACAGGGAGGGACTACCTGAACTTGGCCAATAAGATACGCTCATGATTGTTTTCGGCTGCAAAGCGTTTTGCTACAGTGTGCCCTAATGACTACGACCATAGATATAGCGTTACCTCGGACACATCTGTGTTTGTGTTGAATCCCCCTCCCTCCTGCCCTCCGTTTACTCATGCTTATCCATACACAAACATCAACATTCCCCAGGGCCATAGAGACACTCATTCTGCCAGCGCGTTACCGGCAGCTGGGGGACAATGTGACAGAGAGTTTGGTCATGTTGGGCCATAGAGACACTCATTCTGCCAGTGCGTTACCGGCAGCTGGGGGACAATGTGACAGAGAGTTTGGTCATGTTGGGCCATAGAGACACTCATTCTGCCAGCGCGTTACCGGCAGCTGGGGGACAATGTGACAGAGAGTTTGGTCATGTTGGGCCATAGAGACACTCATTCTGCCAGCGCGTTACCGGCAGCTGGGGGACAATGTGACAGAGAGTTTGGTCATGTTGGGCCATAGAGACACTCATTCTGCCAGCGCGTTACCGGCAGCTGGGGGACAATGTGACAGAGAGTTTGGTCATGTTGGGCCATAGAGACACTCATTCTGCCAGCGCGTTACCGGCAGCTGGGGGACAATGTGACAGAGAGTTTGGTCATGTTGGGCCATAGAGACACTCATTCTGCCAGCGCGTTACCGGCAGCTGGGGGACAATGTGACAGAGAGTTTGGTCATGTTGGGCCATAGAGACACTCATTCTGCCAGCGCGTTACCGGCAGCTGGGGGACAATGTGACAGAGAGTTTGGTCATGTTGGGCCATAGAGACACTCATTCTGCCAGCACGTTACCGGCAGCTGGGTGACAATGTGACAGAGAGTTTGGTCATGTTGCATTCTGCTTCTTTTTCTTCTCTGTGATTGTGTTCTCCGTTTGTGATTTATCATCTTTGCTTGGTTTCTCATTATTCTCTCTCTTTTTTTTTCATTTGTCTTCCACCCCCCCTTCCTCCTCTGTGGTGTCCCCCCCCCCTCCTCCTCTGTGGTGTCCCCCCCCCCCTCCTCCTCTGTGGTGTCCCCCCCCCCTCCTCCTCTGTGGTGTCCCCCCCCCTCCTCCTCTGTGGTGCCCCCCCCCCTTTCCTCCTCTGTGGTGTCCCCCCCCCTTCCTCCTCTGTGGTGTCCCCCCCCCCTCCTCCTCTGTGGTGTCCCCCCCCCTTCCTCCTCTGTGGTGTCCCCCCCCCTTCCTCCTCTGTGGTGTCCCCCCCTCCTCCTCCTCTGTGGTGTCCCCCCCCCCCTCCTCCTCTGTGGTGTCCCCCCCCCTTCCTCCTCTGTGGTGTCCCCCCCCCTTCCTCCTCCTCTGTGGTGTCCCCCCCCCCCTTCCTCCTCTGTGGTGTCCCCCCCCCCCCTCCTCCTCTGTGGTGTCCCCCCCCCTTCCTCCTCTGTGGTGTCCCCCCCCCCTTCCTCCTCTGTGGTGTCCCCCCCTCCTCCTCCTCTGTGGTGCCCCCCCCCCCTTTCCTCCTCTGTGGTGTCCACCCCCCCTCCTCCTCTGTGGTGTCCCCCCCCCCCCCCCCTCCTCCTCTGTGGTGTCCCCCCCCCTCCTCCTCTGTGGTGTCCCCCCCCCCTCCTCCTCTGTGGTGTCCCCCCCCCTCCTCCTCTGTGGTGTCCCCCCCCCCTCCTCCTCTGTGGTGTCCCCCCCCCTTCCTCCTCTGTGGTGTCCCCCCCCCTTCCTCCTCTGTGGTGTCCCCCCCCCTTCCTCCTCTGTGGTGTCCCCCCCTTCCTCCTCTGTGGTGTCCCCCCCTTCCTCCTCTGTGGTGTCCCCCCCCCCTCCTCCTCCTCCTCTGTGGTGTCCCCCCCCCCTCCTCCTCCTCCTCCTCTGTGGTGCCCCCCCCTCCTCCCTCCTCCCTCCTCTGTGGTGTTCCCCCCCTCCTCCTCCTCTGTGGTGCCCCCCCCCTCCACCTCCTCTGTGGTGTCCCTCCTCCTCCTCCTCCTCCTCCTCCCCCTCCTCTGTGGTGTCCCCCCCTCCCCCCTCCTCCTCCTCCTCTGTGGTGTTCCCCCCCCCACCTCTTCCTCTTCCTCCTCCTCTGTGGTGTTCCCCCCCCTCCTCCTCCTCCTCTGTGGTGTTCCCCCCCCCCCCCCTCCTCCTCCTCTGTGGTGTTCCCCCCCTCCCCCTCCTCTGTGATGTCCCCCCCTCCTCCTCCTCTGTGGTGTTCTTCCCCCCCTCCTCTGTGGTGTCCCCCCCCCCCCTCCTCTGTGGTGTCCCCCCCTCCTCCTCCTCTGTGGTGTTCCCCCCCTCCTCCCTCCTCCCTCCTCTGTGGTGTTCCCCCCCTCCTCCTCCTCTGTGGTGCCCCCCCCCTCCTCCTCCTCTGTGGTGTTCCCCCCTCCTCTTCCTCTGTGGTGTTCCCCCCCCCTCTTCCTCTGTGCTGTCCCCCCACCTCCTCTGTGGTGTCCCTCCTCCTCCTCCTCCTCCTCCCCCTCCTCTGTGGTGTCCCCCCCTCCCCCCTCCTCCTCCTCCTCTGTGGTGTTCCCCCCCTCCCCCTCCTCTGTGATGTCCCCCCCTCCTCCTCCTCTGTGGTGTTCTTCCCCCCTCCTCCTCTGTGGTGTCCCCCCCCCCCCTCCTCTGTGGTGTCCCCCCCCCCCTCCTCTGTGGTGTCCCCCCCTCCCCCCTCCTCCTCCTCTGTGGTGTTCTTCCCCCCTCCTCCTCTGTGGTGTGTTATAGTTGTTTCCACCCTCCAGTATAAGGTGTCCTCCCCCCCCTCTCACCCCTCTAACACCCCTCCTGAGTATAGACACTACCGGGCCGCCACACTGCCGCCCTCCTACGCCCGAGTGGCCTCCAACTCCTCCCCTTCCTCCCAGGAGAGAGAGGTGGCGGGCGGACGGGCTGGTGACAACTCCGCCCAGCTCTCCACCTCCCTGGCCTCGGCCCTCTCCCCTGTCCATTCAGGGGTGCCCACGGCCCTGACCCGGCAGGTGCGCCAGATCCCCCTCTCTCCCCCCACGGCGCGGGCCCTCCACCAGGGTGACCCCCGGCAGGACCCTGTGCTGCCCCCCAAACACAGCACCTGGTCCGCCTCCCATGCCCACATTTACGGCCCCGTGCCCTCCACGCCCCCCGTGGTGGGCATGATGCCCGTGCACATGCCCCCCGTGCCCCAGCCTGTCCTCCCAGTGGCCCTCCCTCTGCCGCCCCGCCAAAGCCGGGTCAAGCTCCACCACCTGGACCTGGCCGGCCAACCCCACATCCCGCCCCACCACCCCCACGCCAATGGCCTATCAGAGGATTATTATGACCTCGCTCAGCAGCAGCAGCAACAGCAGCAGCTAGGTTACTGTGAGGCTACTTCCTTGCCCCCTCTGATTGGTCAGTCTGCCCAGGGCCCCGTCCCTGTCTCCTCCAACCAACCCCAGTACCCCTCCTCCTTCCACCACCCCCAGGCCGCGCCCCCACCACCACCAGCAGCCCAATTCTTTCCCCCCTCATACACCACAGCCCCATCAGAGGGGGGCTCACCCAAGCAGACGCCCTCTCCCAACTCTCAGGCTGCCACGGCCAGCTGCAGTAAGTACATGCAGAGCTCAAAGAGACAGGCACTTGGACAACTAGTGGGGACTCCACTGGCTTATGTGGATGGAAGTATATACCTATTATGAATCCAATAACAGTCCCCAGATTCAGCCATCTGCTACAATAACAGTCCCCATATACAGCCATCTGCTACAATAACAGTCCCCATATTCAGCCATCTGCTACTGTACTTTTGCTTTTTGATTCACTTTAAATCCAATTGCTCTTATCTGAGGACTATTTATTCAAATCAGAGCTTGCCAGCAGTGTTAGCCAATGAGGAGTATGATGTCACCTGATGTGAACCTATGCTGTCTATTGGTTTCCTCCCAGGTCCGGTTTCTCTCCCCACCATGCTCGCTGTGGCCCCACCGGTGGCCCCACCCATGCCTATGGCCCCCCCTGCCCCTATGGCACCCATGGCCCCCCCTCCTCCACCGGGCCCCCCGCCTCCGGCCACGGTGCCACCGCCCATGCCCCCCCCACTACCGGTTGGTGGAGGGCCCGGGGGGCCTCCGATAGAGGGGGCAGGGAACGAGCTAGCGCAGCCACTCTCAGGACTGGCTGCCGCCCTGGCTGGAGCCAAACTCCGCAAAGTTGCAAGGGTTAGTATCTCAGCTTAGACTCAGATCGTGGTGAGTAGAAAGAAAACGTTTTGAAACAGGGAGGTACTATCTGAACATTTCCAATAAGAAACATTCTTCTACAACGTTTCCCTTTCCAATACGTTTTAAAATGTTTTGCTATGGTGTGCCCCACTGAACAAGACCATTCACACCTATGTGGAAACTGCTTGGACATTCATACCATTGCATATACACATTGCCTGTTGGTTGACTTCTATGAGATGGAACTCATATGGTGGCCATTGTTGTGTCCTCAGGATGAGAACAGTCCGCCAGGAACAGGTGGAGCCAAGAACGACGGCAACCGCTCCAGTGGAGGTAGTGGTGGTGGAGGGGAGGGGCTGATGCAGGAAATGAACGCCCTTCTAGCACGCAGGTGAGAGGAACACAACTGTGTGTGAAAGAACGATGAATCAAATTTAATTGAATTGAAAATCCCTATTCTGGGCCTCCCGAGTGGTGCAGCGGTCTAAGGCACTGCATCGCAGTGCTAGAGGCGTTACTACAGACCCGGGTTCATTCCCGGACTGTGCCACAACCGGCCGTTGCCGGGAGTCCCATAGGACAGTGCACAATTGGCCCAGCATCGTCCGGGTTAGGGGAGGGTTTGGCCAGTGTATCATTTTGATAAAGAATATTCTGGAGTTGAACATTTTTCATTGAAGATCATCACAAAAAAAGGTATTCCTTGATGTGAATGTAAGTAGATAGACTACTAGCCTGTGAAATACCCCGAGTGATTTGCAACATGACTGAAGTTGTCTTTTCCATTAGCTCTGGATCGTCTCTAATTGCCTGAATTTACTTTTCCTGCAGACGGAAAGCCTCCGAGAAACCTGAAGAGGTAATTCACTTGATCTTATTTGAAAAATATCAATTATAAATTCAACAGGGTGGGTCTATCCAGCAACAATAATTGCATTCAATCAATCAATCTAAAGATGATTGCACACACACACACACACACACACACACACACACACACACACACACACACACACACACACACACATCATCCATTTTCATTTTCCATTACAGGAGGATCCCAAGCCAGGGCAGAACTCCACAGGTAAACACACTCTTGCCTCCACATTTTCTGACCATTATCTTTGTTATTGGCTGCATTGAGCCAGGGTGCTTTATAAAATGATTATCTTATAATTGTGATGCTCTCTCTCTATAGATGCAGGGAAGAATCCATGGGACCGAGCCAACTCTGTAGACAAGGCCTCACTGGTATCAAGGTTAGCGCCATCCGTTTCATAGAGGCTCCCAAACCTTTTAAAAAGATCTAGGCCTGGGGGGGGGGGAACCCCAATAGCAATGGCCATTCGGTGAGAAGATAAAGGCTTAGCAAATGAATCATGGACATCGTTAAATACACAGATACACTAAAATATGTGGGTGTGGTTTATCAGCTTATTCTGTGGTAAACAGTAACCGTGGGAGTGTTTGCTTATTGCATTGAGGAAGCTTGTGATATCAGTAAATGTAAACAGCCCTATGGCAGCAGTAAATTAGCTGGAGAAAACATGACTTTATCTACTGTCTATTTTATATATAAAAAGGTCTACTTTATCTACTGTCTATTTTGGGTAAATCTAGGTAATTTACTCTGAAAGTTCTAACAAATGTATATTTATCGATGATTTAAAATCATCCCTAATGTTTTTGATGTTGTTTTGCAGGGTGCGACCAGTGGGCTGCACTAGTGAGGGAGATCTAGACTTTGACAGGATGAAGCAGGTATGAAACTCATTCCAAAACTGTTCTTCAAATTGTTCAATGGAAGAAAAGTATTGTGGAAGAAATGTAAAAAGTATTTTTTAACCCCACAGGAAATCTTGGATGAAGTTGTACGTGAATTGCAGAAGGTGAAAGATGAGATCATTAATGGTAGGGGACACAGAGTGTTAATGCATTGTGTTATGTTACTCATAAAAAGGCACGCGCAGCATCAGTGAGCAATTAACCTGCAAACCAACTAAGGCCATTCTTATTCATTCTTATTCATCCACTTTCTATAGTCCAATTCAGTTTCTGTTACAGCAAACAAAGGTCTCCTAATTAAGTATGTCCTGAGAGGATGCTAGCTATACAGTTCACCTGTTTACTAATTCATAGTAATCCCCATTCCTTTTGAAATAGACAAAGGTTCAGTGATAATGCTGTCCCCCATCCTCTACCCAACACACACACACACACACACACGCACACGCACACGCACACGCACACACACGCGCGCGCACACACACGCGCGCGGCAACATTTTCTCCATTTTGTCTTCTCTTTCAGCCATTAGACAAGAAATTGGTCGAATCCATACCTCTTAATCTGTGGACAGCAGGATGTGCTGGAAGTACGAAGGATAAGAAGATGTGGTCGGAAGGAATGTTCTCAACGTTTCTGTGACGCTATGAAAATATTGCTGTGACGCTGCAGAAAGGTTGAGCCAACATTGAGTCTGCTGTGCAGAACGGAGAGGTGGAGAAAAAAAAAAAAAGTCAGAGAAAGAAAGAGAATGAGAGAGAAAAGATTGGTTAAATCAACAAAGGATGTGCAGACGGAAGGATGTGCGGACGGAAGGATGGACGGACGGAAGGATGGACGGACGCTTGCACCGTTTTCCGTTTTTTTCCTCTGTGCATTTCGAGACTCAGTCCAGCTCTCAGTCTGTTCGAAGTCTTACAAAATAAAATATTTTTGTTTTCTAAGTTACTGTTTTATTTTATTTTATTAATTTTATTTTTTAAACTGTGATTATTTTATTATTTGTACTATTATAGAGAGAGAGAGACAAAAGGCAAAACTGTTGTTCTACATTGGTGGGTCCTGGAGGAAACTTGTACACCAATTACATTACATCAGCCTTTTATATTTTATATGATTTACTTTACCCTTGGGTGTTTGACCAGCACATATGGCACATACTGTGCTTTAGTCACCTGACCTCAGTTTTTAAAAAGCTTTTTATCTATTTACCAGTAACAGGGCAGTGTTCATTGGGCCCGAAATGGAAGAAAACTGATAAACAGGGAGGGACTACCTGGACCTGTCCAATAAGAAATACACATTTCCATTCTCCATTGCAAATGGTTTTGAAAATATTTTCCATTTTGTGCCATAATGAACACAATCCCGGTGTATGAAATCACTGTAATTTGGGGATCATTCACAAAACGTACCCACAACTGTAAATTCACCACCTATGTTTTCCCAAAATAGATGAAATGATCCCTTGGCTGTCCCTACGAAACCCAGAGGAACTATACAGTAGAGTCTATATCTGAGGTGTCAAACGAGGTCCGGAGGACCGCACTGAAAATTGGTTAAATTTCCTTGCTGTCAAAATTTGCTAAAAAAAAGGGTCTATCCATCGTTTTGGGAATTTGATGCTCACTGACTGTCTAGCTTTCATTTTAGGTGATTATTAGCGAGTTGGACACAGTCAAGAAACTGTATGAATGTAGGTCCATTTTCATTTTTACACAGTTTGGTTTTAGTCATTTTAAAGTATATTGAGTTGGCCCCCCCAAAAAAAAAAAAATTGCAAACAAATTATTTGTTTTAACTCAAACCACCCACGGGCCAGATCGGACCCCCTCATGGGATTGGAACCCCTATGTTTGACACCCCTGGTATATATGGTTTGGTCCGGTGTATTAACCATGCATGAATCTAATCTTTATGAATTTTTTTATTGGGTTTCAAAAATGGTGGTACATTTACAATGGTGGTTAGTTTTTGTGAATATCTACCTTGCTATTTAAAGTAACTGTCCAGTGTTTCCAGATTGATTAAATATTACCTATAATGAATTACAATATGAGTGAAATACTTAAATTACAATCTTTTGGAAGGAAAGGCATGTTAAAAAGCAGCTTTTCTATATTGAAAGGTGTGGGCATACCCCCAACAGAATGGTGTGGGCATATACTGGTCATTAAAAATATTCATGCGAGTAGACTGCTGATTGGCCAGCTCAGCCAATGAGGCAGGGTGACATCATTCGCTATGAGGAAATAGCAAGCATTTCTGAATCGGTCTGTTTGAGATACAAGTTTGAGGTGGGGTTTTGAAGTGTTTTTTTTCTCCAATTTATGCTTTGGCCACAAAGACGAGTATAGGATGAGTCATCAACATTATTTGGATATGATTTAACAGAATATGAAGTTTTTTAAAAGTGACATTTTCACTGGACAGTTACTTTAAGTTTGAACTTGAATTTGATATGTGAAAATGGGAGTCAGTTGCTCTTGCAAATTAAAAGTATACATGAATCAGTGCAAAAGTTTTTTGTGATGATAGGAAAAAAAAATATTGGGGGAAAATATTTGATTGAATATCGGTTGTGACATTAACTTTGACTAAGTTCTGAATTAAATTTCAAAACGGAAAGTAAATTAATTTAAACCAAACCATAGACCTGTCTCCTGTCTACAGTATGGAGTGGTGTGTTTCATTCATCAATCATTATGACAATAAAAAACATTTTCCATCAGATGATGTTACAATAATAAAAAGACACTGAATGTACAAGTATTTACGGTGTAGGCTATACAAAACCTAATATAGACGTTATGTGCTTTTGTTCTTAAAATAGCTCTCCTAAAGAAATACCCGTTGTATAGTTCTGGCAATACACATTTACATTCACACACAGAATCCTCTCACATGTAATAACATAACTTTTTATTAAATTACATTTTTGTTAGGAACATTGTTAGCAATATTATATATTTATCTTCTTGATTAAAAAAAAAAAAACTTTTGTGTGGTGAGCATCAAACAGAGCTTCACTGAAAAAACAGCTCCTCATACTGCAAGGTAAGTTTCAATGTTTCAATCTCTGCACTGTTCTGCACACTCATGGTATGGTCAACTTTAGGATCGACATTGTGCCTTTCGCCTGCCCACATATGCTATTGTCAAGTAAATCACATGATTAAAACGAGGCAAAAACCGATGTTTCACTATGACAAATCAGTAGCACTGAATATTGGGGGAAAGTGTTTTGTTGTGGCACCTACTCCTGCTTGACCAGCTTATATTCCCGCTTGATCCTGGTGTAGGGACCGATGCTGTCATCAAAGACAAAGTCCCACAACACCCGGGTCCAGGAAGTGTGCTGTGGTAGGGAGTCGTAGTACTCTGCTGCTATCATCTTCACCTGGGACAGATAACAGGGCAGTTAGAGGGGGCTTTGTCTGCACGAGGAGCCAACAGAAGTCATGTCAGGGTATTATTTGGAGGTTGATAATGACTTGTATTCCTAGGTAACATAACAGCAAATAGCACTAGGGCTTGTCATTTAGAAGGAGAATAATCATCTTTCCCCACAACTGACAAAACTAATAGGAGGTGCACACATTTTCTGAAGACAAAGAAAAAAAAAACCACACAACAGTTGACTTTAGAGTGCATATTTGTAGAGGTTAGAAAGTGTAAAAATAATCATATTGGTCTCAGGCGTTACACCAATAGTTCATGAGTTATAAATTCAGGCCAGTCTTTTAATCAATACTTGCAGTTGAAACCAGTGGAGGCTGCTGAGGGGAGGACGGCTCATAATAATGGCTGGAAAGGAGTGAATGGAATGGATTCAAACCATGTGTTTGATGTATTTGATACCATTCCACTTATTCCACTCCTACCATTACCATAAGCCTGTCCTCCCCAAATAAGGTGGCACCAACCTCCTGTGGTTGAAACGCCTCTCTCATCTGCTATCTGATGCTTCTCCCATTGGTGACATTGTTTAGAGCATTATCTTGAGACAGACATCTGCCACCAGCGATAATTTCCACTGATCAAGTAAGCCACATACAGGGGTACAATTTTGTGGGGGGGGGGGGGGATTGGTGGACCTAAAATCATGGTACACTATTGAGATTTAATATTGGACCTAAAATCATGGTAGTCCATTGAGATTTCAGATTGGGTTGACCTAAAATCATAGTTGACCTAGAATTGTGGTCCACTATCAACACTGTGTTTGAGATTTCAACTCACCTGAGGCAGCTTACTGCCAGGTATACTGGGGAAGTCATGGTGCTCCATGTGGTAGCCCACGTTGAAGGTGATCCAGTTCAGTGGGCCATAGTAGGAGTACGTCTCGTGTCCCTTCAGGAACATGTAGTGCTCCGCTATGAAGTGTCCAGAGATGGGGTGTAGGCCCATGCATAGAATGGACCCGGCTATGAGGTAAACTATGGGCTTCAGCCCCCACAGGTAGAATATCAGGAAGTTCACTGCAAATTGAACGGCAGCGTTAATAATCTCTAGTCTAGAGACCGGCTTGGGGTTCACCACTAGGGGGCGCAGTGCGTAGAACAATGGCTGGAGAAAGAGCCACAGGACCTTGCGCAGGGGTGTGCAGAAGAACCAGCCCTCAACGTCCGTGGGGATGTCCACATCTAGGCCGTCGCCACCCAGGTAACGGTGGTGGTCAATGTGGTACTTCTTGAACGAGGCCGAATAGGGCAGTCCGATGGGGAGGTTGGCCCACATGGCGAACCAGCGGTTGAGGCGTGCCAGCTTGTTGCCGAAGGCCACGTTATGCGAGATGTCGTGGATGGCGAGGGTCAGCGAGTGGTTGATGCAGCCGCCGAAGCCGTACGACCAGAAGAACACCCACTTCCAGGAGAGGCTATGGACCATATAGCAGGCCAGAAGCTGGGTGAGGACCATCCCCGTCACCACCCACTTCAACTGTGGGTCAGGCCCCATCAGGGACTTAATCTCTGGGTACTTTGCTTAGGAGGACACAAAAATCACAGAATGAGACTCATTCAACAGTAAACACATTACACTGACCCTTGTAAGTAAAACTTATTTTCTGCTGTCCAGAATTGGAGGAGCCCATTGGCTAATGCAAATTTGGTCTGTCACATTGCTTTCACCTCGTTTGCGTAACCGCAGCATGAAAACTGATCTGAAGAGAAGGAAACTGGAACACAATATTGTATGGTGCCTTCAGAAAGTATTCACACCCCTTGATATTTTCCACAGTTGTGTTACAAAGTGGGATTAAAATTGATTTAATTGTCATTTTTTGTCGAAGATCTACACAAAATACTGGAAGAAAAACTATATATATTTTTTTATTAATGAAAAAAAAAAAAAAAAAACACTAATATAGTTTGATTAGATAAGCATTCAACCCCATGAGTCAATACGTTACAATCACATTTGGCAGCGACTACAGCTGTGAGTCTTTCTGGATAAGTCTCTGGATTGTTTAATAATATTTGCCCATTATTCTTTTATTTTATTTATTCAAGCTCTGTCAAGTTAGTTGTTGATCATTGCTAGACAGACATTCAAGTCTTCCCATAGATTTAAGCCGATTTTAAGTCAAAACAGTAACTAGTAAACGTAATGCTTTGTATTCAGAACAAAAAGTTGATTTCTTTGCCACATGAAGTTTTACTTTAGTGCCTTGTTGCAAACAGGATGTGTGTTTTGGAATATTTGTATTTTGTACAGGTTTCCTTTCCACTCTGTCATTTAGGTTAGTATTGTGGAGTAACTACAATGTTGTTGATCCATCCTCAGTTCTCCTATCACAGCCATTAAACTGGTCAACTGAGTTAGGAAGGACGCCTGTATCTTTGTAGTGACTGGGTGTATTGATACACCATCCAAAGTGTAATTAATAACTTCACCATGCTCAAAGGGATATTCAATGTCTGCTTTGTTTTATTTTTACCCATCTGCCAATAGGTGCCCTTCTTTGTGAGGCATTGGAAAACCTCCCTGGTCTTTGGTTGAATCTGTGTTTGAAATTCACTGCTCGATTGAGGGACCTGACAGATAATTGTATGTGTGGGGTACAGAGATGGGGTAGTCATTCAAAAATTATGTTAAACACCATTATTGCACACAGAGTGAGTCAATGCAACTTATCTGACTTGTTAAGCACAATTTTACTCCTGAAGTTATTTAGGCTTGACAGAAAATACCTATTGACTCAAGACATTTCAGCTTTTCAGCTTTTCATTTATTATAAAGTAAAAATGTCTAAAAACATAATTCCACTTTGACATTATGGTGTATTGTGTGTAGATCAGTGACACAAAATCTCAATTTAATCAATTTTAAATTCTGGATGTAATCCAGCAAAATGTGAAAAGTGAAGGGGTGTGAATACTTTCTGAAGGCATAGTAAACCCATAGTCTCACCTACCTACGGTTCTCCCTTTCGTTTGCCAACTCACAATTGATTTATACATATATATATACACACATACACAACCATTCAAAGGTTTGGGGTCCTTGTTTTCGAAAGATTTTTTTTGTCCATTAAAATAACATCAAATTGATCAGAAATACAATGTAGACATTGTTAATGTTGTAAATGGCTATTGTAGCTGGAAACGGCTGATTTTTAATGGAATATCTACATAGGCGTACAGAGGCCCATTATCAGCAACCATCAGTCCTGTGTTCCAATGGCATGTTGTGTTTGCTAATCCAAGTTTATCATTTTAAAAGGCTAATTGATCATTAGAAAACCCTTTTGCAATTATGTTAGCACAGCTGAAAACTGTTGTGCTGATTAAAGAAGCAATAAAACGGGCCTTCTTGAGACTAGTTGAGTATCTGGAGCATAAGCAATTGTGGGTTCGATTACAGGATCAAAATGGCCAGAAACAAATAACTTTCTTCTGAAACTCGTCAGTCTATTCTTGTTCTTAGAAATGAAGGCTATTCCATGCGAGAAATTGCCAAGAAACTGAAGATCTCGTACAACGCTGTGTACTACTCCCTTCACAGAACAGCGCAAACTGGCTCTAACCAGAATAGAAAGAGGAGTGGGAGGCCCCGGTGCACAACTGAGCAAGAGGACAAATACATTAGTGTCTAGTTTGAGAAACAGACGCCTCACAGGTCCTCAACTGGCAGCTTCATTAAATAGTACCCGCAAAACACCAGTCTCAACGTCAACAGTGAAGAGGCGACTCCGGGATGCTGACCTTCTAGGCAGAGTTGCAAAGAAAAAGCCATATCTCAGACTGGCCAATAAAAATAAAAGATTAAGATGGGCAAAAGAACACTGGACAGAGGAAGATTGGAAAAAAGTGTTAGGGACAGACGAATCGCAGTTTGAGGTGTTCGGATCACAAAGAAGAACATTGGTGAGACGCAGACCAAATGAAAAGATGCTGGAGGAGTGCTTGACGCCATCTGTCATGCATGGTGGAGGCAATGTGATGGTCTGGGGGTGCTTTGGTGGTGGTAAAGTGGGAGGTTTGTACAGGGTAAAAGGGATCTTGAAGAAGGAAGGCTATCACTCCATTTTGCAACGCCATGCCATACCCTGTGGACGGCACTTGATTGGTGCCAATGTCCTCCTACAACAGGACAATGACCCAAAGCACAGCTCCAAACTATGCAATAACTATTTAGGGAAGAAGCAGTCAGCTGGTATTCTGTCTATAATGGAGTGGCCAGCACAGTCACCGGATCTCAACCCTATTGAGCTGTTGGGGGAGCAGCTTGACCGTATGGTACGTAAGAAGTGCCCACCAAGCCAATCCAACTTGTGGGAGGTGCTTCAGGAAGCATGGGGTGAAATCTCTTCAGATTACCTCAACAAATTGACAACTAGAATGCCAAAGGTCTGCAAGGCTGTAATTGCTGCAAATGGAGGATTCTTTGACGAAAGCAAAGTTTGAAGGACACAATTATTTCAATTAAAAAACCATTATTTCTAACCTTGTCAATGACTACATTTCCTATTCATTTTGCTATATTTCCTATTCAAACTAATTTCATGTATGTTTTCATGGAAAACAAGGACATTTCTAAGTGAACCCAAACTTTTGAACGGTAGTGTACACACACGTCCTTTTAAAAATATATATTTCCTTTTATTACTTTCCAACCCCACCACCCCTCCCCTAATTGGAGTAAACTAGTGAACAATAACGCTTAGGCCTCTACTTCCAGTTTATACATACTATATACATTTTATGGACGCAGTCAATTTTACAATAATTATATTTTGTTTGTTTTTACTCCTGAACTTCCTCTACCCTCAACCTCTCTGATCATTTTCATGTTTGCTTCTATATGCCATATCTTTCTAACTGTGCTCATTCACAAACGCTCTCAACCTATATACTTATTATGGACACCGTATGCTTTACATTAGTTATGTTGTTGTTATTAGTTGTTGTTCCTTGTTATTAGTCCCATCCTTCAGCTCCATTCAACACCTCCCATCTATCTCTTAACACCATCCATATTGGATTTCTATTTGCCATATATTTTTCAACTGTACTGTGATATTTCAAACGTTCTGTACCCTTCTATTCTCATTGTTTCTACAGATTGTAAATTGAAAATAAACTTTTTGCTAAAAGTATAATTATATTATTGATCGATTGACTATGACTTTTCAGATAACCAAGTAGTGCCATCTGCAGGGTTAGCTCCAGGTAAATATTGCAATCCTTCAGCCATTCCTGGACCTGTGACCAAAAACAAGCTACAAATGGACAGTACCAAAACAAATTATCTAATGATTCTGTCTCTTCGCAGCAAAATCTGCAGAGCTGGGAAGGTTGTATCCTCCATATAAATAACATTCTATTGGTAGCAAGAATTTTATATCATAATTTAAATTGAAAAATTCAGTTCATAAACACTATGCCATGGAATCGGTACGTCAAAAATCTCTTCCGAACTATTTTGCAATCTATATGGGACGGCTGTCAATCCTTTGGTCCTTAAATGAAACTGGTATACTTTTTTTTATTTATCACTCATTTTCTTTAACCAATGATGGTCTTTAATGCAGTGCCGACAGACTAGTTCCTTACTTTTCCCCCCTTCCTCTTCCATTTTTGCGGTAATGCTGCAATTATTTGGTTGTAATTTTGGGTAGAGCAGACATTTCCATATGTTTTTGTTAGCTGCATGTGCGACATAACTCCACCAGTCTTACCTATGACATCATTAACGAAGATTATCCTTTTTTTATTATCAATTAGTATATTTGAGTTTACCCACAATATTTGTTGCATTATTTGTTCTGTCGTTTCTGGAGGATTAAATTGAAATTACAACCAACTTTCTATGGCTTGTTTAAGAAATAGTGATATTTGGGAGACGATTTCCTTTTAAAATAACTGAAAGTGAGAGGTTGTAATCTGAATAAAGGGAAAAGGGCCATTCTTGAACATGGGGTGAGACAATTTTACTAATTTGGTAGAGAACCAGTTCGGATTTAAGTATAACTTTTGTATGACTGAAGCTTTTAGTGATAGGTCTAATGCTTTCATATTTAATAATATCCGTCCTCCGAATTCATATTCATTATATAAATAGGCCCGTTTAATTTAGTCTGTGGACCATTATCTGTGGACCGTTCTTGATACACACGGGAAACTGTTGAGCATGAAAAACCCAGCAGTGTTGCAGTTCTTGCCAGACACAAACCGGTACCTACTACCATACCTCGTTCAAAGGGCACACTATCTTTCGTAATCCATTCACCCTGTGAATGACACACGTACACAATCCATGTCTCAATTGTCTAAAAGCTTAAAAATCCTTCTTTAACCTGTCTCTTCCCCTTCATCTACACTGATTGAAGTGGATTCAACAGGTGACATCAATAAGGGATCATAGCTTTCATCTGGATTCACCTGGTCAGTGTCATGGAAAGAGCGGGTGTTCATAATGTTTTGTACACTTAGTGTACATGCAGTATATGGGTAATATTGATAAACAAGCGACATATAAAAATATGATTAAAATGAAAACCGAGATGACCGCATTAAAATATAAACAGTAGGCTATATAGGCCTATTTAGTGGGTAAGAGCGTTGTGCCAGTAATCGAAAGGTCGCTGGTTCTAATCCCCGAGCCGACTGGGTGAAAAATCTGTCGATGTGCCCTTAAGCAAGGCACTTAACCCTAATTGCTCCTGTAAGTCGCTCTGGATAAGAGCGTCTGCTAAATGACTAAAAATGTAAATGTATTTTAATCATATTGAAAGACATTTCATGTTCAATCAATTGAGTTATATTTTGTTACTTGTAGGCTAGGCTACTGTCTGTAATTTGTTATGATGTGTAGCCTTTTATTTTTTTATTTAACCAGGTAAGCCAGTTGAGAACAGGTTCTCATTTACAACTGCGACCTGGCCAAGATAAAGCAAAGTAGTGCAATAAAAACAACACAGAGTTACATATGGGGTAAAAAAAAAACATAAAGTCAGAAATACAACAGAAAATATATATAGGCCTACAGTGTGTGCAAATGTAGCAAGTTATGGAGGTAAGGCAATAAATAGGCTATAGTGCAGAATAATTACAATAGTATTAACACTGGAATGCTAGATGTGCAAGAGATTATGTGCAAATAGAGATACTGGGGTGCAAAAGAGCAAAATAAATAACAATATAGGGATGAGGTAGCCTAACATGATGAATATAGGGATGAGGTAGCCTAACATGATGTGCCCAATCGGTGATTTAATGCATTTTATTGGGTTAGCATTAGAATAAGCCTTGTCAATATTTGCAGCCGTAGGTGGTAATATTTGTCTAGGAGTGGATCCGTCCTCAGTATTGTGAAATAATGTTAAGGTAAGATTTGAATGCACCAACCATGCCCTTAGCGACCGTTTTCTCCGCGTGGTGTTTTGGGAAACGGATGTTACATATTCGGCCGTTGTAGGAAAGACGCATCGTTAAAAACACTCTTAAGCCTACATTCCATTACTATTGGGAAACCAGGACCAGATTTTTAAATAAACTTAATTGACTAAACTAAAATTAAATTTAAAAAAAATACTTTTATTGATTTCAATAAATACCCAAATGAGAACTTGATCGATAAACAACATAATTTCATGAAACAGAAAAGTACGTCTATGAATGTATGTAACAGTATGGTGTGATGGAGCCAAAACACCCTGGCTAAGATACAATACCACAAGCACCAGCAGACGGCTGGCCACCTCTCTCATTGTGAGCCTAATTTCCTCAGTCCTGTTGGATCATAAAAACCAAAAGCTTTTAATAATTTAGGAGCCTAGCAACGGATGGATCACCATTTGGCCTTTTCATTCACGGGGAACGATAAAGGGGATGGCCATGGGCCACATTAAATACACATATGAATTATTGCAAAAATATGTTTTCAAGGATGAGCTTAAGAAAATGTTGATTGCTCAGATATTAGACCAAGTAAGACACTACAATAAAAGTATGTCTTGGGTTTCGTTCCACCTCAAAAAGCACAAGAAAGAGGTTTGACCCACCATCTCAGATTGAACTGAAATCATTTCTGTTGTTAGAAACAGATAAGATTAGTATTCCTGCAACATTATTTTGTTGAAATATAAGTTGATCTTGGAGAAATTAAGCTAACTGATTGCATCCAAATTGGGAAATGAAATTTATAGGATTCATATAATATTCAATAAATATAGTACCTAACATTTGATTTGGAGGGGACCAAACTTTTTACTAACAATGAGTAAGACAAGACATGAGGAATCCCCAACAAGGTATGACAACAACCCATGCTTTGGTTTTGTTGGCCACTGTTTCAAACACTAACTTTGACAATTTATTTGGATTCCTCATATCTTGTCTTACTCATTGTTAGAAAAAAAGTTAGGTCCAAATCGGATGTAAGGTACTATATTGATTGAATATTATATGAATCCTATAAATAAAAAATTGCCAATTTGGGTGCAATCAATTACCTTATCTTCTCAGATATAAAATTATATTTCAACTAAATAATGTTGCAGTAATGCTAATCCCATCTTTTTCTAAATACAGAAACGATTTCCGAACAATCTGAGACGGTGGGTGTCACGGCTTGATCAAACAACATGGAATTACCCTCTTGAAAAACCAGGCTTGTGGAGCCTAAAGCGTTACCACAATGTGGGCATTACGGCTGTTGTATAATGATAGAGCATTCTGGATAGAACGAATAGCGAGCTCCTCTCATAGAAATAGAATTACTCATTAACCTATTCATTTTCTTTATGGCTCCTCTGAGGGTCTGACCCTGTGACTTAATGGTTGGTGACTGTCGTGCTATCCTTTGCATCGGTCTTTGACGTTGGGCCATTAGAGGGGAATGTGTCTTGTTACCTAGCAAAGCCAATGGTCCTAGTCAGCTGCACCTGTTAGCAACATGTTGCCCATTGTTCTACATGTCCAAAAGATAAAAACAGGGAATCAGTTTCCATCACAGGAGGTTGGTGGCATCTTAATTGGGGAGAAGGGGCTTGTGCTAATGGCTGGAGCGGAATGGTTAAAAATACTTCAAAACATGATTTCCATGTGTTTGATGCCATTCCATTAGCTCCATTCCAGGCATTATTATGAGCTGTCCTCCCCTCAGCAGCCTCCACTGGTTTACATATGAATGGTAGGACCCCATCCTCCGAATGTCAACCATTTTATGTAACGTTTATTATGTGTCTTAAGAAAGAGATCCACTGTTGATCACGGTCAGCTTCGATTTTGTCATAATGACAATACTGGCGTTCATTTGCTTCTGTTGTGCTTGTCATCACACACCTCTGTCTCACTTTAACTAAATATACTTTCCTGCAACCCACCTCACCCAATGTGGAACGGATTCTATTATTTCTTTATTTTTATCAAGCACCTACGGCTGAAACTAGCCAGCTTACTAGCTACTTGCTATTAGCCACCGTTAGCGGTCTTCACCACTGTCCATGGCCTGCACTACCTACCAGCCAGCTCTAGCCTGGACAATTATCGGCCAGTCTGCACAGCGTGCTATCGACCCAGAGCATATCGGATTTTCTGCCGGAATCACTGAATCACTGGACCTTGACACCAGACCATCGCAACTAGCTAGCTGCAACCGAATGGCTGTTGTTGGCTAATCACCACTTACCGACGTACCAGTTAGCCTTGAGCTAGCCTCGAGCCAGGCCCATCTCCCGGCTATCTACCTCTCTGTCAACCGAACGGGATCTCCTAGTGTCGACACGGAGCCCCGCCGATCCATCACGACTGGTCTGCTGACGTAATCGTCTGATGTGGTTTCAACAGGCTTCCCGTTGCGACGACCACGAAGATCCATCTGCTAGCCCCAGCCCGCTAGCACACGCAATCAACAGCCGTGCCTCCTGCTCGCCTGTGCTTTAGCAGCCAATGATCTGCTCCCGGACTTACTTAGTGCTGTTCACTGGACCTTATGATCACTCAGCTACACAGCTGATGTCTGCTGGACTGTTCCTTTACACGGTACCCCATCCTGTTGATCTGTTTAGCCTCAGCCCAAACTTTTGTCGCCATTACCAGTTGTTGTCTTAGCCCTCTCCAATAACACCTGTGATTGCGTTATGCCTCTCTCCCATGTCAATATGCCTAGCCTACTGTTGTTTGGGTTAGTTCTTACTATACAATTTCACTGTAGAGCCCCAAGTTCAGCTCAACCAGCCACAGAGAGCTCCTTTGTCCCACCCCCCATACACGCGGAGACAGCATCACTGGAGGTACCGATTGAGCCTATCTCTTTCATAGTTACCCAATGCTTAGGTGTACCTCCACTGTACTCATATCCTTCCATATCCTTGTCTGTACATAATACCCTGAATCTATTCTACAACGCCCGGAAATCTGCCCCTTTTCTTTGCACACAAAGCACTAGAAGACCAGTTCTTAAAGCCTTTAGCCGTATCCTTATTATATTCCTCCTCTGTTCCTCTGGTGATGTAGAGGTTAACCCAGGCCCTGTAGCCCCCAGTATCACTCCTACCCCCCAGGCGCTATCGTTTGTTGACTTCTGTAACCGTGAAAGCCATCGGTTTCTTGCATGTTAACATCAGAAGTCTCCTCCCCAAGTTTGAGTTATTCACTGTGTTAGCACACTCTGCCAACCCTGATGTTCTAGCAGTGTCTGAATCTTGGCTTAGGAAGGCCACCAAAAATTCAGACATTTCCATTCCGAACTACAACATTTTCCGTCTAGATAGAACTGCCAAAGGGGGCGGAGTTGCAATCTACTGTAGAGAGAGCCTGCAGAGCTCTATCATACTATCCAGGTCTGTGCCCAAACAGTTTGAGCTTCTACTTCTAAAAATCCACCTTTCCAGAAATAAGTCTCTCACTGTTTCCGCTTGCTACAGACCCCCCTCAGCCCCCAGCTGTGCCCTGGACACCATATGTGAATTGCTTGCCCCCCATCTATCCTCAGAATTCGTACTGCTTGGTGACCTAAACTGGGATATGCTTAACACCCCGGCCATCCTACAATCAAAACTAAATGCCCTCAATCTCACAAATTATATCATCCCTAAATCCATAAACATGGGCACCCTCATAGATATCATCCTGACTAATTTACCCTCTAAATACACCTCCGCTGTCTTCAACCAGGATCTCAGCGATCACTGCCTCATTGCCTGCGTCCGTAATGGATCCGCGGTCAAACAACCACCCCTCATCACTGTCAAACACTCCCTAAAACACTTCAGCGAGCAGGCCTTTCTAATTGACCTGGCCCGGGTATCCTGGATGGATATTGACCTCATTCCGTCAGTAGAGGATGCCTGGATGTTCTTCAAAAGTACTTTCCTCTCCATCTTAAATAAGCATGCCCCATTCAAACAATTCAGAACTAAGAACATATATAGCCCCTGGTTCACCCCAGACTTGACTGCCCTTGACCAGCACAAAAACATCCTGTGGCGTACTGCATTAGCATCGAACAGCCCCCGCGATATGCAGCTTTTCAGGGAAGTCAGGAAACAATATACACAATCAGTTAGGAAAGCAAAGGCTAGCTTTTTCAAACAGAAATGTGCATCCTGTAGCACTAACTCAAAAAAGTTTTGGGACACTGTAAAGTCCATGGAGAATAAGAGCACCTCCTCCCAGCTACCCACTGCACTGAGGCTTGGAAACACTGTCACCACCGATAAATCGACGATAATCGAGAATTTCAATAAGCATTTTGCTATGGCTGGCCATGCTTTCCACCTGGCTACCCCTACCCCGGCCACCAGCTCTGCACCCTTCGCTGCAAATTGTCGCAACCCCTATTACTAGCCTGTTAAACCTCTCTTTCGTACCGTCTGAGATCCCCAGAGATTGGAAAGCTGCCGCGGTCATCCCCCTCTTCAAAGGGGGTGACACTCTAGATCCAAACTGTTACAGACCTATATCCATCCTGCCCTGCCTTTCGAAAGTATTTGAAAGCCATGTTAACAAACAGATCACCGACCATTTCGAATCCCACCGTACCTTCTCTGCTATGCAATCTGGTTTCCGAGCTGGTCATGGGTGCACCTCAGCCACGCTCAAGGTCCTAAACGATATAATAACCGCGATCGATAAAAGACAGTACTGTGCAGCCGTCTTCATCGACCTGGCCAAGGCTTTTGACTCTGTCAATCACGCATTCTTATTGGCAGACTAAATATCCTTGGTTTCTCAAATGACTGCCTCGCCTGGTTCACCAACTACTTCTCAGATAGAGTTCAATGTGTCAAATCGGAGGGCCTGTTGTCTGGACCTCTGGCAGCCTCTATGGGGGTGCCACAGGGTTAAATTCTCGGGCCGACTCTATTCTCTGTGTATATCAATGGTGTCGCTCTTGCTGCTGGTGACTCTCAGATCCACCTCTACGCAGACGACACCATTTTGTATACATCTGGTCCTTCATTGGGCACTGTGTTAACAAACCTCCAAACGAGCTTCAATGCCATACAACACTCCTTCCGTGGCCTCCAACTGCTCTTAAACGCTAGTAAAACTAAATGCATGCTCTTCAATCGAACGCTGCTTGCACCCGCCCGCCCGACTAGAATCACTACTCTCGGCGGGTCTGACTTAGAATATGTGGACAACTACAAATACCTAGGTGTTTGGTTAGACCGTAAACTCTCCTTCCAGACTCACATTAAGCATCTCCAATCCAAAGTTAAATCTAGAATCGGCTTCCTATTTCGCAACAAAGCCTCCTTCACGCATGCTGCTAAACATGCCCTCGTAAAACTGACTATCCTACCGATCCTTGACTTTGGCGATGTCATTTACAAAATAGCTTCCAACACTCTACTCAGCAAATTGGATGTAGTCGATCACAGTGCCATCCATTTTGTCACCAAAGCCCCATATACTACCCACCATTGTGACCTGTACGCTCTCGTTGGCTGGCCCTCACTACATATTCGTCGCCAAACCCACTGGCTCCAGGTCATCTATAAATCACTTCTAGGCAAATCCCCGCCTTATCTTAGATCATTGGTCACCATAGCAACACCCACCCGTAGTATGCGTTCCAGCAGGTATATCTCACTGGTCATCCCCAAAGCCAACACCTCCTTTGGCCCCCATTCCTTCCAGTTCTCTGCTGCAAATGACTGGAACGAACTGCAAAAATCTCTGAAGCTGGAGACACTTATCTCCCTCACTAACTTTAAGCATCAGTTGTCACAGCATCTTACCAATCACTTAATACTAAATTGTAATTATTTTGCACTATGGCCTATTTATTGCCTTACCTCCAGAACTTACTACATTTGCACACACTGTACGTTTTGTTTATTCCATATGTAACTCTGTGTTGTTGTTTTTATCGCACTGCTTTGCTTTATCTTGGCCAGGTCGCAGTTGTAAATGAGAACTTGTTCTCAACTGGCTTACCTGGTTAAATAAAGGTTAAATAATAAAATACAAATAAAAAATAAGCTGTTTTTAATTCACAAGATAATATTACAATATGAATTCATAAGAAGCTAAAAGTAGGACAGGTGGTTTTGTTTGGCAAATCTAGTAGGCTGCTTTGCTTGTGAAAAAATAGGAGTCCATATTCCCTTAAGTTTCAGCATTGGCAAATAGCCTAGTACTGTAGTCTCATTTCATGGTGAATGAACTGGGCTACTCCAATAAATCATATACTTCCAGGTTGTTAAACTCCAGGTTGCGACATTTCTGACAGGTAAGACGTAAGTTGTCCATTTGAAAACAGGTAAAACCGGATACGATTTTAAAAAGAAGTAAAATAAAAAAGGAACAGTATGACTTTGTATAAGCAGTACAACTTTACTTTAAACCGTAGTTATTTCGTTTACGTTTTAAGACACCAGCTTACCTAATATTTCTTTTCTTCGTGAAGTATGAGGCTGATCATTGTAGACCCATTCAAAGTCTCCCCGTTCACCTGTCTTTCCCATTTCGATGCTCTTCAAGCCCGCGGGAGCGCAGCGGCTATGTGTGCCTCACCTACACACACGTCTTTAAAAACACACCCTATCAAAGGTAAAGGTGAAAGGTGTGTGACCAAAAAAGCTCCTCCCTAGCCGATAGTAATTCCTGCGTTTGTCAAGTTTAAATACACTTTTAACTGAGGTGATCGAATTCAGCAGGCAATATTAATGTAGTCTGTATTCATAAGCCAAAACACAGAACAGCAAGAATTGATAAAAAAAATACAAGCATAGGCTATGAGGAAAAGTCAACGTTATATTAACTACCCATGTTTAGTTCGCAGTGTTTAAAAGGGGTTCCACAGTGAAAACCTTCCATATCAATGATAGCCTGTGACATTAGGCTAATAGATTTTATTTATTTTTTAACTCCTTCAATTATAGATATAACAGAATATTGTTGCATAATTTAGACTTTGTAAATTAATCTCAACAAGATGCATGAGTTGATTATACACATTGATCTGAATACATTTTCACGAATCCTTTATTGCACAAACAAACACATTAACAACCCAATACATTTACATTGTCGATATTGTGACAATAAATTAAACTATATTAAATGTCAATTTGTTTGTGCATATGATACATATGATGCATAGTGGGTAAATGTTGAATGACTAGGTCCAAAAGGCTTCTCAACAGCTTCTACTCCCAAGCCATAAGACTCCTGAACAGCTAATCATGGCTACCCGGACTATTTGCACTTACTTAACTGCATTGTTGGTTAAGGGCTGTAAGTAAGCGTTTCACTGTAATGTCTACACCTGTTGTATTCGGCGCATGTGGCAAATACAATTTGATTTGACTGATCTACAAATAATGGTAGTTATTTATGATGCAAGGTGATTGTAGATCAGTCAGTCGGCAGTCACCTCGCTGATCATCCGCAATGTCGAACAAGCCCAATGGCTGTAAATGGGCGCGCTCCTATGCCCAGGAGTTGCTGATGCCTGCCAGATCTTACAACGCCTGGATAGGTATTTTAAGTATCAGCTAACCACATATGTTATAGCAATCTGTCAATCGATTACGTCGCACGCAACCATTGGTTAATGACGCATACAACGTCTGAGCACGGGAACCTAACCTAATGCAGCGTTCACTTCATGTCAGAAACTCGGGACCTCCGAGTTCAAATGAACGTAAGTTATTTGCGTAGTGCTTCATATTGGTTGATTCTGGTGCCTCCCAATTGGAAACTCGAGATCTGATACTTCCTCATAGGTTAGCCAGTGGGAAATTCCGAGTTTTCGACATGACATGAATGCAGCATAAGTCTGTAACCCATGAAGTCTCGCGAGACTATGTAGCTAAAGCGTAGTGGCGACGGGAGTAGAACAGAGTGGAGTTTGTTGTCGAAGAAGGAGGAAGGCAGTGTAGAGGGGAGGAAGGCAGTGTAGAGGGGGGGAACTGCTATTGAAAACATAACTGTGAGGAATTTAGGGGTTTTCAACATGGCCTCAGATGATACCCTGTACATCGAAACGGACGGCTCGGAGATGCCAGCCGAAATAGTGGAACTTCATGAAATCGAAGTGGAGACAATCGAGACAACAGTTGTTGGAGAGGACGACGATGAACAGCCTATGATCGCGTTACAGCCCCTCGACTCAGATGATCCACACTCAATGCATCACCAGGAGGTAATATTGGTGCAAACCCGAGAAGAGGTGGTTGGTGAAGATGATTCGGACATGCACGGGGACGATGATTACGAGGACCAAATTCTTATACCTGTCCCAGTCCCTGCCGCGGAAGAGGAATACATCGAACAGACTCTGGTGACTGTCGCTGGGAAGAGCTCGGGGCGGATGAAGAAGGGGGGAAGCGGGAAGAGAAATAAAAAGAGCTACTTGGGTGCACCGGAGTCCAGTGGTAGAAAATGGGAACAGAAACAAGTCCAGATAAAGACTTTGGAAGGAGAGTTTTCGGTGACGATGTGGGCATCGGGTAAGTTTAGAGTTCTGTCGAAATTGTGTTCTTGCAAGCTTGCCACCTGCATTGTTCTCACTGTGCATTCCCTAGAACTAGGCCTCGTACGGACGCTGGCCTCTGGCTAATTTCAGTAGAATTCCGCACTGTTTTTCCAAGTCCGAATTGCATGCACTGTATTCGAAATGTTTTTGTTTTTATGGGAAGCCATGTTTTATGTGTTGATGGGCGCCGCCATGTTCCCCTGGACCAGTATGGCGGACCGAAAAAATGGCGTTGATTTGGCCGGGGAAAGATGGCGGCGGGTGGGAGCCAGGGCGCTGCTGCTGGCCCCGGAGTAGGCCGCTGTGGCGCAGTTCAGCACCGGGCCTCTGCTCGAAGAGCGGGGGGAGGGTAACAACTAGCAAGATGTCACAAGACTGTGTGGATGTGTTACTGCTAGTTAGTTTTCTAATCGTTGGGGAAGAGTTGCAAGAATGGCATCTCAATAGATATTTTAGTCATTACATTTTTAGCAAAGTTTACATTGTTACATTTGAGACCGACAGACCTGAGAAGATTGGCTTTCGTCAGACAGTTAACGTTAGCTAGCTAGCTAATTTGATTAGCCATACTGACTGTAGCCCGACTAAACAACAATTTACGATGGCGTTGAGCGGCGACTAGTCTGGAAATTTAGCGAATAGAAGTGGTATTAAAATGGTTACTACGTTTGTTGACCAGTTATTTAGCTAGTTTAGTAAACTAACCAACTCAACGATTTACGATGGAGTTCAGTAGCAACTAGAGTGGGCGGACCGGAGTTCCGACGTCAAACATAAAAAAAAAATCAAAAACTAGGGCTATTCTCACATTCCATAAAAAAAATAGGGCCCTTCAAATGAAACTACCCAAAATGTGCATTCACTTTCTGTTCAGCTGTGCAGACCTTGTGCTTGAACACAATTAAGCTCCCAGCCTTTATACATTTTCCTGGTGATTGTGCAGCATGGTTGAAAGATTGGTATTCTAATTGACCATTTGGGTCAGACATCACAAAACATATGCCTGTTGATCTGTTTTAACTCTGCTCCTGTGCTCCATCTCAGATGACAAGAAGGACATTGACCATGACACTATGGTGGAGGAGCACGTCATTGGGGATAATTCCCCTCCCGATTACTCAGAGTACATGACAGGGAAGAAGCTCCCGCCCGGGGGCATCCCAGGGATCGACCTGTCAGACCCCAAACAGCTGGCAGAGTTCGCTAGGTGAGTTACAGAGACATGTTCATTTGTCAGTCACTCCAGGATCACATTTTTTGTGTGCAAAATCAACTATTCCCTGCATATAAGCTGGTAGAGCACGGCGCTTGTAACGCCAAGGTAGTGGGTTCGATCCCCGGGACCACCCATACACAAATGTATGCACGCATGACTGTAAGTCGCTTTGGATAAAAGCGTCTGCTAAATGGCATATTATATCATATCATGCGAAGGCTTGCAAATTTGACCAATCACCGCACTATTTCAGCATTAAACAGTCAGATCATCTCAATATTATTGCATAAAACTGTCCCATATGTTTTTGCGCGATATTCACAATAATTATTTTATGAGTGTTTGTCCGCTTGTGCTGTGCACCTTTTCATTTACACCAGAGATCTGTGTATGTCAAGATGCTCACGTCTCCGCCCTAACAATGGGAGTCGTTGTCCCAAAGGCTGGAAGGCAGGCGACAAGCTTAGGTCCAAAATAAGTCCATAGAAACTGGATTATTTTGAATAGATTTTGGCAAGAGTGAAACCTCTCCTTCATCTCTTCCTCTCTGCTACACGCACCAAGCCCCTCCCCCTGCCACTCACAACAACAAAGATGAGAGATCACTTCTTCCTGAGTTTTAACTCGCTATTTGCATTTGAGGTTTGGTCCAACAGAATCGGTCATATGTACACCGAAACACATTGAGACATGTTTTTACTGTAATAGAGGAGAACTTAACTTTTCTAACGATACCCTTATATCTCAACTGCTTAAATTGTGCGCAGAGCAGACGCTACTAAAACGGGAGTTCAATTAACATTGATTCTGGAAAATGTATGCTCAATTTGTCATGCGTGGCATTGGGGTACCACTAGCAGCATTTTAGCCAAAGACTGTTATACTAGCTGTCTAGTATGTGTTTTATAAATGTGCAATAAGCATAAAACACTTATAAGGAATTGACAATTCATTCTCATTCTGAGAATTTATTTCAACATCTGAACAAAGTGGACAGGCTAGCATGCTGTTCAAACAGTTGGGGATGGATAGAAGGGTGTGTTCATAACAATCCAACTGCTCTGCCTTCTTAGCTAGCAAATAGATCCAAGTTGGCTAAACTCGAAATATAAATATTAGCTAGCTACTCACTAGCATGTGGGCTTGAGAGAAGGTTTATGAGTCTTGTGTTCATTTTCTATAGTGCCTGCTACAAGAAGTGAATGTGCATTATGCATGGTTCTGGTGAAATGTGTAACAAAAATGCCATTTTCATAGACCGACTTGAAAGCCAGATAAGTGATTATTGCAAAAAACAGGTTAAACTACTTAGATAAAATAAATTATTAGTGGGTTTTATGGTTGTGGAAGGCTTATATTTAAATATTTTTTTTGTTTTCTGTTGAAAAACATTTCCCGTTGCGTCCCCATGTAGGCCTATGTACTATTAGAACTGTTTCTTGTTGAACTCTCCACAAGTATGGAAAGAAAGTGTTCCCAAATGCGCTTCAGCTCAGCTTGAACAAAACAATTGTTCAGTTGCTCAGCTGAGGCACTTGAACATCCCCCAAAACATTCCTTACTCCAGGACACTTCAATGGGTGACTACCTAGGAAAATAAAGTGAAAGGAGCACTCTGTCTGCTTTGATCTGAGATTTGTTGAGGGGACATACAGACTCACGTTTTGGCAAAGCCTGTTTTGTTTGTTCAATTTATACATAAGTATGTGGACACCCCTTTAAATTAGTGGATTCTAGTTTGTGTGGCCTACCACTTCGCGGCTGAGCCGTTGTGGCTCCTAGGCATTTTCACTTCACAATAACAACATTTAGTTGAGCGGGGGCAGCTCTAGCAGGGCAGAAATTTGACGAACTGACTTGTTAGAAAGGTGGCATCCTATGACGGTGCCACGTTGAAAGTCACTGAGCTCTTCAGTAAGGCCATTCTACTGCCAATGTTTGTCTATGAAGATTGCATGTCTGTGTGCTCAATTTTATACAGTGTATAATATATGCCATTTAGCAGACACTTATCCGAAGCGACTTAGTCATGGGTGGTCCCAGAATCAAACCCACTATTCTGGCATTGCAAGCGCCATGCTCTGCCAACTGATCTACAGTGGAGCACGATCTGTCATATCTTGCAGGATGAAGCCACGGAAAATAAAGGAGGACGACTCTCCCAGGACGATAGCTTGCCCCCACAAAGTACGTATGCTCTACTAGTCTAACTGGCATTAGAGAGAATGGTAACACAATGGTAACACAGCCACTAGAACACAATGGTAACGCAGCCACTAGAACACAATGGTAACGCAGCCACTAGAACACAATGGTAACGCAGCCACTAGAACACAATGGTAACGCAGCCACTAGAACACAATGGTAACGCAGTCACTAGAACACAATGGTAACGCAGCCACTAGAATACAATGGTAACGCAGCCACTAGAACACAATGGTAACGCAGTCACTAGAACACAATGGTAACGCAGCCACTAGAACACAATGGTAACGCAGCCACTAGAACACAATGGTAACGCAGCCACTAGAATACAATGGTAACGCAGCCACTAGAACACAATGGTAACGCAGCCACTAGAACACAATGGTAACGCAGCCACTAGAACACAATGGTAACGCAGCCACTAGAACACAATGGTAACGCAGCCACTAGAACACAATGGTAACGCAGCCACTAGAACACAATGGTAACGCAGCCACTAGAACACAATGGTAACGCAGCCACTAGAACACAATGGTAACGCAGCCACTAGTACACAATGGTAAGACTAGAACAGTTGTTTGGGTGAATAATGGTAGTCAATTAGCCGCAATGCTCTGAGGTTGCCTATAGCTTATTAAGTGCTCTGATGTGGACCAATTGGTTTAGTCATTTCTGAAGTTACAAGTGATTTATTGCTACCTTTGCCTCTGCAGGGATGCACTAAAATGTTCAGGGATAACTCTGCGATGAGGAAGCACTTACACACGCACGGACCACGTGTTCACGTCTGCGCCGAATGTGGAAAGGCCTTTGTCGAAAGCTCCAAACTGAAGAGGCATCAACTTGTTCATACCGGAGAGAAGCCTTTCCAAGTATGTTTCCCCCCAACCCCTTTCAAAATGGCTTCATATTGAGAGATGTACTTGTCTAAACAATTAGTTTCACTGTATACATTTAGTTTGAATCACAACACTTCCAGCTTAATGTCTACATGGCACGTACAGTTGGAGTCGGAAGTTTACATGCACTTAGGTTGGAGTCATTAAAATTTGTTTTTCAACCGCTCCACAAATGTCTTGTTAACAAATTATAGTTTTGGCAAGTCGGTTAGGACATCTACTTTGTGCATGACACAAGTAATTTTTCCAACAATTGTTTACAGACAGATTATTTCACTTATTCACTGTATCACAATTCCAGTGGGTCAGAAGTTTATACACTGTTTACTGTGCCTTTAAACAGCTTGGGAAATTCCAGAAAATGATGTCATGGCTTTAGAAGCTTCTGATAGGCTAATTGACATAATTTGAGTCAATTGGAGGTGTACCTGTGGATGTATTTCAAGGCCTACCTTCAAACTCAGTGCCTCTTTGCTTGACATTATGGGAAAATCAAAAGAAATCAGCCAATAATTGTAGACCTCCACAAGTCTGGTTCATCCTTGGGAGCAATTTCCAAACGCCTGAAGGTACCACGTTCATCTGTACAAACAATAGTACGCAAGTATAAACACCATGGGACCACGCAGCCGTCATACCGCTCAGGAAGGAGACGCGTTCTGTCTCCTAGAGATGAACGTACTTTGGTGTGAAAAGTGCAAATCAATCCCAGAACAACAGCAAAGGACCTTGTGAAGATGCTGGAGGAAACAATTCAAAAGTATCTATATCCACAGTAAAACAAGTCATATATCAACATAACCTGAAAAGCTGCTCAGCAAGGAAGAAGCCACTGCTCCAAAACCGGCATCAAAAAGCCAGACTACGGTTTGCAACTGCACATGGGGACAAAGATCGTACTTTTTGGAGAAATGTCCTCTGGTCTGATGAAACAAAAATAGAACTGTTTGGCCATTGTTATGTTTGGAGGAAAAGGGGGGTCGCTTGCAAGCCAAAGAACACCATCCCAACCGTGAAGCACGGGGGTGGCAGCATCATGCTGTGGGGGTGCTTTGCTGCAGGAGGGACTGGTGCACTTCACAAAATAGATGGCATCATGAGAAAGGAAAATCATGAGGATATATTGAAGCAACATCTCAAGACATCAGTCAGGAAGTTAAAGCTTGGTCGCAAATGGGTCTTCCAAATGGACAACGACCCCAAGCATACTTCCAAAGTTGTGGCAAAATGGCTTAAGGACAACAAAGTCAAGGTATTGGAGTGGCCATCACAAAGCCCTGAACTCAATCCTATAGAAAATGTGGACAGAACTGAAGTGTGTGTGAGCAAGGAGGCCTACAAACCTGACTCAGTTACACCAGCTCTGTCAGGAGGAATGGGCCAAAATTCACCCAACTTATTGTGGGAAGCGTGTGGAAGGCTACCCGAAACGTTTGACCCAAGTTAAACAATTTAAAGGCAATGCTACCAAATACTAATTGAGTGTATGTAAACTTCTGACCCACTGGGAATGTGATGAAAGAAATAAAAGCTGAAATAAAATCACTACTATTATTCTGATATTTCACATTCTTAAAATAAGTGGTGATCCTAACTGACCTAAGACATGGAATTTTTACTAGGATTAAATGTCAGGAATTGTGAAAAACTGAGTTTAAAATGTATTTGGCCAAGGTGTATGTAAACTCCAGACTTCAACTGTATCTGCCCAGACACCCATAGGGGCCCAGGTTGTCAACCAGCAATGCAGCCTCGTAATAAAATCTCTTTCTTTTAGTGCACATTTGAGGGCTGCGGAAAGCGGTTCTCCCTGGACTTTAACTTACGCACGCATGTGCGGATTCACACTGGAGACCGACCCTACGTCTGTCCATTCGACGGCTGCAACAAGAAGTTTGCCCAATCCACCAACCTCAAGTCTCACATCCTCACACACGCTAAAGCTAAAAACAATCAGTGACTGAACCAACCAACCACCGTGAGGATACCCCCCCCATATCATATCTTCACCACGGCAGAAGCGTCACACCCCCTAAGAGCTATGAAATCCCCTTTGTATTGTTTCTAGGAAAATGTTTTGAGAGAATGACCTTACTGACTTTTTGATATGTACAGAGATGATTAGGAACTCTAAAGATGCTTCACTCCCCCCTCCTACCCTTTTATCTTGGCACGATCCTGAAGGAAAAGCATAAAGTTTCTCCTTGGGAAGATGTTGATTTCTTGGACCTGTACCCGAAAAGAAAAAGTTATTTAAGAACTGCAGCACCCAAAGAGAAAGAATCGACATTTAAAGTTAAAAGTTCTTCTCCATCAGCATCTCGAAAGAATAGCTTTTTAATTTTGTACGTTTTTTCTAAGTGTGCATGTTGTACACTTTCTCTGGCTGAGCTGTTTTATGTGTGTTTTCCCAGAGAAATCTGTGATAACTCTTACATGGAGAATTTGCTGTTTATTGTACCTCCCTGCTTTTTCCCTTGTAAAATGTTTAGTTTTTTTTTTGGGGGGGGGGGGGGTATTCATTTTGTATAATTGTTACGGACAGATATATTGGAATTGTGTAGATAATAGCAATGTAATTTAAGTAGTGTTAACGGATTAAACAGTTTTATTTTCCCCCCTGCACGGCCAGAGAGCACATCGTGTCATGTCCATCAAATCCTTTGTTTAGTTGAACACACAATACAACCAGAAGTGGTGCTCAGTTGCATCATTAGAATGTATTGTACAGGCAGCATTAACTTTTGCTAAAATGTACCTTCCCAATAAGTTGCCAATACAAACCTGCCCATTAGCAAGCACTTATTAGAATTTTGTTTCAGAATTCATATTTTATGTAGTGTTAAGTTGTAATTGATTAAAGTCATTTTGAATGTGACATTTACCCATTGGTAGAGACTGTTCCAAATTGGTACCAACATTTTAATAAAATGGTTGACAGGAACTTGTAAAATGTTGTACCATGTAAAAAATATATGACCGGTATTTTCAGTAAATGGTCCGTGTGGATTTTTGCTCTTTAGTCCGATGTCCATCCCTTTGTGCTTGGTCATGTCATTCTTTAGTTTAATTTCAGTTCTGTACAGCAGATATGGAAATAAAATTTACATTACATTTACATTTTAGTCATTTAGCAGACGCTCTTATCCAGAGCGACTCACCAGTACATAGTTAATTTCCTAAAGACCAATAATCAAATTCAAGTTAATACGCACTGACAGGAAGAGTGGACCCTATATTTCAAAATAAAAATCTATTCAATGTTTACAATCAATGCACTTTTTTTTTTTTCTCCCAGTGTTCAACACATTTCCCTAAAATGTATTAAAGAAAAAACAAGTGCAGAATCAATTTACTCAATGAGCGCATCAAGACTCATCGTTACGTATTTGGTATAGGCCTTTGTGCAACCACAGCAGAACACTAGAACGTGATTGAACTCAATTACAACATGGGAGATGCTTCTTCTCTCCTCGTGTAAAACTCTTTGTCCAAGATGCAGGTGAGAAATGTAGAGCACAGGCCTAACTTTACCACTCTTTGAGCAGAAATATCTCAGAACATGCAGAAATGTACATAATTGACCATCTTAAATTAGTCTGTCCTTAAAACAACCTGAGACATTTTTGTTGTCCGGTGACATTTACAATGGGAGAAAGGAGACTTTGCTTGCACCATATCAGCAGGCAGGTGTGTATTCAGAAGTTTAAACGTTGCAGATAGAAATGTAGCTAATAGAGCTGACACTATTTCTATCTGAACATTGTTCCATTTGTCTAAACAGAACCCCCCCCCCCAGGTGTTCTTTTCTCCACCAGCAGGGTAGTTAGGCGTTACCCATCTGGTGACTGGGTGTCGCGCAGAAACACTTCCCCTGGACCTGCTCACTCCAAGTATGGGTAACTGCATACTTGGCATGTGTCTGAAAGTGGGCGTATCAAAAGAAGTGGTTGGATCAACAGCGATAGGTGTAACACCAGTGCTCCATTACTGGTTAGATCGGCGATAGCCAGGTGCAACCGGGTCAGCTTAATGTTTAACATAGCAGGTTAGGAGAACAAGGTTAAGGTTAGAAAAAGGGTTAGACTTAGCAAAAATGCTACAGTTGTCAACAATCGACTCGTCGTGCAGCCCAATCAGCCATGCAAAACGGTCTTGAATGGCAACAAATTTGCCCAATTAGCAGATTCGCTTTCCATACACCCACTTCTGTTGACACGCCTACTTTCAGACACTCCATGTATGCAGTATCGATGACTCGCTCAGGTGACAAACCATCAAATCAGATTTTATTCGTCACAACGTTCGTAAACAACAGGTGTAGACTAACAGGGAAATGCTTACTGACAGGCCCTTACCCACAATGCAGAGAGAAAGAATAGAAAATGAATAACAAGGAATGAATACACAATGAGTAATGATAACTTGCCTATATACACAGGGTACCAGTACTGAGTAGATGTGCAGGGGTAGGAGGTAATTGAGGTAGTTATGTACATATGGGTAAGAATAAAGTGACTAGGCAAAAGGATAGATAAACAGTAACAGCAGCGTATGTGATGAGTCAAGAGTTACTGCAAAAGGTGTCAATGCAGATAGAGAGAGGGTGGCTGGAGTTTGACAATTTTTAGGGCATTTCTCTGACACCGCCTGGTAGAGGTCCTGGATGGCTGGGAGCTCGGCCCCAGTGATGTATTGGGCCGTACGCACTACCCTCTGTAGCGCCTTGCGGTCGGATGCCAAGCAGTTGCCATACCAGGCGGTGAAGTAACCAGTCAAGATGCTCTCAATGGTGCAGCTGTAGAACTTTTTGAGGATCTGAGGACCCATGCCAAATCTTTTCAGCCTCCTTATGGGGAAGAGGCGTTGTCATGCCCTCTTCACGACTGTGTTGGTGTGTGTGGACCATGATAATTTCTTAGTGATGTGGACACAGAGGAACTTGAAGTTCTCGACCTGCTCAACTACAGCCCCGTCGATGTGGATGGGGGCGTGCTCGGCCCGCTCTTTCCTGTAGTACACGATCAGCTCCATTGTCTTGCTGACGTTGAGGGAGAGGTTTTTGTCCCGGCACAACACTGCCAGATCTCACCTCCTACCTGTAGGCAGTCTCATTGTCATCAGTGATCAGCCCTACCACTGACGTGTCGTCTGCAAACGTAATGGTGTTGGAGTCGTGCATGGCCATGCAGTCGTGGGTGAACACGGAGTACAGAAGGGGATTAAGCATGCACCACTGAGGGGCCCCCGTGTAGACGGTCAGTGTGGTGGATGTGTTGTTGCCTACCCTCACCTCTTGGGGGTGGCACGTCAAGAAGACCAGGATCCAGTTTCAAAGGGAGGTGTTCAGTCCCAGGGTCCTTAGCTTAGTGATGAGCTTGGATGGCACTATGGTGTTGAACACTGAGCTGTAGTCAATGAACAGCATTCTCACTCACGTAGGTGTTCCTTTTGTCCAGATGGGAAAGGGCAGTGAGGAGTACAATACAGATTGCGTCATCTGTGGATCTGTTGGGGCGGTATGTGAATTGGAGTGGGTCCAGGGTGTCTGGGATGATGGTGTTGATGTGAGCCATAACCAGTCTTTCAAAGCATTTCATGGCTACAGATGTATGTGCTACGGGGCGATAGTCATTTAGACAGGTTACCTTGGCGTTCCTGGGCACAGGGACTATGGTCGTCTGGAACAGCTGTTGCTCTCATGCATGGTTCAGTGTTGCAAGCCTCGACGCGAGCATAGAAGGTATTTAGCTCATCTGGTAGGCTTGCGTCACTGGACAGTTCGCGGCTGGGTTTCCCTTTGTAATCTGTGATAGTTTCCAAGCCCTGCCACATTCGACGAGCGTCAGAACCAGTGTAGTAGGATTCGATCTTGGGCCTGTATTGACGCTTTGCCTGTTTGATAGTTTGTCTGAGGGCATAGAGGGATTTCTTATAAGAGTCCGGATTAGTGTCCTGCTCCTTGAAAGCGGCAGCTCTAGCCTTTAGCTCAGTGCGGATGTTGCCTGAAAACCATGGCTTCTGGTTGGGATATGTACGTACAGTCACTGTGGGGACGACGTCATCGATGCACTTATTAATGAAGCAAGTGACTGATGTGGTAAACTCCTCAATGCCATCGGATGAATCCCAGAACATATTCCAGTCTGTGCTAGCAAAACAGTCCTGTAGAGTAGCATCCACTTCATCAGACCACTTCTGATTCCTGCTTACAAGCAAAAACTCACAGGAAGTACCAGGGACGCACTCAATACAGGAGGATAGCCTTTTTGAAATGTATTATTTTTTATAACCTTTTACCCCTTTTTCGTGTCATGGCCGGCTGCGACACAGCCCGGGATCGAACCCAGGCCTTAGGCCGCTACGCCACTCGGGAGGCAGGATAGAGTTATGGTCAGATTTGCCAAATGGATGGCGAGGGAGAGCTTTGTATGCTCTGTGTGTGGAGTAAAGGTGATCTAGTTTTTTCGTCTCTAGTTGCACAGGTGTCATGCCGTTAGAATTGAGGTAAAACAGTTTTCAGTTTTCCTGCATTAAAGTCACTGGCCACTAGGAGCGCCGCCTATGGGTGAGCATTTTCTTGTTTGCTTATGGCCCTATACAGCTCGTTGTGTGGTCTTAGTGCCAGCATCGGTTTGTGGTGGTAAATAGACAGCCATGAAAAATATATATCAAAACTCTCTTGGTAAATAGTACCTACAGCTTCTCATGAGGCATTCTAACAGGCGAGCAGAACCTCGAGACTTCCTTAATATTCGAGATCACGCACCAGTTGTTGTTGACAGAGACACACCACCTCCCCTGAGCTTCCCGACGCCACCGTTCTGTCTTGCCGATGTATAGAAAAAACAGCTAAATGTATATTTCCCGTCCTTGTTCAGCCATGACTCAGAGAAACATAGGAAATTACAGTTCAGATTACGTTGATAATATAGTCTCGAACGGAGCTCATCCAGTTTATTCTCCAGTGATTGCACATTCACCAATAGAACGGAGGATAGAGGCAATTTATCCACTCACCACGGCTTCAGTTTACTCAGTTAAACATGGTGCAGTGTTAATGTTTCATAGGCCTGCCTGACTCATATGATTCTACACACACGTTACCAGAGTAACAAATGACATCACCACAGACACCAAGGCCACCTCACCTCTTACAACATCCACACCTGCTTGGGTTTACACTATTCAAGTAGTCTAGATAGGGTTGCAAAGGGTGGGTATATTACTGGAAACGTTCAAAGTAAACTTTTTGGGGGAGTAATTTACAACAAGATGGCGCCAACCGATACGGTCACCCTATTTCTAGCTCCTTTGATTTGAATTTTGTAACGTGGCCTTTTGGGTGTACTTCAGATTATCACGTGTCTAATTTTCCACTAGATAGCAAAGCCACAAAGTCAAAATTGGATTTATCGTAAAAATGCATTAACTAAAATGAGCTTTTTGGTCTGAATTTAAGGTTAGCAGTGTGGTTAAGTTCAGGTTTAGAATCAGATTTTAAGAAGATCAATAGTAGAAATAGGCAGGCTTTATGACTGTGGTAACTAGTGACGAACCTCTGTGTGGCCTTAGCACATTTAAACTATATCAAATAATCAAATAAGATGATAAAAAAAAATAAAAAAAATTGAATGACAAACCTGTAAAACATTATCTTAAATATAAACCATCAACTTAGTGAATACCATGTATATTATTTTGTTACACATTTGTTTTACTATGTCAATATGACTTTGTTGTAACTGTTTTGACGCCAAACTGGTTGGGGTTGTGAAAAAAGTAAATAGTTGGAAGAGTTACAGTTAAAATGAAATAATGAAATATGGTCTATCCTCTAGAAACTTTAGAGAATATGGACACAGATATAAACAAAGAATACTATATATATGAATATATTTGTAAAAGTTATTAAAAGTATAAATTACCGGACACCGTCCTTCATGAACTCAGTGGTGATGCGCATCATGTAGGTGGCTGTCCTCGTCGTCCTTGTAGCTGATGGTGTGGACCCACGGGATGTCCATCATGTTGCTGAGCATCCACTGGAGGAAGCGCTCCTGGGACTCGTGGCGACCTGAGAAGTCATTATCAAAGCCATAGAGCTAGATACAAATATATCTTTGACATGGTCTTCATCTCTATGATCAAACAAATATCGTACAATTTGTTCCAATATCAAACAAATATCGTACAATTTGTTCCAATATCAAACAAATATCGTACAATTTGTTCCAATATCAAACAAATATCGTACAATTTGTTCCAATATCAAACAAATATCGTACAATTTGTTCCAATATCAAACAAATATCGTACAATTTGTTCCAATATCCACACTAGCGTACTACTTACAAATGCATTCTAAGTGGTATGTTAGTAGCCAAAGATGAACCGCTGGTAGTATATAATAATAATAATAATAATATGCCATTTAGCAGACGCTTTTATCCAAAGCGACTTACAGTCATGCGTGCATACATTTTTTTGTGTATGGGTGGTCCCGGGGATCGAACCCACTACCTTGGCGTTTCAAGCGCCGTGCTCTACCAGCTGAGCTACAGAGGACCACATACTGTAGCACTGGTATTAGGTACCTCACTCACTAGCTTTGTGGCTGCTTCGAGCTGCTGTTTTTAGAAAAGGTTTTAGCCTACTTACGATGATGATATGTGGTCGTCTCCCCTACCTTAGTTTAATGCACTTACAAGTCGTGCCTGCCAAATTATTAACATGCAAAAAGCCTTTTTGTGACAGGCTACATACACACTCTGGTTTGTCATTGTCAGACCGCGCTTCTTAACACCCACCTGCTTAACCCAGAAACACCGTTCAACTGACGACCGATGTCACCCTGCAGGCGCCCCGGCCCGCCACAAGGGGTCGCTAGATCGCAATAAGCCAAGTAAATTAATTCTGAAACTCAAGCATTACAGAACACCAGAGTTTTTTTTTTATCTTTGCCTGTACTCTGTGAAAAAGTATACGGAAACAACCACCATGAACAAAATTGTCGTCTTAACATTTATTGTAAAAAGGCTCTGCATTCAGGGGGCACAATATATAAACAAAACATTTTAAACCCATTTTAAAACAACAGCAGTGGGGATTGAATCACAGAACGTAATTGACAACTACACAGTGTATATAGATATAAAAATATTGACACTGTTACAGCATTTCATTTCCTGTTTTAAAACGTAATCATCCAAACAGGGTGTATAAGTACAAACCATAGCTAAATGTTTTGCAACAAAAACTAGCGTTTCTTATTAGACAAACTCAGATATGTCCCTCCCCTTTCCGGCCTGCTTGGAGTAAAGAGACCCATAAATCTGCAGCTCAGTCATCATCCATAAAATAATAGTCCTCTTCTTCCCCACTTTCCACTGAATGGTCCTCCTTGTCAGGGAACATTTCCCACACCACAAAAGAAGAATCATTCTCTGCTGAAACACAAGTAAACATATTATTGAGTGAATAAGGTTTCCAAATTCTCAAGTTCTGCAAGTGTAAAATACATCAATACAAAATCTTCATTCAAAAAAAAGAACACTGACCGGTGTTGCATCTCTTCAAAACACGTTTGGCTGATGGCGTTGGCGTGTACTAGATGGAAAACGCAGAAAAACATTTAATAACATTCTGTACATACCAGTGGAGGCTGCTGAGGGGAGGACGGCTCATAGTAATGGCTGGAACGGAGCGGATGGAATGGATTCAAACGCACGGAAACCATGGAAACCATGTGTTTGATACCATTCCGCTCCAGCTATTACCACGAGCCCATCCTCCCTAATTAAGGTGGCACCAACCTCCTGTGGTATATACATCCTGTTTAACAATAATAATTATATTGGCATATTCATATGACAAAACAATAAAACAGTGAACGACTTTAAAAAGATCTCCCCTCCTGACGATCACCTTTTCCCCAGAGCACTGCACTAGACAGTTGTTCCTGGCATCCTTTACATTTTTTTTACATTTTTAGTCATTTTAGCAGACGCTCTTATCCAGAGCGACTTACAGTTAAGTGAGTGCATACATTATAATTTTTTTCATACTGGCCCCCCCGTGGGAATCGAACCCACAACCCTGGCGTTGCAAACGCCATGCTCTACCAATTGAGCTACATCCTTGAGACGAGTTCATTTTCACAATGGCCCCAGACACACTGTATATATGACTGAGCCCTTCTTTTGTCGATAAGCTCCTCAGGAACAGCCTACCTTTGAAGCGGCCCCCAATTTATGCAGATTCGCTTGGCCTTTTTTCATTCTTTTTTGAAGTTGGTAGATATACTTGTCATCGTTGTCTCTGAAAATGTTTATGAAAAGTTTCTGATTTTACAATGGTGTGAGAAAACCAACATATTTACCGGTAGTACCACCTGTCTTGTAATAACAGTCTACTATGAGTGACTGATTTAAAAAACAAACAAACAAACATGTCAATGAGTACGTTTACAAGCACACTAATAATTTAATATTAAACTGATTATAGCAGAAGGCCAAGTATGGCATCAGTCATGTAAACATCTTACTCTGCTTACCTTACTCTGCTTACCTTACTCTGCTTACCTTACTCGGCGTAAGGTCATAATCGAAGTAAGCATACGCAGATTAAAACACCTGGTTTTCTGAGCAACCTTTCCAACTATTAGGACATGACCTTTCCAACTATTAGGACATGACCTTTCCAACTATTAGGACATGACCTTTCCAACTATTAGGACATGACCTTTCCAACTATTAGGACATGACCTTTCCAACTATTAGGACATGACCTTTCCAACTATTAGGACATGACCTTTCCAACTATTAGGACATGACCTTTCCAACTATTAGGACATAACCTTTCCAACTATTAGGACATAACCTTTCCAACTATTAGGACATGACCTTTCCAACTATTAGGACATAACCTTTCCAACTATTAGGACATGACCTTTCCAACTATTAGGACATAACCTTTCCAACTATTAGGACATAACCTTTCCAACTATTAGGACATGACCTTTCCAACTATTAGGACATGACCTTTCCAACTATTAGGACATGACCTTTCCAACTATTAGGACATGACCTTTCCAACTATTAGGACATGACCTTTCCAACTATTAGGACATGACCTTTCCAACTATTAGGACATGACCTTTCACACTATTAGGACATGACCTTTCACACTATTAGGACATGACCTTTCACACTATTAGGACATGACCTTTCCAACTATTAGGACATGACCTTTCCAACTATTAGGACATGACCTTTCCAACTATTAGGACATGACCTTTCCATCTATTAGGACATGACCTTTCCAACTATTAGGACATGACCTTTCCAACTATTAGGACATGACCTTTCCAACTATTAGGACATGACCTTTCCAACTATTAGGACATGACCTTTCCAACTATTAGGACATGACCTTTCCATCAATTAGGACATGACCTTTCCAACTATTAGGACATGACCTTTCCATCTATTAGGACATGACCTTTCCAACTATTAGGACATGACCTTTCCAACTATTAGGACATGACCTTTCCAACTATTAGGACATGACCTTTCCATCTATTAGGACATGACCTTTCCAACTATTAGGACATGACCTTTCCATCTATTAGGACATGACCTTTCCAACTATTAGGACATGACCTTTCCAACTATTAGGACATGACCTTTCCATCTATTAGGACATGACCTTTCCAACTATTAGGACATGACCTTTCCATCTATTAGGACATGACCTTTCCAACAATTAGGACATGACCTTTCCAACTATTAGGACATGACCTTTCCATCTATTAGGACATGACCTTTCCAACTATTAGGACATGACCTTTCCAACTATTAGGACATAACCTTTCCAACTATTAGGACATAAAGAGCTTAATCGCCGTTCCAGCAGTGTATTTGATCTGTATATGTGCTAGCACCGGTACCTTCCTAATATGGAGTTACACCTTCCTAATAGGGAGTTACACCTTCCTAATAGGGAGTTACACCTTCCTAATAGGGAGTTACACCTTCCTAATAGGGAGTTACACCTTCCTAATAGGGAGTTACACCTTCCTAATATGGAGTTACACCTTCCTAATATGGAGTTACACCTTCCTAATATGGAGTTACACCTTCCTAATATGGAGTTACACCTTCCTAATATGGAGTTACACCTTCCTAATATGGAGTTACACCTTCCTAATATTGAGTTGCGCATGTAAACGTTTAAACCAACTATAATATTAATCTGACTATCCACAATAATCATATTGTTGTGCATGTAACCGTGCTCAATGAACATAACAGCGCACATTACAAATGAAATGCAGTATTCAAATCGCTCATTACTATAAGCAGTGATTGGGTTAACCTTTCCTTTCAGAATATATGCCATTTTAGCAGACGCTTTTATCCAAAGCAACTTAGTCATGCATGCATCTTACGTACGGGTGGTCCCGGGAATCGAACCCACTATCCTGGCATTGCAAGTGCCATGCTCTACCAACTGAGCTATAGAGGACCACCATGTCAGTGGGATAGTTGCATTTACCTGTTCACCGAGCCCATCATGCCTGGGGTGATGTGGAGACACTGAGGAGTTTTCACCGATGGGAAGCGTGATGAGCTGGGGGTTTGTGGGTCTTGCTCAGAGCGCATGAACACATCCTCTTTCCCTTTGGGAGACACTGTGGGCAACTGATTCACAAGAGAGCACATTCAGTTCGGGGCACCCCATTCAGTTCAGGGCCATCCCCATTCAGTTCAGGGCACCCCATTCAGTTCAGGGCACCCCATTCAGTTCGGGGCACCCCATTCAGTTCGGGGCACCCCATTCAGTTCGGGGCACCCCATTCAGTTCGGGGCACCCCATTCAGTTCGGGGCACCCCATTCAGTTCGGGGCACCCCATTCAGTTCGGGGCACCCCATTCAGTTCGGGGCACCCCATTTCTGATTGCTACAAGATTGTTGTTAAGCGGTCAGCCATCTTGAAATATCAATTTGGTACCCAAGCTTTTAGACATGGGAGAGAAGCAATCTATCAGCTGTTGTTAAATATACATTTTGCACATGTGAGCAACATGACAATCTATCTCTATATGTTTAACGACACAGCTGTCGGAAGAATACAAAACTGCAGTGTGCGGAGACTTCTTTGAATTTTGCTGAATGTATTCTTTGACCTGTATTCTTTGACCTCCAGCACCACATAATGTACATATATGAAGAAAAAAAAAAAATGCAATATTTTCCTAAAGAAACTCAAACCCGGCAACATTGCTGAGTGGTTGAAACGGCGCAGCCCGGGGGGAAACGCACCTTGACCCGCTTGTTCTGCATGGGCGAGCTGTTGAAGATGTCATCGTGGTCATCCTTGGGCATGTGTTCCAGGAGGTTCCGCACCTGCTGCTTCCGCTTCAGTGTGCCCTTTTTCGCGGTTATCCGAGGCGGTTCCACCACTACAGTTCAAATATAATATATTACATTGTCACAGCGGGGACTGGGAAGCAACACAAACATAGGCACAGACGCATGCATACAAATATACGCACTACACACACACACACACACACACACACACACACACACACACACACACACACGTACACACGGATTTTGTGTTGTAGATATGTGGTAGTGGAGTACGGGCCTGAGGGCACACACTTAATGGGTTGGGATTTCTGTAATGAATGTATTGTAATGTTATAACTGCCTTAATTATGCTGGACCACAGGAAGAGTAGCTGATGGGGATCCATAATAAATACAAATACATACATTCTCTGTAATTCTTATTGAATGTACAGATTGTATAGATGTGACCCCCCCCCCCCCATTTTTTTTTTTGAAAGTTCACCATTTAAAAATGTGTAAATCAATGAGAGCCCAACGTGTTCTGTCATAGAGTTCTATTCAAAGACCAAAGATGCGGTACCACAATGGTAACAGCCACGAACACTTGGTTAGAGCTTGGATGGGAGACCTACACTAAGACATCAAGATCCCTCTACAGATTTATTATGGATAGAAATGCTAGACAAGGTAACTTACATGGATCCCTCTTGTGCAGAACTTCTCTTTTCTTGGTGGCCTTGGTAGGTGGCAGCGAGGTGGGGGCCTGACCGTTGTACCGCTTCTGACACTCCTCAGCTGAACGGCTGCCCACCACCATGGCAACGTTCACCCAGAAGTCATTTGTGTGTTTGGGAAGTGACGTCACAGCCCTGAAAGCCAAACGTACGCACAAGAAGTTGACATACACTCGTGTTTCTGTATAAACAAGGCAATTGCCACACATTTAAACGTGCTAGCTAATTTGAAACTTTTCTTCAACATTGTGCATTATAAAAAAGGAGGCTATTGTTTAACCAGAGTTGAGTAAACCGAGTGATGCATGTGACGCACGCAATGCATTGGATAACATACTTTCTCATCTACTTCAAATATTATGGTTATTTGGCTGCTCACTGCCATTTGCTTGTACAAAATGCCAATATGTAGACAATTGTAGCAAACTTACTCATGTAGTCTCAACAGTTGTGTCTCTGTCCACTGATCTCCATTTCCTTCGTTTTCTCTCTGCTGAACCCTGAGGAATTTGCTGCCCTTTCCCCTCAGTGTCTGCGGGCCGGCCCTTTTACTCAATTCACTCTTCCAGTCGTCCTGGGAAGTCGACGAATCACTCGATGCTGCCTTGGAGTCTTCCGGAACCCTTCCACGTGTCCTCTTACCCCGTGGCTTTATGGGTCCCGATTTGAATGCCTTGGGTTTTTTCTTCTGTGTGAAGTCGTCATCGGACTGGGACTCTCCGGCAGTACCGCGACCACCGTCCTGAACGTTCCTACTCCTACCCACGGAGGCTGAAACGGTCTTTGTGGGCGCAGGTTTCCCTGTGTCTTTCCTTTCCATCACGATGTCATCCCAGAGTTTCGCTGGGAGCTTCTTCTGAGGACTGACCCTATTCTTTGACATATCAAGCACTCTCGGAGGGCCTACTTTTTTTGAACCCTTGACTCGTTTCCCTGGTAACAGCTCTGAGGATGTATTGGCGTTGTCCGAGTTGTTATCGGCGCTCTGTTTGTTAGCGCCCTGGCGAGAGCGACGTGGACGGGTCGGGAATTGTGGGGCAGGGTCTGCGTACGCGGCCGGCGCTGCTGCACCCTGAAACATTGGGCTGGTCTTCCTGGGCCGTCCCCGGTGCTTGGGAGAGAGGATCACATCAGACTTGGACCTCTGAGATGCTGGGCTCACCCTCTTGGGTCTTCCTCTGCCCCTGTGAGAGGGGTTCTCTGGCATAGACCACTGAGAGTTTGGACTGGCTTTCTTGGGTCTTCCTCTGCCCCTGTGAGAGGAGTTCTCCAAAGACATGGACCTGTGAGGCTCTGGGCTGGCCTTCTTGGGCCTTTCGGGGCCCCTGGAAAGGGCGTTGTCTTCAGCCTTACACCGCCAAGACTCAGGGGCCGTGTGAGGGGGGTTCTCCTCTGGCTTCGACCTCAGAGGCCTGTGATGAGCCTTCACCTTTCTCAGTGGCACAGTCTCCTCGTCACTGGTGTCACCTCGCAGCCTCTCTGTAGAACATCACACTGTCAAATACAATGTAGTCCCCATCTTTGTTGCAGCTGGAATATGAGGATAAATGCATTCCCAAGCTTATGTATAGAAAAACAACATACCTTCCGCTGGAGGTAAGAACACCTTGGCCGGTTTTGGTGGTCCGTCTAACAATGCTCTGGCTACAGGTGTACTGACTTGCTGAGAAAGTAGGGAAATAGCATATCAATTAATTATTTGACCAGGTAAGTTGACTGAGAACACATTCTCATTTACAGCAACGACCTGGGGAATAGTTACAGGGGAGAGGAGAGGGGATGAATGAGCCAATTGGAAGCTGGGGATGATTAGGAGGCCATGATGGTATGAGGGCCAGATTGGGAATTTAGCCAGGACACCTACGTTAACACCCCTACTCTTACAACAAGTGCCATGGGATCTTTAGTGACCACAGAGAGTCAGGACACCTGTTTAACGTCCCATCCAAAAGACGGCATCCTGCACAGGGCATTGTCCCCAATCACTGCCCTGGGGCATTGTCCCCAATCACTGCCCTGGGGCAATGGGATATTATTATTATACCAGAGGAAAGAGTGCCTCCTACAGGCCCTCATCCAGGGACCGACCAGGACCAACCCTGCTTAGCTTCAGAGGCAAGGCAGCAGTGGGATGCAGGGTGGTCTGGTCTCCCATCCAGGGACCGACCAGGACCAACCCTGCTTAGCTTCAGAGGCAAGGCAGCAGTGGGATGCAGGGTGGTCTGGTCTCCCATCCAGGGACCGACCAGGACCAACCCTGCTTAGCTTCAGAGGCAAGGCAGCAGTGGGATGCAGGGTGGTCTGCTGCTGGTATCACTCTACAACATTGTGTCCCAAACCTCTGATTTCGCCCAGCCGTTCCGCTTGTTGGATGTATTCCACAACTAGAACACCTGATTCAACTAACGAAGGGCTTGGTGATTAGTGGATTCAGTTGTGTTAGAACAGCAATACATGAAATAAGTGGAATGGCTGGGGATACAGTGCTCTACAATAGAAAACTAAACGAAGCAGAGCACCACGGAGCAGCAGCTTACAGAGTAAAGCATAGACGACTGGTCATAACCCCCATGAATGGTGACGTTCATGTCGCAATCCAAGATGACTCTGGCCCCTTTCCAGTACTCCAGAGGGGCTTTGAGAAGCCGGCCACTCCGGGAAACCTTAGCACTGCTCACCGCACTGGTGGCACTGCAAGGAGCAGCTGTAGGACAAGGTAGATTAAACATAAAACAGGATGGTTATCGCTACCTTTACAGAGAAATACCAACCAATCAAATCTTTGATAAAACAAGAGACATGAGTACTACCAGTATAAATACAGTGAGCATTTGTGATGCCAACTTTTGGACTCACGTGTCTTCGTGGCGTTTGGCATTTGGGATGTGGAAGACTGCTTCTTGGTGGAGAGGTGTTTTTGGTTCTGGGGTGTTGCCAGGTCCTTACTCCCCTTTTTAGAATGTTCAGCTTCTGAACTGCATTTGTCATTAAAAACAATTGAAGACAAAGCAGAAACACTGGATGTTAACACAACAGATATGACTACAACACTTAGCTAAAGCCGAGTAGCCGAACAGAGAGAGATCGTCTTGCTAATTGCCTATAATTTCCACCTGTTGTCTATTCCATTTGCACAACAGCATGTGAAATGTATTGTCAATCAGTGTTGCTTCCTAAGTGGACAGTTTGATTTCACAGAAGTGTGATTGACTTGGAGTTACATTGTGTTGTTTAAGTGTTCCCTTTATTTTTTGGAGCAGTGTTTATGTAGGTCGGGGTAAAGTGACTATGCATTGATAATAAACAAAAAGTAGCAGCAGTGTATGTGAAGAGTGTGAAGGAATGTGAATGTGTGTATCTGTTTTGTGTGGGTGTCCACGTGTGTGTGTTGTAGTATGTGTGAGTGTGTGGTTAGAGTCTAGTGAGTGTACACTGAGACGGTGAAAGAGAGTCAGTGCGAAAAATTATAATACAATAATGGGGTCAATGCAAATAGTCCGGGTAGCAAATTTGATTAAGTGTTCAGCAGTCTTATGGCTTGTTCAGGAGCCTTTTGGTCCCAGACTTGGCGCTCCGGTACCAGAGAGAACAGTCTATGACTTTGGTGGCTGGAGTCGGACAATTTTTAGGGCCTACCTCTGACACCGCCTGGTATAGAGGTCCTGGATGGCATGAAGCTCTGTCCCAGTAATGTACTGGGCCATACGCACTACCCTCTGTAGTGCCTTGCGGTCGAATGCCAAGCAGTTGCCATACCAAGCGGTGATGCAACCAGTCAGGATGTTCTCGATGGTGCAGCTGTATAACTTTTTGAGGATCTGAGGACCCATGCCAAACATTTTCAGCCATGCCCTCTTCATGACTGTTGGTGTGTTTGGACCATGATAGGGCCTTAGTGATGTGGACACCAAGGAACTCGAAGCTGCTCAGCTGCTTTGTCTTGCTAATATTGAGGGAGAGGTTGTTGTCCACACTGCCAGGTCTCATTGTCGTCGGTGATCAGGCTTACCACCGTTGTGTCGTCTGCTAACTTGATGGTGTTGGATTCGTGCGTGGCCATGCAGTCGTGGGTGAACAGGGAGTACAGGAGGGGATTAAGCATGCACCTGAGGGGCCCCCGTGTTGAGGGTCAGTGTGGCAGATGTGTTGTTACCTACCCTCACCAGCTGGGGGGTGGCCCGTCAGGAAGTACAAGATCCAGTTGCTGACGGAGATGTTCAGTCCCAGGGTCCTTAGCTTAGTAATGAGCTTTGAGGGCACTATGCTGTTGAACGCTGAGCTGTAGTCAATGAATAGCATTCTCACGTAGCTGTTCCTTTTGTCCAGGTGGGAAAGGGCAGTGTGGAGTGCGATAGAGATTGCGTCATCTGTGGATCTTTTGGTGCGGTATCCGAATTTGAGTGGGTCCAGGGAGTCTGGGATGATGGTGTTGAGGTGAGCCATGACCAGTCTTTCAAAGCATTGGATGGCTACAGATGTATGTGCTACGGGGCGATAGTCATTTAGACAGGTTACCTTGGCGTTTCTGGGCACAGGGACTATGGTGGTCTGCTTGAAACATGTAGGTATTACAGACTCAGTCAGGGACAGGTTGAAAATGTCAGTGAAGACACTTTCCAGCTGGTAGCGCATGCTCTGAGTACGCGTCCTGGTAATCCATCTGGTCCTGGGGCCTTCTGAATGTTAACTGGTTTAAAGGTCTTACTACATGCTCTGAGTACGCGTCCTCGTAATCCATCTGGTCCTGGGGCCTTCTGAATGTTAACTGGTTTAAAGGTCTTACTACATGCTCGGAGTACGCGTCCTGGTAATCCATCTGGTCCTGGGGCCTTCTGAATGTTAACTGGTTTAAAGGTCTTACTACATGCTCGGAGTACGCGTCCTGGTAATCCATCTGGTCCTGGGGCCTTCTGAATGTTAACTGGTTTAAAGGTCTTACTACATGCTCGGAGTACGCGTCCTGGAAATCCATCTGGTCCTGGGGCCTTCTGAATGTTAACTGGTTTAAAGGTCTTACTACATGCTCTGAGTACGCGTCCTGGTAATCCATCTGGTCCTGGGGCCTTCTGAATGTTAACTGGTTTAAAGGTCTTACTACATGCTCTGAGTACGCGTCCTGGAAATCCATCTGGTCCTGGGGCTTTGTGAATGTTGACCTGTTTAAAGGTCCTACTCACAGTTTTGGTGCAGGTACAGTTGACTAGCGCAAAAATAATAGTGGATACTGTTGAAAATAACATCCTATGTAACTTATCGACCCCCCCCCCCCCCCCCATCACTAGCCATTTGTATCAAGCATCTCAGATTAGGAGCGCGGATCTAGGATCAGTTTGGCCTTTTCGGTCACATGGGGACCCGATCCTAATCGGCCCTGACCACAGAGACACAACTTACCCATTCGGCTCTGACAAAAAGCGCTCAAGGTATTCCTTCCAATTCTTTGGGAAGCCAAAGAGAAACTTCTTCAACAGCCATGTTGGGAGTTCTGGACGAGGAGAAAGGCACAAAAACAAGAATAAATAATTTATTTATTTAACTCATTTTCGGTTAATTGAAAATGAAACCTTGTTTAAAGTATCTCTTTGTCAAACAGGCAATACAGAGATGGTGACAAAATAATTGTTATCCCCCAGAAAATACAATAAACATTACAACTAATATTATGGTTGAACTCAAATGTACTGGTTGATAAAATACCTGTATTTATGGAAAATGTGTTTGAAAGGGGAGTTTTGTTTTTTAAATTAAATTGTAAATTGGAATGGTAGAGTTGTCTTACATGGAGCTATCGGATATGTATGGGAAGGTCTGCTCAATACAAGATTTCAACCAATTGATTACAGCATTACCCCAAAAATGGAGGAGGCAGGTGGCAGTGGGAGGAGGTAGGGAACTGGTCTGTCTGCCCAATATAAAGGATCAAAACTGGCAGAGGAATACAAATAACATAAATAGGAAAGTATAGCAGTTTCATTTGAGGACCAGGATGTTGACAGCTGTGCCATACAGAGATTTTTGATGTACCGATTCCATGGCACAGGGTGTAGTGACTTCCGAAAGTATTCATACCCCTCGACTGTTTCGAGATCTTGTTGTGTTACAGCCTGAATTTAAAATGGATTAAATTGAGATTTGTGTCACTGGCCTACACACAATAATACTGAAGAGTATTATAAAATACATTTTTTTTAAACAGCAAGGGGTGGCGGTACTTGGATCATTTTTTTTTTTTATGCTAGTGCCTTAAAAAAAATTGCAATATTTTGACAATAAAGAGGCATTCTTTTTTTGAGAATAAACTAACGTATGGGCAAAACAAACAAATGGCTATCGACGTAATGATCTAATAAACTCATTCAAAACAGGCGTCACTGTGCACTCACGCTTATCAATCTAATAACTTGCACGTACACCACCAGGTTTCCCCCTGGCAATTTCAGACTAGGCATGCACTCCTCTAACGGCCATGGTGTGGTATGATCACAAACAAAACAAAAACTTTATTGGCACTGAACGCAAAGAGCTTGGGTTGAGTCCCTGTCAGTCTGCCCTCCGAATTCGCTACAAAGTTCTGCTGCGTAGCCTAGTTGAACACCTTGCAAAAAAAATCTGTGCGTAATGGAAATTATCTTTTGGATCCTGGCTATGCGTGTGTATGTATCACATGTCAAACTGCTCTCCAAATTAGCTGCAACAACGCTATTTTCAGCACACTATAAACCAAATAGCGGCCCACTAGATTGAGTACCTTAAACCTGTAGGCTAATCTTACGTTACACAGTGGTCAAGTGAAAGTACCTATCCAACCGCTGCGGGAGGAATGAACAATGAAAGCAAGGGTTTTACACAAGTGTCTGTGGGAGAAGGCAACTCAAGGACCACTCCCTGCAGGCGCAAACCAGCTAATCTGAGGCGCTGTTTGAATATATTCATGGTTGGTCTAAATACAGGTCTATTAGATAAATGATGATAGGCTATAAAGAAATAATCACTGATCTGACATGACTTTTATTTCACCTTTATTTAACCAGGTAAGCCAGTTGAGAACAAGTTCTCATTTACAACTGCGACCTGGCCAAGATAAAGCAAAGCAGTGCGGTAAAAAAAAAACAACAACACAGAGTTACGTATGGAATAAACAAAAACGTACAGTCAATAACACAATAGAAAATCTATATACAGTGTGTGCAAAATGTTGTAAGTTATGGAGGTAAGGCAATAAATAGGCCATAGTGCAAAATAATTATAATTTAGTATTAACACTGGAGTGATAGATGTGCAGAAGATGATGTGCAAATAGAGATACTGGGGTGCAAATGAGCAAAATAAATAATGTAAATAACAATATGGGGATGAGGTAGTTGGGTGGGCTAATTACAGATGTGCTGTGTACAGGTGCAGTGATCGGTAAGGTGCTCTGACAACTTATGCTTAAAGTTAGTGAGGGAGATAAGTGTCTCCAGCTTCAGAGATTTTTGCAGTTCGTTCCAGTCATTGGCAGCAGAGAACTGGAAGGAATGGCGGCCAAAGGAGGTGTTGGCTTTGGGGATGACCAGTGAGATATACCTGCTGGAGCGCATACTACGGGTGGGTGTTGCTATGGTGACCAATGATCTAAGATAAGGCGGGGATTTGCCTAGAAGTGATTTATAGATGACCTGGAGCCAGTGTGTTTGGCGACGAATATGTAGTGAGGGCCAGCCAACGAGAGCGTACAGGTCACAATGGTGGGTAGTATATGGGGCTTTGGTGACAAAACGGATGGCACTGTGATAGACTACATCCAATTTGCTGAGTAGAGTGTTGGAGGCTATTTTGTAAATTACATCGCCGAAGTCAAGGATCGGTAGGATAGTCAGTTTTACGAGGGCATGTTTAGCAGCATGAGTGAAGGAGGCTTTGTTGCGAAATAGGAAGCCGATTCTAGATTTAACTTTGGATTGGAGATGCTTAATGTGAGTCTGGAAGGAGAGTTTACAGTCTAACCAGACACCTAGGTATTTGTAGTTGTTCACATATTCTAAGTCAGACCCGCCGAGAGTAGTGATTCTAGTCGGGCAGGCTGGTGCAAGCAGCGTTCGATTGAAGAGCATGCATTTAGTTTTACTAGTGTTTAAGAGCAGTTGGAGGCCACGGAAGGAGTGTTGTATGGCATTGAAGCTCGTTTGGAGGTTTGTTAACACAGTGTCCAATGAAGGGCCAGATGTATACAAAATGGTGTCGTCTGCGTAGAGGTGGATCTGAGAGTCACCAGCAGCAAGAGCGACATCATTGATATAGACAGAGAATAGAGTCTGCCCGAGAATTGAACCCTGTGGCACCCCCATAGAGACTGCCAGAGGTCCAGACAACAGGCCCTCCAATTTGACACATTGAACTCTATCTGAGAAGTAGTTGGTGAACCAGGCGAGGCAGTCATTTGAGAAACCAAGGCTATTTAGTCTGCCAATAAGAATGCGGTGATTGACAGAGTCAAAAGCCTTGGCCAGGTCGATGAAGACGGCTGCACAGTACTGTCTTTTATTGATCGCGGTTTTTATATCGTTTAGGACCTTGAGCGTGGCTGAGGTGCACCCATGACCAGCTCGGAAACCAGATTGCATAGCGGAGAAGGTACGGTGGGATTCGAAATGGTTGGTGATCTGTTTGTTAACTTGGCTTTCAAATACATTTTAAAGGCAGGATGGATATAGGTCTGTAACAGTTTGAATCTAGGAGGGGATGACCGCGGCAGCTTTCCAATCTCTGGGGATCTCAGACGATACGAAAGAGAGGTTGAACAGGCTAGTAATAGAGGTTGCGACAATTTCGGCGGCTAATTTTAGAAAGAAAGGGTCCAGATTGTCTAGCCCATCTGATTTGTAGGGGTCCAGATTTAGCAGCTCTTTCAGGACATCAGCTATCTGAATTTGGGTGAAGGAGAAGCAGGGGGGGCATGGGCAAGTTGCAGCAGAGGGTGCAGAGCTGGTGGCCGGGGTAGGGGTAGCCAGGTGGAAAGCATGACCAGCCATAGCAAAATGCTTATTGAAATTCTCGATTATCGTAGATTTATCGGTGGTGACAGTGTTACCTAGCCTCAGTGCAGTGGGCAGCTTGGAGGAAGTGCTCTTATTTTCCATGGACTTTACAGTGTCCCAAAACTTTTTGGAGTTAGTGCTACAGGATGCAAATTTCTGTTTGAAAAAGCTAACAATCTATCGGTGATGTCTTCAAGGATGGGAGGAATGAAGGAGGTTTTCCCAAAACAGGGGCATCGTCTCCGTTACAGGCTATTTGTCTCGGCTATACCGCTAATTTAGGCTCCCACTGGTTCACCTTATAGAGGATAATGGCTAGACTGGATGGCTGTTAGGTTAAAATAATGGAATGTAAAATTACTGTCTCAAATCAAATGTTATTTGCCACACGCGCCGAATACAACAGGTGTAGACCTTACAGTGAAACACTTACTTACAAGCCCTTAACCAACAATGAAGTAATAGCAATAGTTTTCAGACGGGGCTTTATCCAAACCCCTGCCCTGTGGCTATGCAAGGTCCATGACAAGGGTTTGGGGGCAGTCCTTGAGCCCCACAGGGACGTGCAATCCTTCTCCACACAATCCGTGACCTACATTCACAAGACAATAAAACACAGGCTTATGAGGCTACTTCATTGGAAGTAGGCCTCATTAACATCGACGGGGCTGTAGTGGAGCGGGTCGAGAGTTTCAAGTTCCTTGGTGTCCACATCACCAAAGTATCATGGTCCAAACACACCAAGACAGTCGTGAAGAGGGCACGACAGCACCTTTTCCCCCTTAGGAGACTGAAAATATTTGGCATGGGTCCCCAGATCCTCAAAAAGTTCTACAGCTGCACCAGAGAGCATCCTGACCGGTTGCATCACCGCCTGGTATGGAAACTGCTCGGCATCCGACCGTAAGGCGCTACAGAGGGTAGTGCGTACGGCCCAGTACATCACTGGGGCCAAGCTTCCTGCCATCCAGGACCTCTATACCAGGCGGTGTCAGAGGAAGGACCTAAAAATTGTCAAAGACTCCAGCCACCCTAGTCATAGACTGTTCTCTCTGCTACCGCACGGCAAGCGGTACCGGAGCGCCATGTCTAGGTCAAAAAAGCTCCTTAACAGCTATAAGAACAATTAATTAAATGGCCACCCAGACTATTTACATTGACCCCCCCGTTTATTTTTACACTGCTGCTACTCGCTGTTTATTATCTATGCATAGTCACTTTACCCCTACCTACATGTACAAATTACCTCGACTAACCTGTACCCCCGCACATTGACTCAGTACCGGTACCCCCTGTATATAGCCTCGTTATTGTTATTTCATTTTACTGTGTTACTTTTTATTTTATACTTTAGTTTATTTAGTAAATATTTTGGCAACACATTTCTTGAACGGCATTGTTGTTTGAGGGCTTGTAAGTAAGCATTTCACGGTAAGGTCTACACCTGTTGTATTCGACGTATGTGACAATCAAAATGTGATTTCATTTTGATACACACAACTCCATGTCTCTTTGCAGTCTGACAACGCGCCATGAACGTTAGAATGGTATTGCTTTGGGGATACAGTGTGTGTGTGTGTGACGCCTGTTTGAACGAGTGTATTAGACCCCCCCCCCCCACCTCACCTGTCTCTACCTCATCCGAGTGGTTCCTCCTTCTGAAAATAATCTGTGGCACAACATCTTCCAGGTCCTAATAGGCCTACTTATAATAATATGGTTATTTTGTGCTCAAAGAGAAAGTATGTCCTTGTTACTAAAGCCAATTCTAAAGTATAGTTTCACCAGGTCATCTAACTGCAGGCATTTCAATGGTGGCACGCACAGCAACAGGGAGCAAGTGAGACATGAAAATAAATAATAATATGCCATTTAGCAGACGCTTTTATCAAAAGCGACTTACATTTATGCGTGCACACATTATTATTTTTTTGTGTATGGGTGGTCCCGGGGAATCGAACCCACTACCTTGGCGTTACAAGCGCCGTGCTCTACCATGAGACATGAGGTTAACCAAATCCCCTACTTTAATCTTGAAATATAACTGCAACTTTATTCTTTAAAATGTTGATCTATGGCAAGACTTGAAAATGGCTGTCTAGCAATGGTCAACAACCAACTTTCCACAGCTTGAAGAATTTGAAAAAATGAACAGAGACTTACCCAAAAAGCTGAAATCGCTGCCAAAGATGATTCTAACATGTATTGACTCAGGGGTGTGAATCCTTATGTAAATGAGGTATTTATGTATTTCATTTTCAATACATTTGCTAAAAATTCTAAAAACATGTTTTCACTTTGTCATTATGGGGTATTGTGTGTAGATGGGTGAGAGAGAAAAAATCTATCAATTTTGAATTAAGACTAACACCACCATTTGGAAAAAGTCAAGGGGTATGAATACTTTCTGAAGGCACTGTATGAGCGGATATATAAAATGACGCAAGATTTCACACTTTCTGCTTTTCAGCTCAAATACAACCATTGCAGCTCTTGTTGTGAGGATACATAATCAATAGACCATTTGTTTTGGTATTTCCCACAGGTTGCCTGCTTCTGGTATCAGGTTCAGGAATGGCTGAAAAGCATAACATTAATCTAAAATGAACCCTAGAAATAGCATTGTTGGGAGATTTGGAGAGACCTGGTCAGTAAATAGATAAAATATTAATACTATTAAGTATTTATCTTCAATTCGTAAAATCGGTGGATTCTATTTGATTAGATAAGATTCAAATTGTATGTTAAACATCACAGCATAGATGAAAGATATGAGGCGTGGAAATCCTAAGAGGGTGGCCAGCAGAAATAGGTGGGATGACCTGAGGGAAACCAAGGGTTGGAATTTGGAACCGGAGATTAGTGGGAGTGAGGGGTAAAACGACATTATGACACTCGCTGGCACACACGTACATAGTGCCACACATGCAGACACACAGTTAGCCTTGCTGTTTTACATTTGATTGATCTTTGATGGCTTTTGTTTTCCATTGTTATGTTGTTGTTCCTGTCTCTTTATTCTCTCATTTGTTGGCAAGTTTGTTTGGATTGGGCGGGGATGGTGGTTCGGAGGGGGGGGGTCTTGGATAGTTGAGCGGCTTCACTGCAGGTGGATTGTATAGTAGAAAATAGCTTCATAATGAGCTGTATTATGGCTGTGCATGATTAACACAGGACAATACAGTGAGCTCCAAAAGTATTGGGACAGTGACACATTTTGTTGTTGTTTTGGCTCTGTGCTCCAGCACTTTGGATTTGAAATGATACAATTACTATTTTATCTTTATTTATTTTACCTTTAATTTAACTAGGCAAGTCAGTTAAGAACAAATTCTTATTTACAATGACGGCCTACACCGGCCAAACCCGGACGACGCTGGGCCAATTGTGCGCCGCCCTGACTATGAAGTTAAAGTGCAGACTGTCAGCTTTAATTTGAGGGTAATTTTCATCCATATCGTGTGAACCGTTTAGAAATTACAGCACTTTTTGTACATAGTCTACCTGTTTTAGAGGACCAAATGTATTGGGACAAATTCACTTATGTGCATTAAAGTAGTCAAAGGTTTAGTATTTGGTCCCATATTCCTAGCACACAATGATTACGTCAAGCTTGTGACTCTACACACTTGTTGGATGCATTTGCTGTTTGTTTTGGTTGTGTTTCAGATTATTTTGTGCCCAATTGAAATGAATGGTAAATAATGTATTGTGTCATTTTAGAGTCACTTTCATTGTATACTGAACAAAAATATAAACCCAACATGTAAAGTGTTGCTCCCATGTTTCATGAGCTGAAATGAAAGATTCCAGAAATGTTCCATACACACAAAAAGCTTATTTATATCAAATTTTGCCATTCAATGTTAATTTCTCTACCATAAGCCACCTCCAACGTCGTTTTAGAAAATGTGGCAGTACGTCCGATCGGTCTCACAACCACAGACCATGTGTAACCACGCCAGCCCAGGACCTCCAGACCCCGCTTCTTCAACTGCGGGATCGTCTGAGACCAGCCACCCGATGAAACTGAGGAGTATTTCTGTCTGTAATAAAGCCCTGTAATAAAACTAATTCTGAGTGGGTGGGCCTATGCCTTCCCAGGCCCACCCATGGCTGCGCCCCTGTCCAGTCATGCGAAATCCATAGATTAGGGCCTAATTTATTTCAAAAACACAACCAAAACAAACAGCAAATGCAACCAACAAGTGTGTAGAGTCACAAGCTTGATGTAAACATTGTGTGCTAGGAATATGGGACCAAATACTAAACTTTTGACTACTTTAATGCACATAAGTGAATTTGTCCCAATACTTTTGGTCCCCTAAAACTGGGCGACTATGTACAAAAATTGCTATAATTTCTAAACGGTTCACCCTATATGGATGAAAATAGCCCTCAAACTAAAGCTGAGTCTGCACTTTAACCTCAGTCATTATCTCATTTCAAATCCAAAGTGCTGGAGTACAGAGCCACAACAAAAAATGTGTCACTGCCCCAATATTTTTGGAGCTCACTGTATATTCCAAAATGGCTGATTATTTCTGACTTACGAGTTCCGCTGAAATCCGGGGTCATCTTTCCCACCAGGATGTAAATGCTGCCAGAAGCGGTCTTCAGGACGTTGGTTGAGATTCGCTCTGCGATGAGGTTGCTGTGCCAGGGCATCTTGTTGTCCCTTGGTGGAAAGCATAGAGGCAGTCTAAGTAAATGAATCAATGTTTGCTTTTACAAAAATAATGGCGTGTTAGTGAACCTGTGGTACCACTTCATATGATTCCGAGAAACAATCAAATTCTACTTACGCACGGACACCATCCACATACAACCGGCCTCTCCTACTCTTCAGGAGCCAGTGTCTAAGGTGAATCCCTGTAGCCTACCAAGCAATAGACATTAATAGTTATATTAGGTAGATATCTATGGATATGCACGTCCTGATAGAAAAATGAAGTGCCATACAAGAGAACATTACTTCCAAGCAAAAATACAAAGCTAACAGCAACAAACTCAGAGGAAACAGCACCAGTCATCAGCCTATAAATCCAAAGGAAGCAGCGTCATCAAGACCATCTACTTACATTGGATCCAGTGGACTCTGCTAGGTGCTTGGCTTGGAATACAGCCTCCCGCTTCTTGGGGATGGAGATCTTCGGTGAGACCTGCAGGAGGGGGTCGTGCACCAGGTCTGGGAGGGGCTTGGGGGGAGGCTCATCACGGTAGAACCCACACTGGCTGAGGCCGGCATCTGGACTCGACGGAACGCTGGTCTCTGATAGGCCAGTGGGCACTGAGGTTACACTACAGGTCACGTTCACACTGGCGTCCTCTTCGGTGCCCCCGGCGGCATGTGCCGGGGTCGACATGCTGCGCACACGGGTACATCCTGTAAAGAGAAAGCGGTTATGAAAGATTGCTTTGTTTGTTGAGTCGACATCACATGTTGATAACAGTTGACTTATGGTGTTTGGGTAATTAGGACCAGAATAATGGAAGAACAGTCCCTACTCTACATTTCTAGCCCTCACCTCCTTTCATGGGATCCTGTGGGCTGCTCACTTGATAACCGTCTTGTTGGTCCCGCTTTCGCCTTCCCTCTTTCAGAAGAGAAAACCTATTTGCTAGAGAATCCAGGCATGGCAGTCTATCCAAAACAACTTGTGACCCTGTGCAGAAAACAGAAACAAATCATTTTGCTTCTCAAAGTCTTAAATTAAAAGTATTTCTGACAACCGAGCAACCTTGATTGACAATAATTGAGGATAAGAGAAACAACTCAACTTACTGTAAACTGATTCATCATGTACAATGTTGTGTGCCCCATTGCAATCTTCCGTTGACTTCGACCTATGCTTTGACCTTCTGTTGGTTGTCTGGGAGGCACTTTCGAAGTCTTTGAGGGGTGCTGGTTGTTGGATGTCATTTGAGCTGAGCAGAGTGTGCGGGTATGACAAAGCTTTCCTTTGGGACTTTGTTGAGAAAGCATCCAGAGCTGGGCCTTTATTTTGTGTATTTCTGTTGGTTTGCTTGAACGCACTACTACCCATGTCTTTCAAGGGTGACGGTCGTTGAAGGTCTTGTGTGTGGACCATAAAGTGTGAATATGTCAAACCCTTGCTTGGCGATTGAACTGGTGAAAGGGTCATAGCCTCTGCCTCGTAAGTGAATTCAAGGTCCTCGTTTTCCTTTTGTTCATAGTTCACCCAAGGCTGATGTTGTTTTCTTGGCGAGTTCATTACTCCACCATGTTCTTCTTGGACTCGCTTTTCTCTGACCTGTTTTTCTCTCACGGGTTTAGGTGTTTTGGTCCTCTCGTTCTCAACCGGTATTCTCTCTGCCTGAACTCTAGATTTCATCCTCGCAAATACCTTGGCTGGGCTTTCAACGAGTTCCCTGGTTATCGGCTCGCTTGTCCTCAAAGCCTTCAATGCAGGGAAAAAAGTTCGGTCTCCACCAACTGGGTCTTCTTCATAAAAATAAGTTGCTTCTCTGTTGTATCTTGACGGAGTAAACATGTTTTTCACGATTTTGGACGACACGTAGAGAAATCTTAACTGGAGCCACTGAAATAAACTAGCAAGCGACATGCAACCACGATCTGATCATTTCAAAATGGTCCATTGTTTGCTGGTTTCTATGAGGGGAACAGAATACAATTATTTATTTGCTGGAATCTGGTTTTACTAGGCTAGCTGGCTGCTATAGCTTACATCGTACTAGCGTTGAATTACGCGGTACTAAAAACGGAAAGCCAACGACTGGATAACCAGCTAACATTAGCCAGCTTGCTGCTACAATGACATAACGTTATGTCGTTTCAAAGGTAAATTATTTGGTTGGCGCTTATTCCTGATTTACTCAATATATGTATTCTATATGACATACTATTTGTGAATTCATGCATTAATTATAAACTGTAAAATAGCAAACAATTAGCGACCTAGCGTTACTCACCGCAGAGATCCGTAATTTGAACTTCCCTCGAATGTCGTGTGATTGGACGGCATTTTCAAATGCGTCACTTCCGCCAAGAACTTCCGTTCACCGAGATGGCCTAGATCATGCGGTAAAAAAGAAAATGAAAGATGTGCGCATATAGTCGTTTGCTGTTAAACTATTTTTAATGCGAATGCCTGCAGGAAAGAAGAAACGAAAAATAGCAGCAACTGCTTAGATATGGCACTTCATACGGTGGGAGCTGCACAACTACCATCGGAGGTATGGGTCCACGTGTTTGGATTTCTGTCAACAACAGACAAACTAAACATTAGATCATGCTGCAAATATTTCAAAAAAATGGTTGACCACTGGGCCCTTTGGAAAGGCAACACGGTGGTGCTTAAAAAGCTGTGTGCCTACACCACGCAGTTCTGGACAACTCTTCGCCGCAGGAAAATCAGCTCAGTTGTTGTACAGAGGGCGAGTTTGAAAGAATGGAAACAGCTTGCCCTATCCCTCCCGTGGCTCACCACAATAGCCGTGGAGCATTGTTTCGACGTGAAAGCCTTTGAAATTCTCAAGCAATTTCATAACTTGAAGAGGCTGGCTATTCGCAGCTGTCGCTGTGGCCAGGGACTGTCTGATGCAATTGTGCCTCTGCAGCAAGTGACTCATTTTAGTGTGTGCGAGATGCACTGTGCTCCAAGATCAGATATTATTAGTTTTGTCTCAAAGCTCTCCCATCTGACATCTCTACTCTATCACGAAGGCAATCATCCTATCCCAAGACAGACATTCCACATAATGCTTAACCGCTTGCCACATCTGAAGCATCTGTCTTTGAAAATGGGAACACAACATGGCTCTCTCCCAGATGATTATTTTAAAATTTCTAAAACAATAAATGGCTTTCCAGGTGAGGCACTTTACACAGTTACAACCCAAGACAACAGCTTGGGTTGTAACCTGAGTTTTTTTTTACAACTCATACAAAACATTGTTGAAACAATTAATGATTAGGTAAGCATAGCCTACCACATGGTTTTCACGAGCTGATTAGGCTACTATGTTCTAGATAGCTAGTGTGTGAAGTCCATGTTGAAATATGGTTATATGTCTGTACTAGCCTATATCATCATAAATTGCATGTTATTAAATTCAGCAATAATGACTAAATCTGTCTTTAGAAGATCCGCAGGTCGGGCAACCTGGCTTGACCAGTCTGGAGCTTCTTGACTACATGGACCCCACCTTATCTGAAGAGGCGCTGAAGTGCCTCCCCTCCCTGCAGAGCCTAGCTGTGGTCTACAGAGACAGGGACGTAGATCCCAGCAGGTGCCACCTAAAAACATGGCTGAGGGAACTCCCTCAACTGGCAGTTCTCAACATTGCAAGTGAGTATGTGATTCGCCAGCTGGTAAACTCGCATTTTCCATGTCGTGCGCTGTTGGTCGGGTTACACAGTTGGTGGGGTTACGGGGCAGCAGTATGGAGTCTGACAGTTGGTGGGGTTACAGGGCAGCAGTATGGAGTCTGACAGTTGGTGGGGTTACAGGGCAGCAGTATGGAGTCTGACAGTTGGTGGGGTTACGGGGCAGCAGTATGGAGTCTGACAGTTGGTGGGGTTACAGGGCAGCAGTATGGAGTCTGACAGTTGGTGGGGTTACGGGGCAGCAGTATGGAGTCTGACAGTTGGTGGGGTTACGGGGCAGCAGTATGGAGTCTGACAGTTGGTGGGGTTACGGGGCAGCAGTATGGAGTCTGACAGTTGGTGGGGTTACGGGGCAGCAGTATGGAGTCTGACAGTTGGTGGGGTTACGGGGCAGCAGTATGGAGTCTGACAGTTGGTGGGGTTACAGGGCAGCAGTATGGAGTCTGACAGTTGGTGGGGTTACGGGGCAGCAGTATGGAGTCTGACAGTTGGTGGGGTTACGGGGCAGCAGTATGGAGTCTGACAGTTGGTGGGGTTACGGGGCAGCAGTATGGAGTCTGACAGTTGGTGGGGTTACTGGGCAGCAGTATGGAGTCTGACAGTTGGTGGGGTTACGGGGCAGCAGTATGGAGTCTGACAGTTGGTGGGGTTACGGGGCAGCAGTATGGAGTCTGACAGTTGGTGGGGTTACAGGGCAGCAGTATGGAGTCTGACAGTTGGTGGGGTTACAGGGCAGCAGTATGGAGTCTGACAGTTGGTGGGGTTACAGGGCAGCAGTATGGAGTCTGACAGTTGGTGGGGTTACAGGGCAGCAGTATGGAGTCTGACAGTTGGTGGGGTTACAGGGCAGCAGTATGGAGTCTGACAGTTGGTGGGGTTACAGGGCAGCAGTATGGAGTCTGACAGTTGGTGGGGTTACGGGGCAGCAGTATGGAGTCTGACAGTTGGTGGGGTTACAGGGCAGCAGTATGGAGTCTGACAGTTCTGTGCATTTTTTTATCCCCCAGTGCACCCCACGTCCTGACTGTCCTATGGCATCTATTGGGGATGTCTGACTGTCGTATGTTTTGTTTCCCAGAAGGCCATCCTGTCAGTGCTTATGCACACTCCATTCCCGGCACAGTGACCAGTTTGACTCTGCAGCGGGTGATGGTGGAGCAGAAGGACATGAAGACTCTAGGGAAACAGGCTTCAGGCCTCTTGCATCTGCACTTTGACCCATGCAGCTATAAAAGCGGCAGCAGCATCGGAGAGATCCCCAAACTATTCCCCCAGCTCATGACCCTTAAAATGCGGTGAGATATTAACATTGGCATAATTGACAAAACCGTAACTGACTTCTGTGTTGTGGTACGAACCCAGATGTAGTAATACATTACTGGTGAAATCATAATTAAGTGTCTACATGTTAACCTTTTCCAAAGGTTTAACTCATTAATCTAAGCCAAGCAGATACAGTGGGGGGAAAAAAGTATTTAGTCAGCCACCAATTGTGCAAGTTCTCCCACTTAAAAAGATGAGAGAGGCCTGTAATTTTCATCATAGGTACACGTCAACTATGACAGACAAATTGAGAATTTTTCTCTCCAGAAAATCACATTGTAGGATTTTTAATGAATTTATTTGCAAATTATGGTGGAAAATAAGTATTTGGTCACCTACAAACAAGCAAGATTTCAGGCTCTCACAGACCTGTAACTTCTTCTTTAAGTGGCTCCTCTGTCCTCCACTCGTTACCTGTATTAATGGCACCTGTTTGAACTTGTTATCAGTATAAAAGACACCTGTCCACAACCTCAAACAGTCACACTCCAAACTCCACTATGGCCAAGACCAAAGAGCTGTCAAAGGACACCAGAAACAAAATTGTAGACCTGCACCAGGCTGGGAAGACTGAATCTGCAATAGGTAAGCAGCTTGGTTTGAAGAAATCAACTGTGGGAGCAATTATTAGGAAATGGAAGACATACAAGACCACTGATAATCTCCCTCGATCACGCAAGATCTCACCCCGTGGGGTCAAAATGATCACAAGAACGGTGAGCAAAAATCCCAGAACCACACGGGGGGGACCTAGTGAATGACCTGCAGAGAGCTGGGACCAAAGTAACAAAGCCTACCATCAGTAACACACTACGCCGCCAGGGACTCAAATCCTGCAGTGCCAGACGTGTCCCCCTGCTTAAGCCAGTACATGTCCAAGCCCGTCTGAAGTTTGCTAGAGTGCATTTGGATGATCCAGAAGAGGATTGGGAGAATGTTAGATGAAACCAAAATATAACTTTTTGGTAAAAACTCAACTCGTTCGTGTTTGGAGGACAAAGAATGCTGAGTTGCATCCAAAGAAAACCAGACCTACTGTGAAGCATGGGGGTGGAAACATCATGCTTTGGGGCTGTTTTTCTGCAAAGGGACCAGGACGACTGATCCGTGTAAAGGAAAGAATGAATGGGGCCATGTATCGTGAGATTTTGAGTGAAAACCTCCTTCCATCAGCAAGGGCATTAAAGATTAAACGTGGCTGGGTCTTTCAGCATGACAATGATCCCAAACACACCGCCCGGGCAACGAAGGAGTGGCTTCGTAAGAAGCATTTCAAGGTCCTGGAGTGGCCTAGCCAGTCTCCAGATCTCAACCCCATAGAAAATCTTTGGAGGGAGTTGAAAGTCTGTGTTGCCCAGCGACAGCCCCAAACCATCACTGCTCTAGAGGAGATCTGCATGGAGGAATGGGCCAAAATACCAGCAACAGTGTGTGAAAACCTTGTGAAGACTTACAGAAAACGTTTGACCTGTGTCATTGCCAACAAAGGGTATATAACAAAGTATTGAGAAACTTTTGTTATTGACCAAATACTTATTTTCCACCATAATTTGCAAATAAATTCATAAAAAATCCTACAATGTGATTTTCTGGATTTTTTCTCCTCATTTTGTCTGTCATAGTTGACGTGTACCTATGATGAAAATTACAGGCCTCTCTCATCTTTTTAAGTGGGAGAACTTGCACAATTGGTGGCTGACTAAATACTTTTTTCCCCCCACTGTATACTGATATACTTTTCTATTCTACTTTTTCAGACACTACAATGTACCAGAGAGGGAGTTCTTGAGCCTCCAACAGTTGAAGCATTTGGAGCGGTTAGAGATCCTGGATGCACAAAGTCCTCACCTTCTGCAGCTGATCCACAAGCTGCAGGTCCTGACCAACCACAGCACCCAAATCATCCATTCTCGGGGCCTGAGAGATCCCACAGGCTGCTACTGTACTCACTACTAACATAACCACTAAGAGGAAGTGAACACTGGTAGACTGTAGCCCATGTTTTCAACAGCACGTGTTGAAATGGTCATCATTTGAGGTACGTTTGCGATGCCAACTTGGCTGATGCCAAATAAGGAAACAGCTGAAATTATGAGGATATTTAGTAAGTCAATACCTCTGTGAGGTCAGGGGTCAACAGAATGTGTATAGAACAGGGAAACAAACAGTTCAGAACACAGGAACAAATTCAGAATTAGACATTTTATACAATATTTTTTGTTTGAATCTTGTGTACGCTTGATTGGGTTGAACAGAATAAATGATTGTGCACAAAAACAACATTTTTACATTTTAGTCATTTAGCAGACGCTCTTATCCAGAGCGACTTACAGTTAGTGAGTGCATACATTTTCCTACTGGCAATAACAAAACATTTTTTGACGAAAGACAATACAATTGACAATAAAATTAGCTGATTATCAGTTTTAAGATTGATTAAAGAACCATATTATAGTTGCACTACTGAAAGCTTTCTCTGTGGTTGAACACTACTATTACGGCATGAACTGATGTGTTGAGTCTCCAGTGATCACATATCTCATCCCGTCTTCTACTGAGTTGCCTCAAGAGGGCAGTACACACATGGCAAAGAGTCGGTCAGTCAATCATTTCCTGTAGCCTGTTGGAGCACATTGCCTTGCTATCTTTGTGATGGTCCAGAGAGATGCATTTCGAAAGCTGCATACCCCTTCCACATATCCCACCTGTGTGGAAGTAGGAAGTGCCTTAAAGTGAAAATGAAGGACAAATGTATGCACACTTCTCGTTTGATACCTTTGTTGCCACCCACAGATGTAAAATATAAATAATATGCCATTTAGCAGACGCTTTTATCCAAAGCGACTGTTACGAACCCCGTGGCTTTAAACGTCTAGGGTGGATGGAGAAGAGACCCGTAACATAATTCATGCAAATTAGAATCGTGACATGGAACAGTGAGAACAAAAACTACACAACAACCATAAACTACCGTCAAACATAAAAGGTTTATTGCTGAACACACGGTAAAGGTTTGGGAAAAGGGCTGAGCAGGACCCAAGAAATGAAACAATAGTGTAAAACACCCCTAAACTGATCTTGCCTGCCTCAAGAACCGCTAAGCTACTGCTAATCATACAAAAATACAGTGGGTGGTCCGCTCAGGTCTAACTAGTGTTTTTAGACAGATTTCTTCCTACGGGTAATGTACGCCCAAGGGCAACTTGCTTAAACTCCCCTTTTCCCAGAAACACACAAAGTTACCAAACAGAGTAACCAGCAACTTAGTGAGTAAACAAAACACAGGACACCACAGTATCCATACGAAAATAGTCTCTAACAACAAACACAACTGACCGGCTTTTTAACAATGGGATGTGTGATTGAAAAACCAGCAACAGGTGGTGCAATGCAGAGGAATGTTCACTGATTGGTCCACCTTAGCAATCAGCAGACACCTCAACGACCACCAATCAGGAACATACAGGACACCTGTGATTAGGGCAGAAGGAGAGGAAAAACACAAAAAGACACAGGATACCTGTATCCGTAACAGCGACTTACAGTCGTGTGCATACATTTTTACGTATGGGTGGTCCCGGGGATCGAACCCACTACCCTGGCGTTACAAGCGCCATGCTCTACCAATAGAGCTACAGAGGACCACGTGTAGTTTACCCTACCACAATGTGCCATTGTGATCAGAAGTTGGGATGCATTTGCCTACAGCACGCAGTCATCATTCTGACTATTTGGGCATAAAGTACTGACACTCTTTTAGAATGCAATGTTGCTCTCAGTCTGTTTAGAATGATCTTATAACACTAATGTATACCACTTAGCAAATGGTGCATACATTTTTAGTATGAGTCTGTGATCCCTGTGGGAATTCAACCCATAACCTTGAATTGAACCTAGAATCTTATCTGAAACGCGTAGTTCCACTCAGTTTGATAGAAGCAAACAAGCACTGTGCTGTTTAAACGCACACTCAGAAGATGAACGCCCTCTTCAGATGGGCTTCTACTCTCTCGACGTCTTAGTTAAAAAGTTCATTGTAAGGGTAATTAGTTTCTGTTTCACAGGGGTTGAATGTAATGTGGCTCAATCCCCTCTCTGAGTTTCACGGTTTATTGAAGCTCTGAAATATTTAGCATTCAGCTAGGTCAAACCATCCATCACTCTGTGGGGTTGTCACGAGACAAAATGTCTTCACAACATGAGGCAGACGAGAATGGAAATGACTGTTGTTGTTCAGATAACCCCACAGCGCTGATTTATCAGTTGACTTTATTGGCCTTATTCTGCATTTTTTTCTTCTTCTATTGAGCTCTTTAAAAGACAACATTAACACAGACATAAATGGTAACAACAAGGTCACAGATCATTCGCAGCACAAGCTAGAAAATCGGACAATATGAGAGCATCATTAATAAATACCGTCTAAAATACTAAATGTGTCAAATATAAGTGAAGAATTTGGCACAAGCAATCTGTTCAATCATCTCACATCGGGGCAACTTCCTACTTCTAGAAATCAACAATAGCAAAATTCAAATCTGCAAATACTTCCGTTATTGACAACAAAGGACTGCCCATCAACTAAATTAACTGCTTATCAATTTCCGTTTTCTTCAGTCACTGTAAATATGTTTATCATTCACAAGGCACCACAAATACATTTTAGAATAGTATCATGTCTATTTGTGCATATATGGGAGTAACCTTTGTATTTTTTGTGAGGGTGAGAAACATTTTGTTCTTGAAATATTTTCATCCACTTTATTCTGGCCACCTGTGGTGTGGATGCATAGCTGGGTTTAAACATCTGAGGGACCTGGTGCTAAACCAAACAGCTTTTATTTCTTTCATCACATTCCCAGTGGGTCAGAAGTTTACATACACTCAATTAGTATTTGGTAGCATTGTCTTTAAATTGTTTAACTTGGGTCAAACGTTTCGGGTAGCCTTCCACAAGCTTCCCACAATAAGTTGGGGGGAATTTTGGCCCATTCCTCCTGACAGAGCTGGTGTAACTGAGTCGGGTGTGGATGCATAGCTGGGTTTAAACATCTCAGAGTAACCTGGTGCTAAACCAAACAAATACAGACTGCAAACAATCCCAGAATGATTTCTATAGCTTTAGACAAAGTACAAAAGTTTATCCCATGTATGCACAAATAGAAAATGCTAGTATCACATATTATGCTGTTGTGGATACTTCCCAATCTAACTGTCATGTTTGTTCAAGGTTAACAGAAGTAGGCCTAAGAAAAAGAGGCTTCTGGCCTTTGTTGTTGGGCGATTTACCAGTCAAGAGCGTTAAAGTGGCTATACGGCATTATTCCCAGTCAAAACTGTTCGCTGCTCTGGCACCCCAATGGTGGAACAAGCTCCCCCACGACGCCAGGACAGCGGAGTCACTCACCACCTTCCGGAGACATTTGAAACCCCACCTCTTTAAGGAATACCTGGGATAGGATAAAGTAATCCTTCTCCCGCCCCCCCCCCTAAAAAAAAAAAAAGAAAAAAAGATATTGTAAAGTGGTTATCCCACTGGCTATAGGGTGAATGCACCTATTTGTAAGTCGCTCTGGATAAGAGCGTCTGCTAAATGACGTAAATGTAAATGTAATTCCATTGGGTAATTAAGGATTCCTTTTGGAGTGCCAATTGATTTGAACATAAATAATATATCAGAAAAGTTAAGGCATAACAGTTTGAGAGATATTCAGCAGTTAGCTATAGCATCGCTGACCGATGTGGCTGTACCGTACTCTATAGCATCGCTGACCGATGTGGCTGTACCGTACTCTATAGCATCGCTGACCGATGTGGCTGTACCGTACTCTATAGCATCGCTGACCGATGTGGCTGTACCGTACTCTATAGCATCGCTGACCGATGTGGCTGTACCGTACTCTATAGCATCGCTGACCGATGTGGCTGTACCGTACTTTATTTAATGCTTTTTTTGGAGTTCAGACTGAGCAGTATTGCACACCCACTAAAATGCTTACGCTAACATGCAACGGAATACAAATGTATAGTGGAGAGTGCTTTGCGTGAGGATAGCTTTCGATGTAATTTACAAATATGATGCATTACTTACATTTGTAATACAGAACACTGTAAATAATGCTTAAATAATCTATGAGCCTTGTTTGTATGCACGCGGTTGTCTCGCTAGACACACGCAGGCCTACTGACAGTATCCGTTCTAATTTTGATTGGGAAGTGCTGGAAACCCATGATAACATAGCAATGGCATTTCAATAGATCAGTTACATGGGTTTATCCACTTATTTATCTTTGTAATGGATACTCTTGGTCATGTTATCATCGTTGTACCCAATTAGTTCTTAGAGTTGTAGCCTAGTCGTTGAATGAATTTTGCGAAAGATAGCTTGGCGGAGTTGTGAAATAAAGGATTCTACCTGTGCTGAGTACATGCTCCTTTGCCCCTCCGCTTGTCAAGTGCCCTTTTGGATGGTGGTATAATAAAAGCAAAATTGTATACAGTTTTTGTCGTTGTTCTGAACCCGCAAGTCGTTGTGACATCGTCAAGTTCTCAACCGTCAACCCTGTCCGTTGGTTTGGGGCTGTTGGTCTGCCCTGTACGGAGCTCACGTGCGCCCGGTTGTGCCTTTTTACCCAGTCTGCCCTGTACAGAGATTGTGTGTAGCAAGCTACCTAGTTTAAATATGAAAAGTACTGCCACAGCAGTAGATTTTAAGCATCTGCCCCCTGTAAGGTCTGCACAGCCCCTGAGTAGGGCACTACACTACCCTCTTAGGGAGAAGACTTCTTCAGATTTCCCCATAGGATAACCCTTTTTGGTTCCAGGTAGAATCCTTTTTGGGTTTCATGTAGAACCCTCCTGTGGAAATGGTTCTTCATGGAACCCAAAAGGGTTCTACCTGGAACCAAAAGGGTTCTACTGGGAACCAAAAATAGTTATTCAAAGGGTTCTCCTATGGGGACAGCCGAAAACCTCTTTTAGGTTCTAGATAGCACTTTCTTTTCTAAGCCTGTACTGGATGATAGGAATATTGGGTTGAAGACCCCTGAATACAAAGAGAGACCATTCCTATTTCATAACTCGCTCAAAGCGTGGAGAAACACAATTAATAAATTATTATTTTTCTGAATTTAGGTTCTAATGGTATCCTCTGGGAGATGACAGAACAGAAAGATATATTTATGATGGACTTCTTTATAAATAAAATACACCTCGTGCCAAAAAATGTTTTTGATCAGATTTGATGTGATACATTATTCAATGTGTAATTTTAAAAAAGTACTCTAAAGACGGGGCAGGAATAATCATTCAGAGTGCTCAGATCAGACGTCATTAGAAAGTAAGACGGCATGACTGAGAAACAAATGCTTTATTTGTTTTCTGGTGTGAATGCTACACTAGCTCCTTGTGTTGGTGAAGCCTTACCACTTCACATTTTTCATACTACATGCTTGTAAAAAACAAAAAAAAAACACATTGAATTTCAGCTGTGGACTGAGAGATTAATGAAAGGGGTTACTATGTGTGTGACCTTCTGTGTCCCCAAAATGGCAGTATGGGTGTTGGACAGTCAACGTTCAGTAGGCTACATATTGTACACCCAGTGAAAGAGGAGTTGTGTAAAAAGTAATTTCTCAAATAAAGATGTGTCCTTCCCAAAGTCACTGTAAACTACAGTGTCATCAACATGTGTGGTGAGAACTTACTAAGATCAGCTGTGTGTTGATTCATTAGCCTATGAAGGTAGAATGTAAAAAAATAAAAATACAATAAAAAAAACATTCCTTTCCTATTGCACAAGAAACTAGTAAAATACTTTGAAGCCCTGTTTATACCTGGTGCTAACATGCGCTCTTTGTCCTGATCTTGTCTACATTCTGATTGTGCCAACCTATTTAGACCCGTCCTGTGTAGACGATTAAAAGACACATTGTGATCAGATCTTCCTGATCACCTCCGGAGGAAGTCGGCACGCATTGTGTGGATATCAATCAAGGGCTGAATTCAATCTGCATCGCTGAAGCGTTACGCTGGAACATTTCCTTTAAATTTCAATCACGCTGGTAACGCTGAAATTCAGCGATACAGATTGAATCCAGACCCAAGTGTAAACATATCTGGATGGTCGACCATTTAAATCATCATTATACTGGCCGCACCATTGACTTATGTCATCAGTAATTGTCATAAAATAAATACATATTATTTTAAAAATAATATCAGTAAGATAATTTGCATACAGGGAGGCAGTGTTGTAATACTCGAGTCTAGGACTCAGATCTTTTTTTTTTTTTTTTTTGTGGGTAGATTGTAGCTTCCATCAATGTAATTGTCTGCATCATTTCCAATACCCCATATGTATTTTTTTGTAAATATATATACAGTTGAAGTCGGAAGTTTACATACACCTTAGCCAAATACATTTAAACTCCATTTTTCACAATTTCTGACATTTAATCCAAGTAAAAATTCCCTGTTTTAGGTCAGTTAGGATCACCACTTTATTTTAAGAATGTGAAATGTCAGAATAACAGTAGACAGAATGATTTATTTCAGGTTTTATTTATTTCATCACATTCCCAGTGATTCCCAACTTATTGTGGGAAGCTTGTGGAAGGCTACCCGAAACGTTTGACCCAAGTTACACAATTGAAAGGCAATGCTACCAAATACTAATTGAGTGTATGTAAACTTCTGACCCACTGGGAATGTGATGAAAGAAATAAAAGCTGAAATAAATCCTTCTCTCTACTATTATTCTGACATTTCACATTCTTAAAATAAAGTGGTGATCCTAATTGACCTAAGACAGGGAATTTTTACTAGGATTAAATGTCAGGAATTGTGAAAAACTGAGTTTAAATGTATTTGGCTAAGGTGTATGTAAACTTTTGACTTCAACTGTATATACAGTTGAAGTCGGAAGTTTACATACACTTAGGTTGGAGTTATTAACTCGTTTTTCAACCACTCCACATTAGCTGAAGCAGCAAATGTTAGATAGCTGTATTATCTATTTACCCTTACAAATGTGCAACACTGTGATTCAATTAAGCTTAGAAAATGGTTGGACAACGACTTTTAGCACTACCAAGGGACTCGTGACTTGACTCGTGACTAAAGGGCTCTGACTTGGACTCAGACTCGAACACTAGGGACTTGGGACTTGACTCGTACTCAAGGTTTGGTGACTTGACTACATCAGTGCAGGTAGGCACCAACTAATCTGGTCACAATGTGGACACAGTGGATGGATAAGAGGCGTGTTTTAATACAATGTGTAGACATGACAAACCTTGATCAGATAGTGATTGGATCATATTGATCAGATCAGGAAACTCACGTTAGCCCATGGTGTAAACGAGGCTTTAGAGAGGAGGGTGTGAGATATTTTTGCTATTGTCCAAGGGGGGGGGGGGGAGATACCTGCCAATAAAGCTCCTGATTGAAGACCAGACATAACCACAAACTTGGCAACATGACTGCAATCCATATGTTAACATTAATTCAAGAAATGTCCTTTTTATGATAAATTACTCATTAGTAGTAATGCATTCGTAGCTTCTTAAATACCTTATTAGTATTGGCTAACACAATAAATAAAAGTATTCTTGGAAATTACCACCAACCACTTAATTTGCATGAACTAAACTGATGTCACATTCGAATCAACAAAATAACCTTCAAAATAAAATGAATCGGGCAACAGACATGGCAGTTTATCCGTACATTAAGAGATAGTCGAGAGACATCGAGATATTATCAGTGAAACAGCATGAAATTAAACCTGACAATCAATTGAGAAACACGTGCCACGGGATATCAACAAAAAAACACCCTGGTATGAAAAATGTAACTGTCTATTTAAAAAAAAAATTTTAAAAAATTCTATCGACAATTACACTTCAGTCACTGATAAATCTGAGCTGTACGGTGAAGCTGTTTGCTAAAATACTAAATCATAAATATTAAATCCCCAAAGGTGGTTATTTTAAATCAAGGGTGGACATAGATGGCTCTCTCCCTGCCTCGCTCTCTCTCTCTCTCGGGGTAGGTAGATCCCCATTCCCTAGCCTATTTGTCAGTGGGCGTCTGTCTGATAGCAGCAGCCCATTTGGTTTTCATGCATAGGGTCAGGATTAGAGGCATCAGCTATCAGTCACTGCTGTTTCCAGGCCCTGAGAGTTAGAGCAGAAACAGTACTGGAACAAAGAGTGGTAGCTCACTATAGACTAATGGTATTGTCAGGGAGGGAACAATCTGCATTCATCATTTCTTATCTGCTGGCCACTGGTGCTGATACTGGGAAATGCACCTCTGCCTGCTCTTGTAGGTTTAAGGACTATGTTATTGAGTTGGAGCTGTTGACCCTCTGCTCTTTAAACATACACATACAGTGGGGAGAACAAGTATTTGATACACTGCCGATTTTGCAGGTTTTCCTACTTACAAAGCATGTAGAGGTCTGTAATTTTTATCATAGGTACACTTCAACTGTGAGAGACGGAATCTAAAACAAAAATCCAGAAAATCACATTGTATGATTTTTAAGTAATTAATTTGCATTTTATTGCATGACATACAGTGGGGAAAATAAGTATTTAGTCAGCCACCAATTGTGCAAGTTCTCCCACTTAAAAAGATGAGAGGCCTGTAATTTTCATCATAGGTACACGTCAACTATGACAGACAAATTGAGGAAAAAAAATCCAGAAAATCACATTGTAGGATTTTTAATGAATTTATTTGCAAATTATGGTGGGAAATAAGTATTTGGTCACCTACAAACAAGCAAGATTTCTGGCTCTCACAGACCTGTAACTTCTTCTTTAAGAGGCTCCTCTGTCCTCCACTCGTTACCTGTATTAATGGCACCTGTTTGAACTGGTTATCAGTATAAAAGACACCTGTCCACAACCTCAAACAGTCACACTCCAAACTCCACTATGGCCAAGACCAAAGAGCTGTCAAAGGACACCAGAAACAAAATTGTAGACCTGCACCAGGCTGGGAAGACTGAATCAGCAATAGGTAAGCAGCTTGGTTTGAAGAAATCAACTGTGGGAGCAATTATTAGGAAATGGAAGACATACAAGACCACTGATAATCTCCCTCGATCTGGGGCTCCACGCAAGATCTCACCCCGTGGGGTCAAAATGATCACAAGAACGGTGAGCAAAAATCCCAGAACCACACGGGGGGACCTAGTGAATAACCTGAAGAGAGCTGGGACCAAAGTAACAAAGCCTACCATCAGTAACACACTACGCCGCCAGGGTTTCAAATCCTGCAGTGCCAGATGTGTCCCCCTGCTTAAGCCAGTACATGTCCAGGCCCGTCTGAAGTTTGCTAGAGTGCATTTGGATGATCCAGAAGAGGATTGGGAGAATGTCATATGGTCAGATGAAACCAAAATAGAACTTTTTGGTAAAAACTCAACTCGTCGTGTTTGGAGGACAAAGAATGCTGAGTTGCATCCAAAGAACACCATACCTACTGTGAAGCATGGGGGTGGAAACATCATGCTTTGGGGCTGTTTTTCTGCAAAGGGACCAGGACGACTGATCCGTGTAAAGGAAAGAATGAATCGGGTCATGTATCGTGAGATTTTGAGTGAAAACCTCCTTCCATCAGCAAGGGCATTGAAGATGAAACGTGGCTGGGTCTTTCAGCATGACAATGATCCCATACACACCGCCCAGGCAACGAAGGAGTGACTTCGTAAGAAGCATTTCAAGGTCCTGGAGTGGCCTAGCCAGTCTCCAGATCTCAACCCCATAGAAAATCTTTGGAGGGAGTTGAAAGTCCGTGTTGCCCAGCGACAGCCCCAAAACATCACTGCTCTAGAGGAGATCTGCATGGAGGAATGGGCCAAAATACCAGCAACAGTGTGTGAAAACCTTGTGAAGACTTACAGAAAACGTTTGACCTGTGTCATTGCCAACAAAGGGTATATAACAAAGTATTGAGAAACTTTTGATATTGACCAAATACTTATTTTCCACCATAATTTGCAAATAAATTCATTAAAAATCCTACAATGTGATTTTCTGGAATTTTTTTCCTCATTTTGTCTGTCATAGTTGACGTGTACCTATGATGAAAATTACAGGCCTCTCTCATATTTTTAAGTGGGAGAACTTGCACAATTGGTGGCTGACTAAATACTTTTTTTCCCCACTGTAAGTATTTGATCACCTACCCACCAGTAAGAATTCCGGCTCTCACAGACCTGTTAGTTTTTCTTTAAGAAGCCCTCCTGTTCTCCACTCATTACCTGTATTAACTGCACCTGTTTGAACTCGTTACCTGTATAAAAGACAAAAATCCAGAAAATCACATTGTATGATTTTTAAGTAATTAATTTGCATTTTATTGCATGACAAGTATTTGATACATCAGAAAATAATAACTTAATATTTGGTACAGAAACCTTTGTTTGCAATTACAGAGATCATACATTTCCTGTAGATCTTGACCAGGTTTGCACACACTGCAGCAGGGATTTTGGCCCACTCCTCCATACAGACCTTCTCCAGATCCTTCAGGTTTCGGGGCTGTCGCTGGGCAATACAGACTTTCAGCTCCCTCCAAAGATTTTCTATTGGGTTCAGGTCTGGAGACTGGCTAGGCCACTCCAGGACCTTGAGATGCTTCTTACGGAGCCACTCCTTAGTTGCCCTGGCTGTGTGTTTCGGGTCGTTGTCATCCTGGAAGACCCAGCCACGACCCATCTTCAATGCTCTTACTGAGGGAAGGAGGTTGTTGGCCAAGATCTCGCGATACATGGCCCCATCCATCCTCCCCTCAATACGCTGCAGTCGTCCTGTCCCCTTTGCAGAAAAGCATCCCCAAATAATGTTTCCACCTCCATGCTTCACGGTTGGGATGATATTTTTGGGGTTGTACTCATCCTTCTTCTTCCTCCAAACACGGCGAGTGGAGTTTAGACCAAAAAGCTATATTTTTGTCTCATCAGACCACATGACCTTCTCCCATTCCTCCTCTGGATCATCCAGATGGTCATTGGCAAACTTCAGACGGGCCTGGACATGCGCTGTCTTGAGCAGGGGGACCTTGCGTGCGCTGCAGAATTTTAATCCATGACGGCGTAGTGTGTTACTAAAGGTTTTCTTTGAGACTGTGGTCCCAGCTCTCTTCAGGTCATTGACCAGGTCCTGCCGTGTAGTTCTGGGCTGATCCCTCACCTTCCTCATGATCATTGATGCCCCACAAGGTGAGATCTTGCATGGAGCCCCAGACCGAGGGTGATTGACCGTCTTCCATTTTCTAATAATTGCGCCAACAGTTGTTGCCTTCTCACCAAGCTGCTTGCCTATTGTCCTGTAGCCCATCCCAGCCTTGTGCAGGTCTACAATTTTATCCCTGATGTCCTTACACAGCTCTCTGGTCTTGGCCATTGTGGAGAGGTTGGAGTCTGTTTGATTGAGTGTGTGGACAGGTGTCTTTTATACAGGTAACGAGTTCAAACAGGTGCAGTTAATACAGGTAAAGAGTGGAGAACAGGAGGGCTTCTTAAAGAAAAACTAACAGGTCTGTGAGAGCCGGAATTCTTACTGGTGGGTAGGTGATCAAATACTTATGTCATGCAATAAAATGCAAATTAATTACTTAAAAATCATACAATGTGATTTTCTGGATTTTTGTTTTAGATTCTGTCTCTCACAGTTGAAGTGTACCTATGATACAAATTACAGACCTCTACATGCTTTGTAAGTAGGAAAACCTACAAAATCGGCAGTGTATCAAATACTTGTTCTCCCCACTGTACATGTCAGTGCACACAAACACATGATCTCACGGTAGCACATGCTCACACACACACACACGCTTACACGCTCACACCCACACACAGTCTTGTACAGCTAACCTTGTGGGGACACACAATTCAGTCCCATTCAAAATCCTATTTTCCCTAACTCCTAAACCTAACCCGTACTCTTACCTTAAACCTAACCCTAGCTCCTAACCCTAACCCTAAAACTAACCCTAGCTCCTAACCCTAAACCTAATTCTAACCCTAACACTAATTCTAACCTTAACCCCCAGTTGGTCAAATTTTTGTTAGTTTACTATTCTTGTGGGGACTTCTGGTTCCCACAAGAATAGTTAAACACATCCACACACACACATCCACACACACACACACACACACACACACCCCGCCCTGTCTTCAGTCAATAAGTATTCAACCCCTTTGATATGGCAAGCCTAAATAAGTTCAGGACTAAAGATGTGCTTAACAAATTGCATAATCAGTTGCGTGGATTCATTCCGTGTTCAATTATAGTGGTTAATATGATTTTTGAATGACTACCCCATCTCTGTACCCACACATACAATTATCTGTAAGGTCCCTCAATCGAGTAGTGAATTTTAAGCACAGATTCAACCACAAAGACCAGGGAGGTTTTTCAATGCCTCACAAAGAAGGGCAATGATTGGTAGATGGTTTTGGGTGGTTTACCAATACACCTAGTCACTACAAAGATACAGGCGTCCTTCCTAACTCAGTTGCCGAGAGGAAGGAAACTGCTCAGGGATTTCACCATGAGGCCAATGGTGATTTTAAAACAGTTACAGAGTTGAATGGTTGTGATATGAGAAAACTGAGGATGGATCCACAACATTGCACAACACTCCACAATACTAACCTAATTGACAGAGTGAAAAGAATGAAGCCTGTACAGAATAAAAAATATTCCAAAACATTTTACATTTACATTTTAGTCATTTAGCAGACGCTCTTATCCAGAGCGACTTACAGTTAGTGAGTGCATACATTATTTTATTTATTTTAAAAATGTCATACCCCCCGTGGGAATCGAACCCACAACCCTGGCGTTGCAAACGCCATGCTCTACCAACTGAGCTACATCCAAAAAACATGCATCCTGTTTGCAACAAGACAAAAAATGAGGCAAATAAATTAACTTTTTGTCCTGAATACAAAGCGTTACTGTATGTTTAGGGAAAATCCAACCCAACACAACACATCACTGAGTACCACTCTTCATATTTTCAAGCATGGTGGTGGTTGCATTAGGTTATGGGTATGCTTGTCATCTGCAAGGACTAGGGAGTGTTTTAGGATAAAAAGTAACGGCACAAGCAAAACCTGGTTCAGTCTGCTTTCCAGCAGACACTGGGAGACAAATTCACCTTTCAGCAAGACAATAACCTAAAGCACAAGGACAGTTCTACGCTGGAGTTGTTTACCAAGACAACATTGAATGTTCCTGAGTGGCCTGGTTACAGTTTTGACTGAAATCACCTTGAAAATCTATGTCAAGACTTGAAAATGGCTGTCTAGCAATGATCAACAATCAACTTGCCAGAGTTTGAAGACTTTTAAAAAGAATAATGGGCAAATATTGTACAATCCAGGTGTGCAAAGCTCTTAGAGACTTACCCAGAAAGACTCACAGCTGTAATCACCGCCAAAGGTACTTCTACAAAGTATTGACTCAGGGGTGTGAATTCTTATGTAAATTAGATATTTCTGTATTTAATTTTCAATAAATTTGCAAACATCTCTAAAAACATGTTTTCACTTTGTGATTATGGGGTATTGTGTGTAGCTGGGTTATATAAAAAAACAACATATATTTTATCCATTTTGAATTCAGGCTGTAACACAACAAATTGTGGAATATGTCAAGGGGTGTGAATACTTTCTGAAGGCACATTGGTTTTAGCGCCGTCATTTGTTTACATTTGGGGATAACCTGAGTCCCTCTCATCTCTGCCCAGGTAGTTCAGGGCAGGACTGCCATTGTAAGATAACACCATTGTACTCAATGAGACTTTCTTTGACCCACGTTTTCAGTTAGAGTGCGCCCCAAATGGCACCCTATCTATACAGCGCGCTACACACATACCAGTGGTGCACAGAGACTATATATATTCTGCCCATCGTTAAATGCAACTGAGCATAGCCAATGTGCTGTTGCACTATGACTTGTTTTATGACACACCGTTACGCGTGTGAGTGAGTGAACCATCATTTAGGTCATCATTTTTTTGAAGTCGGGCCCGTTGAGGTTGGCAGAGGTCCTTCTCCCTTTCATAACATGTAACCCCATTGGAGGATGCTTTAAATCAGAACAGGCTGGTTATTATTGAGTTCTGGCACAGGACATTTTAGTTATCTTATTAAAGTCTATCACGCTAAATAACACATTATAATGGCTTTATAGGGCATTCATGAAGAACATGTCTGTCACCCTAAACACATTATAATGGCTTTATAGGGCATTCATGAAGAACACGTCTATCACATACTGTATCACTTATAAGCAAAAGTCATTACTACATAAAGTGTGACATAAAAGCTCATTAAATCTGGTGCTTTGTCAAATGTAGCATAACACTTTACATAGCATGACATTTGCTGATTAATGATTTCTGAAGCCTTTATACAGGAATTTATACAGGCATTTATAGAGGCATTTATACGGGCATTTATAGAGGCATATCTGAACAAGAGAGAATTAAGAGACGCCAGATTATAGGAAGGCAGTTCCTAATCACTTGGTTGTGGGAGGAGTTTGACGTTAAAGAAGAGTGAATCTGGACTTCGGGATAAACAATCAGTGGCAGGAACATAGGAGAACTCCTGTTATCTCCTGTCTTCAGGTGCAAGGTAGGCAGCCCTCGCACATCACTCACACACAGGATTTCGTTTGTTTTATGGAGCCTCCAGAAATGTTCCACTACAATTTGTAAGTACTCTAATTAAATTCCTGCCATATCCCACCTTAAGAGCTCTTGGGAAAATCTCAGGGTGCGCAACTTTCACTGGGGATGGGGGGGGGACATGTCCCCCCCCGTTTTATCATTGGAATGTGATACAAAACAAGGCAACAGTGTGCTTTAGGACCATGCGGACGTATCCGAGCGGTCGGGTAGGCTGTTTGGAGTGTTTTTCCCACTGGATAAAATAATAATAATAAATACAAGTATGTCCCCCCCACTTCTAAAACCAAAGTTGTGCCCCTGGAAAATCTCATGCCTAAATACCTAAATATAAAGTGTTGCATTTTGACTCATTATATAACTCCTTGACCCTAACCCTGACCCATTATAGAACTCCTTGACCCTGACTCATTATAGAACTCCTTGACCCTCACCCTGAACCATTATAGAACTCCTTGACCCTCACCCTGAACCATTATAGAACTCCTTGACCCTCACCCCATTATAGAACTACTTGACCCTAAACCATTATAGAACTCCTTGACCCTCACCCTGACCCATTATAGAACTCCTTGACCCTCACCCTGACTCATTATAGAACTCCTTGACCCTAACCCTGACTCATTATAGAACTTGACCCTGACTCATTATAGAACTCCTTGACCCTCACCCCATTATAGAACTACTTGACCCTAAACCATTATAGAACTCCTTGACCCTCACCCATTATAGAACTCCTTGACCTTCACCCTGACCCATTATAGAACTCCTTGACCCTCACCCTGAACCATTATAGAACTCCTTGACCCTCACCCCATTATATAACTACTTGACCCTAAACCATTATAGAACTCCTTGACCCTCACCCTGACTCATTATATAAGTCCTTGACCCTGACCCTGACTCATTATAGAACTTGACCCTGACTCATTATAGAACTCCTTGACCCTCACCCCATTATAGAACTACTTGACCCTAAACCATTATAGAACTCCTTGACCCTCACCCATTATAGAACTCCTTGACCTTCACCCTGACCCATTATAGAACTCCTTGACCCTCACCCTGAACCATTATAGAACTCCTTGACCCTCACCCCATTATAGAACTACTTGACCCTAAACCATTATAGAACTCCTTGACCCTAACCCTGACCCATTATAGAACTCCTTGACCCTCACCCATTATAGAACTCCTTGACCCTCACCCTGACTCATTATATAACTCCTTGACCCTCACCCTGACTCATTATATAACTCCTTGACCCTAACCCTGACCCATTATAGAACTCCTTGACCCTCACCCTGACTCATTATATAAGTCCTTGACCCTAACCCTGACCCATTATAGAACTCCTTGACCCTGACTCATTATAGAACTCCTTGACCCTCACCCTGACTCATTATAGAACTCCTTGACCATAACCCTGACCCATTATAGAACTCCTTGACCCTAACCCTGACCCATTATAGAACTCCTTGACCCTGACTCATTATAGAACTCATTGACCCTGACCCTGACTCATTATAGAACTCCTTGACCCTGACCCATTATATAACTCCTTGACCCTAACCCTGACCCATTATAGAACTCCTTGACCCTAACCCTGACCCATTATAGAACTCCTTGACCCTAACCCATTATAGAACTCCTTGACCCTGACTCATTATAGAACTCATTGACCCTGACCCTGACTCATTATAGAACTCCTTGACCCTGACCCATTATATAACTCCTTGACCCTAACCCTGACCCATTATAGAACTCCTTGACCCTAACCCTGACTCATTATAGAACTCCTTGACCCTCACCCTGAACCATTATAGAACTCCTTGACTCTGACTCATTATAGAACTCCTTGACCCTAACTCATTATAGAACTCCTTGACCCTAACCCTAACCCATTATAGAACTCCTTGACCCTAACCCTGACCCATTATAGAACTCCTTGACCCTAACCCTAACCCATTATAGAACTCCTTGACCCTAACCCTGACCCATTATAGAACTCCTTGACCCTAACCCATTATAGAACTCCTTGACCCTAACACTGAACCATTATAGAACTCCTTGACCCTCACCCTGACTCATTATAGAACTCCTTGACCCTGACCCTGACCCATTATAGAACTCCTTGACCCTCACCCCATTATAGAACTACTTGACCCTAACCCATTATATAACTCTGTGACCCTAACCCTGACCCATTATAGAACTCGTTGGCCCTAACCCATTATAGAACTCCTTGACCCTAACCCTGACCCATTATGGAACTCCTTGACCCTAACCCGCTTGCAAACCCAGGGTTGTGGGTTCGATTCCCACGGGGGGCCAGTATGAAAAATGTATGCACTCACTAACTGTAAGTCGCTCTGGATAAGAGCGTCTGCTAAATGACTAAAATGTAAAATGAGATGGGATGATTGCCTATTCAATCTGATCACAGATGAAATACGATGGAGACCCGAAAGCTTTTTTTTATTCAACAGTGCTGAGGGCCGGTGTCGAAGAGACACATTCTGAAATTGAATTCCTTCAACGACTAGCTCTCTCATCAACGCAGGACGGATTCATATGCATGTCACCAAGTCAGCGTAACTGCCCCCATAAGTTCTAAGGGTAACATCCACAAACGAAAACATATTTTCATGAAGGTCCTCGGTGTGTCTCTCTCTAAATCATCGAGGAGATGAAAGTGAATACTTTAAAGAGAAAGAAGGTGATTACTCTGAGAAAAAGGCAGATTGGCCATTAAGAGACGAATGGCGGGACCAAAACATGACTGTCCTTTGATGAAGTGCCGTACTGCATTCTGCTTCAAGTGTGATGTGGTGCAATGCACTGTACGAGATTATAGAAGTACTGGTTATAAGTCCTTTACATTTTAAATAGATTTTATTTTTTAAAGTTACATTGATTGGTGCAGCTACTGAACCAGCATTGGTCCGAATAATGAACATGGATAGCAACAGCACGGCAGGAGGGTATTATTGATCGAGGTGTGCTGTGTGTATATGACAATATTCATCTTCATTAATAAACAGTGTCTCAGCAAATTAGTTGTCTTCTGTGACCTGGGCTTTGCCAAATTTCACCCATGATGCTTTGTGTAAATTAACGTTATCAAACTAGCCTGGTCCCAGATCATTTTTGTGCTGTATTGACAACTATTATGGTCCTTGTGAGACAGCACAAACCTATCTGGGACCAGGCTACATCAAAACGACCCCGCATTGTAAAGATTATGATCACTTTATTGGTCAATTACTCACAAGGTCCAACTGACTTCCGCTTTTAACCCAACCCCGACGAAAGACACACACACAGATTTTGGAGCGGTGCAGGGGACTGTCACACTGGGCCCCCGGGGAGCTGTTGTTGTTGTTGTTGTTGTTGTTGTTGTTGTTGTTGTTGTGTGTGTGTGTGTGTGTGTGTGTGTGTGCGCGCGCATGAGTGTGACTGCATAGAGGCATGAGTGTTCTCTAAAGTGAATCTTGGAGAATGACTCCCAGGATGTCAAAGATAAATATTTATATGTCCTTTATATGTCCTTTGCCTTCCTGATGAATTCAGTAGTTCAAAGGTATTGGGATGTATGATCCATGTGCCTGAATTTTGAGACTGTGCCGTTGAGAAAGGGACATTTTAGTATACAGGCAATTCTTTGAGCAATAATGAGCATTTTTAGCACTGATACATCAGCGAAATAATTAACAGACAACACTTGTTTCGCAAGTGTGTCCCAGATCCGCCATGATAATGGTAGTCTGTCTTGCCTGTGTGTGCCTCCCTCCTCCTCCTTCCTCCTCCCTCCTCCTCCTCCTGGTGCTATTTTCCAGCGCAGTGTTTGAAGGCCTCACCCCCGTTGCCATTCATATTTTATTCACCCATACCCAAAGTGACAGTGTAGTACGGTCACAGTCAAACAAACTCCATTGACATTTTCAAGATTTTGCTCAGGTTAACCCGTAGCCAGATGAAAGAGAAGACCAGAGCAGCCGATTCCCTGCTGTTGGTCTCTCTGTAGGTCAGAGACCAAAGCAGCAGATAGCAGAACCACCCCGTACTGAGACCACAGCTCATGTTTTTATTCCATATGTTTCAAACACTGCATTTGTGTTTTTCGTTTGATATTTTTCAAAGCAATTGGGAGTTTTTCTCCAGTGGGAGTTTTGCTCCAGTGCATGACACCGTAGAGATTAAACACAGTGCCTACAATTTCAGATGTATTTCTGCTAGGTGATGACCTCCTGAAGGGTAAAACAAAACAGGGTTGGTTAGTGGTAGAAGCTTCAGGGCTACACAGAGAACCCCGGTGGTAGAAGCTTCAGGGCTACACAGAGAACCCCGGTGGAAGAAGCTTCGGGGCTACACAGAGAACCCCGGTGGTAGAAGCTTCAGGGCTACACAGAGAACCCCAGTGGAAGAGAGCTTTGGCCTACACAGAGAACCCCGGTGGAAGAGAGCTTTGGCCTACACAGAGAACCCCGGTGGAAGAGAGCTTTGGCCTACACAGAGAACCCCGGTGGAAGAGAGCTTTGGCCTACACAGAGAACCCCAGTGGAAGAGAGCTTTGGCCTACACAGAGAACCCCGGTGGTAGAAGCTTCAGGGCTACACAGAGAACCCCAGTGGAAGAGAGCTTTGGCCTACACAGAGAACCCCGGTGGAAGAGAGCTTTGGCCTACACAGAGAACCCCGGTGGAAGAGAGCTTTAGCCTACACAGAGAACCCCGGTGGAAGAGAGCTTTGGCCTACACAGAGAACCCCGGTGGAAGAGAGCTTTGGCCTACACAGAGAACCCCGGTGGAAGAGAGCTTTGGCCTACACAGAGAACCCCGGTGGAAGAGAGCTTTGGCCTACACTGAGACCACGCATCAGAACACAACTTAACAAAGACTCAGTCAGGGATTGGACAGTAATAGTCATGCTTTATTCTGTATCCGAAAAGGCACCCTATTCCCTATAGCACCATGGTCAAAAGTAGTGCACTTTATAGGGAATAGGGTGTCATTTCAGACACACCCATATTCTGATTTCAGATTGACATTCTAAGAGACTTTGATTGTGTATGCTTTCCATCAAAAACAATAGCAAAAAAGGACAACAGTGCATAGTACAATTTAAGACCTCTTCCTGTAAAAGGTATCACAGAGCAATCTGTTAATCGTGTTTAGTGGGTATTTTGCATGCACTGTATCACTCATGTATTATCCCCCTCATTCAATAGCCGACCATTACTGCTGCATTGACCCACCACTAAATCTACCTCACGGAACAGATTACATCACCGCCAGGCATGGAGTGACATCATCCATATAAATCGAAACAAAGCTTTATGGAGACGTCAGTTGGCCAAGTACACAAGCGAGAGTCCTGACTTGAGGTAAGTGCACAGCATGATTCTATTTAACTAGTTAAGTCATTGAGAACACGTATACAATAACAACGTAACAGAAATGAGAAATTAGGAAATGTCCTGGCGTTGTTACTACCCAGTCTATAATCACAATAATTTCCTAGAACTGAGCAACCCACTTATGGCTAAAACGCAAGTGAATTTCCAGACAGTATAGTGGTCTAACTTTGATCCACTTAACACACCAAATTGAAAATCCATTTAAGGATGACGTATCGTAGCTATTCAGTCCAAGTTCCCCGTGCTTTTACATGGTAAATAAAGGAGTGTGGTCAACAAGGTAGCTGTCTGATTGTAATTATATTCCAGTTTTTACATCGAGATGTACATTTGTGTGGTGGGGTTGTCACAAGTGACAAATGGACTAGCTTGTTGGGTGGGGCCTTCAGACCATAAATTACACTTTAGACATAACCTAATGGAAAGGCCTCAAATCATCACCGATTACGCCAGGGGTAGGCAACACTGGTCCTGGATTGCCGCAGGTACTGCAGGACTTTGCCCCAATTAGACGCCACACTGAGCTACTTAGCTAATTGATCAGCTCAGTGATTACCTAAAGTCAACACACCTGGTCTTCCAGCTCGGTTAAATCAAAAACATGAAGTGCCTGCGGCCATCCAGGACCAGGGTTGTCTACCCCTGGACTACGCCATCAGGCTATGGGCAAAGGGTGGAAAATCATTGAGTTCAATTAATTCACATTACCCACACTTTTTGGCAAATATGAAGGAAACATATGGGGCGTTTACATGCTATCAGAGTTATCAGAACTTTGTAGTTCAGACTGGAAGTTTCACTTGAACGACCCCCAAGTCGTAATTACCAGTGGTAAACTTCCAAAAAACGTTCTTACCCGAGTTGCTGAGTTGTGATGTTTCACCACTGACCTTTTAAACCAAACGGTGACAACAAATAAAATGTTTGACAATTACAAACTTATCAATATAGATAATGTAGCAAGTTTGACCATAGTGTCAATTTTAAAGATATAATCCACAGTAGGGGTAAACAGCGCCAATGCTGTTATTGTTTTGTTGACGAAACCGAGGCGGGGCAGGATGGGGAGCTTCGCGCATCAAAACGCTGTTCTACGGTTCTATCGCGAGTGCTATGATGTCAGAGGGAAAAACAGTGATCGTTGTTTGCGGTAACTTCTTTGTTGATGTAATATCGCAACCGGACGTGGTAGTTTCACCAATAAGTACTCCAGCTTTAAGCAAGCTAGCTAACCTTATTATTAGCAATGTTAGCTAGCTTACCTAAAATCTTATCGGTTGAATAATTTTTCTGACTTCTAAAGCGCTTGAACACAATCATGTCGGATTTACAACTTCGCACTTCACAGTTTCCCACTTCCCAATAGTATATATTATAATATACCACACGTATATTGTCCATGATGTGGGGAGTGTATTTCAGAGAAGCAAAGCTGTGAGATACTTTTGGAGGAAATCAATCATGACAAAGGGTGTTTGACACTCAAGTTCAACGATTGAAAATAATAATAATAACAAATAATTTGGTGGGTGATTATATTTGTCCTATTTCACACATGAACGAGAGTGTATTATACGCATCTGTGAATTGGAAATGTGTTTTTTTTGCATATCCCAACTCTCCCTGAGACCCCTCGGAAAGTGGTATGTAATATTTTGAATAACAATAGCTAATAAATCAAACAAATGCAGTATGTACTTCTGAAGATTGCTTTCTATTAAAATATGGGATCCTGAGGGCTCTGATAAAGGGGTCTGACTAGCCAATAAACTCCAGATTGTCGTCTCCATATAGTGATGTAACTGAACCCAGACTATAGATGGTGACTTCAATCTGTGGAAAGCAAGGAAATCCAACCTCCTCTTTACAAATATTCTCCAAAGTTATTTTAGAACATGAACACGAGAGGGATCAAATGAGGACCACCAGTTCAAAGCCTTCTAATTTCCTTTGATGTGTCCTCGTCTTAAAAGGTTCCCCGAGGTGAGGATGTTCATATCGGAGACGCGGGAGGGAATCTGGATGAGATTAGAAGTAACTATCTTCTTTCTCATCCCACTCTGACCACAACAGGAGCAAAATATAAGGCAACAGGAAGCTGTAGGCCATAGGAAAAGTTATTAATAGAAGGATATTTTCCAACATTTGGGGGCTCATCCGGGATCAAACGTATACCTTTGTGAAAATATTGAACTATGAATGCTTAGGGTAATGTTAAAGTCAGAAGAAATGCAAATGTTGGAAATACATATTGATCTATTCCAGTGTTTTGTTGACAGTATGATTAGCATAGTTATCTCTTGATTTGTGACTTGAATTTAAATTTAATTTAATGCTGGAGGAAATATATAATCTGTCTGCGCATACGGCAAAGCACATTCTACCATTGCTACAGCATTTAAATAATAAGTGTATTCACAAATATACAGTGCCTTCAGAAAGTATTCACACCCCTGACTTTTTCCACATTTTGTTGTGTTAAAGTGGGATTAAAATAGATTTAATTGTATTTTTTTTGTCAACAATCTACACAAAATACTCTGTAATGTCAAAGTGGAAGGAAAATACTAACATTTTATAAACATTATGGAAGATAAAACACTAAAATATCTTGATTAGATAAGTATTCAACCCCCTGAGTCAATACATGTTAGAATCAACTTTTGCAGCGATTACAGCTGTGAGTCTTTTTGGGTAAGTCTCTAAGAGCTTTGCACACCTGGATTGTACAATATTTGCACATAACTCTTAAAATTAATCAAGCTCTGTCAAGTTGGTTGTTAATCATTACTAGACAGCCATTTTCAAGTCTTGCCATAGATTATCAAGCCGATTTATGTCAAAAAACTTTAACTAGGCCACTCAGGAACATTCAATGTCATCTCAGTAAGCAACTCCAGTGTATATTTGGCCTTGTGTTTTAGGTTATTGTTCTGCTGAAAGGTGAATTTTTCTCCCAGTGTCTGTTGAAAAGCAGACTGAACCAAGTTTTCCTCTAGGTTTTTACTTGTGCTTAGCTCTATTCCATTTATTTTTATCTTTAAAAAAAACTCCCTAGTCCTTACCGATGACAAGCATACCCATAACATGATGCAGGCCACAACCATGCTTGAAAATATGAAGCGTGACTACTCAATGATGTGTTGTGTTGGATTTTCCCCAAACATAACGCTTTGTATTCAGGACAAAAAGTTCATTTCTTTGACACATTTTTGCAGCATTACTTTAGTGCCTTATTGCAAACAGAATGCATGTTTTGGAATATTTTTTATTCTGTACAGGCTTCCTTCTTTTCACTCTGTCAATTAGGTTAGTATTGTGGAGTAACTACAATGTTGTGGATCCATCCTCAGTTTTCTTCTAACACAGCCATTAAACTCTGTAACTGTTTTTAAAATCACCATTGGCTTCACGGTGATATCTGAGTGGTTTCCTTCCTCAACTGAGTTAGGAAGGACGCCTGTATCTTCATCCTCTTCATCTTCCTTTTTTTTTTTCCCCATCTACCAATAGGGGTCCTTCTTTGCGAACTATTGGAAAACCTCTGTGTTCTTTGTGGTTGAATCCGTGTTTGAAATTCACTGCTTGACTGAGGGACCTTACAGATAATTGTATGTGTGGGGTACAGAGATGAGGTAATCATTCAAAATTCATGTTAAACACTATTATTGCACACAGAGTGAGTCCATGCAATTTATGTGACTTAAGATTTTTTTTTACTCCTGAATTTACAGTGCCTTCAGAAAGTATTCACACCCCTTGACTTTTTCCACATTTTATTGTGTTACAGCCTGAATTTAAATTATTTTGTGTCACTGGCCTACACACAATACCCCATAAAGAATTATGTTTAGACAAATGTTTGTCTTGAGTCATTAAGTTGTCAACCCCTTTGTTATGGCAAACCGAAATAAGTTCAGGAGAATTGTTTTTACGATTTTATAACTACACATTTTGCCATAGCGTGGATAGAAATGTTTTCAGTTTTTAATATGATATCTGAGTGAGACTGACTAACAAAATCAACGGGGGCCCCCCGGCCGGTAATTCGACCATGATATAACAAGTTCAGATAGCTGGCCGCTAAACTAACTTAGCAATCTAAAAATGTTTAGCTGACATGGGCTAATTGACTGACTGTCAGTGACGGACGTAACAAGGGGGGGGGGGGGGGGGGATTGATTCAAGGGCCTTTGTGGGCCACCAGTTGCCCATCCCTGCAGTAGATAAACAAACAAACAGAAGTATGTAAAATATTATCGAAAGGCCTTGGAGAATACCATCTATAGTGGAAAGAAAAATCTCAATGTCAGCTTAGAAGGCAGCTGGGAAATGTACGTGTCTCCACAGCCTCCATATCTTTCATCACCGTGACCTGTAACTTGGCTATCACTCTTCCACCCTAGCGTTAATGGAGGTGACACTGCCTCCATGCCAGGCCATACAATTACAGCATCAGCCTGTGATACTGATGATAGGATGCTATGACAGGATGCCATGATAGGATGCCATGACCATCCACGCAGACAGTGTGGTGAAGAAGGCACAACAGAGCCTCTTCAACCTCAGAAGGCTAAAGAAATTCAGCTTGGCACATAAAACCCTCACAAACTTTTACAGATGCACAATTGAGAGCATCCTGTCGGGCTGTATCACCTCCTGGTACGGCAACTGCACCGCCTGCAACCACAGGGCTCTCCAGAGGGTGGTGCGGTCTGCCGAACGCATTACCGGGGTCAAACTACCCGCCCTCCAAGACACATACAGCACCCGATGTCTCAGGAAGGACAAAAATATCATTAAGGACATCAACCACCCGAGCCACTGCTTGTTCACCCCGCTATCATCCAGAAGGCAAGGTCAGTACAGGTGCATCAAAGCTGGGACCGAGAGAAGGAAAAACAGCTTCTATATCAAGGCCATCAGACTGTTAAATAGCCATCACTAGCACATTAGAGGCTGCTTCTGCCTATTGAATTCACTGGCCACTTTAAGAAATGGAACACTAGTCACTTTAATAATGTTTCCATATCTTGCACTACTCATCTCATATGTATATACTGCATTCTATTCTATAATATTCTACTGTATCTTAGTCCATGCCGCTCTGTCATTGCTTGTCCATATATGTATATTATCTTAAATTCCATTCCTTACTAGTTTTGTGTGTATTGGGTATATGTTGTGAAATTGTTAGATATTACTGCACTGTTGGAGGCATTTCGCTACACCCGTTATAACATCTGCTAAACACGTGTATGTGACAAATACAATTTGATTTGACAGGATGCCATGACAGGATCTGGTAAACGTGTACTGTACATTTACATTACACACCTGGATTATTACTGTACACACCTGGATTATTACTGTACACACCTGGATTATTACTGTACACACCTGGATTATGCAGCATAAGTTGTGTGATAACCAATCAGCATGTTCTGTCTAATAACTTTTGTGTTTTCTTTTCATACAAGAAAATAACCCTCAATATCAATAAACATCCTCAACGGATGGGTTTAGACATGAACAGTATTTCCCCTGGAATAAACATCCTCAACGGATGGGTTTAGAGATGAACAGTATTTCCCCTGGAATAAACATCCTCAACGGATGGGTTTAGATAGTATTAAAATACTTTGAGCATTTGCTTGAGCCTGGTTGGAGTGACAGATGGGCGAAGTTTGCACTTTTAGGACTATTCCATTGGTTCCATTGCGGCAGGCAATCTTAATCGAGCACAGCTAAAGTATTTGAAATATTTTGAAAAGGATTTCAAATACTATTTGAACCCAAGTCTTCTCCAATGTATGCAGTGTCAGTCAGCGTCAGATACAGACCCAGGATACTGTGTTGTCGCTTCACTGTGATCGTGACTAGCTATGAAAACTACACTGAACAAAAATATAAACATGTTGGTCCCATGTTTCATGAGCTGAAGAAAAAAAAAATGCCTGAAAATTCCAGACTCACAAAAAGCTTATTTATCTCAAGGTTTGTGCACAAATTTGATAACATCCCTGATAGTGAGCATTTCTCCTTTGCCAAGATATTCCATCCACCTGACAGGTGTGGCGTATCAAGAAGCTGATTAAACAGCATAATCATTACACAGGTGCACCTTGTGCTGGTGACAATAAAAGGCCACTTTAAAATGTGCAGTTTTGTCACACAACACAATGCCACAGATGTCTCAAGTTTTGAGGGAGTGTACAATTGGCATGCTGACTGCAGGAATGGCCACCAGAGCTGTTGCCAGATAATTGAATGTTCATTTCTCTACCATAAGCTGCCTCCAACGCCGTTTTAGATCATTTGGCAGTACGTCCAACCGTCCTCACAACCGCAGACCACGTGTAACTACGCCAGCCCAGGACCTCCACATCCAGCTTCTTCACCTGCGGGATCGTCTGAGGGGGGAGCTGAGGAGTATTTCTGTCTGTAATAAAGCCCCTTTGTGGTTCACGCTTTCAGAACATTCAGGTTAACTTTAGACTAGCTATCAACGGGGCCAAATGTTACCGGCTAATATGCATGAGCAAGTCTTTGTACTGTACCTGGGAGCAGATGGGGGCCCTCCTGGCCAGATGTAAACAATGTCCAGCATCTCGTCTGCACCGAGAGAAGACGCTTTGCCTGGTGGCCCGGGAAATAATGTTTACTTACTGAATACATAAACAATGCATTAATGGTGAGAACACAAGCTGTATACACATTGCATTTCAATTCAAGGTAAGGTTGGTAAGGTATCCCCAGGGCTTACAGTGTATGAAATAAATATTGAGTTGTTTAGCAGGGGCTAACCGAAGGCCAAGGGACAGGAAACACCAATAATTAACGTTAACAGAAGATGCAATGGTGCTCTGTGGCTAGAAGACAGTTATCAGGTGTAGGGGCTTTCTTGGAATCAAAGAATTGTGAGAAGTCTAAAGAACTCTACTGAAAAGGAACTATTTGGTCCTATTCAGTATTTTTATAGATCACTGTAAATAATAAATACATCTCTCTCATCAACTCACTAATCAGACACATTCTTCAAAGATGTATTTTCTGGTGATGAGTAACAACATGATGAAATATTACCGATCATTTCACTGACTAATAGTTGTCTAATAAACAGATGGCACAGGATGGAGACATTTGAAGGGTATTTATTCATATTAATGCAATGTAATCATCTGGGAAATCAAATCCAAATTATGACAGGAAGTCTATTGCAGATAATTATAGTTCTAAAAAAATATTATTTCTGATAAAGTTAGACAAAGTTCTGTTCTGGGGTGTTGTTGTCAAGAGAATGATTACACCAAATAATACATTTATTTTGTTCCCATTAGAGCAAATGCATTATTGAGTTAAAGTGCCAGTTGAAATCTGCTGTACAATAGAATATACAGTGAGGGAAAAAAGTATTTGATCCCCTGCTGATTTGGTACGTTTGCCCACTGACAAAGACATGATCAGTCTATAATTTTAATGGTAGGTTTATTTGAACAGTAAGAGACAGAATAACAACAACAAAATCCAGAAAAACGCATGTCAAAAATGTTATAAATTGATTTGCATTTTAATGAGTGAAATAAGTATTTGACCCCTCTGCAAAACATGACTTAGTACTTGGTGGCAAAACCCTTGTTGGCAATCACAGAGGTCAGACGTTTCTTGTAGTTGGCCACCAGGTTTGCACACATCTCAGGAGGGATTTTGTCCCACTCCTCTTTGCAGATCTTCTCCAAGTCATTAAGGTTTCGAGCCTGACATTTGGCAACTCGAACCTTCAGCTCCCTCCAAAGATTTTCTATGGGATTAAGGTCTGGAGACTGGCTAGGCCACTCCAGGACCTTAATGTGCTTCTTCTTGAGCCACTCCTTTGTTGCCTTGGCCGTGTGTTTTGGGTCAAAGACCCATTTTCAATGCCCTGGCTGAGGGAAGGAGGTTCTCACCCAAGATTTGACGGTACATGGCCCCGTCCATCGTCCCTTTGATGCGGTGAAGTTGTCCTGTCCCCTTAGCAGAAAAACACCCCCAAAGCATAATGTTTCCACCTCCATGTTTGACGGTGGGGATGGTGTTCTTGGGATCATAGGCAGCATTCCTCCTCCTCCAAACACGACGAGTTGAGTTGATGCCAAAGAGCTCCATTTTGGTCTCATCTGACCACAACACTTTCACCCAGTTCTCCTCTGAATCATTCAGATGTTCATTGGCAAACTTCAGACGGGCCTGTATATGTGCTTTCTTGAGCGGGGGACCTTGCGGGCACTGCAGGATTTCAGTCCTTCACGGCATAGTGTGTTACCAATTGTTTTCTTGGTGACTATGGTCCCAGCTGCCTTGAGATCATCCCGTGTAGTTCTGGGCTGATTCCTCACCGTTCTCATGATCATTGCAAGTCCACGAGGTGAGATCTTGCATGGAGCCCCAGGCCAAGGGAGATTGACAGTTCTTTTGTGTTTCTTCCATTTGCAAATAATCCCACCAACTGTTGTCACCTTCTCACCAAGCTGCTTGGCGATGGTTTTGTAGCCCATTCCAGCCTTGTGTAGGTCTACAATCTTGTCCCTGACATCCTTGGAGAGCTCTTTGGTCTTGGCCATGGTGGAGAGTTTGGAATCTGATTGATTGATTGCTTCTGTGGACAGGTGTCTTTTATACAGGTAACAAACTCCCTTTAAGAGTGTGCTCCTAATCTCAGCTCGTTACCTGTATAAAAGACACCTGGGAGCCAGAAATCTTTCTGATTGAGAGGGGGTCAAATACTTATTTCACTCATTAAAAATACAAATCAATTTATAACATTTTTGACATGCGTTTTTCTGGATTATTTTGTTGTTATTCTGTCTCTCACTGTTCAAATAAACCTACCATTAAAATTATAGACTGATAATTTCTTTGTCAGTGGGCAAACGTACAAAATCAGCAGGGGATCAGATACTTTTTTCCCTCACTGCATTTGTTTATTTTTTACGGTATAATTGAAACTCTCGCTTGGCTCAAGATGGTAGGCTGGGGGAGAAAAAAATAAATCAACATGCAATGAAATCAATCGAATAAATCAGTTTGCTGATGGTACTTATGTATACTGAACAAAAATATAAACGCAACATGCAACAATTTCAAAGATTTTACTGCGTTACAGTTCATAGAAGAAAATCAGTCAATTTAGATAATTAGGCCCTAATCTATAGATTTCAAATGACTGGGCAGGGGCGCAGCCAGGGGTGGGCCTGGGAGGGCATAGGCACACCAACTTGGGAGCCAGGCCCAGCCAATCAGAATGAGTTTTTCCCCACAAAAGGGCTTTATCAGCACCCCCCCTCCCCCACCCCTCCTCAGACGATCCCGCAGGTGAAGAAGCCGGATGTGGAGGTCCTGGGCTGCCATGGTTACACATGGTCTGCGATTGTGAGGCCAGTAAGATGTACTGCCAAATTCTCTAAAACGATGTTGGAGGCGGCTTATGGTAGAGAAATGAACAGTAAACTCTCTGGCAACAGCGCTGTTGGACATTCCTGCAGTCAACATGCCAATTGCACGGTCCCTCAACACTTGAGACATCTGTGGCATTGTGTTGTGTGACACAACTGCACATTTTAGAGTGGCCTCTTATTGTCCCCAGCACAAGGTGCACCTGTGTAATGATCATGCTGCTTAATCAACTTCTTGATATGCCACACCTGTCAGGTGGATGGAATATCTTGGCAAAGGAGAAATGCTCACTAACAGGGATGTAAACAAATTTGTGCACCAAATTTGAGAGAAATAAGCTTTTTGTGCATATGGAAACTTTCTGGGATCTTTTATTTCAGCTCATGAATCATGGGACCAACACTTTACATCAGGGCTGCGCAACCCTCTTCCTGGAGATCTACTGTCCTGTAGGTTTTCAGTCCAATCCTAATTTCGCATATCTGATTTAGCTAGTTAAGGTCTTGTTGAGCAGCTAATAAGTAGAATCCGGTGTGTTAAATTAGGGTTGGACTGAAAACCCACAGGACGGCAGATCTCCAGGAAGAGGGTTGGGCAGCCCTGCTTAACGTTGCGTTTATATTTTTGTTCAGTATAGAATGACAGAGTGGACCAGAAGCAATGGTGAGGAGAGTTGAAAAATGTATCTGCTGTATCTGTATCCATTCCTTTGAAATAATAAACACCAGTAGTCGTGAGGTAAAATCCACCCAAAAACTATATTCTACTGTTGATACAGTCCCACAATGTTTTGCATGTCAGCAGTGACGTTTTCAAGATATTGGACTTTCAAGAATCAGTGACACTTTGCTTCTTGAAATGATGGTGCTTTCAAAACAACTGGGAACTCAGGAAGAAACAAGGTCAAATCATGATGTCAATGATCTTCAGGTCAGAAAGTCAGCGCTTTAGAGAGATGCAGAGTTTCCGACTTCAAATTCCGAATTGGATGACCGTTCAAAACTATTTTTCCCAGTCTGAGCTTGTTTCTTTCCGAGTTTCCCATTGTTTTGAAAGCACTGAAGTCTGAGATTTCCCAGTTCCGAGTTGTTTTGAACGCGGCATGACTAATTAAAAAAATACCAAAAATATAGTTTGAGTGGATTTTCCCTTTAATGTCTGCACAAATTTGTAGATAAACAATGCAATCAGATATTGAATTGAGAGACATGGGGGAATGGAAGTTATAAAGCTAACTGTTCGATGAAATGTTATATTTTCCATTATTAGAAGTGACCATACATGCTATGATTTACATTAATAATTTCATTGAACAGAGAAGAAGATATTTTCTTCTATTTTAACAGGTTGCTGAGAGGAACTGTATAGGCCTAAATCTGTGTGAGAAATGTACTACATTTAGTAAAAATCAGTTTGTCATCGGTTTTGTGTCATCTTGTGCTTTTTGAATGACAAATGGTTTCTTATAGAATCTTTTCACCAAATGTATTTGCTTAGGGTCCGATTCTGACTTGAGTTAAGCGTGGGTTAATGGAACGTATTTCCCTTTTACACACTGTTCTCTCTACCCGTATTCTGACCTTGAACTTAAGCATGAGAACAGCACGCTATTCACCTGCTATTCGTTCTGGGTGGAGATCGAATAAATGAAGGTGTGGCGGAGGTGAGTCTAAAGACACGCCATATTCTGACTGACTTGAATTCCCAAATGATTCCACCACCTTTACGTGAGAGGAAACCATGACTAAGGTCTAGCGAACCTACCGGTTCCAAGTGGAAAAAGGCATCTACTTAATTTTTTTCCTATAGAAATAACAGCATTCTCCATGCACTGTTATTTACAGCTTGATAAGAGCTATTAAGAAGAGCTAGATAAATTAGTATTCCGTTTGGATAAGGGAATTATAAATATAAATGACACTTGTTTTAGATTTATTTTACCTTATAATCGCTGGAGACAAATGTGAAACAAGTCATATGGCAGCAAACTGAAGCATATCAACATATCAACATACCCACAGTAGAGTTGATGAAATGCTGTGCCATTATGCAGAATTTAAATTGTACTGCATTTTAACTTGCAGGGATGGGCACTGTCTAATGTCTTAATTATAGGCTACCCCTGACTTTCCCCGTTTCCTATTTCTATCATGTTAAATATTAGCCACTATCAGTATCGACCGTCAGTAGGCCTAATAACAACACATATTCAACTGACAATTTACTGTTAGTTCCCTTCAGTTGCAATTTAAATGTCATTCCATTGTTTCGTTAACCTTCATTTGCTTCCTGTGTAAACGCCGTCACGGCCGTGTGGTTGTTGATGAGGATCATTAGTAACAGTTGATAATATATATTTTTAAAGACATGTAGGCTAATTAAATTGTTATGGCGCTGAGCGCAGACCAAGCTGTAACAGTTTGAAGCCGACACATGGTGCAGTACTTGGCTGTGTCATCACACAGTTCCATGGTTAGTGCAGGCAACAGACGAGGGTACAGCCTACTGTGGTACACTATTCTCCCTATTATAATTCTATGTACACTAATCTTCCAATATTACCATGGGTTAAAGAATTAAATGTGGCAATTTTCTGAATGAATCATACCACCGTTTTCTTTCTTTCTTGCCTAAAGGCTCTCCAAACCTGTTTTGTATTAATCATAAATATTCTCCTAAACCTTAAGTAATCTACAAGATCAGAGTATTTTAAAATCTACCAATTGGTGCTGAAATGGAGACGATGCATATACAATATTTAGATGGACTTCTTTAATTGATCCCTAATATTCTGAACCCGTTCGCTGTCGCCAAAATTCGTATTAAAAAGGTACAACGTATTTAATGGGATGGCTTAAGATAAATGTACTGAATACCCTATTGAATGAAAACTCCACGAGAAAATCCGTTGGCCAGCTAGAGGGAGGGTTTTCAGCAGTGGAAATACATTTATTCATTGCTCGCTAAAGAACCACGCCTGCAAAGCCCTTAACACGCCTTCATAAGGTAAGTCTGAATACCAACTACTGAGAAGTGCCTAGGAAAGGCTTGAGTAAGAAAGGCCTAATTTCCTAAGTCAGAATCGGGCCCTTATAGCCTATTTCTGATTATTCTGTAAAGAAAAAGGAATCAGAAAATAATTGTAAAAAAAATCCCCAAATGAAAAGGGAAATGTAAAACTTTTCTCCCAAAACATTTTTACGAACAATAGTAGAGTAATTTTACAATACGTTTTTTTCAAAAACCAGCTGGTTACGGTAACTCATGGTCTCAGGTAGTTCCAAGGTCTTTACCGTTTCTGTAAAAGTAGAGTTACACTCTCATTTGAGTACTAAAATAGGTCTGTGAGAACCACACAGTCTGATCTAATCGACTGACAGACACCCAGGTAAACCAAGGCCATTATCAGCCGTAAGAGTCACACCTGAAAGGTCTTCCATTTACAGTCCCTGGACGAAGTCGCAAAAATGTCTTTCTCAGCGGGTCCAGCTGAAATGAATGGGGAGACTTCAAAAGCCTCCCTTCCCTCCAAGTAGTTTTTTTGTCGGAGCCCATTGCTTATTTCTAAGAACTCCCCGTTCTCACTCAGTCACTCGGACAAAGCCACCGTCCTTCCTCTGGTTGAGCACAAGTCCCACTCCAAAAGCCTTGACCATCAAGGGCAGCAAGTCATTCTCCTAGGTCAAAATAAAGAGAGCCGTGTGTAGACATCCATACCTTGACACTGTGCCACCACATGCATAGTTGACCCTTGATTCTAGAGTTAGCTGCAGATTACAGCATGATTGTTTCTTTCTCTATAAAATGTGCCTAAGGGGTAAACTAGCCCACGCAATCTTCCACTAAGTCTGAAGGCACTTGATTTCATGGCAGACAGCAGCGTCTTATCTCATCCCGAGAGGACTAGCTGTTGAGATAGGACCAAAAGATGCAAAACCTGCTCTTTCGACTGCTCATAAAGTAACCTTCCGAAGACTGCCACAAGCATGCATGGGCACAGTATCATGATCAATGAGACAACTCATGCAGGGAAAGAAAGATAGCATTGACATTCAAGGTTTTTCTTTTTTGTACCTATTTTTATATGCTTTACTGAGCCATGCTGAAATCAAAGGTCAGGACAATGACTTGTATTGAAAACGGGTGTTAATCTTGGCAGTTGCAAGAGAGAAACTACTACAACCTGAATTCAAATAAGCTTGAATTTCCTCCAGTATTTTTTTTTCATTATACTTTTTTGACATTTAGCAGACACTCTTTTCCAGAGAGACTTACAGAATCAACTAGGGTTAAGTGCCTTGCTCAAGGGCATATCCACAGATTTTTCACCTAGTAGGCTCGGTGATTCGAACCAGTGACCTTTTGGTTACTGGCCCAACGCTCTTAACCGCTAGGCTACCTGATGACCACGTGTCCTTAACGTAAGGTACGTTAGGAGAGGATGATTCCAGTGTTTTAACAACGCTAATATCTCTCTAGGAGCTGATCCATCGTCCGTATTGTGGAATGATTATAATGATAAGGTAAGATTTTAATGGAGAAAGCCGATCCGAGAGCAGCGGTGCATTACCTTCGATCCTGTCAGTATCGACACATTGTCTAACGACACACTTAGCAAACATTCTCTCTACGTGCTTGTTTGGGAAACACTTCAAAAGTTGGCTCGTAAATAACGATGCACCTGGGCCCGGTTTCCTGATAGCGATGTAATTTAGGCTTACAAGTGTTTTAACGATGTAGCTTTCCTACAACGGACGAAGATGTAACATGCGTTTACCAAAACACCCCGCAAAGAGAGAACGTTCTCTAAGTGCGTCGTTGAGGCATGTGTCGATACTGATAGGATGGAAAGGAAGGCAGCGCTGATCTCAGATCAGCTTTCCCCATTCAAAGTATACCTTAACATTAGAATTATTCAACAACACTGACAATGGATCAGCTCCTAGAAAGATTTTATCACCTATGGCTTCAAATATTGAGGTTGGCTTGTTCTAATGCTTACCCTATAATAATGCACTAAATCAAGATTTAGCACATCATTTGAGCACATATTAGGCTACACATCATGAAATATATTGAGACAAATTACAGACAATAGCCTACAAGTAGCAAAATAGAACTCAATTGATTGAACATGAAATGTACAGTATTTCAATGTGATTGAAATAGGCCTATAGCCTCCTGTATTTATATTTGAATGCTGTCGTTTCGGTTTTAATTTCAAGCATCTTCTTACACTCTACATCGCTTGTTTTGATCAATTGAAAAGACATTGGCAACTTTGTATTTGTAGTCAACTTTGTTCTGACGTTATCGGGCGCGGATAAACCATGTGATTCTATGTTTAGCTGAGATTTCTGTGTATAAAGTGACGCAGGAGGGCAAAAAAAAGCATCTAACGATGCACTTAGCTGTTCTACAAGTGGTCTGAGGCAGGCGTTAGATTTCAAGCATTTTCAAGTGCAACCGTTAATAACGATGGTTTTGGGAAACAGCTCGAAGATTTAACCATGCTCCTACGAAGGTTCTAACGATGAATTTAGCCTTGAGATGCTTTTGGGAAACTGGGCCCTGGTCTTTAAGCGTCACACGTGACCTGACCGATTCGTGATTGGTCAGGAGGTGAACGGAGAAAGCAGGCTCCAATCGAGAAGCTAGGTAATGGAAAGTGAAAAACAAGGAGATGAGGATAAAAGTTAACCTTTTCATTCAAATGACTGGATTGCAATTACCATTGTTAATACAAGCTAGAGTACTTCAGTTTTATAATCCCTCATCAATCCCTTTTAGATAACGGAAGAGATATGTCATGTCACTGTTCATTAAATCACATTCTGGAAGTTAAGGGCAGCTGGGACACAAGAGAAGCCCCTACAGTACTTCGAAAGGATCTAAGGTCTCGATCACATAGAGTTGACTACGAGGAGTCCAGAGGTTGGTTCCACCAGGCATACAATGCACCATAGTTCAGCCACTGCATAATAGAGTAACCTATCTAACAAGTGTACGCACTTTTTAATGAAACCAACATTAAGCAACCTCAAAGGTAAAAACTAAAAGAAAACACACAAAGGAATAATTGTGATGAATTAACTTACAGATATGCATATAACGCACTAAGCAGTCAAAGTTGAGCCTCTGGGTAGAAGGTACGCACATGTGTTTGTTTATCCACATTTTGATGAATCCGACCCCAGGCAGCCTTTGAGTTTTAAAAGGGGTGAAAGCGACAACGCAAGAGGAATAGCAGTCTCTAACATATTCATGAGAAAATAGCTTCGGGTCAGTGTGGGTTGTTGAGCGAATTTCGTACATTTATACTCTTAACATAAAATCAACCTCTTCTACACCCATCTCATTAAGCAATCAATTATCATAATTCCTTGGGCTTGACAAGCAGCAAACAAAACCACATATGAAAATGGAAAGAAAGAAATGGGACCACAACATGCGTCCTTGTGCTTTACAGAAATGTACTATTCCGTTCCGAATCCTCGAGCCAATATACACAATGACGGCACCCACACTCTGCCTCGCTGGCTTCACCTTGGGGAGAGAAAATATGAAGTGGAGCCCGTACTACAGCAGCGTCTACTATGGAGAACCCGGCTCTCCATACTGACCCTGGAGTCCTGACCTTGAAATGTTCTCTGTGCATATTTCAGAAAAATCCAGATTGACCGAGTTTTTTTGTTTCCTGCTCCAACCTGGACCAGCGCTGGACTGCTGCTACTCTCCTGAAGACTGAATCTTTGGTCGTTTTGGGGGTTTAGACAGTGAAAGTCTGCAGATTCTTCCACAGGGGTGGGGCCGGCATCAGGTTGCTCCTCCTGGGAGAGAGGCGTCACCTCTGATGACCCACAAACATCAGGGTCAGTGTGACCAATAACTGCCATATATGGTGCGCGGTGGGAGGAGCCAGTGACCTCAGATCTGTAGGGACAGAGAAAGAAAAAGATAGTGATGTAGATAATCTAGGGAGGCTGATGTATGAAAATAAATTTCAAAACGTTTTAATTAAGCTAATGGGATGACGTGTGGGTAACGTGTACAATTCCGTGTTTGATTTAAGTTTTTAGTTGTTCTGAAGAGGACCGTCCTCTTCTTCTCTGGAGGAGTCTCCTCTGGCATGTAGATGTAATGTGATTTCTCCTGATGTAGACTCACAAATACTTAAGTGGCAGCTCAGCAACAAGTATGCATTATACTTACTGTCGAAATACATCAAGTACTGTGTGAGACAATTCGACAAACAGTTAAGAGGTTCTTAAAAACATTTCCATTAGTAGCATTTGTACGGAACCTTGTTTATCAGCAAAGAGACCCAGCCGACAGTCTCCAGTGTACAAGCGGCAGAGCATCTAACGGCTAATATTTAACGAGGCTGATATCTACCATTTGGGAGGAGATTTAACATAATTTAAGTAATGTAAGTAACGAGGGAATGAAAATTAGATTTGTCTTTTTAGGTCAATCAGACAGTCCAATTTTCTGGCATGCATAATATTTCGACGCAGATGTTTGTTCATAACCTCTAAAATGTATTTTCACTGATGATGCCTGACGATGCCCTGAAACCAGAATACAGTGGCATATACTCTTGGTGAGTAAACCTGTTTTGAAGAGCTAACAATACCTGATTTAGTACTTGATTTATAATTCCTAAGAGGAATGATATAAATGTATGTTATAAGGCTTGCCTCTTCATGATTGATTGGTTCTGGATGATGTATAGGTCCATGGTTGTCATGGTTGTCATGCCCCCCCCCCCCCCCCCCCAAAAAAAAAATAGCACTTACTGTTGGGTGGAGGGTCTTTACATTCTCCTTCCTCAATGGTGACATCATCTATGGCGATATCCCCTTCTATACCGGGACCACGAATTCCTTCCAGAACCAACTACCAAAACAGGATACGAAGGACAAAGACAAAACATGTTAACACAAACTGCTTAAATGTCTTTCTGCTACAAATAATGACTCATTCTGTGAAGCATATAGCAAAATATATAAGACATGTTTATATAAGACATGGGCATAAGAGAGGAAGCACAGATGAAGGCAGTTTTGTACTTTGTACCTTAGGGCCACCGTAGTTCTGCATTGGTGACCCACTGCTCCTCCCAAAGAGTTGTACCCACCTGGAAAGAGGCTGTTGGGTGAATGTTGACTTTGGCTTGCTTCCATCGGTCCCCTTGGTTCCCGACCAGGGTCCACACGGAACTGTCTGCGCCTGACTGGCCCTTCTGCCGTAAGTACGCCTTCAACGCCCCTAGAGGAGAAAACATCAAGCACTTTATGGACCACATTGTGCCAGGGAAGCTCAATCAAACACAGCTTAAGTATTTGAAAGAGTTCAAGTACAATTTGAACCCAGATCTGATATCATCTATGGCCTCATCATGGCAGCACATCTCCTTATTTATAGATTATACTTTTATAATTATTAATGTATGACCTGATAAAAAAACACATACAGTGGGGAAAAAAAGTATTTAGTCAGCCACCAATTGTGCAAGTTCTCCCACTTAAAAAGATGAGAGAGGCCTGTAATTTTCATCATAGGTACACGTCAACTATGACAGACAAAATGAGAAAATAAAATCCAGAAAATCACATTGTAGGATTTTTAATGAATTTATTTGCAAATTATGGTGGAAAATAAGTATTTGGTCAATAACAAAAGTTTCTCAATACTTTGTTATATACCCTTTGTTGGCAATGACACAGGTCAAACGTTTTCTGTAAGTCTTCACAAGGTTTTCACACACTGTTGCTGGTATTTTGGCCCATTCCTCCATGCAGATCTCCTCTAGAGCAGTGATGTTTTGGGGCTGTCGCTGGGCAACACAGACTTTCAACTCCCTCCAAAGATTTTCTATGGGGTTGAGATCTGGAGACTGGCTAGGCCACTCCAGGACCTTGAAATGCTTCTTACGAAGCCACTCCTTCGTTGCCCGGGTGGTGTGTTTGGGATCATTGTCATGCTGAAAGACCCAGCCACGTTTCATCTTTAATGCCCTTGCTGATGGAAGGAGGTTTTCACTCAAAATCTCACGATACATGGCCCCATTCATTCTTTCCTTTACACGGATCAGTCGTCCTGGTCCCTTTGCAGAAAAACAGCCCCAAAGCATGATGTTTCCACCCCCATGCTTCACAGTAGGTATGGTGTTCTATTTTGGTTTCATCTGACCATATGACATTCTCCCAATCCTCTTCTGGATCATCCAAATGCACTCTAGCAAACTTCAGACGGGCCTGGACATGTACTGGCTTAAGCAGGGGGACACGTCTGGCACTGCAGGATTTGAGTCCCTGGCGGCGTAGTGTGTTACTGATGGTAGGCTTTGTTACTTTGGTCCCAGCTCTCTGCAGGTCATTCACTAGGTCCCCCCGTGTGGTTCTGGGATTTTTGCTCACCGTTCTTGTGATCATTTTGACCCCACGGGGTGAGATCTTGCGTGGAGCCCCAGATCGAGGGAGATTATCAGTGGTCTTGTATGTCTTCCATTTCCTAATAATTGCTCCCACAGTTGATTTCTTCAAACCAAGCTGCTTACCTATTGCAGATTCAGTCTTCCCAGCCTGGTGCAGGTCTACAATTTTGTTTCTGGTGTCCTTTGACAGCTCTTTGGTCTTGGCCATAGTGGAGTTTGGAGTGTGACTGTTTGAGGTTGTGGACAGGTGTCTTTTATACTAATAACAAGTTCAAACAGGTGCCATTAATACAGGTAACGAGTGGCTGACTAAATACTTTTTTCCCCCACTGTAGCATTACTGAAAATACTAAATGATTCAAGGGGTCTACACATTAACCTCCCATTATTGAGTTATGGCTTTTAATGAGAGAGTGGGATGTATCACAATGGATTCATTTGACAATATAATTTACTTGTCAAGGGATGATCATGGAAGTGAAATCTTGTATGTTTCTTTTCAGTGCAAATGAGGTGATGCCAAATAGAGTGCTCTGATGTATAGACGCACATGAAAAAATACTACAGTTTACTATAGAATACTATAGTACTTACTATAGAATTCTATGTCATTCTGTAGTATACTGTATAATACTATACTCCACACTGTAGTATCCCTCGATCATGTAGTGCTTACTATAGAATGCAATACACAAACATTTTGGGGGTGATTTTAGTTTTTGGTAAAAAAAAAAGGAATTCAGCTAAAAATGAGTTTACTTTAGGAAATCTGTTCCCAAGTATTCCCACACAAGAGAGAAGACATATGTGATCGTGTCTCAGGTATGAAATGATTGTTATTTTCAAATACAATTTATTTTTTGGGCTTAGTTGTGATCAATATGCAGTCTACAAATTCTTATAATTATTTTCCGGTCCCCTGACCATCTGTGTAGAATTTTGTAGTATATTGTAGAATACTATAGTAAATACAACAGTATTATCCACATAAAAACACTGTAGTAAATACTAGAGTAATGTCCCCAAAAACGCTACAGTGTCTGCAAGATCTCACTGCATGATCAAATGACACCAACAACAAACTCCTGCAAAATGCCCTCTACTTCAAATGAGAACTCAGTCTCTCCACCACCCAGTCACACATTCTGCACAGAATCAAAAAAGGCTCTGAATGCAGGTTACCTTTCTTTCTCTAACAGAAACCAGTGAAAGGAAACAGACAGGTTAGGATACATTTCTGACTCTGGGCTGCTGGTTGCTGAGGCTGAGAGAGCAGAGAGAGAGAGGGCCCTTTGACACGTCCTATTCAGAATCGCGACAGCTTTGTGGAGCAGAAAATTGTGGTTACAAGCGTGTCTGGCAGGTCAGGGGTCACACCCATCGCTCAAGTGCAACTGTCTGTCTGATTAAGACACTGCGCCAACAGGAGAGCAGGAGTGTGAAACAGCAACCTTGGTCACAGAAGCAGAGGAGCCTGAATAGAATTTGACGGAGGATAAAGTTATTTATATTTTAATGGAATGGTCGTAAAAACCCAGAAATAGTGAGAGTTCAACTGCAATTTTTCACCAACGCCCAGGGGGCTTCAGATATTCTGGCATTGAAGTGTTATTGAGTGGTTGTCAAATTTTAAAAAAAGAAAGGTGGGTGTACAACTTAAGTGGTAAGCAAACACTTTTATCTAATCATCAGGGAGGTACCGAACAGGGAAGTGGGGGATAAGATTGCAAGTGGATGCTGATTGAAAGCTAGCAGGTAGGTATTAACAAGTCAAACCCACTCCCTCCATGCTGAAATAGATTGGCCTGATGAAAAAGCTATAGCACTTCATTTGCATTCATCCTTGTACCATACATACCATGCCTGCTAGCACCCAGGCATCTTACCTATGTGTTTCCCATACATATGGTAGTAGAAGCCAAAGCAATAGGTTGGAGAGGACGTCACTGTCCCATAGGGGCTTTTGGGGGCGACGTTGAAAGTGGGGGTCAACAGTCGGGCCTTTTCTCCCTCCAGGCGCGGTCGAGACGTCTCGATGTACATGTAGAAACCTGTATGTTGGCAAAACAATGACAATCAAAGTAGAAAGCTGTATGATGGTAAAACAAAGTCACTGACTGAACAATGCAACATATTGTATGCAAAACCCCAAAAAGTAACCCTCTCTGTCCTGCCATGGTAACCCTCTCTGTCCTGCCATGGTAACCCTCTCTGTCCTTCCATGGTAACCCTCTCTGTCCTTCCATGGTAACCCTCTCTGTCCTTCCATGGTAACCCTCTCTGTCCTTCCATGATAACCCTCTCTGTCCTGCCATGGTAACCCTCTCTGTCCTGCCATGGTAACCCTCTCTGTCCTGCCATGGTAACCCTCTCTGTCCTGCCATGGTAACCCTCTCTGCCCTGCCATGGTAACCCTCTCTGCCCTGCCATGGTAACCCTCTCTGCCCTGCCATGGTAACCCTCTCTGTCCTGCCATGGTAACCCTCTCTGCCCTGCCATGGTAACCCTCTCTGTCCTGCCATGGTAACCCTCTCTGTCCTGCCATGGTAACCCTCTCTGTCCTGCCATGGTAACCCTCTCTGCCCTGCCATGGTAACCCTCTCTGCCCTGCCATGGTAACCCTCTCTGTCCTGCCATGGTAACCCTCTCTGCCCTGCCATGGTAACCCTCTCTGTCCTGCCATGGTAACCCTCTCTGTCCTGCCATGGTAACCCTCTCTGCCCTGCCATGGTAACCCTCTCTGTCCTGCCATGGTAACCCTCTCTGTCCTGCCATGGTAACCCTCTCTGCCCTTCCATGGTAACCCTCTCTGCCCTGCCATGGTAACCCACTCTGCCCTGCCATGGTAACCCTCTCTGCCCTGCCATGGTAACCCTCTCTGCCCTGCCATGGTAACCCTCTCTGCCCTGCCATGGTAACCCTCTCTGTCCTGCCATGGTAACCCTCTCTGCCCTGCCATGGTAACCCTCTCTGCCCTGCCATGGTAACCCTCTCTGTCCTGCCATGGTAACCCTCTCTGCCCTGCCATGGTAACCCTCTCTGCCCTGCCATGGTAACCCTCTCTGCCCTGCCATGGTAACCTCTCTGTCCTGCCATGGTAACCCTCTCTGCCCTGCCATGGTAACCCTCTCTGTCCTGCCATGGTAACCCTCTCTGACCTGCCATGGTAACCCTCTCTGCCCTGCCATGGTAACCCTCTCTGTCCTTCCATGGTAACCCTCTCTGCCCTGCCATGGTAACCCTCTCTGTCCTGCCATGGTAATGTGATTCTGACCTGGGTTCCATTAATATTTATCTTCTTTCAAATACATTGATAGTTTCATTAAGTCTGCCTCGAGTGCCAGAAGGGCTGGCTTTGCACATTTGGGATTATTGGTGCAATTGCGCCAGGCAAGCACAGCTAAAGATAAAAGTATTTGAATGACAACAAATACTATTTGAACCCAGGTCTGATGTGATGGCGTTCCACTGCAATGGAGAGACCATCAGAATTCTAAACCAAACGGCAGAATTCATCTCTCTATAATAACTGCTACAAGTTTGCAGCTTAGGCACTGCCGTTAGAAGGCCATAAACTGTTGTGGTATTGGGAGAGGTTTCTGCACTGCAACCCTCTGTCTGACATTGTATACAGTGCAATCCATAATACAGGCCTTATCCGTGGATACCAATCAGAAGGAAGAAAAAGAAGACAGTTTCACCTTCTTAGAGCAAGTAACGTTGGGAAACTGTGAGCCAAGTGTTTCATCGTAATGCCTTGGATAATTAAAAGTAATGCATTATTTCTAACATAATCCATCTTAACATGCCCTAAAACACTTAAACAAATGTATCCCCGAGGAGTCCCACCGATTAATTGGTTTATTTTAACGGCTGGGTTTTTTTGGCATTTAACGAGTGGATGGAATTGCGGGAGATTGTACTTTGGGGGGAATGGCTACTGCTAGTTCCCTTAAGGCGGATGTCGACGGGCAGGCAGTGACAGACACTCATATTTCATAATGCTGCCCGCTCTCTAAAGGAAATGTCACAGCCATCCCCGCAGTGCTGCAGATGTCCATCACAGCTACCATACCCAATAAAGACACAGAACAGAGGAGGAGGAGGAGGAGGATGAGATAAGGAGGAGATGGGGCGGAGGAGGAGGAGATGGGGCGGAGGAGATGGGGAGGAGGAGGAGATGGGGCGGAGGAGGAGGAGGAGGAGGATGAAATGGGGCGGAGGAGGAGGATGAGATGGGGCGGAGGAGGAGGAGGATGAAATGGGGCGGAGGAGGAGGATGAGATGGGGCGGAGGAGGAGGATGAGATGGGGCGGAGGAGGAGGATGAGATGGGGCGGAGGAGGAGGATGAAATGGGGCGGAGGAGGAGGATGAGATGGGGCGGAGGAGGAGGATGAGATGGGGCGGAGGAGGAGGATGAGATGGGGCGGAGGAGGAGGATGAGAAGGGGCAGAGGAGGAGGATGAGAAGGGGCAGAGGAGGAGGATGAGATGGGGCGGAGGAGGAGGATGAGATGGGGCGGAGGAGGAGGATGAGATGGGGCGGAGGAGGAGGATGAGATAGGGCGGAGGAGGAGGATGAAATGGGGCAGAGGAGGAGGAGGAGGATGAAATGGGGCAGAGGAGGAGGATGAGAAGGGGCAGAGGAGGAGGATGAGAAGGGGCAGAGGAGGAGGATGAGATGGGGCGGAGGAGGAGGATGAAATGGGGCGGAGGAGGAGGATGAGATGGGGCGGAGGAGGAGGATGAGATGGGGCGGAGGAGGAGGATGAGATGGGGCGGAGGAGGAGGATGAGATGGGGCGGAGGAGGAGGATGAGAAGGGGCAGAGGAGGAGGATGAGAAGGGGCAGAGGAGGAGGATGAGATGGGGCGGAGGAGGAGGATGAGATGGGGCGGAGGAGGAGGATGAGATGGGGCGGAGGAGGAGGATGAGATAGGGCGGAGGAGGAGGATGAAATGGGGCAGAGGAGGAGGAGGAGGATGAAATGGGGCAGAGGAGGAGGATGAGAAGGGGCAGAGGAGGAGGATGAGATGGGGCGGAGGAGGAGGATGAAATGGGGCAGAGGAGGAGGAGGAGGATGAAATGGGGCGGAGGAGGAGGAGGATGAAATGGGGCAGAGGAGGAGGATGAGAAGGGGCAGAGGAGGAGGATGAGAAGGGGCAGAGGAGGAGGATGAGATGGGGCGGAGGAGGAGGATGAGATGGGGCGGAGGAGGAGGAAGATGAAATGGGGCAGAGGAGGAGGATGAGAAGGGGCAGAGGAGGAGGCGGCGGCGGCGATGGGGCGGAGGAGGAGGAGGTACTATACAACAGGGGAGCATACCAACTTCAGTAAAGAAAAGTACAAATGGCAACTGCAAAGAAAACTAACATATGATACGTGAAGTAGACTTGCGTATGACAAGTCTTACAATGCATTATAATTGCATCATATACCTGTTGGCTGAAGTGTAATTCAGAGTCCAAAGCTGCGGAGCCGCGATAGTCCTGCGGAGCCGCGATAGTCCGGCGGCCCATAGTGCCATAGATACATGGCTCTGAGACTACCGTCCGCGAGGGACGCACAGCCCGACCGCCCACTTCCCCATAATTCCCTAACAGTGTGGCTCTGAGTAGGTGTCTTCTATTCATTTGAATGGGGTGGCGGTTGGAGGAATGTCTTGAGCCAGGCTGAGAATTGAAAGCCAATAGTCCAATATTCTAGAACACTGCTGTGCGGACACGTAAATGTTTTGGACTCTGATAAGCGCTTAAGTGTTAAATAATTTTCATGACTTGGGCTAATTGATTGCAATTATGAAGCTAACTGGCTGTATTTACTAGCCTTCAACTAGACTGGCTGTATTTACCAGCCTTCAACTAGACTGGCTGTATTTACCAGCCTTCAGCTAGACTGGCTGTATTTACTAGCCTTCAACTAGACTGGCTGTATTTACCAGCCTTCAACTAGACTGGCTGTATTTACTAGCCTTCAACTAGACTGGCTGTATTTACTAGCCTTCAACTAGACTGGCTGTATTTACCAGCCTTCAACTAGACTGGCTGTATTTACTAGCCTTCAACTAGACTGGCTGTATTTACCAGCCTTCAACTAGACTGGCTGTATTTACTAGCCTTCAACTAGACTGGCTGTATTTACTAGCCTTCAGCTAGACTGGCTGTATTTACCAGCCTTCAGCTAGACTGGCTGTATTTACCAGCCTTCAACTAGACTGGCTGTATTTACTAGCCTTCAACTAGACTGGCTGTATTTATAGCCTTCAACTAGACTGGCTGTATTTACTAGCCTTCAGCTAGACTGGCTGTATTTACTAGCCTTCAACTAGACTGGCTGTATTTACCAGCCTTCAACTAGACTGGCTGTATTTACTAGCCTTCAACTAGACTGGCTGTATTTACCAGCCTTCAACTAGACTGGCTGTATTTACTAGCCTTCAACTAGACTGGCTGTATTTACTAGCCTTCAGCTAGACTGTCTGTATTTACTAGCCTTCAACTAGACTGGCTGTATTTACTAGCCTTCAGCTAGACTGGCTGTATTTACTAGCCTTCAACTAAACTGGCTGTATTTACCAGCCTTCAACTAGACTGTCTGTATTTACTAGCCTTCAACTAGACTGGCTGTATTTACTAGCCTTCAACTAGACTGGCTGTATTTACCAGCCTTCAACTAGACTGTCTGTATTTACTAGCCTTCAACTAGACTGGCTGTATTTACTAGCCTTCAACTAGACTGGCTGTATTTACCAGCCTTCAACTAGACTGGCTGTATTTACCAGCCTTCAACTAGACTGGCTGTATTTACTAGCCTTCAGCTAGACTGGCTGTATTTACCAGCCTTCAACTAGACTGTCTGTATTTACCAGCCTTCAACTAGACTGGCTGTATTTACTAGCCTTCAACTAGACTGGCTGTATTTACCAGCCTTCAACTAGACTGGCTGTATTTACTAGCCTTCAACTAGACTGGCTGTATTTACCAGCCTTCAACTAGACTGGCTGTATTTACCAGCCTTCAACTAGACTGGCTGTATTTACCAGCCTTCAACTAGACTGGCTGTATTTACCAGCCTTCAACTAGACTGGCTGTATTTACCAGCCTTCAACTAGACTGGCTGTATTTACCAGCCTTCAACTAGACTGGCTGTATTTACTAGCCTTCAACTAGACTGGCTGTATTTACCAGCCTTCAACTAGACTGGCTGTATTTACTAGCCTTCAACTAGACTGGCTGTATTTACTAGCCTTCAACTAGACTGGCTGTATTTACCAGCCTTCAACTAGACTGGCTTTATTTACTAGCCTTCAACTAGACTGGCTGTATTTACCAGCCTTCAACTAGACTGGCTGTATTTACCAGCCTTCAACTAGACTGGCTGTATTTACCAGCCTTCAACTAGACTGGCTGTATTTACTAGCCTTCAACTAGACTGGCTGTATTTACTAGCCTTCAGCTAGACTGGCTGTATTTACTAGCCTTCAACTAGACTGGCTGTATTTACTAGCCTTCAACTAGACTGGCTGTATTTACTAGCCTTCAACTAGACTGGCTGTATTTACTAGCCTTTTTTTTTTTTTTTTTTTTTTTTTTCCACCTTTATTTAACCAGGTAAGCCAGTTGAGAACAGGTTCTCATTTACAACTGCGACCTGGCCAAGATAAAGCAAAGTAGTGCAATAAAAACAACACAGAGTTACATATGGGGTAAAAAAAAACATAAAGTCAGAAATACAACAGAAAATATATATACAGTGTGTGCAAATGTAGCAAGTTATGGAGGTAAGGCAATAAATAGGCTATAGTGCAGAATAATTACAATAGTATTAACACTGGAATGCTAGATGTGCAAGAGATTATGTGCAAATAGAGATACTGGGGTGCAAAAGAGCAAAATAAATAACTATAGGGATGAGGTAGTTGGGTGGGCTAATTTCAGATGGGCTGTGTACAGGTGCAGTGATCGGTAAGGTGCTCTGACAACTGATGCTTAAAGTTATTGAGGGAGATAAGAGTCTCCAGCTTCAGAGATTTTTGCAATTCGTTCCAGTCATTGGCAGCAGAGAACTGGAAGGAATGGCGGCCAAAGGAGGTGTTGGCTTTGAGAATGACCAGTGAGATATACCTGCTGGAGCGCAGACTACGGGTGGGTGCTGCTATGGTGACCAATGAGCTAAGATAAGGCGGGGATTTGCCTAGCAGTGATTTATAGATGGCCTGGAGCCAGTGGGTTTGACGACGAACATGTAGTGAGGACCAGCCAACAAGAGCGTACAGGTCACAGTGGTGGGTAGTGTATGGGGCTTTGGAGACAAAACGGATGGCACTGTGATAGACTACATCCAATTTGCTGAGTAGAGTGTTGGAGGCTATTTTGTAAATGACATCGCCGAAGTCAAGGATCGGTAGGATAGTCAGTTTTACGAGGGCATGTTTGGCAGCATGAGTGAAGGAGGCTTTGTTGCGAAATAGGAAGCCGATTCTAGATTTAACTTTGGATTGGAGATTCTTTATGTGAGTCTGGAAGTTGAGTTTACAGTCTAACCAGACACCTAGATATTTGTAGTTGTCCACATACTCTAGGTCAGACCCGTCGAGAGTGGTGATTCTAGTCGGGTGGGCGGGTGCTAGCAGCGTTCGATTGAAAAGCATGCATTTAGTTTTACTAGTGTTTAAGAGCAGTTGAAGGCTACTGAAGGATTGTTGTATGGCATTGAAGCTCGTTTGGAGGTTTGTTAACACAGTGTCCAATGAAGGGCCAGATGTATACAAAATGGTGTCGTCTGCGTAGAGGTGGATCTGAGAGTCACCAGCAGCAAGAGCGACATCATTGATATACACGGAGAAAAGTGTCGGCCCAAGAATTGAACCCTGTGGCACCCCCATACAGACTGCCATAGGTCCAGACAACAGGCCCTCCGATTTGACACACTGAACTCTATCTGAGAAGTAGTTGGTGAACCAGGCGAGGCAGTCATTTGAGAAACCAAGGCTATTTAGTCTGCCAATAAGAATGCGGTGGTTGACAGAGTTGAAAGCCTTGGCCAGGTCGATGAAGACGGCTGCACAGTACTGTCTATTATCAATCGCGGTTATAATATCGTTTAGGACCTTGAGCGTGGCTGAAGTGCACCCGTGACCAGCTCGGAAACCGGATTGCATAGCGGAGAAGGTACGGTGGTATTCGAAATGGTCGATGATCTGTTTGTTAACTTGGCTTTCGAATACTTTCGAAAGGCAGGGCAGGATGGATATAGGTCTGTAGCAGTTTGGATCTAGAGTGTCACCCCCTTTGAAGAGGGGGATGACCGCGGCAGCTTTCCAATCTCTGGGGATCTCAGACGTTATGAAAGAGAGGTTGAACAGACTAGTAATAGGGGTTGCGACAATTTCGGCGGCTAGTTTTAGAAAGAAAGGGTCCAGATTGTCTAGCCCAGCTGATTTGTAGGGGTCCAGATTTTGCAGCGCTTTCAAAACATCAGCTGTCTGAATTTGTGTGAAGGAGAAGCGGGGGGGGCATGGGCAAGTTGCAGCAGAGGGTGCAGAGTTGGTGGCCGGGTTAGTGGTAGCCAGATGGAAAGCATGGCCAGCTGTAGCAAAATGCTTGTTGAAATTCTCGATTATTGTAGATTTATCGGTGGTGATAGTGTTTCCTAGCCTCAGTGCAGTGGGCAGCTGGGAGGAAGTGCTCTTATTCTCCATGGACTTTACAGTGTCCCAAAACTTTTTGGAGTTAGTGCTACAGGATGCAAATTTCTGTTTGAAAAAGTTAGCCTTTGCTTTCCTGACTGCTTGTGTATATTGGTTCCTAACTTCCCTGAAAAGTTGCATATCGCGGGGGCTATTTGATGCTAATGCTGTACGCCACAGGATGTTTTTGTGCTGGTCAAGGGCAGTCAAGTCTGAGGAGAACCAGGGGCTATATCGGTTCTTAGTTCTGTATTTTTTGAATGGGGCATGTTTATTTAAGATTGAGAGGAAATTACTTTTAAGGAACAACCAGGCATCCTCTACTGACGGAATGAGATCTATATCCATCCAGGATACCTGGGCCAGGTCAATTAGGAAGGCCTCCTCGCTAAAGTGTTTTAGGGAGCGTTTGACAGTGATGAGGGGTGGTCGTTTGACCGCGGACCCGTTACGGACGCAGGCAATAAGGCAGTGATCGCTGAGATCCTGGTTGAAGACAGCTGAGGTGTATTTAGAGGGTATGTTAGTCAGGATGATATCTATGAGGGTACCCATGTTTACGGATTTAGGGTTGTACCTGGTAGGTTCGTTGATAATTTGCGTGAGGTTGAGGGCATCTAGCTTGGATTGTAGGATGGCTGGGGTATTAAGCATATCCCAATTTAGGTCACCAAGCAGTACAAACTCTGAGGATAGATGGGGGGCAATCAATTCACATATGGTGTCCAGGGCACAGCTGGGGGCTGAGGGGGGTCTGTAGCAAGCGGCAACAGTGAGAGACTTATTTCTGGAAAGGTGGATTTTTAGAAGTAGAAGCTCAAACTGTTTGGGCACAGACCTGGATAGTATGATGGAGCTCTGCAGGCTATCTCTACAGTAGATTGCAACTCCACCCCCTTTGGCAGTTCTATCTAGACGGAAAATGTTATAGTTGGGGATGGACATTTCAGAATTTTTGGTGGCCTTCCTGAGCCAGGATTCAGACACTGCTAGAACATCAGGGTTGGCAGAGTGTGCTAACGCAGTGAATAACTCAAACTTAGGAAGTAGACTTCTGATATTTATGTGCAAGAAACCAAGACTTTTGCGATTACAGAAGTCATCAAATGATAGCGCCTGGGGAGTAGGAGTGATACTGAGGGCTGCAGGGCCTGGGTTAGCCTCTACATCACCAGAGGAACAGAGGAGGACTAGAATAAGGATATGGCTAAAGGCTTTAAGAACTGGTCTTCTAGTGCGTTGGGTACATAGAATAAAGGGGGCAGATTTCCGGGTGTTATAGAAAAGATTCAGGGCATTATGTACAGACAAGGATATGGAAGGATATGAGTAAAGTGGAGGTAAACCTAAGCGTTGGGTAACAATGAAAGAGATAGTATCTCTAGAGGCATCAATTGAGTCGGTCTCTGAGTGTATGGGGGGAGGGACAAAGGAGCTATCTAAGGCAGGTTTAGCTAGGCTGGGGGGTCTACAGTGATATAGTACAATTAGAAATAACCGAAACAACAATAAACTAACCATGTTTGGGCTGAGGCTAAACATAAACAGGATGTAGTACCGTAAAAAGGAACAGTCCAGCAGATATCAGCTGTATAGCTGAGTTATCATAAGGTCCGGTGGTGAAGCACTTGTGAGTAAGAGGCCACGGATAGCGTGTGCTAGCGGGCCAGGGCTAGCAGATGGATGGAATCTTCGTGGTTAACGTCGTAACCACATCAGACGATTTCGTCGGCAGACCAGTCGTGTAGGATCGGCGGGGCTTCGTGTCAACACTAGGTGGTCCCGTCCGGTTGACAGAGAGGTAGATAGCCGGGAGATGGGCCTAGCTCAGGATGATTAGCCAGACCACAGCGTCCGTTTTGTTGTAGCCAGCTGGTAGCGATGAATCCGGAGTTAAAGGTCCAGTGATTCAGTGATTCCGGCGGAAAAACTGATATGATCTGGGTCGATAACGCGCTGTGCAGACTGGCCGAATATCCGGTGATCAATGTCCAATGATTAAAATTAATCCCGCGGAAAAAAATCCAATGTTCTGGGTGAAACACCGCTAGCTGTGGCTAATAGCAAGTAGCTAGTTCAGTAGCTAGTTCAGTTTAGTGAGTAAGAGGCCACGGATAGCGTGTGCTAGCGGGCCAGGGCTAGCCGATGGATGGAATCTTCGTGGTTAACGTCGTAACCACATCAGACGATTTCGTCGGCAGACCAGTCGTGTAGGATCGGCGGGGCTCCGTGTCAACACTAGGTGGTCTCGTCCGGTTGACAGAGAGGTAGATAGCCGGGAGATGGGCCTAGCTCAGGATGATTAGCCAGACCACAGCGTCCGTTTTGTTGTAGCCAGCTGGTAGCGATGAATCCGGAGTTAAAGGTCCAGTGATTCAGTGATTCCGGCGGAAAAACTGATATGTTCTGGGTCGATAACGCGCTGTGCAGACTGGCCGAATATCCGGTGATCAATGTCCAGTGATTAAAATTAATCCCGCGGAAAAAAATCCAATGTTCTGGGTGAAACACCGCTAGCTGTGGCTAATAGCAAGTAGCTAGTTAGCTGGCTAGCTAGTTTCAACTGGAGATTCTAGATTCTAGATAAAGGTAAGTCAAAAATAGAATCCGTTCCACATTGAGTGAGGCGGGTTGCAGGAAAGTATATTTTGTAGAAGGATGAAAAGTCTGATAGGGAAATATGTACGAAAAATACAAAAAAACAGGGTATTTACAGGCTATTTACAGACACACGACAGAAACAGGACTGCACTACTTCGCCATCTAGCCTTCAGCTAGACTGGCTGTATTTACTAGCCTTCAACTAGACTGGCTGTATTTACCAGCCTTCAACTAGACTGGCTGTATTTACCAGCCTTCAACTAGACTGGCTGTATTTACTAGCCTGCAGCACTTCAATCTGTTTGTGTGCCTTCTTGCATTATATGTTTTTCTAAATTTGTATCCTTTTTTTCATTCATTGAGCTTTTTATTACTGTTTTATTCACTTATTGTTGTAGCATTGTTGAGAGGTAAACCTGCAAGTCAGCATTTCATTGCACTGTGTGCCCACGTAGATCATGTGAACAAACCTGAACACTGTCCTTGACCTCCCGGACCTGCTGGAATATCAACTCCAGAAACAATCTATCAGAACCTCCCTCCCTCCCTACCATGGCAACACTGTACATAGCAAGAACCATTAACACTTCCCAGATTTACAGAATGCATTGTATTGTACTCTTTGTGTTGACTTCTGTGTTGCTTTGTGAAAATACTGTATTAAGAAAGAAAGAGATCTATTGATTCTATTCTGAATGCATCCCATGTCCCACATCCCATAGCATGGTATGCATGGTTTCCAGTACTGTCGGTAACATGGAGAGAATAGAAAATACATTTCAAACATTGTTTAAAACATGGTTTCCATTCATCAATGCAGTTGCATAAATGTCCTTGAAATGTTTGCCACATAAACGCCCATGTATACTGGCCTGACTAAAGCAGCAGGCTGAGGCTGTCCCTTTGTAATTGCAGTGTCAAACAACAATTAATCTATGTTTTTCTGTCAGGCCATCACTAACAAAGGATTCTAATTGTTTACTACTGGATTTAGCAATTTGACAACTATAGATTTGGCGACCAGAGTTGAGAAAGTACCAATGTTATGCAAATGACAAGCGGCATGATTTAGCGACATGACTATTTACAATAGTTGGACCTCCTGATATGTCATCTCATCACTGTACACCATCATGGTCAATGTCAACTACATTGACCATGATGTGGGTAAGGCCTGTTTTTTCATCAATAACTAGGGAACAGGAAGGGCTCGGGTATCACTCAATTGATCACTAACATTTTGCTTGTGCTCTGCTGCGCAGTACAGTCATATCTGACTAAGATCATAATAACATGGTGTCAGAAGCGCTTCAACATCATCAAATATAAGACAGGAGAGATTATTTCACAGAAAATAATAATGTTCCTTGAGTTTTGTCAGAGTTTAGAGTGACTGAAAGTAGCTAACAGCTAACTGCTCTCTCATGTCTCTTCATTGAGGAGAGCAGCCCAAGTGGAGCCGTTGCTATGGATACTCACAGACTCAGAGCCACCATGAACGCAGGGAGTGAGTGACAGACGGAGAGGAGCAGCTAAATCGATTTACTAACGGTGGAAGTAATTTCTGATTTTGGGTTTTGGGCAGGGCCGGGCCTTACATTTGGCAGAAGCAATCGGGTCTGGGTAGGGTAAGGCATGAATGTTGTGGGCATGGGTAGGGCTTGGGCTTAAAATTCAGGCCCGTGCAGGGCTCTACAACTACATGAGAGCAGGACAGAATGGATAAATTAGTTGAAAGATAAGAGTTGGGTGAGAGTGTGCATGCGTGTGAATGTACATTTGTGTGTGTGCTAACCTTGCTTGGAGCCGACTCGGTCACTGCTGGGCCCGGTGTTGGGCGTATACTTGGTGTTTCTGGTGGCGGCGCTGTGTCGGGTCCAGTCAAAGTCCTCCGTCTTGTCCTGGGTGAACATACACACGGCCTCGTCCTCAAAGCTGCACTGGAACTCTCCTGATGGGGAAGACACACAGAGAAGACATTTAGATGCTACTGTACATGAATGTCAGGAAAGATAGACTTTATGCATGTTCAAACATCTTACTGACGATTATGAAATGTGCTTATAATGCATTATGAAGATGGTATTCATAGGAAATATTTTATTTTTCAACAAAAAAAATACGGTGCATAACATATACAAACTGTGCATAACATTATAAACTTAACTGTGTATAACATTATAAACTGTGTATAACATTATAAACTGTGTATAACATTATAAACTGAACTGTGTATAACATTATAAACTGTGTATAACATTATAAACTGTGTATAACATTATAAACTGAACTGTGTATAACATTATAAACTGTGTATAACATTATAAACTGTGTATAACATTATAAACTGTGTATAACATTATAAACTGTGTATAACACTACCTTTTTCTTAATCTCTGGCCATTTTTTAATTAAAACATTTTGGTTGGCTTGTCTTATTAAATATTTGGATCAAACTGGGTTAGGGAGTCCATTCATAGGAGTGATATACTATATATAAGAGATGTACTTACTCAAGTGAGGGTTGACTGGAGCTGAAAGGGAAAGCAAGACTTTAATCATTTAGACGTTCCAACTTCTGAAAGGAACGCCTGCGTCTAAGATTTCATCCCTACTCTGTATGAAAGAGCCGTGGGGAAATATAAAAAGGAAGAACTACTTTGTTTGTCCCTGCAGCCTAATTGGAGGCAGAGTACTAGGGAGTAGTGAGGCCGTGCCATCAAGCCCTCTTATCATCTGGAGGGAGAGAGGGTTAGGGTTAGGTTACTAAGGAGGGAGAGATGGTTAGGGTTAGGTTACTCCGGAGAGAGAGAGGGTTAGGGTTAGGTTACTCTGGAGAGAGAGAGGGTTAGGTTACTCAGGAGGGAGAGAGGGTTAGGGTTAGGTTACTAAGGAGGGAGAGAGGGTTAGGGTTAGGTTACTCCGGAGAGAGAGAGGGTTAGGGTTAGGTTACTCTGGAGAGAGAGAGGGTTAGGTTACTCAGGAGGGAGAGAGGGTTAGGGTTAGGTTACTCAGGAGGGAGAGAGGGTTAGGGTTAGGTTACTCCGGAGAGAGAGAGGGTTAGGGTTAGGTTACTCAGGAGGGAGAGAGGGTTAGGGTTAGGTTACTCCGGAGAGAGAGAGGGTTAGGGTTAGGTTACTCCGGAGAGAGAGAGGGTTAGGGTTAGGTTACTCCGGAGGGAGAGAGGGTTAGGGTTAGGTTACTCAGGAGGGAGAGAGGGTTAGGGTTAGGTTACTCCGGAGAGAGAGAGAGAGGGTTAGGGTTATGTTACTCAGGAGGGAGAGAGGGTTAGGGTTAGGTTACTCAGGAGGGAGAGAGGGTTAGGGTTAGGTTACTCCGGAGAGAGAGAGGGTTAGGGTTAGGTTACTCAGGAGGGAGAGAGGGTTAGGGTTAGGTTACTCCGGAGAGAGAGGGTTAGGGTTAGGTTACTCCGGAGAGAGAGAGGGTTAGGGTTAGGTTACTCCGGAGGGAGAGAGGGTTAGGGTTAGGTTACTCCGAAGGGAGAGAGGGTTAGGGTTAGGTTACTCAGGAGGGAGAGAGGGTTTGGGTTAGGTTACTCCGGAGGGAGAGAGGGTTAGGGTTAGGTTACTCCGGAGGGAGAGAGGGTTAGGGTTAGGTTACTCCGAAAGGAGAGAGGGTTAGGGTTAGGTTACTCCGGAGGGAGAGAGGGTTAGGGTTAGGTTACTCAGGAGGGAGAGAGGGTTAGGGTTAGGTTACTCCGGAGGGAGAGAGGGTTAGGTTACTCAGGAGGGAGAGAGGGTTTATGGGCTGCAGAGGACTAATGGATGAGAAGAAGCACAATGCTCAGGTGAACTATACAGACCTGCATCTTTCTTAATTCAATTCACCCCCTTCCCTATCGGTCCTTTCCTAATCCCAATGAGGGCAGAACTGCATGCTGGGTAGAGGTTTCCCAACAATGTGCAGTGGAGATAGCTGACCTGAAATGTATCCCAATTTCAACCAATCAACTTCCAGAGCCTAACCTGTAGAGAGAGTATTCTTCAAGCACAGTAGGAGTTGGTGAGATGTATTCAGGCTGTAAACTTTCACGGTAGGCCGTCTGCACTAGAGTAAACCGTGTGTCCCATTTGGTGGTGTAACAGATCAGCCAGAGGGATCCGTCCCATTGGCTAACGATAAATTGTCAGATATGAACAGAATGCAAAAAAAAGACATCAGAAAACACAACAGCAGCAGATGTTCAAGAGAAAAAGCCATTATTATTATTGAAGTGAAATCTGAAAAAAAAAAAAAATGCAGAGAAATGATCCCATTTAACAATTGTATAGAGAACTGCCAATTTATTCATTGATGATTCAATTGAGGATTAAAATATGAAAATGCCTGCATCAAATTATTGTAATTTTGGGTTTGGTTGGTGGTTTGTGGCGAATAGCATCAGATGTTCATTATTTGACTTTTTCCCCCATTGTTTTTCCCTTATCTGAGCCGCAATTATGCATCGGCAGATTCCATTTCCCCCACTACTAAACCACCCAGCTGTTCCCAGATTCCATTTCCCCCACTACTAAACCACCCAGCTGTTCCCAGATTCAGTGAGGAGGAGGAGGAGGAGGTTGCCTTGGTGAAGAGGAGCAGATGCTGCTAGCTTGGAAACATGCTCTGCATTAGTACTGACTCTAATTGATAGTGTACTCAGTACCTGGCAAGACCACAAGCACTGCGGCCTCAGGGAAGCAGCAGACAGGGAGGCGACAGTGGAAAGAAATGCACAACATTTAGTCAACATCGTTAAGTACACATTCAAATACACATTCAAATTGCCGCATGTATCTTTTCCTCGTTGCGTACGGTAGCCTACATATCTGGAGGACTTCGTTGCACGGGCACACGTTTTCACAAGCCTACATCAGAAAAGGTATTCGCACAAACATGTTTTCGTACATTCTCCTTTTCTCTTGTAGGCGTCACTTCAGTAATATCCTTGTTTTCTTTATCAAACAGCTGCTGTACAATATTTATGGAGAAGGGAACATGATTCTTGAGGCCAAACCCTTGCGCTTACACCAACACTTGTGCTTACGAAACCCAATCCAGTGTATCAAACTGAAGAGGCTGGCATGTTCTCAGGCCTTGAAAGCTGTTATCCAGAGGACAGTTGTAGGCCGTGCCACTACTCATTAGAATCAGAAAGTGCAATGCTAGTATTTAATAGTCTTGGGCGGTATACCGCATATCGGGGTATTTTGGAATACCGACGTGTACTACACAGGTATTAAGTGTAACCCAAAAATTATTCAAGGCACTCAGATGTCAAACAGGAGTGATTATACAGTATCATGATTCTGGTTTAAAAAATGAACAAATACACAAAAATATGTTATTTGATGTAACTTTGAGGTAACTTTGGCAATCTTGACACAACTCATGCAGAGGGAGATCAGATTTCAGGTCAGATAGATTTGGGAACCATCTGTTAGTTGTCAGATAATCTGCAAATCATTAAAGTACAATGTTGTATCACTGGGGATGAAAATACATATCTAAATATTTTTTTACATTTTAGTCATTTAGCAGACGCTCTTATCCAGAGCGACTTACAGTTAAGTGAGTGCATACATTTTCATACTGGCCCCCCGTGGGAATCGAACCCACAACCCTGGCCATGCTCTACCAACTGAGCTACATCCCTGCCGGCCATTCCCTCCCCTACCCTGGACGACGCTGGCTAATTGTGCGCCGCCCCATGGGTCTCCCGGTCGCGGCCGGCTACGACAGAGTCTGGATTCGAACCAGGATCTCTAGTGGCACAGCTAGCACTGTGATGCAGTGCCATACACCACTGCGCCACTCGGGAGACTCACGGAGGTCACGGTGTCATCTTATGTGAACAATCATGTGTAAGAACGTTCTCTCTCATATCTATCCACTTGCAGTGTGCGTCTGGGTGTGAATGTTGCGAGTGTGTGGGTTTGACAGTGTGTGTGTGTGTGTGTGTGCGTGTATGCGTGTATGCGTGTGTGTGCGTGCGTGCGTGCGTGTATGCGTGCGCATATGAGACGACTGAGCAATTAAAATGTTCCCCATTTGAGAAACAAATGTTATCTTTTACCATATATTTTACCACAATGTCCTCAGTGGTTGTATAAATTGTAATTAGAGAGTTTAATAAAGCCTAAATAATGTTATGGTGAGTATAAAGGTCTCATACTGGTCATTACAGTATACACAGTATAAACATTCCTGTATCCAGTCAAATATGCTTTCCAATGGATATAAACTGTACACTGATAGGCTAAAGCGTGTCACTGCTTCAACGGCGACCTTTCAAGGTGAGTCTTGATGTTGTCGTTACAGCACAACCGATGGTCACATGGGACCTTAAACACTGTCGAGGGAAGACCGGAGCGTAGAGGTTAAAATGTCAGGTCAGGCATGTCTGTCAATCTGTACAGTATGGGCAACCACAATAACATGGATACAGCATCAGCTGGAGGAGTCGTCTCAAATTCCAGGCCTGCGGGCCACAAATAAGCAGCTCTAGGTCTGATGTGGCCCGAGGGCCGGGAGTTTCAGACCCCTGAAATGGAACGTGTAGAATACTCCTAAAAACAAGATAATAGGTGGAATGCACTAATGCTGCTATTACCTCATCTGACCTGGGTGCAGAGAACACACGATTAGAAAATATAGGCTGGATGCATCTAATTAGTGCAGAAGGTCAGTGAACTGTTGTGTTTGTTTTGGTGGTCAGAGCAGCTCGCCACCAGACTGTGTTCTGTTGTGTTTCTACGGGAGGGGGTTGGCTGGCTGCGTCCGTGCAGACTTCACAGGCTAGGGTTGGCAGCTGACGGTTTGTCGCAGACGGGGAACTAGAATAGACCCAGGCTATTCAACTTTGGGAGAGAGGACTCAAAACCTGAAAGGTATTGTGTCTTGTGTTGCAATGCTGCACTACAGGGGCTTCCAACTGTGTTAGTGTAGTTGAAGCTAAAGCAACGCTCAGGCTGTAATTCGGAGGACATTTTCATTCCCTTCATAAGAAAGTCCCAAAAAGAGGATGGATTAATACAAAAAATTAAATGATAGTGAAAGATAAAGAAACACGTTTCAATCCTTAATGGATGGCTCTTGCTGCTGTCTGCCGCCTCCCCTCGGTGACAATGGCACTTTTTGATGACTAAGTTGAGGTGCTGAATGTTTTCATGTAATTTTGTCTGGATCTCTGAATGTGTAATTATCACTAGTAAAAATTAATATCTCTCTGTGCTTTACTTCCTCCTTGTAAATAAGAATGCTCTGTCAAATGTACTGTCAGTGACCTATCTAATGATTCAGTATTTTCCTAACCAGTAGGGGTCCCTATTACCATATAAATATGTCAACAACTGGGAGGCCCTTGCTGTGATACACTACATGACCAAAAGTATGTGGACACCTGCTTGTCGAACATCTCATTCCAAAATCATGGGCGTTAATATGGAGTTGGTCCCCCCTTTGCTGCTATAACAGCCTCCACTCTTCTGGGAAGGCTTTCCACTAGATGTTGGAACATTGCTGCGGGGAATTGATTCCATTCAGCCACAAGAGCATTAGTGAGGTCGGGCACTGATGCTGAGCGATTAGGCCTGGCTCGCAGTCGGCGTTCCAATTCATCCCAAAGGTGTTCAATGGGGTTCAGGTCAGGGCTCTGTGCAGGCCAGTCAAGTTCTTCCACACCGATCTCGACAAACCATTTCTGTATGGACCTCGCTTTGTTCATGGGGGCATTGTCATGCTGAAACAGGAAAGGGCCTTCCCCAAACTGTTGCCACAAAGTTGGAAGCACAGAATCATCTAGAATGTCATAGTATGCTGTAGCGTTAAGATTTCCCTTCACTGGAACTAAGGGGCCTAGCCCGAACTGTGAAAAACAGCCCCAGAAATTATTCCTCCTCCACCAAACTTTACAGTTGGCACTATGCATTCGGGCAGGTGGCGTTCTCCTGGCATACACCAAACCGTCGGACTGCCAGATGGTGAAGCGTGATTCATCACTCCAGAGAACGCGTTTCCACTGCTCCAGAGTCCAATGGCTGCGAGCTTTACACCACTCCAGCCGACGCTTGGCATTGCGCATGGTGATCAAAGACTTGTGTGCGGCTGCTCGGCCATGGAAACGCATTTCATGGAGCTCCCGATGAACGGTTTTTGTGCTGACGTTGCTTCCAGAGGCAGTCTGGAACTCTGTAGTGAGTTTTGCTATGTGCTTCAGCACGCGGCGGTCCCGTTCTGTGAGCTTGTGTAGCCTACGACTTCGCAGCAGAGCCATTGTTGCTCCTAGACATTTCCACTTCACAATAACAGCACTTACCGGGGCAGCTCTAGCAGGGCAGAAATTTGACGAACTGACTTGATGGAAAGGTGGCATCCTATGAAGGTGCCACGTTGAAAGTCACTGAGCTCTTCAGTAAGCATTCTACTGCCAATGTTTGTCTATGGAGATTGCATGGCTGTGTGCTCGATTTTATACACCTGTCAGCAACGGGTGTGGTTGAAATAGCCAAATTCACTAATTTGAAGGGGTGTCCATACACACTATATACAGTGTTCTCCCAAGTTCTCCCACTTAAAAAGATGAGAGAGGCCTGTCATTTTCATCATAGGTACACGTCAACTATGACAGACAAAATGAGAAAAAAAATTCTCCAGAAAATCACATTGTAGGATTTTTAATGAATTTATTTGCAAATTATGGTGGAAAATAAGTATTTGGTCAATAACAAAAGTTCCTCGATACTTTGTTATATACCCTTTGTTGGCAATGACACAGGTCAAACGTTTTCTGTAAGTCTTCACAAGGTTTTCACACACTGTTGCTGGTATTTTGGCCCATTCCTCCATGCAGATCTCCTCTAGAGCAGTGATGTTTTGGGGCTGTCGCTGGGCAACACGGACTTTCAACTCCCTCCAAAGATTTTCTATGGGGTTGAGATCTGGAGACTGGCTAGGCCACTCCAGGACCTTGAAATGCTTCTTACGAAGCCACTCCTTCGTTGCCCGGGCGGTGTGTTTGGGATCATTGTCATGCTGAAAGACCCAGCCACGTTTCATCTTCAATGCCCTTGCTGATGGAAGGAGGTTTTCACTCAAAATCTCACGATACATGGCCCCATTCATTCTTTCCTTTACACGGATCAGTCGTCCTGGTCCCTTTGCAGAAAAACAGCCCCAAAGCATGATGTTTCCACCCCCATGCTTCACAGTAGGTATGGTGTTCTTTGGATGCAACTCAGCATTCTTTGTCCTCCAAACACGACGAGTTGAGTTTTTACCAAAAAGTTCTATTTTGGTTTCATCTGACCATATGACATTCTCCCAATCCTCTTCTGGATCATCCAAATGCACTCTAGCAAACTTCAGACGGGCCTGGACATGTACTGGCTTAAGCAGGGGGACACGTCTGGCACTGCAGGATTTGAGTCCCTGGCGGCGTAGTGTGTTACTGATGGTAGGCTTTGTTACTTTGGTCCCAGCTCTCTGCAGGTCATTCACTAGGTCCCCCCGTGTGGTTCTGGGATTTTTGCTCACCGTTCTTGTGATCATTTTGACCCCACGGGGTGAGATCTTGCGTGGAGCCCCAGATCGAGGGAGATTATCAGTGGTCTTGTATGTCTTCCATTTCCTAATAATTGCTCCCACAGTTGATTTCTTCAAACCAAGCTGCTTACCTATTGCAGATTCAGTCTTCCCAGCCTGGTGCAGGTCTACAATTTTGTTTCTGGTGTCCTTTGACAGCTCTTTGGTCTTGGCCATAGTGGAGTTTGTGTCACGGTTTCGGCCGAGGCTGCTCCTCCTCCTTGTTCGGGCAGGTTTCGGCGGTCGTCGTCCCCGGAGTACTAGCTGCTACCGATCTATGTTTCATGTTCGTTTGGTTTTGTCTTGATGTTGTACACCTGTGTCTAGTTAGTCCTCGTTAGTGTCCTATTTAGTTCTCGTTGTGTGTGTATGGTGTTGTGTGTGATTGCTCCTCTGTTTGGTGTTCTGAGCTACGTATCTTCCCTCCGTTGTTTGGAGAGGTTTTGGCACATGTTAGTGCGCCTTTTGTTTGACGCCTGTGTGCGCCTTTATTTCGCCTCCGGGCTTATTGTTCTCGTGTACTACGTGAATAACTCACTAAAGTCTTTTGGACTTAGCTTCTGCGTCCTGCGCTTGATTCCTGCACCACACCCACCTTCAGCACCCCTGACAGTTTGGAGTGTGACTGTTTGAGGTTGTGGACAGGTGTCTTTTATACTGATAACAAGTTCAAACAGGTGCCATTAATACAGGTAACGAGTGGAGGACAGAGGAGCCTCTTAAAGAAGAAGTTACAGGTCTGTGAGAGCCAGAAATCTTGCTTGTTTGTAGGTGACCAAATACTTATTTTCCACCATAATTTGCAAATAAATTCATTAAAAATCCTACAATGTGATGTTCTGGATTTTTTTTCCTCAATTTGTCTGTCATAGTTGACGTGTACCTATGATGAAAATTACAGGCCTCTCATCTTTTTAAGTGGGAGAACTTGCACAATTGGTGGCTGACTAAATACTTTTTTCCCCCACTGTATACAAAAGTAGGTTCTTCATATTTACATGGCTGTGTAATTATGAAAACGTCCATATAGGGATAAGATAGGACCTAGTAATAAATGTCTAGATTGAACATAATGTCCATCCTTACTGATGAACATTCTGTCTCTACTGTACAATGCTGAGGGTAATTCTGTACAATATACAACAATATACATTAACACAATATAGAATTGTGATCATACATGGCCATGCTAGTCCCTACAGAAGAACATACATTGCTGAAGGCCAAGTAGATTTTGTACACTACAATAAACTCCAATAGAACATTGTGATCATACACTGTCCAGGGAGCCCAACAGAGAATGATTTCTGCTCACCACTGTATCTGATGATTCTGTCTGTGGAGTCTCCCTCTCCGAAGCGTGTGATGGGGGTGAGTCGGACCAGGTAGGCCTCAGGCTTGATGAGCTCCGTCAGGTTGTGGGTGATCAGCTCTCCCTTGGCGATCGCTCCCTCCATGGGGATCTCCTGCTCCCACCACCTCGACTGGCCCGTCTAGACAACACATAGGAATTTCATTGGAAAAATCATTATTTTACATTTTTACATTTTAGTCATTTAGCAGACGCTCTTATCCAGAGCGACTTACATTTACATTTTAGTCATTTAGCAGACGCTCTTATCCAGAGCGACTTACAGTTAGTGAGTGCATACATAATTTTTTTATTTTTCATACCCCCAGTGGGAATCGAACCCACAACCCTGGCGTTGCAAACGCCATGCTCTACATCCCTGCCGACCATTCCCTCCCCTACCCTGGACAACGCTGGGCCAATTGTGCGCCGCCCCATGGGTCTCCCGCTCGCGGCCGGCTACGACAGAGCCTGGATGTTAGTGAGTTAGTGAGTGCATACATTATAATCAATTCCAATACTTTTTTTACAAGTGCACATAGGCCAAACTCGCCACATTATAATACATTCCTACTGGTCCCCTTTCTGAACTCAAGGTCAAAGAAAACATCATTGAAATCCAAACTAATAGAATACATTTGGCCATCACATACTGAATGGATTCCGTATTTTGCAAGGAAGGGTAACCATCACTACACTCTCCATATCCCTTGGTTATATGATCTTCGTCCCATCTACCATAAAGTTAGCCGACTAAACAATGTCCTGTGTAATTGTGTGCTATTCTTTGGGTGCTGAAATCCGTCGTTTTTTATAAAAACGCCAGCGCTCCAGTCCGCCCACACTAGTCGCCGCTCAACTCCATCGTAAATCGTGGAGTTGAGTTTAGTCGGCTACCATGAAGTCAGATCAAATCTCTGATTTAACCATATACCGTACCAGTCAAAAGTTTGAACACACCTCCTCATTCAAGGGTTTTTCTATATTTGTACTATTTTCTACATTGTAGAATAATAGTGAAGACATCAAAACTATGAAATAACACATATGGAATCATGTAGTAACCAAAAAAGTGTTAAATAAATCAAAATATATTTTATATTTGAGATTCTTCAAATAACCACCCTTTGCCTTGATGACAGCTTTGCAAACTCTTGGCATTCTCTCAACCAGCTTCACCTGGAATGCTTTTCCAACAGTCTTGAAGGAGTTCCCACATATACTGAGCACTTGTTGGCTGCTTTTCCTTCACTCTGCGGTCCGACTCATCCCAAACCATCTCAATTGGGTTGAGGTCGGGGGATTGTGGAGGCCAGGTCATCTGATGCAGCACTCAATCACTCTCCTTCTTGGTAAAATAGCCCTTACACAGCCTGGAGGTGTGTTGGGTCATTGTCCTGTTGAAAAACAAATGACAGTCCCACTAAGTCCAAACCAGATGGGTTGGCGTATCACTGCAGAATGCTGTGGTACCCATGCTGGTTAAGTGTGCCTTAAATTCTTTAAATTAATCACAGACAGTGTCACCAGCAAAGCACCCCCACACCATAACACCTCCTCCTCCATGCTTTACGGTGGGAAATACACATGCAGAGATCATCCATTCACCCACACCACGTCTCACAAAGCCACGGCGGTTGGAACCAAAAATCTCAAATTTGGACTCCAGACCAAAGGACAAATTTCCACCGGTCAAATGTCCAATGCTCGTGTTTCTTGGCCCAAGCAAGTCTCTTCTTCTTATTGGTGTCCTTTAGTAGTGGTTTCTTTGCAGCAATTCGACCATGAAGGCCTGATTCACCCAGTCTCCTCTGAACAGTTGATGTTGAAATGTGTCTGTTACTTGAGCTCTGTGAAGCATTTATTTGGCCTGCAATTTCTGAGGCTGGTAAATCTAATGAACTTATCCTCTGCAGCAGAGGTAACGCTGGGTCTTCTATTCCTGTGGCGGTCCTCATGAGAGCCAGTTTCATCATAGCGCTTGATGGTTTTTGCGACTGCACTTGAAGAAACGTTCAAAGTTCTTGAAATGTTCCATGTTGACTTCATGTCTTAAAGTAATGATGGACTGTTGTTTTTCTTTGCTTATTTGAGCTGTTCTTGCCATAATATGGATTTGGTCTTTTACCAAATAGGGCTATCTTCTGTATACTCCCCCTACCTTGTCACAACACAACAGATTGGCTCAAACGCATTAAGGAGGAAAGAAATTCCACAAATTAACTTTTAAGAAGGCAGACCTGTTCATTAAAATGCATTCCAGGTGACTTCTCATGAAATTGGTTGAGAGAATGTCAAGAGTGTGCAAAGCTGTCATCAAGGCAAAGGGTGGCTATTTCAAGAATCTCAAATAAAATAAATATTTTGATTTGTTTAACACTTTTTTGGTTACTACATGATTCCATATGTGTTATTTCATAGTTTTGATGTCTTCACTATTATTCTACAATGTAAAAAATAGTAAAAATAAAGAAAAACACTTGAATGAGTAGGTGTGTCCAAACTTTTGACTGGTAGCGTACATTAAAACCAGTAGATAGTGATAGCATTGACGTCATCCACGTATTCCTATGGAAAACTCCCGATGGCGCTTGAAGCCGGAAGTATTTGAATTTGAAGCGCGTGCCATATTGCTGAATGGGGCTGAAAGGCACCAGAGAGGAAGAGAGAGGAAGAGAGAGGCCCAACACGGCGGAAAATCTGTCTGTTTTTTCATTGTTTTGCTCCCACCATGCAAGGAGTTTTGTATGGAGGTCAATGAGAGTGTTGAATTTGGTCAACAAAAAAATGAATGGCTTGTTTGATACGTGAGGTTTATTTGATTTAATAAAAATGTCGGAATGCTTAAGTTGTTACGAGTGTACTGATATAAGTAGGATATGTGACATCCTGGCAACTTTGAGAAAAAAACTCTTTATATCAGAGTTGTCTCGAGATGGATATGCATATTTATGTTATGAGGCTAGTAGCATAGCATCTCTCTCCATTGAATACAGGCGGTTGACGTCAACAACCCTCGAATATTCAAAAAAGGATTACAATAATGAGATGTATCCACCAATCCAAAGAAAGGATAGGCGGGAGCTAGACAGCTTGCCGTGTCACTTTGTGGACAATGACTCCCATTGTTAGGGCGGAGAGACAGGTATCTTGTCAGTATATCCATAATCTTTGACAGCACCTAAAAAATCCCTAATGATCATGGTGAAAGTGGCCATAACTCACAAAGGATGTACTGTTGTTTTCATCCTGCCTGAGAGAGTAAACTATGGATTCTCCTATTAGCCTGCTGGCCCGTGATTGGTCTGTGTCAGCACATGGTCCTGTGTGATGACAAATGTAGCAGTCATAATGGATCACTATTTAATTAAATATCTCGATTTGTAGCAAACTTTAAAATAATTCACCGTGGGGATCGAACTTGATCATAATAAACTAATTTTTAAACCCAAAACGGCCGTCAATTATATACTGAACAAAAATATAAATGCAACAATTTCAATAATTTTACTGTGTTACAGTTCATATAAGGAAACCAGTCACTTGAAATAAATGAATTAGGCCCTAATCTATGGATTTCACATGACTGGGCAGGGGCACAGCCATGGGTGGGCCGGGCTCCCAAGTGCCCTCCCAGGCCCACCCATGGCTGTGCCCCTGCTCAGTCATGTGAAATATATAGATTTTACCCACAAACAGAAATACTACTCAGCACCCCCCTCCCCCCTCAGACGATCCCCGCAGGTGAAGAAGCTGGATGTGGAGGTCCTGGGCTGGCGTGGTTACACATGGTCTGCAGTTGTGAGGCCGGTTAGACGTACTGCCAAATTCTTTAAAATGACGTTGGCGGTGGCTTATGGTAGAGAAATTAACATTAAATTCTCTGGCAACAGCTGTGGTGGACATTCCTGCAGTCAGCATGCCAATTGCATGCTCCCTCAAAACTTGTGGCAAATCTGTGGTATTTTGTTGTGTGACAAAACGGCACATTTTAGAGTGGCCATTTATTGTCGCCAGCACAAGGTGCACCTGTGTAATGATCATGCAGTTTAATCAGCTTCTTATTTCAGCAACTTGCCTGGTAAAATAAGGGTAAAATAAACTTTTGTTATTTATAAATTATTGATATGGCACACCTGTCAGGTGGATGGATTATCTTGGCAAAGGTGAAATGCTCCCTAACAGGGATGTAAACACATTTGTGCACAACATTTGAGAGAAATAAGCTTTTTGTGCTCTGATATTTTATTTCAGCTCACGAAACATGGGACCAACACTTCACGTTGCGTTTATATTTTTGTTCAGTATATATTTTTTGGCCGTTCTGGTGATCGTAATTTAGATAGGCTTTCTAGGGCAGAGCAGGGTTTTTGGCACCACTAGGTTGCTACGCAGTAGCCGACCAGCAGAGCTCGTGACTTCACGCCCCAGACCGGACACTGGGGGCCTGGATTGAACAGCCTTTTCCAATAAGTTGAGACAAGGGGTGCATCTCAATTGTATTTCCTTGATTCCTCGTGTCCTCTTTGCCTCAATCAAGGAAATACAATTGAGATTCACCCAAGCTTGCACTCACTTAGCTGTATGCTAGTTTGCCCTCACTTAGCTGTATGGTAGTTTACCCTCACTTAGCTGTATGCTAGTTTACCCTCACTTAGCTGTATGCTAGTTTACCCTCACTTAGCTGTATGCTAGTTTGCTCTCACTTAGCTGTATGGTCGTTTGCCCTCACTTAGCTGTATGCTAGTTTGCCCTCACTTAGCTGTATGCTAGTTTGCTCTCACTTAGCTGTATGGTCGTTTGCCCTCACTTAGCTGTATGCTAGTTTGCCCTCACTTAGCTGTATGGTCGTTTGCCCTCACTTAGCTGTATGGTCGTTTACCCTCACTTAGCTGTATGCTAGTTTGTGTGATTCTGGAGTGATGACAAGTGAAAGGAAAGGAAAGGGGGATATCTAGTCAGTTGTACAACTAAATGCATTCAACTGAAATGTGTCTTCTGCATTTAGCCCAACCCCTCTAAATCGGAGAGGTGCGGGGGGGGCAGCCTTAAATTAACATCCACGTCATCAGCGCCCGGGGAACAGTGGGTTAACTGCCTTGCTCAGGGGCAGAACTATACGATTTTTACGTTGTCAGCTCGGGGATTCGATCCAGCAACCTTTCGGTTACTGGCCCTACGCTCCTACCCGCCAGAAGGCAACCCCTTGAGAGACTGGGGCTACGTCCTGATTATCTGCTATTCTCCCTAAGTGTGCACTTGGACACATCCAATCCAATATTTTTTAATTCGTGACTGGATGTGTACATTTAGGGAGAAGGTTGGAGAACCAGGAGGCAGCCTGTGAGTCCTCACAAGGCCTCTGTTTCCCTCCTTTGTACACCCCCATCCAGCCCAGGTTTACAATGTCTCAGAGTAGTGAATCACCGCATGGTGAGGGGTTATATATTTTACACTAAGCACCAACGTCCTCCAGAACGGCTGCCTCTGTTGTCGGGGAACACGTCTTCGACTTTATGGAAGACTTTACTAGCCCATCAGCCTGACTGACAGTTGTAAGTGGCATCGTGCTGTTTCTTTGAGCGGTTGTAAACTGTGGTTATTAACAGATAGATTTACTTCATTGGGCTGGAAGGAAGTTAACTGAATTTAATGCCGGACAGTGTCCACTTCAATTTATGGCACTTTTTCTTGTCTTTCATATTTTGTTGTTATAGTGACAGACAGGTTAAATTAGAGGGTGGGACAGAGGTAGAGGAGTGCAGACAGAAAAGACAGGACTGGGGATCAAATCCCCGCCTACAAGGCGTCATGGGTAGTCCAGAGTCGGCAGTCGCTAGACCAGACCAATGCTGTATGACCAGACCAATGCTGTATGGCCAGACCAATGCTGTATGACCAGACCAATGCTGTATGACCAGACTAATGCTGTATGACCAGACCAATGCTGTATGACCAGACCAATGCTGTATGACCAGACCAATGCTGTATGACCAGACCAATGCTGTATGACCAGACCAATGCTGTATGGCCAGACCAATGCTGTATGACCAGACCAATGCTGTATGACCAGACCAATGCTGTATGACCAGACTAATGCTGTATGACCAGACCAATGCTGTATGACCAGACCAATGCTGTATGACCAGACCAATGCTGTATGGCCAGACCAATGCTGTATGACCAGACCAATGCTGTATGACCAGACCAATGCTGTATGACCACACTCTGCCATACTCTGTTGTACAGTACTGTCTATCACTACGACTTTTCATATCTGTCTTTGTACAGTACTGTCTATCACTACGACTTTTCATATCTGTCTTTGTACAGTACTGTCTATCACTACGACTTTTCATATCTGTCTTTGTACAGTACTGTCTATCACTACGACTTTTCATATCTGTCTTTGTACAGTACTGTCTATCAGTACGACTTTTCATTTCGGTCTTTGTACAGTACTGTCTATCACTACGACTTTTCATTTCCGTCTTTGTACAGTCCTGTCTATCACTACGACTTTTCATATCTGTCTTTGTACAGTACTGTCTATCACTACGACTTTTCATTTCCGTCTTTGTACAGTACTGTCTATCACTACGACTTTTCATATCTGTCTTTGTACAGTACTGTCTATCACTACGACTTTTCATATCTGTCTTTGTACAGTACTGTCTATCAGTACGACTTTTCATTTCGGTCTTTGTACAGTACTGTCTATCACTACGACTTTTCATATCTGTCTTTGTACAGTACTGTCTATCACTACGACTTTTCATATCTGTCTTTGTACAGTACTGTCTATCACTACGACTTTTCATATCTGTCTTTGTACAGTCCTGTCTATCACTACGACTTTTCATATCTGTCTTTGTACAGTACTGTCTATCACTACGACTTTTCATTTCTGTCTTCCTTACAAATAAAACAGCCTGCCAATAAATCTATTGTGAAACTTCATAATTAATTGAATCCTTCATTGTGACCTACTGTTTTCGATGAATCACAAATGACACCTTCTCAACATAATGAATAGTATTTTGGGAAGACAAACAAAGACATTAACAAATGCATTTGAATACAACAAGCACACACACACACACACACACACACACACACACACACACACACACACACTACAGCTGCAATGACAATAGACTATTACTGCAGGAAATCTGTTAATGAATAGGTGACAATTATGAAATTGTCAAACATGCTGAAGAGCAGACACCTAATTGGAGCTGTGGTGTCACCGTGCTGGAAGCATTGAGATGAGATAAGATGCTTTAGTGCTTTGAATTTCCCGATTAACTGCTCACATGCAGAGCAAACAAGTTGCAGACAGAGACATGCATCTTCCAATCAAATATTAAAGGAATAATTTAAAGCGTGTATATTCTAATGTAAATATTAAAGGAATAATTTAAAGCGTGTATGTTTTAATATAAATATTAAAGGAATAATTTAAAGCGTGTATATTTTAATATAAATATTAAAGGAATAATTTAAAGCATGTATATTTTAATATAAATATTAAAGGAATAATTTAAAGCGTGTATGTTTTAATATAAATATTAAAGGAATAATTTAAAGCGTGTATATTTTAATGTAAATATTAAAGGAATAATTTAAAGCGTATATATTTTAATATAAATATTAAAGGAATAATTTAAAGCGTGTATATTTTTATATAAATATTAAAGGAATAATTTAAAGCGTGTATATTTTAATATAAATATTAAAGGAATAATTTAAAGTGTGTATATTTTAATATAAATATTAAAGGAATAATTTAAAGCGTGTATATTTTAATATAAATATTAAAGGAATAATTTAAAGCGTGTATATTTTAATATAAAAACCTTCGCTCTCTTAGTTCCCTTGTTGGTTTCTTAGTCACATGATTAATCTAGAACCAGCTAAGCATGTCAAATTAAACTCACCCCACATAACTTCCTCGGTCTTCAGGTACTTAGAAAGATAAACACCAGCGCACTAGTCAAAAGAGATTAGCCTCAAAATATAACAATAGGCTGAATATGAGTACAATACAATATCTAGCTTTTAGTGAAGCCCCAATGTTTTGAAGTATAAAGCAATGGACTGTACTGTTGCCTTGCTTCCAGGTTTATTGTATTAGAGACAGTTGAGGACAAACACTACAAATGAACACAAAACAACTATGTTGTATCTCACTGATGCAAAAAATAATCGACTGTCCTGCTGTTCACATCATCATTAGTACATCTCAGTTCTATGAATTGTACATAAAAGGTCAAACGAACCGTGAACGGCTCAAAAATAAAATAATTTCCGTTTTCATTCTTTATTGAACATCTGTATTCATATCCCGTCACTCAAAATGATGAAGAGTGACTATTTTTCAATGCATCACCAGCAATAACTCATAACACCATCTCGATTAATTGTCTTTCCATGCCCGGAGATGCAACAACACTTTGTCTATGTGGCCAACCCCCCGAGCAATGTTGTGCGGCTAATCACTGTTGATCTTGGCTACAACAATTGGCACGCTCGCCATTTTCCCAGGGTGCCAAGGCCCACGTTGACTCGTGTGACAGCTGACTGAGTCACAGTGGGCCTGGCAGCCGACAAATAGAAGATGACTGGTCAAAGCCAGAATTCAACAAATGGAGAGTGGAACTGGTGGGAAGTGAGCAGGGGGACCTGTGAGGCCCACAGTGTTCTCATCTGCAACTTTTCTCTCCTGCAGCTCCCCGCTACCCCGCTAATCATGTCTACATCTTCCACACATCCAATTGCGTGGCTATTGCCACGGCTAGCTTACTAATTTCAAGTCTGCAGTTCTTAGCAGGACATTATTTTTTCTTGCCTGTTCTTCTATCCACATGGAGTTTGAGCCGTAGAGAGATATACAGTACAATACTACAGTGTGTGTCATAATACTGTTTATACGGTTTCGGCATGGAACCAAGGCTGGAATGTTAGAGATAAAGGATAGACTTGTATGATCATTATGAGAGGATAACCAGACATTTTAAGGGGTCATACAGTACATGCTTGTCACAAGTTTTATAACACATTATAACTACATCACAATACATTATTCCTACAGGCATGTAAAGGGATACCAATTATGCTTACATACAGTTGAAGTCAGAAGTTTACATACACCTTAGCCAAATACATTTAACGTTTTTCACAATTCCTGACATTTAATCCTAGTAAAAATGCCCTGTCTTAGGTCAGTTAGGATCACCACTTTATTTTAAGAATGTGAAATGTCAGAATAATAGTAGAGAGAATGATTTATTTAAGCTTTTATTAATTTCATCACATTTCCAGTGGGTCAGAAGTTTACATACACTCAATTAGTATTTGGTAGCATTGCCTTTAAATTGTTTAACTGCCTCCTTGCTCGCACACGCCTTTTCAGTTCTGCCAACACATTTTCTATAGGATTGAGGTCAGGGCTTTGTGATGGCCACTCCAATACATTTACATCATTTAGCAGACGCTCTTATCCAGAGTGACTTACAAATTGGTGCATTGAACTTATGATAGCCAGTGGGACAACCACTTTTTTTATTTATGGGGGGTGGGTGAAGAAGGATTACTTTATACTATTCCAGGTAGGGTTTCAAGTGTCTCCGGGAAGGTGGTCAGTGACTCCGCTGTCCTGGCGTCGTGGGGGAGCTAGTTCCACCATTGGGGTGCCAGAGCAGCAAATAGCTTTTACTGGGCTGAGCGGGAACTGTGCTTCCGTAGAGGTAGGGGGGCTAGCAGGCCAGAGGTGGATGAACGTAGTGCTCTCGTTTGGGTGTAGGGTCTGATCAGAGCCTGAAGGTAAGGAGGTGCCGTTCCCCTCACAGCTCCGTAGGCAAGCACCATGGTCTTGTAGTAGATGCGAGCCTCAACTGGAAGCCAGTGGAGTGTGTGGAGGAGCGGGTGACATGAGAGAACTTGGGAAGGTTGAACACCAGACGGGCTGCAGCGTTCTGGATAAGTTGAAGGGGTTTAATGGCACAAGCAGGGAGCCCAGCCAACAGCGAGTTGCAGATATCCAGACGGGAGATGACAAGTGCCTGGATTAGGACCTGTGCCGCTTTCTGTGTAAGGTAGGGTCACCGCTTTGATGTCAGCAGAGAACAACAGGGTATTGTCCAGGGTCACGCCAAGGTTCTTTGCACTCTGGGAGGAGGACACAATGGAGTTGTCAACCGTGATGGCGAGATCATGGAGCGGGCAGTCCTTCCCCGGGAGGAAGAGCAGCTCCGTCTTGCCGAGGTTCAGCTTGATGTCACATGATCTCAGCATAATACCTTGACTTTGTTGTCCTTAAGCCATTTTGACACAACTTTGGAAGTATGCTTGGGGTCATTGTCCATTTGGAAGACCCATTTGCGACCAAGCTTTAACTTCCTGACTGATGTCTTGAGATGTTGCTTCAATGTATCCACATAATTTTCCTTCCTCATCATGCCATCTATTTTGTAAAGTGCACCAATCCCTCCTGCAGCAAAGCACCCCCACAGCATGATGCTGCCACCCCCGTGCTTCACGGTTGGGATGGTGTTCTTAGGCTTGCAAGCGACCCCCTTTTTCCTCCAAACATAACGATGGTCCTTATGTCCAAAAAGTTCTATTTTTGTTTCATCAGACCAGAGGACATTTCTCCAAAAAGTATGATTTTTGTCCCCATGTGCAGTTGCAAACCGTAGTCTGGCTTTTTTTATGGCGGTTTTGGAGCAGTGGCTTCTTCCTTGCTGAGTGGCCTTTCAGGTTATGTCGATATAGGACTCGTTTTACTGTGGATATAGATACTTTTGTACCGGTTTCCTCCAGCATCTTCACAAGGTCCTTTGCTGTTGTACTGGGATTGATTTGCACTTTTCGCACCAAAGTATGTTCATCTCTAGGAGACAGAACGCGTCTCCTTCCTGAGCGGTATGACGGCTGCGTGGTCCCATGGCATTTATACTTGCGTAATATTGTTTGTACAGATGAACGTGGTACATTCAGGCGTTTGGAAATTGCTCCCAAGGATGAACCAGACTTGTGGAGGTCTTGGCTGATTTATTTTGATTTTCCCATGATGTCAAGCAAAGAGGCACTGCGTTTGAAGGTAGGCCTTGAAATACATCCACAGGTACACCTCCAATTGACTCAAATGATGTCAATTAGCCTATCAGAAGTTTCTAAAGCCATGACATCATTTTCTGGACTTTTCCAAGCTGTTTAAAGGCACAGTCAACTTAGTGTATGTAAACTTCTGACCCACTGGAATTGTGATACAGTGAATTATAAGTGAAATAATCTGTCTGTAAACAATTGTTGGAAAAATTACTTGTGTCATGCACAAAGTAGATGTCCTAACCGACTTGCCAAAACTATAGTTTGTTAACAAGAAATTTGTGGAGTGGTTGAAAAACTAGTTTTAATGACTCCAACCTAAGTGTATGTAAACTTCTGACTTCAACTGTATACGCATAGGCCTGTGTCACTCAAGAGGCAAAACTCATGTGCAGTGTACAGTGAGGGAAAAAATTATTTAATCCCCTGCTGATTTTGTACGTTTGCCCACTGACAAAGAAATGATCAGTCTATAATTTGAATGGTAGGTTTATTTGAACAGTGAGAGACAGAATAACAACAAAAAAATCCAGAAAAACGCATGTCAAAAATGTTATAAATTGATTTGCATTTTAATGAGGGAACTAAGTATTTGACCCCCTCTCAATCAGAAAGATTTCTGGCTCCCAGGTGTCTTTTATACAGGTAACGATTAAAGGGAGTACTCCTAATCTCAGCTTGTTACCTGTATAAAAGACACCTGTCCACAGAAGCAATCAATCAATCAGATTCCAAACTCTCCACCATGGCCAAGACCAAAGAGCTCTCCAAGGATGTCAGGGACAAGATTGTAGACCTACACAAGGCTGGAATGGGCTACAAGACCATCGCCAAGCAGCTTGGTGAGAAGGTGACAACAGTTGGTGCAATTATTTGCAAATGGAAGAAACACAAAATAACTGTCAATCTCCCTCGGCCTGGGGCTCCATGCAAGATCTCACCTCATGGAGTTGCAATGATCATGAGAACGGTGAGGAATCAGCCCAGAACTACACGGGAGGATCTTGTCAATGATCTCAAGGCAGCTGGGACCATAGTCACCAAGAAAACAATTGGTAACACACTACGCCGTGAAGGACTGAAATCCTGCAGCGCCCGCAAGGTCCCCCTGCTCAAGAAAGCACATATACAGGGCCGTCTGAAGTTTGCCAATGAACATCTGAATGATTCAGAGGAGAACTGGGTGAAAGTGTTGTGGTCAGATGAGACCAAAATCGAGCTCTTTGGCATCAACTCAACTCTTTGTGTTTGGAGGAGGAGGAATGCTGAAGGACAACTTCACTGCATCAAAGGGACGATGGACGGGGCCATGTACCGTCAAATCTTGGGTGAGAACCTCCTACCCTCAGCCAGGGCATTGAAAATGGGTCGTGGATGGGTATACCAGCATGACAATGACCTAAAACACAGGAGTCGCTCAAGAAGAAGCACATTAAGGTCCTGGAGTGGCCTAGCCAGTCTCCAGACCTTAATCCCATAGAACATTTGTGGAGGGAGCTGAAGGTTCGAGTTGCCAAACGTCAGCCTCGAAACCTTAATGACTTGGAGAAGATCTGCAAAGAGGAGTGGAGCAAAATCCCTCCTGAGATGTGTGCAAACCTGGTGGCCAACTACAAGAAACGTCTGACCTCTGTGATTGCCAACAAGGGTTTTGCCATCAAGTACTAAGTCATGTTTTGCAGAGGGGTCAAATACTTATTTCCCTCATTAAAATGCTAATCAATTTATAACATTTTTGACGTGCGTTTTTCTGGATTTTTTTGTTGTTATTCTGTCTCTCACTGTTCAAATAAACCTACCATTAAAATTATAGACTGATCATTTCTTTGTCAGTGGGCAAACGTACAAAATCAGCAGGGGATCAAATCCTTTTTTCCCTCACTGTAAATGGCATTAGCATGTACTTTACTAATGCCCCTAATATTCCAAAAGTGCACTACACTGCTCTTCCGCCCCAGTTTAGGTCCCATGTCGCTGAGATGTTAGGAAGTTATCAGCTCAGTCTGCCGTTCAAACACTTCACCCCCAGAGGGGAAAAGGGACCGTCGCCCTCGTCTGAGACTTGACTTTTAACACATCCTCGAACATGAGCACGGCCCTCTGCATCCTCCTTCCTCCAGCTTCCTCCTGCTTCCTCCTCCTTCCTCCTGCTTCCTCCTGCCTCCTCCTACCCCTCCTGTCTCCTCCTGCCTCCTACCCCTCCTGTCTCCTCCTGCCTCCTCCTGCTTCCTCCAGCTTCCTCCTGCCTCCTACCCCTCCTGGCTCCTCCTGCCTCCTACCCCTCCTGTCTCCTCCTGCCTCCTACCCCTCCTGTGTCTCCTGCCTCCTACCCCTCCTGTCTCCTCCTGCCTCCTACCCTTTCTGTCTCCTCCTGCCTCCTACCCCTCCTGTCTCCTCCTGCCTCCTACCCCTCCTGTCTCCTCCTGCCTCCTAGCCCTCCTGTCTCCTCCTGCCTCCTACCCCTCCTGTCTCCTCCTGCCTCCTACCCCTCCTGTCTCCTCCTGCCTCCTACCCCTCCTGTCTCCTCCTGCCTCCTACCCCTCCTGTCTCCTCCTGCCTCCTACCCCTCCTGTATCCTCCTGCCTCCTACCCCTCCTGTCTCCTCCTGCCTCCTACCCCTCCTGTCTCCTCCTGCCTCCTACCCCTCCTGTCTCCTCCTGCCTCCTGTCTCCTCCTGCCTCCTACCCCTCCTGTCTCCTCCTGCCTCCTACCACTCCTGTCTCCTCCTGCCTCCTACAGCCTCCTGATGCCTCTTCCAACCTCTTCCAACCTCCTCCATTTTCCCCCTGCTTCCAACAGCATCCTCCTACCTCCTCATGCCTCTTCCTGCCTCCTCCTGCCTCCTCTTACCCCACCAGCCTCCTCCAGCCTCCTCGTACCCCAACCAGCCTCCTCCTGCCTCCACCAGCCTGACATTTCATTTCCTACAACGCTGACCTTTATATTCAAATATCAGCAGCAGGGGAATACATATGCCTGTTGGTTCATCTCCTCCAGTGTATATGGCAGAGACTCAGACACAGCCAAAAAATTGGGGCGAATTAAATTGTAAAAGTGCAGATGTGTTATTTGACTCGTTTTGAAGATTGCCCACGTTGCAGGGAAGAGGTAGAGAAGGTAAGAGCCATTTATTTTCCATGTTATGTTCATTCACAGTGATAATGACCACTTGAATGTTATGATGGTTCTCTTTATGGTCATAATCGGACTGAATGCTATGTCCTCTATAAAAATGCACCCACCTTTCACCATTTACTGCTGCTGAGAGAGTGTAGATCATACAGATAATCTCATGTATGGTTATATACACAGTCAGACAAAATGCTATGTCATCCACCAAACAGGTGGATGTACATGTATGTATTTTCTAGTTTTGTGTGTGCTTGTTTTAAAATGGTCGAATTAATAAACTAAACTGTTCCCTCACATTCTGCTCTGCTCCTTTTGTATTCTGCTAAGCAATGTATGTTGCCTGTTGGAGGTAAAACGGTGTTGCTATGGCAACGAGCCTCACTTCTCATTCATGCCATCATTCTGCAAATCTTGTTGTATAAAGGAGGAGAGAGAGAGAGAATAGAAGAGAAAAAGAGAGAGGAAGAAAGAGAGGGAATTGAGAGAATGAAAGAGAAAAAGAGAGAGCGAGACAGACAGAAAGAGAAGAAAAGAGAAAAACAGATAGAAAGGGAGAGGGAGGAAGAGAGAGAACCAGAACAAGAATGAGAGAGAGAAGAGAGAAAGAGAGATTCCTTCTCATGGAAATTCCTCATCCTCTTCTCTCTCACTTCCTCCTCTGCGATTCATCAGGATACAGCAGCTCGGCCTGAAATCCACCAGAGACCAGGGGGAAATCATAATCTGGGGAGAATTCAATCCAAGGCCTCTGTCTTGCACACAGCAAACACATCACTAAATAAAACAGCACCAATTAGCCTTGAGTTAGTTCTAATCTGTTTGAGTATTACACTATTTTTTCCTCCTCCACGCAAATTTTAACATGACGGCGAACGTACTGTCAGTCTGTGGTGAAGAAACAGAATGTACAGTCAGTCTATGATGAAGAATCAGAACGTACAGTCAGTCTGTGATGAAAAAACAGAACGTACAGTCAGTCTGTGATGATGATGATGAAGGCTGATAACGGCGAGGCTGACGGCTACGCTGTGAGCACTCAAGGCCAAGGTGGGGAAACGCCCGGCTACTTGGCCGTTGCATTTCTCCTCTATGCTCTGTTAGGACGTATAAACACAGATGCCTCCTCTCTTATTTCGAAAGCTTGTTGTCGGCAGTAGGGTTGTCGGCAGTGGGGTTGTCGGCAGTGGGGTTGTCGGCAGTAGGGTTGTCGGCAGTAGGGTTGTCGGCTGTAGGGTTGTCGGCAGTAGGGTTGTCGGCAGTAGGGTTGTCGGCTGTAGGGTTGTCGGCTGTAGGGTTGTCGGCAGTGGGGTTGTCGGCAGTAGGGTTGTCGGCAGTGGGGTTGTCGGCAGTGGGGTTGTCGGCAGTGGGGTTGTCGGCAGTAGGGTTGTCGGCAGTAGGGTTGTCGGCAGTAGGGTTGTCGGCTGTAGGGTTGTCGGCAGTGGGGTTGTCGGCAGTGGGGTTGTCGGCAGTGGGGTTGTCGGCAATAGGGTTGTCGGCAGTGGGGTTGTCAGCAGTAGGGTTGTCGGCAGTGGGGTTGTCGGCAGTGGGGTTGTCGGCAGTGGGGTTGTCGGCAGTAGGGTTGTCGGCAGTAGGGTTGTCGGCAGTAGGGTTGTCGGCAGTAGGGTTGTCGGCAGTGGGGTTGTCGGCAGTAGGGTTGTCGGCAATAGGGTTGTCGGCAATAGGGTTGTCGGTAGTGGGGTTGTCAGCAGTGGGGTTGTCGGTATTAGGGTTGTCGGTATTAGGGTTGTCGGCAGTAGGGTTGTCGGTATTAGGGTTGTCGGCAGTAGGGTTGTCGGTAGTGGGGTTGTCAGCAGTGGGGTTGTCGGCAGTGGGGTTGTCGGCAGTGGGGTTGTCGGCAGTGGGGTTGTCGGCAGTGGGGTTGTCGGCAGTAGGGTTGTCGGCAGTGGGGTTGTCGGCAGTAGGGTTGTCGGCAGTGGGGTTGTCGGCAGTAGGGTTGTCGGCAGTGGGGTTGTCGGCAGTGGGGTTGTCGGCAGTAGGGTTGTCGGCAGTGGGGTTGTCGGCAGTAGGGTTGTCGGCAGTGGGGTTGTCGGCAGTGGGGTTGTCGGCAGTGGGGTTGTCGGCAGTGGGGTTGTCGGCAGTAGGGTTGTCGGCAGTGGGGTTGTCGGCAGTAGGGTTGTCGGCAGTGGGGTTGTCGGCAGTGGGGTTGTCGGCAGTAGGGTTGTCGGCAGTAGGGTTGTCGGCAGTAGGGTTGTCGGCATTAGGGTTTAATGTTATTTGGAGTCTGGAGGGTGTTCTCTGGTCTCACAGGATATATAATGGAGGTCTACACCACAGTAAATACAGTACACTACCGCAGGCCCTCTGGCTTTTGTGATCATGTTTGATATGGCACCATGCAATAATGATTCCATTTCCTAGTATAAGCCTTAGGCTCCAGTACCTAGCTTTGATGATTGGCGTGACATCTGGGTTGGTTGTTAATGCGACAGTGCAGTCAAAAACGTGATTTTCCTGTGTTTTATATATTTCCACACTATGATGTTGGAATAATACTGTGAAATAGTGAAAACAATGATAACGCCCTTTTAGCGTAAGAGCTGTTAGAAAAGACTGCCTGAAATAACAGCCTGTTTTGGTGGGTGGGGTTTTGGAACGCTTGGTGACATCACCAGGAGGTATAAGTTAGTAGACCAATAACCAAGAGAGTTTTCCCTCCTCTGCCAATAACAGCTAGTTTTCCCTCATCTCCCATTAGGTCCCTCACTCAGACCACTCCTAGACGGTCAGCAAAATTCTTGCTTAAGAATATATTTTTTGCTAAGTAGCTATTTTTGTTTATTTCTTACCATTTTCATTGAAAACAAATCACAGTAAGGTACTTAATTGTTTCCCAGAAATGATTTGACATACAGTACCAGTCAAAAGTTTTACTATTTTCTACATTGTAGAATAATAGTGAAGACATCAAAACTATGAAATAACACATATGGAATCATGTAGTAACCAAAAAAGTGTTAAACAAATCAAAATGTATTTTATATTTGAGATTCTTCAAATAGCTACCCTTTGCCTTGATGACAGCTTTGCACACTCTTGGCATTCTCTCAACCAGCTTCACCTGGAATGCTTTTCCAACAGTCTTGAAGGAGTTCCCAGATATGCTGAGCACTTGTTGGCTGCTTTTCCTTCACTCTGCAGTCTGACTCATCCCAAACCAACTCAATTAGGTTAAGGTCGGGGGATTGTGGAGGCCAGGTCATCTGATGCAGCACTCAATCACTCTCCTTATTGGTAAAATAGCCCTTACAAAGCCTGGAGGTGTGTTGGGTCATTGTCCTGTTGAAAAACAAATTATAGTCCCACTAAGCCCAAACCAGATGGGATGGTGAATCGCTGTAGAATGCTGTGGTAACCATGCTGGTTAAGTGTGCCTTGAATTCTAAATAAATCACAGACAGTGTGACCAGCAAAGCACCCCCACACCATCACACCTCCTCCTCCATGCTTTACGGTGGGAAATGCGGAGATCATCTGTTCACCCACACTGCGTCTCACAAAGACACGGCGGTTGGAACCAAAAATCTCCAATTTGGACTCCAGACCAAAGGACAAATTTCCACCGGTCTAATGTCCATTGCTCGTGTTTCTTGGCCCAAGCAGGTCTCTTCTTCTTATTGGTGCCCTTTAGTAGTGGTTTCTTTTAAGCAATTCGACCATGAAGGCCTTATTCACACAGTCCCCTCTGAACAGTTGATGTTGAGATGTATCTTTTACTTGAACTCTGAAGCATTTATTTGGGCTTCAATTTCGGAAGCTGGTAACTTTAATGAACTTATCCTCTGCAGCAGAGACAACTCTGGGTCTTCCATTCCTGTGGTGGTCCTCATGAGAGCCAGTTTCATCATAGCGCTTGATGGTTTTTGCGACTGCACTTGAAGACATTCTTGACATTTTCTGTATTGACTGACCTTCATGTCTTAAAGTAATGATGGAATGTCATTTCTCTTTGCTTATTTGAGCTGTTCTTGCCATAATATGGACTTGGTCTTTTACCAAATAGGGCTATCTTCTGTATACCCCCCCCCCCCCCCCCCCCCCCTTACCTTTTCACAACACAACTGATTGGCTCAAACGCATTAAGAAGGAAATAAATTCCACAAATTAACTTTTAAGAAGGCATCCCTATTAGGTACGGCAAGGACAAGAAAAGCAGTTTGTGACACGGATATTGAACGAGTACTTCTAACTCTAACAGTAGTGTACTAAGGAGGGAGGGAGAGTTGTAAAGGGGGAGTGTGAATGAGTTGTTACACATGGCCTTGTTAACATGCTAGATGAACTGCAGGAACTTAACGAGAGAGCGCCTGCCTCGACTATTATACTTAGCAAGACGTCACGAAGTGTGAAGTTGTGGCGAAGTCCGCTGAGCTGTCACAGAGTTTAATACGCTATTAGCAGCCGTGTGACATATATCAGCCTGGGTGAGATTCTGAGAATAGTGTGTGTGTATGTGGAGTGTGAGTGAGAGCGAGAGAGAGACAGAGACAGAGACAGAGACAGAGAAGAGAGAGAGAGAGAGAGAGAGAGAGAGAGAGAGAGAGAGAGAGAGAGAGAGAGAGAGAGAGAGAGAGAGAGAGAGAGAGACAGAGACAGAGACAGAGACAGAGAGATGGAAGAGAGAGACAGAGAGATGGAAGAGAGAGAGAGAGAGAGAGAGAGAGAGAGAGAGAGAGAGAGAGAGAGAGAGAGAGAGAGAGAGAGAGAGAGAGAGAGAGAGAGAGAGAGAGAGAGAGAGAGAGAGATGGAAGAGAGATCACCTACACCTCTGGGTCCCCTAACTGAAAGAGAGGGAGCGTGACGAGGATGTTATCCTTATTACTCCCCCTACCTCCCCCTTCCTCACCGCCTCTCCCTCCCGTTCATCCTCAGAATGAATGAATGGGATGCTACTTCCTACTTGCTGTAACATTGGAGCCGTATAATGACATTGTTACAGTGGAATTGCAACCCTTCTAGGCAGCCTGGGATGATCCCAGAACCCCCAATGGCCTGACCCATCTGGAATCTGATCCGCTTCTGTTATCAAGGATAAAGGATGAGAATGGAAGATCCAGCGTGTCTGGTTAGAACGCGATATAGGCTCACAGCCCAGTCTCCCCCAGCTGAAGTGACTCTTATCGGTCAGCTAATAACTAGAAGAATGAATCTGCATGTCCTTGGACCACCGCGACTAACGCGTATAATAATGGCAGCGTCTCATCATCGAGGTAGCTATGATTTCCTCATTATGTAAAACGTCTTGTGTCCGTGATGCCAAAGCCATGATGTTGGAATGGTGGAACTGATTAAAAAGTGAATGGAAAGGTAAATTATTCATCAAAAACAAACACTATTAAAAGACACACAATACAGACAGAATAATAGCAGACTGATTTTGCTCAAACAATAAGACTGGTTATCTGTCATTTTGGGAAATGATTGGATTCACACACACACACACACACACACACACACACACACACACACACACACACACACACACACACACAAACACACACACATGTAAATGAAGGCTAAATGAAACTCCAAAATCAAACCAGCCAACTGGACACAAACCATATAAAAGCAGTCATACTTAGAGGGGGCTCATTTGTAAACCAATCACCTTCTCTCCAACTGGAGTTCAGAGGCAAGGGCAAAACAATGATGAAAGCTAGGGAAATTAGAAACAATATGGAAATCTCCCATGCTTAACAATTCAAACAACAAGTGGGGCTTCCGCCTGATTTTATAAATGTAGTATTAATAATAAATATAATAATATGCCATTTAGCAGACGCTTTTATCCAAAGCAACTTACAGTCATGTGTGCATACATTATTAATTTTTTGTGTATGGGTGGTCCCGGGAATCGAACCCACTACCTTGGCGTTACAAGTGCCGTGCTCTACCAGCTGAGCTACAGAGGACCACGTATTCCGCGTGGCTATTATTTAATAAAACGTCTGGTTTAGAGGGAATATAATACTTCAGATAAGTGACTAGTCCTTTTCACTACAGTCTGAGATCTATACAAGAACACCACTGACTAGAGATTCCACTCCTGTTATCTCATAATCACACAATTAAGGATCAATTAGCTGTAAAACACGTTTAGGCATGTTATGAAAAATTTCATTTATTGCTAGGAGCTGCATATGAAGCAAGTGAACAAGCTTAGTGTCCATTTTCTACCATGCATGCATGCACACGCACGCACACACACACACACACACACACTACACCCCCCACCCCACACACACACACACACACCAGAAGGAGAGTGAACTTAACTCTGCAGCCAGTCCAGTCTGCCCTTAGGAGGGTTAAGTTAAACCCCATGCAGGCTGGTGTCCTGGAAATGTCACACGTGAGCCACTGAGCAGAAAAGAGAGAGAGACAGCGATAGCAGAGAGAGCAAGAGAGGTAGAGAGGAACGGAGCGAGAGAGAGAAATAGGAGAGAGAGAGAGCAATAGCAGAGAGAGAGAGAGATAATGAGGGATCTGAGAGAGAGGAGAGAGAGAAAGAGAGGAATGCAAGAGAGAGGAGAGGATAGAGAGGAGGGAGCTTGAGAGAAAGAGAGGAGAGAGAGGGGAGGAGAGAGAGGATGGGAGGAGTGACCCGCCAGGCAGAGAGGAGGTGAGGAGTGAGGGGCACAGCAGGCACCAAGCCAGGCAGAGAGGAGAGAGCAGTGACCAGCCATGCCTCCATGATGGATGGGCCTCATCCAGGAAACCACTGTACTGAAACTGGCAAAGAAAACAACCATAAAATCTCTACATAATGTGCTACCATCACAAAAGACAGCCGGTTGGAGAGCGTTATCCATTAAACAAGAAAGGGGCTGACAGAGACAGTGACAACCGGGCACCTGCAATGTGATGAGTCTGAAAGAGTGGAAGAGTCCATCAAGGCTTGTCTTATTTTTACCCAGCAGCCACTTCTCCTCCCCCACTGAGAGATGCTGGCTGTCTGGTTTTCAGACGCGTCTCACGCACATGTAATCACGGCCCACACAGCTAACCTCTGTTCTAGCGAATTCCATCACTGGTTCCTCACTGAACACCTTATCTTATTTGGGCAGCTCTTCCCCTCTGGGCGAAGTTGTTAATTAGTTTCTTGCCCTCACTCCTCTCCTGTTCTTTCTCCCCCCCCTCCCATCATCCTCCTCTCCTTCACCTCCTGCTCTTAGCCAGGTGTCTGCTTTGTTGCTGACTCTTATATAGCAACCACTGTCAAGTCCCTTTCCCTAAGCAGAAGAAGTAGATGGGAAACAATAGCTAGCTGCTTTGTCACAGTGCTTTGTGGTGAACGAACACCAAGTGGTTCATTCAGAACGGAGCTGATGGACTCACTGAATACAGATACAGATGCACCACCTCCCAGGTGAAAAGACACCCGGCTCGAGCGCTTAAAAAAAGTCCTGCGAGTCTGAAAGAATCTGTGCAGTCAGTGAAAATGTGCTTCACTGTGCTGAAAATATCGCTGAGCGTGTCGTGTGAGAGAAAGTCGCCCCCAGTGGTGCAACCACTGGGCAGAACACCTGACGTGTATACAGAACCTAAATAAATAAATCTAATAAAAGTCTAAATGTCCTCAGTGCCCGCAGTGATGACTAACAGCATGCAAGACTGGGAATTTTGTTTCGAAATAAAGAAGGAAAAATAAACGAATATAAAAATAGAATGTAACAAATCAGTTGAATGTTTTTACTTTACTTAGTGTTGACTTTGAGCGCCGGTGGGTGGCGACCAGGCAATGACAAACCTGACGGGGAATAAATCACGCCGTGTGATGTCATTAGAATTGGCTGAGGACTCTGTCGTTCCAGCTGAGCGCTGACAGTGCTGAAGGTGAGGGAGGAGGAATGGTGAACGGAGAAGACGGGATTGACAACCGGAATGCCATCTCTAACCGGAACACCACAGACAAGGAGGAGGGTGCTTTAAAGAAATGAAATGCTTTCTGCTTGTTTCCTCTGTTCATCTATGAAGAGGGGGATGACCCCCACAGCAGAATGCCACACACAGTGAGAAAGGACAAATGCTAATGTCTTCACAAGTACATCATGCACAGGCTTTAGTAGGAATGGATATGTTAGGTCTCAGGGTCATATTTCTACAATGCCTATCAATCTCCTTGCTTTTTTAGCTCATTTGCTGCAGTGAACACTGTCAAAGTCAGTTCGGGCTCCCGAGTGGTGCAGCAGTCTAAGGCACTGCATCTCAGTGCTTGAAGCGTCACTACAGACCCCCTGGTTCGATTCCAGGCTGTATCACAACCGGCCGTGATTGGGAGTCCCATAGGGCGGCGCACAATTGGCCCAGCATCGTCCGGGTTTGGCCGGTGTAGGCCGTCATTGTAAATAAGAATTTGTTCTTAACTGACTTGCCTAGTTAAGTAAAGGTACAAATAAAATAAATAAATAAAAAATAAAGTCACTACTTGGCTAGAATGGCAAAGCCTAACTCACTCTCATGAGTGACATCACAATCAGGAACTAGTGTGTGTTACAACTACTTCAAACATACAAAATGTATTGCTCTCACTTTGGAGACAGAAGTAGACCTTAAAAAGGTGAAACTTTGACAAAGCCCAGAGCATGAAGAAGTCAAGGAGAAGGACTAACTGTTCCCGCTCACCTGTTTGATACCCAGTCGGTAGGCCACGATGCGGTCCACAGACAGCGGGTTCTGCTGGGTCCACTGTAGCTTGAAGCCATAGACCCTGGGCCGGTTCTGCCACAATGCACTGTACGTGTCATAGTAGAACTCTGGGGCATAGGCCCTCCCTGTAACAAAGAAAAGAAAAGCAGACTGGTTTTAGCGTAGGCTGTGTGTGGGGGTGCTGCTTATATTTGTCCTATTGCAGACGTACAAGTGTACACTGAGTGTACAAAACATTAAGAACACCTTCCTAATATTGAGTTGCATCCCCTTTTCCCCTCAGAACAGCCTCAATTCGTCGGGGCATGGACTCTACAAGGGGTCGAAAGCTCCTTTGGGTGGTTGGCCATTCTTGAAACACATAGGAAACTGTTGAGCGTGAAGAAACAAGCAGCGTTGCAGTTTTTGACACAAACCGGTGCGCCTGGCACCTACTACCATATCCGTTCAAAGGCACTTACGTTTTTTGTCTTGCCTATTCACCCACTGAATGGCACACACACACAATCCATGTCTCAATTGTCTAAAGGCTTAAACATCCTTCTTTAACCTGTCTCCTCCCCTTCATCTACACTGATTGAATTGGATTTAACAAGTGACATCAATAAGGGATCATAGCTTTCACCTGGATTCACCTGGTCATTCTATGTCATGGAAAGAGCAGGTGTTCTTAATGTTTTGTATACTGAGTGTATATTATGTGTGTGTGTGTGTGTCGTATCAGTGTGTCTGTGTCTCCGTCTACGTGCGTGTGTACATCCCATTTAAACGTGCATTATTTCCCTCAGACACACACAGCTGTGTCATCACATTCTTGGTTAGTGTCCATGAAATGCAATTGATCCGTACTCTTCTAGGCCTAAACATGTCCTGTTGTGGAGATACATGGTGAGCACTGTCACTGTAGCATTGAAGCTGGACTCTTCCCAATGCTGCCCACAAACAGAAACGAGAAAGAAAGCCAGTGGTTCAAAGAACGCACGGACACAAAACTACGCAGTAAAGAAGAAGAGGGCTAAAAGCTGACAAGCCCTGGAAAACAGCTTAGCGGAAAGGGCTGTCTGGTTCTTGAAAACCTAACTTGCTACTAGGGAAGTAGGAAGAGTCGCACAGGAGCTTTAGAGTGGGACTACCGGTATTAACCCAAAGGGTAATGGATTAGTCCAAAGCAGACGTTAATGTGACATTGAGGAGCTGTCTATCTATGACATATATTTGATGTTACAGTGAGTCATGATACAACAACGTATCAGCAACAACGTAACAACGTATATCAACAACGTATGTACTCCTGAGTGGCGCAGTGGTCTAAGGCTCTGCATCGCAGTGCTAACTGTGCCACTAGAGATCCTGGTTCGAATCCAGGCTCTGTCGCAGCCGGCCGCGACCGGGAGACTCATGGGCGGCGCACAATTGGCCCAGCGTCGTCCAGGGTAGGGGAGGGAATGGCCGGCAGGGATGTAGCTCAGTTGATAGAGCAACGCCAGGGTTGTGGGTTCGATTCCCACGGGGGGCCAGTATAAAAAAAATATGTATTCACTAACTGTAAGTCGCTCTGGATAAGAGCGTCTGCTAAATGACTAAAATGTAAATGTAAATGTAGCTAGGTGAGTTAGCTGAATCATTCTAGCTAGGGGAGTTAGCTGAATCATTCTAGCTAGGTGAGTTAGATGAATCATTCTAGCTAGGTGAGTTAGATGAATCATTCTAGCTATGTGAGTTAGATGAATCATTCTAGCTAGGGGAGTTAGCTGAATCATTCTAGCTAGGTGAGTTAGATGAATCATTCTAGCTAGGTGAGTTAGATGAATCATTCTAGCTATGTGAGTTAGATGAATCATTCTAGCTTGGTGAGTTAGCTGAATCATTCTAGCTAGGGGAGTTAGCTGAATCATTCTAGCTATGTGAGTTAGATGAATCATTCTAGCTATGTGAGTTAGATGAATCATTCTTTTTTATTTTTTTATTTCACCTTTATTTAACCAGGTAAGCCAGTTGAGAACAGGTTCTCATTTACAACTGCGACCTGGCCAAGATAAAGCAAAGCAGTGCAATAAAAACAACACAGAGTTACATATGGGGTAAAAAACATAAAGTCAAAAATACAACAGAAAATATATATACAGTGTGTGCAAATGTAGCAAGTTATGGAGGTAAGGCAATAAATAGGCTATAGTGCAGAATAATTACAATAGTATTAACACTGGAATGCTAGATGTGCAAGAGATTATGTGCAAATAGAGATACTGGGGTGCAAAAGAGCAAAATAAATAACAATATAGGGATGAGGTAGTTGGGTGGGCTAATTTCAGATGGGCTGTGTACAGGTGCAGTGATCGGTAAGGTGCTCTGACAACTGATGAGTTAGATGAATCATTCTAGCTATGTGAGTTAGATGAATCATTCTAGCTATGTGAGTAAGATTAATCATTCTAGCTAGGTGAGTTAGATGAATCATTCTAGCTTGGTGAGTTAGATGAATCATTCTAGCTATGTGAGTTAGATGAATCATTCTAGCTATGTGAGTTAGATGAATCATTCTAGCTATGTGAGTAAGATTAATCATTCTAGCTAGGTGAGTTAGATGAATCATTCTAGCTATGTGAGTAAGATTAATCATTCTAGCTTGGTGAGTTAGATGAATCATTCTAGCTTGGTGAGTTAGATAAATCATTCTAGCTTGGTGAGTTAGATGAATCATTCTAGCTATGTGAGTTAGATGAATCATTCTAGCTATGTGAGTTAGATGAATCATTCTAGCTAGGTGAGTTAGATGAATCATTCTAGCTTGGTGAGTTAGATAAATCATTCTAGCTTGGTGAGTTAGATGAATCATTCTAGCTATGTGAGTTAGATGAATCATTCTAGCTATGTGAGTTAGATAAATCATTCTAGCTAGGTGAGTTAGATGAATAATTCTAGCTATGTGAGTTAGATTAATCCGTTTCATATCTTGACATTAATGTGACATTGAGGTGCTGTCCATAGATCTATGTTACAGTGAGTCATGATACAACATAACATTTTTAAAAATGGTACTAAAAACAAATATTTGATCTCGTTTGACGCCAGCTAGATCAATATAATTTCAAACTTTGTGTGATTGAAAGAAAACAAAGTTACCTAAAATCATCCATCTCCCGTCAATCATTTACAAAAAAAACATGGATGTGTTGTTTGTAGTCAGAATATATAGTCTATAAGTAAGAATGTAATACATACTGTATACATGGATGTGTTGTCTGAAGTCACAACATAGTCTATGGATGCCTTTATCACAGTCGCACGCTGATGGCCACAAAGTCATTGAGATCAATGGGAGTATGACATCAGAGAGAAGCCCCTCCCATACGACCCCCTCCCATCTGACCCCCTCCCATACGACCCCTCCCATCTGATCCCCTCCCACCTGACCACTCCCATCTGACCACTCCCACCTGACCACTCCCATCTGACCACTCCCACCTGACCCCCTCCCACCTGACCACTCCCACCTGACCACTCCCACCTGACCCCCTCCCACCTGACCCCCTTCCATCTGAGCCCTCCTTTAGCCACACAGTCGAAGGGTCACCAGGCGGTGGGTAGCTCATACACTGCAGTCTAATCTTACCTGTCCACACAGAGGTACCACACACACACACACACACACACACACACACACACACACACACACACACACACACACACACACACACACACACACACACACACACACACACACACACACACACACACACACACTGAACTCTACATGGTTATCCTGTGGGTGTTACAGTATAACTTCACGTATGGTAAAACAGACGATATCTGATATATTAATATTTTAGTAATTTAGCAGACACTCTTATCCAGAGCCAATTAGGTCAGGCTGATATGAGGGATGTGAAGCATGGTGTAAGTAAGGCTTCGGTCTTTGGTAACTGGGATGTGAAGCCACATGTGTACGTGGGTGGAGAGCTGAGCTGCTGCTACAGCACAGCTAAACCCTGTCATCAATATTTCACAACCAACTCCTCGGAAATGTGAAGCTGTCATCTTGTCAAGCATTCATTACCAGCCACTACCGCAGCAATGTTCCTGCTATGCCACATATTCTGCTATCATGCAATCGGAAGGCACCCAGAATGTGTGCAGATTGTAACGTCTGTCACGAGACACACACACACACACACACACACACACACACACACACACACGCTAGCAGATACCAATAGACTTCCATTCGTTGTGCTAACGCTAGTTAGCATTGGCTAGCGAAACTACCTCTAACTTCTTTCATACTGGACACAGAGACATAAAAATGGTATCCACAAGTTCATGTGATTCTGGGGAAGTAGATAAAGGGCCTCGTTGCCAAAGTCCTGAAGTATCCCTTTAAGGTTTGTCAACGACTTGCTTTCATGTGACTGAACTCCTCCAAAAAGCACGGAAATATCAAGCATTAGCACTTTATAAAAGCAGCAGGAGTGTTGTCTGGACACTAACGCTCTTTCCAGCCGGAATTACCGAAAGATTCAAACAACTGCCAGGATCAAGAGAGGGAGTCTTTGAGCCACACACTATTATCAGGAAGACAGACAGGTTTTCTTGCTTTCCTTAATGTTGGACAGTCAAATAGTTTCAGGAATGCCGTACAGGAGACAAGGTGACTTTCTAATATAACAAGTGGACCTGGGTTTTCGTGTTCCCTAAATTGCTGACATTTTCTTTTGGGTGGAGGGCAGGCTAGGGAGTGCAGTAATCCTCTCTCCTGGCGGCTGCTGTACAGGGCAGAAAATTGCCAATGCAAATCCGAGTTGGGGCTAATATAACTTGAGCAGTGATACGGCTGTACTTCTTGGTCTGCAGACTATGAACACTTATCAACAGTAAAACCTTCTGGCCGTTTCTCCCATCCATTGAGCGTCTTATGTTGAAGAAGCTTGAACGCAAAAGGACAAAATATCACTGTGTTGACACAGCGGTGTGTAAAAACACACTGTATTCCTCAGAAGTGTTGACACAGTGGTATGTAAAAACACACTGTATTCCTCAGAAGTGTTGACACAGTGGTATGTAAAAACACACTGTATTCCTCAGAAGTGTGGACACAGTGGTATGTAAAAACACACTGTATTCCTCAGAAGTGTTGACACAGTGGTATGTAAAAACACACTGTATTCCTCAGAAGTGTGGACACAGTGGTATGTAAAAACACACTGTATTCCTCAGAAGTGTTGACACAGTGGTATGTAAAAACACACTGTATTCTTCAGAGGAATCCACTCAGTGTGCTTCATTTTTTTTGGGTCATTTACCAGACGCTCTTATCCAGAGCGACTTACAGTTAGTGAGTGCATAAATCTTTTCATACTGGCCCCCCGTGGGAAACGAACCCACAACCCTGGCGTTGCAAGCGCCATGCTCTACCAACTGAGCAAACTAAGAACACTAATACCAAAACACTGAGAACACTAATACCAAAACACTGAGAACACTAATACCAAAACACTGAGAACACTAATACCAAAACACTGAGAACACTAATACCAAAACACTGAGAGATAAGAACACTAATACCAAAACACTGAGAACACTAATACCAAAACACTGAGCGCTAAGAACACTAATACCAAAACACTGAGAACACTAATACCAAAACACTGAGCGCTAAGAACACTAATACCAAAACACTGAGAACACTAATACCAAAACACTGAGCGCTAAGAACACTAATACCAAAACACTGAGAACACTAATACCAAAACACTGAGAACACTAATACCAAAACACTGAGAACACTAATACCAAAACACTGAGCGCTAAGAACACTAATACCAAAACACTGAGAACACTAATAACAAAACACTGAGAACACTAATACCAAAACACTGAGCGCTAAGAACACTAATACCAAAACACTGAGCACTAAGAACACTAACACCAAAACACTGAGCTCTAAGAACACTAATACCAAAACACTGAGAACACTAATACCAAAACACTGAGAACACTAATACCAAAACACTGAGGACACTAATACCAAAACACTGAGAACACTAATACCAAAACACTGAGAACACTAATACCAAAACACTGAGCGCTAAGAACACTAATACCAAAACACTGAGTACACTAATACAAAACACTGAGAACACTAATACCAAAACACTGAGAACACTAATAGCAAAACACTGAGCGCTAAGAACACTAATACCAAAACACTGAGAACACTAATACCAAAACACTGAGAACACTAATACCAAAAAGCTGAGAGCTAAGAACACTAATACCAAAACACTGAGAACACTAATACCAAAACACAGAGATAAGAACACTAATACCAAAACACTGAGAACACTAATACCAAAACACTGAGAACACTAATACCAAAACACAGAGATAAGAACACTAATACCAAAACACTGAGAACACTAATACCAAAACACTGAGAACACTAATACCAAAACACTGAGAACACTAATACCAAAACACTGAGCGCTAATAACACTAATACCAAAACACTGAGAAGACTAATACCAAAACACTGAGCGCTACGAACACTAATACCAAAACACTGAGAACACTAATACCAAAACACTGAGCGCTAAGAACACTAATACCAAAACACTGAGAACACTAATACCAAAACACTGAGAAAAATAATACCAAAACACTGAGAACACTAATACCAAATCACTGAGCGCTAAGAACACTAATACCAAATCACTGAGCGCTAAGAACATTAATACCAAAACACTGAGAACACTAATACCAAAACACTGAGAACACTAATACCAAAACACTGAGAACACTAATACCAAAACACTGAGAACACTAATACCAAAACACTGAGCACTAAGAACACTAATACCAAAACACTGAGCGCTAAGAACACTAATACCAAAACACTAAGAACACTAATATCAAAACACTGAGAACACTAATACCAAAACACTGAGAACACTAATACCAAAACACTGAGAACACTAATACCAAAACACTGAGAACACTAATATCAAAACACTGAGCGCTAAGAACACCAATACCAAAACACTGAGTACACTAATACAAAACACTGAGAACACTAATACCAAAACACTGAGAACACTAATACCAAAACACTGAGCGCTAAGAACACTAATACCAAAACACTGAGAACACTAATACCAAAACACTGAGAACACTAATACCAAAATGCTGAGAGCTAAGAACACTAATACCAAAACACTGAGAACACTAATACCAAAACACAGAGAACACTAATACCAAAATGCTGAGAGCTAAGAACACTAATACCAAAACACTGAGAACACTAATACCAAAACACTGAGAACACTAATACCAAAATGCTGAGAGCTAAGAACACTAATACCAAAACACTGAGAACACTAATACCAAAACACAGAGATAAGAACACTAATACCAAAACACTGAGAACACTAATACCAAAACACTGAGAACATTAATACCAAAACACTGAGAACACTAATACCAAAACACTGAGAACACTAATACCAAAACACTGAGCGCTAAGAACACTAATACCAAAACACTGAGAACACTAATACCAAAACACTGAGCGCTAAGAACACTAATACCAAAACACTGAGAACACTAATACCAAAACACTGAGCGCTAAGAACACTAACACCAAAACACTGAGAACACTAATACCAAAACAATGAGAACACTAATACCAAAACACTGAGAACACTAATACCAAAACACTGAGAACACTAATACCAAAACACTGAGCGCTAAGAACACTAATACCAAAACACTGAGAACACTAATACCAAAACACTGAGCGCTAAGAACACTAATACCAAAACACTGAGCGCTAAGAACACTAATACCAAAAAATTGAGAACACTAATACCAAAACACTGAGAAAACTAATACTAAAACACTGAGAACACTAATACCAAATCACTGAGCGCTAAGAACACTAATACCAAAAAACTGAGAACACTAATACCAAAACACTGAGAACACTAATACCAAAACACTGAGAAAACTAATACCAAAACACTGAGAACACTAATACCAAAACACTGAGCGCACTAATACCAAAACACTGAGCGCACTAATACCAAAACACTGAGAACACTAATACCAAAACACTGAGAACACTAATACCAAAACACTGAGAACACTAATACCAAAACACGGAGCGCTAAGAACACTAATACCAAAAAAATGAGAACACTAATACCAAAACACTGAGAACACTAATACCAAAACGCTGAGAGCTAAGAACACTAATACCAAAACACTGAGAACACTAATACCAAAACACTGAGAAAACTAATACCAAAACACTGAGAACACTAATACCAAAACGCTGAGAGATAAGAACACTAATACCAAAACACTGAGAACACTAATACCAAAACGCTGAGAGATAAGAACACTAATACCAAAACACTGAGAACACTAATACCAAAACACTGAGGAAACTAATACCAAAACACTGAGAACACTAATACCAAAACACTGAGAACACTAATACCAAAATGCTGAGAGCTAAGAACACTAATACCAAAACACTGAGAACACTAATACCAAAACACAGAGATAAGAACACTAATACCAAAACACTGAGAACACTAATACCAAAACACTGAGAACATTAATACCAAAACACTGAGAACACTAATACCAAATCACTGAGCGCTAAGAACACTAATACCAAAACACTGAGAACACTAATACCAAAACACAGAGATAAGAACACTAATACCAAAACACTGAGAACACTAATACCAAAACACTGAGAACACTAATACCAAAACACTGAGAACACTAATACCAAAACACAGAGATAAGAACACTAATACCAAAACACTGAGAACACTAATACCAAAACACTGAGAACACTAATACCAAAACACTGAGAACACTAATACCAAAACACTGAGCGCTAATAACACTAATACCAAAACACTGAGAAGACTAATACCAAAACACTGAGCGCTACGAACACTAATACCAAAACACTGAGAACACTAATACCAAAACACTGAGCGCTAAGAACACTAATACCAAAACACTGAGAACACTAATACCAAAACACTGAGAAAACTAATACCAAAACACTGAGAACACTAATACCAAATCACTGAGCGCTAAGAACACTAATACCAAATCACTGAGCGCTAAGAACATTAATACCAAAACACTGAGAACACTAATACCAAAACACTGAGAACACTAATACCAAAACACTGAGAACACTAATACCAAAACACTGAGAACACTAATACCAAAACACTGAGCACTAAGAACACTAATACCAAAACACTGAGCGCTAAGAACACTAATACCAAAACACTAAGAACACTAATATCAAAACACTGAGAACACTAATACCAAAACACTGAGAACACTAATACCAAAACACTGAGAACACTAATACCAAAACACTGAGAACACTAATATCAAAACACTGAGCGCTAAGAACACCAATACCAAAACACTGAGTACACTAATACAAAACACTGAGAACACTAATACCAAAACACTGAGAACACTAATACCAAAACACTGAGCGCTAAGAACACTAATACCAAAACACTGAGAACACTAATACCAAAACACTGAGAACACTAATACCAAAATGCTGAGAGCTAAGAACACTAATACCAAAACACTGAGAACACTAATACCAAAACACAGAGAACACTAATACCAAAATGCTGAGAGCTAAGAACACTAATACCAAAACACTGAGAACACTAATACCAAAACACTGAGAACACTAATACCAAAATGCTGAGAGCTAAGAACACTAATACCAAAACACTGAGAACACTAATACCAAAACACAGAGATAAGAACACTAATACCAAAACACTGAGAACACTAATACCAAAACACTGAGAACATTAATACCAAAACACTGAGAACACTAATACCAAAACACTGAGAACACTAATACCAAAACACTGAGCGCTAAGAACACTAATACCAAAACACTGAGAACACTAATACCAAAACACTGAGCGCTAAGAACACTAATACCAAAACACTGAGAACACTAATACCAAAACACTGAGCGCTAAGAACACTAACACCAAAACACTGAGAACACTAATACCAAAACAATGAGAACACTAATACCAAAACACTGAGAACACTAATACCAAAACACTGAGAACACTAATACCAAAACACTGAGCGCTAAGAACACTAATACCAAAACACTGAGAACACTAATACCAAAACACTGAGCGCTAAGAACACTAATACCAAAACACTGAGCGCTAAGAACACTAATACCAAAAAATTGAGAACACTAATACCAAAACACTGAGAAAACTAATACCAAAACACTGAGAACACTAATACTAAAACACTGAGAACACTAATACCAAATCACTGAGCGCTAAGAACACTAATACCAAAAAACTGAGAACACTAATACCAAAACACTGAGAACACTAATACCAAAACACTGAGAAAACTAATACCAAAACACTGAGAACACTAATACCAAAACACTGAGCGCACTAATACCAAAACACTGAGCGCACTAATACCAAAACACTGAGAACACTAATACCAAAACACTGAGAACACTAATACCAAAACACTGAGAACACTAATACCAAAACACGGAGCGCTAAGAACACTAATACCAAAAAAATGAGAACACTAATACCAAAACACTGAGAACACTAATACCAAAACGCTGAGAGCTAAGAACACTAATACCAAAACACTGAGAACACTAATACCAAAACACTGAGAAAACTAATACCAAAACACTGAGAACACTAATACCAAAACGCTGAGAGATAAGAACACTAATACCAAAACACTGAGAACACTAATACCAAAACGCTGAGAGATAAGAACACTAATACCAAAACACTGAGAACACTAATACCAAAACACTGAGGACACTAATACCAAAACACTGAGAACACTAATACCAAAACACTGAGAACACTAATACCAAAATGCTGAGAGCTAAGAACACTAATACCAAAACACTGAGAACACTAATACCAAAACACAGAGATAAGAACACTAATACCAAAACACTGAGAACACTAATACCAAAACACTGAGAACATTAATACCAAAACACTGAGAACACTAATACCAAAACACTGAGAACACTAATACCAAAACACTGAGCGCTAAGAACACTAATACCAAAACACTGAGAACACTAATACCAAAACACTGAGCGCTAAGAACACTAATACCAAAACACTGAGAACACTAATACCAAAACACTGAGCGCTAAGAACACTAACACCAAAACACTGAGAACACTAATACCAAAACAATGAGAACACTAATACCAAAACACTGAGAACACTAATACCAAAACACTGAGAACACTAATACCAAAACACTGAGCGCTAAGAACACTAATACCAAAACACTGAGCGCTAAGAACACTAATACCAAAAAATTGAGAACACTAATACCAAAACACTGAGAAAACTAATACCAAAACACTGAGAACACTAATACTAAAACACTGAGAACACTAATACCAAATCACTGAGCGCTAAGAACACTAATACCAAAAAACTGAGAACACTAATACCAAAACACTGAGAACACTAATACCAAAACACTGAGAACACTAATACCAAAACACTGAGCGCACTAATACCAAAACACTGAGCGCACTAATACCAAAACACTGAGAACACTAATACCAAAACACTGAGAACACTAATACCAAAACACTGAGAACACTAATACCAAAACACGGAGCGCTAAGAACACTAATACCAAAAAAATGAGAACACTAATACCAAAACACTGAGAACACTAATACCAAAACGCTGAGAGCTAAGAACACTAATACCAAAACACTGAGAACACTAATACCAAAACACTGAGAAAACTAATACCAAAACACTGAGAACACTAATACCAAAACGCTGAGAGATAAGAACACTAATACCAAAACACTGAGAACACTAATACCAAAACGCTGAGAGATAAGAACACTAATACCAAAACACTGAGAACACTAATACCAAAACACTGAGGACACTAATACCAAAACACTGAGAACACTAATACCAAAACGCTGAGAGATAAGAACACTAATACCAAAACACTGAGAACACTAATACCAAAACACTGAGCGCACTAATACCAAAACACTGAGCGCACTAATACCAAAACACTGAGAACACTAATACCAAAACACTGAGCGCTAAGAACACTAATACCAAAACACTGAGAACACTAATACCAAAACACTGAGAGATAAGAACACTAATACCAAAACACTGAGAACACTAATACCAAAACGCTGAGAGATAAGAACACTAATACCAAAACACTGAGAACACTAATACCAAAACACTGAGAACACTAATACCAAAACGCTGAGAGATAAGAACACTAATACCAAAACACTGAGAACACTAATACCAAAACACTGAGCGCACTAATACCAAAACACTGAGCGCACTAATACCAAAACACTGAGAACACTAATACCAAAACACTGAGAACACTAATACCAAAACACTGAGAACACTAATACCAAAACACGGAGCGCTAAGAACACTAATACCAAAAAAATGAGAACACTAATACCAAAACACTGAGAACACTAATACCAAAACGCTGAGAGCTAAGAACACTAATACCAAAACACTGAGAACACTAATACCAAAACACTGAGAAAACTAATACCAAAACACTGAGAACACTAATACCAAAACGCTGAGAGATAAGAACACTAATACCAAAACACTGAGAACACTAATACCAAAACGCTGAGAGATAAGAACACTAATACCAAAACACTGAGAACACTAATACCAAAACACTGAGGACACTAATACCAAAACACTGAGAACACTAATACCAAAACACTGAGAACACTAATACCAAAATGCTGAGAGCTAAGAACACTAATACCAAAACACTGAGAACACTAATACCAAAACACAGAGATAAGAACACTAATACCAAAACACTGAGAACACTAATACCAAAACACTGAGAACATTAATACCAAAACACTGAGAACACTAATACCAAAACACTGAGAACACTAATACCAAAACACTGAGCGCTAAGAACACTAATACCAAAACACTGAGAACACTAATACCAAAACACTGAGCGCTAAGAACACTAATACCAAAACACTGAGAACACTAATACCAAAACACTGAGCGCTAAGAACACTAACACCAAAACACTGAGAACACTAATACCAAAACAATGAGAACACTAATACCAAAACACTGAGAACACTAATACCAAAACACTGAGAACACTAATACCAAAACACTGAGCGCTAAGAACACTAATACCAAAACACTGAGCGCTAAGAACACTAATACCAAAAAATTGAGAACACTAATACCAAAACACTGAGAAAACTAATACCAAAACACTGAGAACACTAATACTAAAACACTGAGAACACTAATACCAAATCACTGAGCGCTAAGAACACTAATACCAAAAAACTGAGAACACTAATACCAAAACACTGAGAACACTAATACCAAAACACTGAGAAAACTAATACCAAAACACTGAGAACACTAATACCAAAACACTGAGCGCACTAATACCAAAACACTGAGCGCACTAATACCAAAACACTGAGAACACTAATACCAAAACACTGAGAACACTAATACCAAAACACTGAGAACACTAATACCAAAACACGGAGCGCTAAGAACACTAATACCAAAAAAATGAGAACACTAATACCAAAACACTGAGAACACTAATACCAAAACGCTGAGAGCTAAGAACACTAATACCAAAACACTGAGAACACTAATACCAAAACACTGAGAAAACTAATACCAAAACACTGAGAACACTAATACCAAAACGCTGAGAGATAAGAACACTAATACCAAAACACTGAGAACACTAATACCAAAACGCTGAGAGATAAGAACACTAATACCAAAACACTGAGAACACTAATACCAAAACACTGAGGACACTAATACCAAAACACTGAGAACACTAATACCAAAACGCTGAGAGATAAGAACACTAATACCAAAACACTGAGAACACTAATACCAAAACACTGAGCGCTAAGAACACTAATACCAAAAAATTGAGAACACTAATACCAAAACACTGAGAAAACTAATACCAAAACACTGAGAACACTAATACTAAAACACTGAGAACACTAATACCAAATCACTGAGCGCTAAGAACACTAATACCAAAAAACTGAGAACACTAATACCAAAACACTGAGAACACTAATACCAAAACACTGAGAAAACTAATACCAAAACACTGAGAACACTAATACCAAAACACTGAGCGCACTAATACCAAAACACTGAGCGCACTAATACCAAAACACTGAGAACACTAATACCAAAACACTGAGAACACTAATACCAAAACACTGAGAACACTAATACCAAAACACGGAGCGCTAAGAACACTAATACCAAAAAAATGAGAACACTAATACCAAAACACTGAGAACACTAATACCAAAACGCTGAGAGCTAAGAACACTAATACCAAAACACTGAGAACACTAATACCAAAACACTGAGAAAACTAATACCAAAACACTGAGAACACTAATACCAAAACGCTGAGAGATAAGAACACTAATACCAAAACACTGAGAACACTAATACCAAAACGCTGAGAGATAAGAACACTAATACCAAAACACTGAGAACACTAATACCAAAACACTGAGGACACTAATACCAAAACACTGAGAACACTAATACCAAAACGCTGAGAGATAAGAACACTAATACCAAAACACTGAGAACACTAATACCAAAACACTGAGCGCTAAGAACACTAATACCAAAAAATTGAGAACACTAATACCAAAACACTGAGAAAACTAATACCAAAACACTGAGAACACTAATACTAAAACACTGAGAACACTAATACCAAATCACTGAGCGCTAAGAACACTAATACCAAAAAACTGAGAACACTAATACCAAAACACTGAGAACACTAATACCAAAACACTGAGAAAACTAATACCAAAACACTGAGAACACTAATACCAAAACACTGAGCGCACTAATACCAAAACACTGAGCGCACTAATACCAAAACACTGAGAACACTAATACCAAAACACTGAGAACACTAATACCAAAACACTGAGAACACTAATACCAAAACACGGAGCGCTAAGAACACTAATACCAAAAAAATGAGAACACTAATACCAAAACACTGAGAACACTAATACCAAAACGCTGAGAGCTAAGAACACTAATACCAAAACACTGAGAACACTAATACCAAAACACTGAGAAAACTAATACCAAAACACTGAGAACACTAATACCAAAACGCTGAGAGATAAGAACACTAATACCAAAACACTGAGAACACTAATACCAAAACGCTGAGAGATAAGAACACTAATACCAAAACACTGAGAACACTAATACCAAAACACTGAGGACACTAATACCAAAACACTGAGAACACTAATACCAAAACGCTGAGAGATAAGAACACTAATACCAAAACACTGAGAACACTAATACCAAAACACTGAGCGCTAAGAACACTAATACCAAAACACTGAGAGTTAAGAACACTAATACCAAAACACTGAGAGCTAAGAACACTAATACCAAAACACTGAGAACACTAATACCAAAACACTGAGAACACTAATACCAAAACACTGAGCGCTAAGAACACTAATACCAAAACACTGAGAACACTAATACCAAAACACTGAGAACACTAATATCAAAACACTGAGAACACTAATACCAAAACACTGAGAACACTAATACCAAAACACTGAGCGCTAAGAACACTAATACCAAAACACTGAGAACACTAATACCAAAACACTGAGAACACTAATACCAAAACACTGAGAACACTAATACCAAAACACTGAGAACACTAATACCAAAACACTGAGAACACTAATACCAAAACACTGAGCGCTAAGAACATTAATACCAAAACACTGAGAACACTAATACCAAAACACTGAGAACACTAATACCAAAACACTGAGGACACTAATACCAAAACACTGAGAACACTAATACCAAAACACTGAGAACACTAATACCAAAACACTGAGCGCTAAGAACACTAATACCAAAACACTGAGAACACTAATACCAAAACACTGAGAGATAAGAACACTAATACCAAAACACTGAGAACACTAATACCAAAACGCTGAGAGATAAGAACACTAATACCAAAACACTGAGAGATAAGAACACTAATACCAAAACACTGAGAACACTAATACCAAAACGCTGAGAGATAAGAACACTAATACCAAAACACTGAGAACACTAATACCAAAACACTGAGAACACTAATACCAAAACACTGAGAACACTAATACCAAAACGCTGAGAGATAAGAACACTAATACCAAAACACTGAGAACACTAATACCAAAACACTGAGCGCTAAGAACACTAATACCAAAACACTCAGAGCTAAGAACACTAATACCAAAACACTGAGAGCTAAGAACACTAATACCAAAACACTGAGAACACTAATACCAAAACACTGAGAACACTAATACCAAAACACTGAGCGCTAAGAACACTACCAAAACACTGAGAACACTAATACCAAAACACTGAGAACACTAATACCAAAACACTGAGAACACTAATACCAAAACACTGAGAACACTAATACCAAAACACTGAGCGCTAAGAACACTAATACCAAAACACTGAGAACACTAATACCAAAACACTGAGAACACTAATACCAAAACACTGAGAACACTAATACCAAAACACTGAGAACACTAATACCAAAACACTGAGCGCTAAGAACACTAATATCAAAACACTGAGAACACTAATACCAAAACACTGAGAACACTAATTCCAAAACACTGAGAACACTAATACCAAAACACTGAGCGCTAAGAACACTAATACTAAAACACTGAGAACACTAATACCAAAACACTGAGAACACTAATACCAAAACACTGAGAACACTAATACCAAAACACTGAGTGCTAAGAACACTAATATCAAAACACTGAGAATACTAATACCAAAACACTGAGAACACTAATACCAAATCACTGAGAACACTAATACCAAAACACTGAGGACACTAATACCAAAACACTGAGAACACTAATACCAAAACACTGAGAACACTAATACCAAAACACTGAGCGCTAAGAACACTAATACCAAAACACTGAGAACACTAATACCAAAACACTGAGAGATAAGAACACTAATACCAAAACACTGAGAACACTAATACCAAAACGCTGAGAGATAAGAACACTAATACCAAAACACTGAGAACACTAATACCAAAACACTGAGAACACTAATACCAAAACACTGAGAACACTAATACCAAAACGCTGAGAGATAAGAACACTAATACCAAAACACTGAGAACACTAATACCAAAACACTGAGCGCTAAGAACACTAATACCAAAACACTGAGAACACTAATACCAAAACACTGAGAACACTAATACCAAAACACGGAGAACACTAATACCAAAACACTGAGAACACTAATACCAAAACACTGAGAACACTAATACCAAAACACTGAGAACACTAATACCAAAACACTGAGCGCTAAGAACACTAATACCAAAACACTGAGAACACTAATACCAAAACACTGAGAACACTAATACCAAAACACTGAGAACACTAATACCAAAACACTGAGAACACTAATACCAAAACACTGAGCGCTAAGAACACTAATACCAAAACACTGAGAACACTAATACCAAAACACTGAAGAACACTAATACCAAAACACTGAGAACACTAATACCAAAACACTGAGAACACTAATACCAAAACACTGAGAACACTAATACCAAAACACTGAGAACACTAATACCAAAACACTGAGAACACTAATACCAAAACACTGAGAACACTAATACCAAAACACTGAGAACACTAATACCAAAACACTGAGAACACTAATAGCGAAACACTGAGAACACTAATACCAAAACACTGAGAACACTAATACCAAAACACTGAGAACACTAATACCAAAACACTGAGAACACTAATAGCGAAACACTGAGAACACTAATACCAAAACACTAAGAACAGTAATACCAAAACACTGAGAACACTAATACCAAAACACTGAGAACACTAATACCAAAACACTGAGAACACTAATACCAAAACACTGAGAACACTAATAGCGAAACACTGAGAACACTAATACCAAAACACTGAGAACACTAATACCAAAACACTGAGAACACTAATACCAAAACACTGAGAACACTAATACCAAAACACTGAGAACACTAATACCAAAACACTGAGCGCTAAGAACACTAATACCAAAACACTGAGAACACTAATAGCGAAACACTGAGAACACTAATACCAAAACGCTGAGAACACTAATACCAAAACACTGAGAACACTAATACCAAAACACTGAGCGCTAAGAACACTAATACCAAAACACTGAGAACACTAATAGCGAAACACTGAGAACACTAATACCAAAACACTGAGAACACTAATAGCGAAACACTGAGAACACTAATAGCGAAACACTGAGAACACTGAGGGCGGCAGGTAGCTTAGTGGGTAAGAGCGTTGTGCCAGTAACCGAAAGGTCGCTGGTTCTAATCCCCGAGCCGACTAGGTGAAAAATCTGTCGATGTGCCCTTGAGCAAGGCACTTAACCCTAATTGCTCATGTAAATCGCTCTGGATAAGAGCGTCTGATAAATGACAACAAAAAAATAAAAAATAATAAAAATAAAATAAAATAAGAACACTAATACAAAAACACTGTTCAAACAGATATTCTTCTCATGAATGCATCATCAGCCTGTCGTCTATCTTTTCAATAAATCATTGTGCAAACTTCCTTGCTTATGACTGCTGCTAGCAGCGAAAACAAGCAACAGTTTGTCGTGTCGCCGATAAGCAGCTTATTAGGTTTTTATAAATGTATTTTTGTGAGGGCTGACAAGGCCATCTCCATGGGATACATTTCTTTAGAATAGTCAGAGTGGATTCTACTTGTCTCCGGGTGTGGACAATGAGAGTCTCGCTGCAACCAAGAGCACTCACAGAAAGTGAACGTGAACCGAATCAATATGTTGGATGTGTCCCAAATGGCACCCTATTCCCTATGGGCCCTGGTCAAAAGTAGGGTACTAAGTAGGGAATAGGGTGTAATTTGGTCAAAAGTAGGGTACTAAGTAGGGAATAGGGTGTAATTTGGGACGCATATGTTGTGTTCAGGAGCGGTGGGCAGGAGCAGTGAGGAAGGTGAAGGGACAGCTCTCCATTGATGCACAATTCTCGGTTAGCCACAGCTTGTTACTATTTACAGGTCTGACTGCTACATAAAGTGCATTCAGAAAGAATTTAGGCCCCTTGACATTTTCCACATTTTGTTACGTTACAGCCTTATTCTAAAATTGATTAAATACATGTTTTCTTCATCAATCTACACACAATACCCCATAATGACAAAGCGAAAACAGGTTTTCTATGAATGTTTGCACATTTATAAAAATATATATAAGTATTCAGACCCTTTGATATGAGACTCGAAATTGAGCTTAGGTGCATCCTGTTTCCATTGATCATCCTTGAGATGTTTCTACAACTTGATTGGAGTCCAGCTGTGGTAAATTCAATTGATTGGACATGATTTGGAAAGGCACACACCTGTCTATATAAAGGTCCCAAAGTTGACAGTGCATGCCAGAAAGAGGTCGAAAGAATTGTCAGTAGAGCTCTGAGACAGGATTGTGTCGAGGCAAAGATCTGGGGAAGGGGTACCAAAAAATGTCTGCAGCATTGAAGATCCCCATGAACACAGTGGCCTCCTTCATTCTTAAATGGAAGAAGTTTGGAACCTAGAGCTGGCCTTCGGATAAGAAGGGTCTTGATCAGGGAGGTGACCAAGAACCCGATGGTGACTTTGACAGAGCTCCAGAGTTCGTCTGTGGAGATGGGAGTTCCTTCCAGAAGGACAACCATATCTGCAGCACTCCACCAATCAGGCCTTTATGGTAGAGTGTTCAGACGGAAGCCCCTCCTCAGTAAAAGGCACATGACAGCCTCCTTGGAGTTTGCCAAAAGGCACCTAAAGGACTCTCAGACCATGAGAAACAAGATTCTCTGGTCTGATGAAACCAAGATTGAACTTGTTGGCCTGAATGACAAGCATCACGTCTGGAGGAACCCTGGCACCATCCCTATGGTGAAGCATGGTGGTGGCAGCATCATGCTGTGGGGATGTTTTTCAGTGGCAGGGACTGGGAGACTAGTCAGGATCGAGGGAAAGATGAAAGGAGCAAAGTACAGCGAGATCCTTGATGAAAACCTGCTCCAGAGCACTCAGGACCTCAGACTGGGGCGAAGGTTTACCTTCCAACAGGACAATGACCCTAAGCACACAGCCAAGACAACGTAGGAATGGCTTCCGGACAAGTCTCTGAATGTCCTTGAGTCACCCAGTCAGAGCCCGGACTTGAACCCGATCGAACATCTCTGGAGAGACCTGAAATAGCTGTGCAGTGACGCTCCCCATCCAACCTGACAGAGCTTGAGAGGATCTGCAGAAGAATGGGAGAAACTCTCCAAATAAAGGTGTGCCAAGCTTGTACCGTCATACCCAAGAAGACTCGAGGCTGTAATCGCTGCCAAAGGTGCTTCAACAAAGTACTGAGTAAAGGGTCTGAATACTTATGTAAATGTAATCTCTCCGTTTTTTTATTTGCAAAAAAAATCAAAAAAGCAGTTTTTGCTTTGTCATTATGGGGTATTGTGTGTTGATTGATGAGGGGAAAAAAGGGGTCTGAATACTTTCCGAATGCACTGTAACCAAAAGCAGTGAATTACACACATTACAGTAGAGTGTACGAACGTCTGTTTGTCCTTGGAGGTAAGACATTGGACATGTATGGAGACAATAGAGGAGAGGAGAATTAGAAATGGATCAGTATTTGTAGATTTTTCTCTGTCCCAATATCAACACTAGCAGACCACTTAGTATGAAGCGATCTAGTGGACGTGTATACTAAGTGCAATTGCAAGTACGGAAACTGGAACGGCCGACAACGTCTGTCGTACATACCTGTGACTAAGAACCTGCAGGCGCCCGCCCCGGCCTCGTTGGTCACTTCACAGGTGTACTCCCCGTAGCCCTCCCTGTTGAGGGCTCTGACGTGGTAGTCCGTCTCGTCGCTCTGGTCCAACTGGCCCACGGTCAGCAGCCGGGTGCCCAGCTTCCACTCGTATTTCAGCACCTTGGACGGGTGGGCCCGCAGCATGCGGCAGTTGAGGGTGAAGGCACGACCCAAACCCTGGCGGATCTCTGTGAACAGCGGCTCCACCGCCGGCGGATCTATGGAGAGGAAGACAGAAGGCCAGTCAGGCAGGCAGGGAGGCAAAGGCTGAATCCCAAATCAATCGCTAGCCCCTAGCCCATATCAGTCAGGCACAGAGCAGCAGTGAACTTGTCCTAGAATAACCCCTAGCCCCTATGGATATCTGAGAAGATTTTGGTAGGTGCAAGCAATATGGTAATTGCTTCCCCATATTGTTTACACCTATCAACTCCTCTGAGATCTACAGGCGTGCCTAGGGAGTCCGGGGGTATAGGGGGGCTAGCAGGCTATTTGGAGTTCAGCAAAACTCTCCTCCCATACAAGCAACATCTGAGCCTGGCTCCGTATGTCAACCCAAACATAATCCATTCATTTGCATCCAGAAGTTCTCCACTCACAGGACTTTAAAAGTTCCCTTATTCGCTATCCAGCCTTTAGATTATCTACCGCAGTAATTACCCCTAATGCACCAGTAATGAGATGCCACTAGACGTGGCTTTATCAATTATCCGCTACGACTTCAGTGGAAAGTGATCTAAACACAGCGCTAAAACGTTCCTGTCGCTCTTTGGTGCACACCTGGCAAACTCAGTTACGCCGCGGGAGTCGGACTACAGCATGTGGGCAAAACAGGCTTCAGGCTAACATGAGAACTCAGAAGTCACACGTCTAGGATACTAGAGCTTCTAGTCTGCAGCTTAACAACCATTGACTGCCTGGCTTTGCACAAAAGCACTTGGAATTGTTGTTGTATTGTTGTTGTATGCAAGGCTTTTTAGTAGGAGATATTTTGAGGGCCTCTGAGATACCTTTCCTGTTTCATGTCTAATTTTGAGAACTCTCAGAGGAACTGTCCTCTATTAACTCGACTGAGCTTGCTGCTTGAATACACAGAATGTCTGGGTGAATCCGTAGGGACCGTCTTCTGCTCTGAGAAAAACGAGCATGATTCACAGAATTTCTGAGTAGCACCATACGAGATAATACTTCAGAAACACTTAAAGGAAAATGTCTCCAGAATTGCAAATATACTTCATCTTATGGATACCTAGAATGTAGTCTGTAGAGCCCGAAGGTCAGTGACCCAAGAGGTTGGTTTACAGCTTAGCAACAGCATAGTAGATTGCAAAACCGTGGAAGTGGTAGGAACCCTGTTAGCATGCTACAGCCCAGCTAGCTAGCACCTAACCCCCACTTTCTGCAACGAGGCTGGAGGCAAGCCCCACTTAAGCAACCGTCTGCAAGCTAATATTACTACACCCAAATGAACTAACTTCAAACGTTCTAGTCACATACAATACACTTGGAATTTTGGAGCAGCAATCCCTTTTGATTGTAAAGTAGTGAAATACTCTCCTCTGACAAGCCCTTTTTTGGTACTAAATAGAACTATTTTGGGTTCCATGCTGAACAGTGGGACATGGGACAGATGTAGGATGCTGAACAGTGGGCCATGGGACAGATGTAGGATGCTGAACTGTTCAGCATCCTACATCTGTCCCATGGCCCACTGTTCAGCATCCGAAATCTGTCCTATGTCCCACTGTTCAGCATCCTACATCTGTCCCATGTCCCACTGTTCAGCATCCTACATCTGTCCCATGGCCCACTGTTCAGCATCCTACAGCTGTCCTATGTCCCACTGTTCAGCATCCGAAATCTGTCCTATGTCCCACTGTTCAGCATCCGAAATCTGTCCTATGTCCCACTGTTCAGCATCCTACATCTGTCCCATGGCCCACTGTTCAGCATCCGAAATCTGTCCTATGTCCCACTGTTCAGCATCCTACATCTGTCCCATGTCCCACTGTTCAGCATCCTACATCTGTCCCATGGCCCACTGTTCAGCATCCTACAGCTGTCCTATGTCCCACTGTTCAGCATCCGAAATCTGTCCTATGTCCCACTGTTCAGCATCCGAAATCTGTCCTATGTCCCACTGTTCAGCATCCTACATCTGTCCTATGTCCCACTGTTCAGCACCCTACATCTGTCCTATGTCCCACTGTTCAGCATCCGAAATCTGTCCTATGTCCCACTGTTCAGCATACTACATCTGTCCTATGGCCCACTGTTCAGCATTGAAATCTGTCCTATGGCCCACAGTCCTATTCATAGCTCAGCCCCGTCCCTCAGCTTACCAAACAGTGTCAGGATCAGGCTGTTGAAATTACAGATTGTACCTTTACAATAGGACAGATGTAGGATGCTGAACAGTGGGACATGGGACAGATGTAGAATGCTGAACAGTGGGACATGGGACAGATGTAGAATGCTGAACAGTGGGACATAGGACAGATGTAGGATGCTGAACAGTGGGACATAGGACAGATGTAGGATGCTGAACAGTGGGACATAGGACAGATGTTGGATGCTGAACAGTGGGACATGGGACAGATGTAGGATGCTGAACAGTGGGACATAGGACAGATGTAGGATGCTGAACAGTGGGACATGGGACAGATGTAGGATGCTCAACAGTGGGACATAGGACAGATGTAGGATGCTCAACAGTGGGACATAGGACAGATGTAGGCACTATACACAGTGGGACAGTAGGCAGCAGATGCTTTGAATGTGAAAATGTTAATTTATGACTTGTGTACTTTCCAGTTTTCCGTACTGCATGCAATATACTGTGTTGTGTTTGTGTATTTGTATGCTGATGTCACGAAATGAATTTCCATGTAAATGGACAATGAAGTACATTGTATTGTATCGTAAACACTCACAGAAAATGTTCCATTGTTCCACTGAACATTATTATGCGATGTTGTTACCAGGGTCGTTTCATTTTAACTACACATTTACATTTACGTCATTTAGCAGACGCTCTTACACATGCAAGCCTATAAGAGCAAGTTCATGTAAGGTTTTATGCAAGTGCCTAAAATGTTCCTGGGATGTTTCGGCAAGCCACTACAAAACCATTCTGCGAACCCCAAAAAGCACTGTTGACACTATAATTGAACAGTCTTTAACTCTATTTCTATGCAATGGTACTTGTGACTGAGTTTTTCGAAAAAAATATTCATGATGACAATCTCTTTCAATGTGGAAAATGGCAGCAAAGCTGTAGTGTGAATAGCTCCATCCGTGCCACATTTCATGTTTGTCTCTACTGGGGATTTCTCAGTCTACTGGCATTGCATGACTGGTTGATGATAGCACTTTCACAATTTCAGTGTCGTCATTTTTTATTTTTTTTTCCTCTCTCCAAATGTATTCTCTCTTTTTCATAAATGAATACTGGTGGGGATAAATTAGCGCTTCGCTAATTAGGCTGGGAGCCAGCTTTAATGCCATACTTAACGAACAGGCCAGGATTAAACACACAGAGCCTTGGTCATAGAAGCCTTTAGAGAGGAATAGCCATCCTCCATAGATTACCCTCCAGTTTCCCAGCGCTGATCACAAGGACCACATTTATCACCTCAGAAACCACGTTTCCATCCACAGTTGTTATGCGAGCAAAGTCATACGGTATAAAAAAATAAAAATAACGACAGCTGTGACGGAAACAGGAAGTTTTGGGTACAATTTTATAAATGCCAACAGATAATTTGTTTGTTCGACATGGTGGGATCGGTTTGTGTCGGTAAAATTAATTATGCAAGAAATGGCAGTGGAAACACCTTTATGCACAAATATTTATATAATAACCATCATATAGAAGTAAACTTGGAGTCACGTGATGATATTTTGTGTGGTCCTCCCACTACAACAAGGGAAACCATGTAGTTTATTAGGCTACAGATGAACTAACTGATGAACTTCACAGGGTGGTGAAAGTGCACGGTGATGAGCTTGATGCTCCTTTCCAATAAATATCGAGGGCCTTATTCTGGTGACATGATGATCGATGCATGACTGCTATTTAACAAATACAAATATTATCGCTCTTATCCATAATAATCTCATCATGTAGACTAGCCTACCCACACTGTATCGGTTGTTGGCTAGCGTGCATGTGCCAAGACCAGAGTAGGCATATTTGCTATTCAAAGCAACAGTTTTTGTGACAAACCTATCGATAGAGCAGTAGCGGTGCGTGGGTAAAATTCTGAGGAAGCCAGAAAAAAATAAGCCATATTACAACCTATGTGTTGTGATAATTGCGTTGTTTACTCTATAACCTGTTAGTTCATATGCCTTGACACCGCGATATATAGGCCTAAAGGCCCGAGACAATAAGAAGACACAGTGGCAGAATAAATTCAACCATACCTTTGTTTCATCACAAAACCGGGGAGCAACCTCTGTCCGGTGTAGTCCACAATGCACGTAACAAACAGTTACATGACCAACAGCATGGTCAAGTAAGTTAATGTTTCCGACATTTTTGGACCACTAACCTACGATTGATTTAAAACCACGAAGAGTTACCGCAAATCACAAAGAAAACAGGAGCTGCCTCCACTATTCCAGCACCAGTTCAACATCATCAAATCTCCTATGCTTAGTCTAATACAGTGACAACTAAAAGATACCAAAAGTTATTTAGTCCAATCAATGTAAGCTAAATATGATGTGGCTGTCATGTTGACTCACCCTACTTGTAGGGAAACGCCAATGCCATCCTCCTCTCTTTAACCTCTACGGGATTGGTGTCCCGTATATGGGACGGTTGAGCTAACGTGCGCTAATGTGATTAGCATGGCTGTTGTAAGTAACAGAAAACATTCCAGGACATAGACATGTCTTATATGGGCAGAAAGCTTAACTTCTTGTTAATCTAACTGCACTGTCCAATTTACAGTAGCTATTACAGTGAAAAAATACCATGCTATTGTTTGAGGAGAGTGCACAACAACAACAAAAATTATCACGGCAACTGGTTTGGTACATTCACCTCTGAAGGTAAATAATGTACTTACATTCAGTAATCTTGCTCTGATTTGTCATCCTAAGGGTCTCAGAGATAAAATGTAGCATCGTTTTGTTTGATAAAATCAATTTTTATTTTCAAATGTAGGAACTGGGTTCTACAGTTTGAACCCCTGCTGTCTCTGTCTCCACACCCAAAACGCCCGGCCATCTAGATGTGTGAAAGTTAGTGTATAAGCTAATGATCCATCATGTATGACATTCCTGGGAGTGTGTACATTTACATTTTGTATTACCATATCATTTTTGTATGTTCTCTATAGTTATGTACTTGAAAATGTATCAATTGACCAATTCGGCACATTTGGGCAGACTTCATACAAAATAGACCAGTATTGCAATGCTTCACTGGATCAATCTGAAACTTTGCACACACACTGCTGCCATCTAGTGGCAAAAACTAAATTGCGCCTAAACTGCAATATTATATTGTGGCCTTTCTCTTGCATTTCAAAGATGATGGAACAACAAAAAATTTAAAACACATTATATTTTTATTTATTATCTTTTACCAGATCTAATGTGTTATATTCTCCTACATTAATTTCACATTTCCACAAACTTCAAAGTGTTTCCTTTCAAATGGTATCAAGAATATGCATATCCTTGCTTCAGGTCCTGAGCTACAGGCAGTTAGATTTGGGTATGTATTTTAGGCGAAAATTGAAAAAAAAGGGTTTGATCCTTAAGAGGTTTTAATGTTGACGAAATGGTCTATCACTCTGTCATACAGTACATGCTTTTATGCTTGCTCTCTAGCCTAACTTCCTTTCATGGGCAACGATGAGCCAGCTAGTTAACATTAGCCTTCTACATCTAGCTACATATTTAACTCCCATCCTCTCAGGCCAGGGGCACAATGTATGAATTAATGGTTGGATCAGAATCGCCGTTATAATCATTGGCCAGTACGGAGAATTAAGTAAAACCACAAGTCCAAATCCCTATCTCCATCCATGGCTAATTTAGGAAAGGGCCAATTTTAGCTCGCTAGCTAGCCACCGGAGGACAACAACCCAACGAGATGCAACAATTCAAGTTGTTTCTGTCAATGACGTATGTTCTCGATGCGATTTGATAGGAGTGATGCCAAATCCAAACCGGCTTCCCTTTACTCTTTTCTTTGGTGCGCCAGGACCATTCACAGTTGAGCTCACTCAGTTTAGCTCAACGCTGATTGGCAATTATTTTATATTAAGGTAGGCCAAATGCTCGCTGGCTTAACTTGCATTCAATGCTACGGGCGGCAACAATGTCATCCTCTTTTTGGCCAGACAGCATCAGATAGATGGCCTACACATACAGAGACAGAGGGGGCGCTGTTTCGCTCGCTCGGATGCTTTCTCCGGTGAGATACGTTTAGCCTCTTGCGAATTGAAGGAACATTATGACACACAAAGACGAAAGATACATTATTTTATATGTTTTTTTCTTGGTCAATGTTTTGAGTTGGATGGAAACCTAGCTACAGACAGGGGGCTTGACTAAGATTTATCACCTCATAGTCAGGGGGCTTGACTAGGATTAATTGCCTCATAGTCAGGGGGCTTGACTAGGATTCATCGCCTCATAGTCAGGGGGCTTGACTAGGATTCATCGCCTCATAGTCAGGGGGCTTGACTATGATTTATCACCGCATAGTCAGGGGACTTGACTAGGATTCATCGCCTCATAGTCAGGGGGCTTGACTAGGATTCATCGCCTCATAGTCAGGGGGCTTGACTAGGATTTATCACCTCATAGTCAGGGGGCTTGACTATGATTTATCACCGCATAGTCAGGGGACTTGACTAGGATTTATCACCTCATAGTCTGGGGGCTTAACTAGGATTTATCACCTCATAGACAGGTGGCTTGACTAGAAATTATCACCTCATAGTAAAGGGTCTTGACTAGGATGTTCCACCTCATAGTCAGGGGCTTGACTAGGAATTTGTCATTAATCTTATAGATATCATTATTTACATTTGATATAATGCTTTCTCTCCACTTCTTCTTGCCTCCCAACTGGTGCCCATTTCAAGCGCTCATTTTTAAGAGGCTATGATGTTATGGTAGAGCAGCTTACATCAATATGCTTCAGAGCCCATTTAATATCTTATAACCAGGGGGAATAAATAAATAGCGGGCTATAGATTAAATGCCTAAACTAACAATAATTGGGGCTTTTCAGAGGCAGATGGATCTTCGCTGGTTGAGGGTTTTTCTTTTTGTATGTTTAATGACTTTGCACTTGTGTGAAGGGGAGGGATATGCAGAGGGTCTTGAAATGTCAGAGTACGACTGCAATTATCTCTTTATTATGTTTTAAATAGCAGCATTAATAATCATCAGTGTCATGCATTAATAATCATCAGAATTTCGAGTCACTTCATTATGAATCTTGGGGAAACTACTGTAGCACTGTGCCTCTACACAGCCTATGCTTTTATTAAGTATAGACCCGTCATTATACAATTCTCACAATATGACTGACAACTTTTATCTTAACATACACTCCAAACCAACTTTTTTACCTACCGATAACGTGATACTGTACCAACGCTGTAGCCCTTTACACTCGTACCTGTATACGGGTTGAAAGTGGCAGATTCGGCCACTGATAAATGCCCAAATTGGAACACAGCGGCTGTACAGTAACATGCTGTACATGACTTCAGAGTTCAGGCTCTGTGCTTCACAGCGCTGCATTGGTTTTGACTAACAACGGTTCTGACCTTGAGCACCTCGCGCTTCAAGAAGTTTCCCCCATCCCTCCCGCTAATTGGGTAACTTTTTGTTTTCTGAGTGAGGCAAATGGTGTAAATTTTGAGGACTCTGTATTTTGAAAGATGAGACATTGAGTATTATAATAAATACCGCTTTGATGTCATACAAGCAAGCCAAATATTTCCATATCATAAAACTAATGTCATATATAGTGTCAACGTTTATGATCACTATGTTTGATGTACAGTTACCAGATAACATGGTGTCATACCCTTGGCTGTTCTGAACAGAATGAGTTTATGTTTGCCTATCGTAAAGAAAATTTGCCGCGGCACACATACCTGAATGCACTCATGACTCCTTTCTATGCGCACCAAAATTATGACGTGTTTCCCTGAATTGCATTGTGATATCGTATTTTATAATTTAGCTTGTCATGTTGACAATAGAACAGGGTAATGTTTGGATTCAGTCTTGTGTCACGTGATGTGTTGTGTCCTCACCTTTGGTCTAATAATTTTCCCATAATCTCGAAACTGTTCCCTTTCAATTGACCCTTCGCTTAACCCGGCCCCAATGGATAGCAACTGTCGTTGAGCGACTCCTCGGACAAGCTCACGTTTTAAATCGCATGAAATCCAGTGAGAGCTATGGCAAAAACAGAGCGTTTTCTTTAAAAAATATATATGTTTAAATGGCTAAATAATTTAACAGTGCACCAGGAGTACGTGCTACTGTGATTCCAGAAATGCAGTCTGTTGATTACGCATTTTTCGAATCTGAAATTATACTTTTGTTACATTGTTTGCTAGCTCAACTGGTTAGATAGTCTCATTGACCACCAAACGTTGCTAACACTAGCTAGCTAGCCACTTAATATAACTTGTTTTCTCAAAATGTATGTTAGCCAGCTAACTTAGCAATGTTATGAATACAACTCCCATCTGCTGTCGACATCTGGATACGATTTGAGAGCGCTAGTTAGCTCCAAAAGTGGTTATAGCTTTGACTGCATGCTGACAGTGAATTCAGAGCCATTCAGTGGCTAGCTACACTACAAACATAATTTTACCAGGTTCCCATGAAGCAATTGTAATGACAGTCCACCACAACATACCCAAATGTTTCCTGATTAGCAAGGGTTAGTCTGTGTTTAATTTCATTGTGTATTAGGACCACAGTTTGAGATCATTGTGAGGGGATTTCGCCAGAGGTTGAATGAGGAATTGGACATCCCGGGAAAATGTTGTCCGAGGTTGTAACAGAAATGTCTTACAACTGTACAATTGTAAGACATTTCTTTGCAATGACTGGCCTTTGGCTCGGTGGGCTAACACAGTCATTGTGCGCTGGAAACCCGGGTCTGCAAAGCACAATAATCCCAGTGCTAACAGCCTGTTTCTGTCCAGTCTGTGGCACGTCCTTGACTTAAGAACCAGACCAGTGCTCCAGAGCAAATTACGCCATTTCCCTTTCCCTGTTACTGCCACTGCCCGCGAAAACTTAAAGTGGGTGAAAAGGTGACAAGTATGGGCATTGAACTTTCCAGACAGCGGAGTGTCCCCCCCCTTTGGCCAGCTCCCAGTCTGATTAAGTTGAGATCCTCCGACAAAGCCAACCAGGCCCTCTGTGATCCGGCTAGCTCGGGAGCCCACCTGTTGATCCAGCACTTTGTTGAAACACGCCTGGCCAATAAACTCGATTAAACCCTTGCAGTGAAAAAAGACAGACTGGCTGCTGCTGCACCCACACTGTTATGGCGAGACGAGAGTTAACTGGGTTCAACTATATTACCTGAGAGCATTCAATTACCTGGGCGTGGGGCTGTGGTCTCTACATTGGGTGCGGGTCCCCGTTTTTTGTCAGGTACAAATCAGTGAATGATTCCTTATACACCTGGTCTTCGATAGAAACCGACCAATGGTTAACTTTATGGTGGCGTATATGTAGTGTGATGTCATAGAAATCAATCTTGCGGCTATTATCATTAGATACCTTTTCGATGTTTCTGCCCTTTTGGCTTTTTCAAAAGGTTGCCGCCTTTCCGATGTTTCTGGTGAACTAAAGCCTGAAATATTTCAGATGGACATTGTACAGTAGCATTGAACTAAATTGAAGCCTCCAAATCAGAGCTACACAGTACTATATATCAATAGTTTCACTAAGGTAGGCTTTTAAAGTGAGCTGTAGGTCCTTCAGGGGCTTTCTGAGAAGTTGCAGTGGAGTCAACCGAGGTCTTCTTCCAAGTTTCCAAAGTTAGCCCAGGTCTTTGTCTTATTACGTCTTCAACAACAGCCATCACAATGGCCTCTATGCCGTTCATCGCTAGCTTAAGCATACAAGCAAGTCAAAGCACTTTGCTGAAATACATGAACTAGCTGGTCTCCGGTGGCCCTGACATGTAGAATAGAGTGGTAATAAAGATTACATGGTTACGACAGAGGAAATTATTTTTCAAACACACTTGCACTTACGCTGGGGATAAATACAAGGGGCTGCCTTAACAGATGGCCCCCAGGCCTTAATGGCTTCACTTTGGGTAGAGTGTGACGCGGGCCGGAAGAGAGAGAGATGGAAAGAGATGGGAAAGAGGGAAAGATAGAGAGCGCTATTTTCATTACCAATATAACAGAGTAATGCTGATTCCCCCCCACCCCCGCCTGCAAACTCTGCTACCTCTGCTGCAAGAGCCTGCTCAGCTGTCACAGATATAAATCCACATTATCCAGTGGCATACACTGGTGCCCAGACCTACAGCAAGTAATGAGTCCTGTGCTAGGGATTATCTTCCTAGCTACCCTTCTCTCTTCCGTGCCCTAGTTCCCTTCCCTGTAATCCCAATCTCTGCAGGAGGAGGAGGGGTTTGTGAAATGGAGGATGCATGACATGCACATTAGGAGAGATGTTGCACGTATGAGTCATCACTAACAGGCATCTCCGACACACAGGCAGGCACACCCGCAGGAAGGCAAACATACACAGGCAGGCAGGCAGGCACACGCACACGCACGCACACGCACGCACATGCACACGCACACACACACACACACACACACACACAGGAAGGCAAACATACACAGGCAGGCAGGCACACGCACGCACCCGCGCACACACACACGCACCCGCGCACACACACACACACACACACACACACACACGCGCACACACCCGCAGGAAGGCAAACATACACAGGCAGGCAGGCACACGCACACGCACGCACGCACATGCACACGCACACACACACACACACACACACACACAGGAAGGCAAACACAGGCAGGCAGGCAGGCACACACACACACACACACAGCCCAGGAGGCCTCTTCTAGGGAGGAGGGAACAACACACAGCCTAGAGCTGGCTGCTGAAGACGTTAGCCAACAGGACACACTGAAGACGTTACCCAACAGGACACACTGAAGACGTTACCCAACAGGACACACTGAAGACGTTAGCCAACAGGACACACTGAAGACGTTACCCTACAGGACACACTGAAGACGGTACCCAACAGGACACACTGAAGACGTTACCCTACAGGACACACTGAAGACGTTACCCTACAGGACACACTGAAGACGGTACCCAACAGGACACACTGAAGACGTTACCCTACAGGACACACTGAAGACGTTACCCTACAGGACACACTGAAGACGTTACCCTACAGGACACACTGAAGAGAAGAGCTATATGAGGTAGTATACTGGCGTCAGACTGACCGACCGACCGACAGACTGAACGTGACAGAAATGATGTGATCGTTGCCTCCAGACCAGAGGCCAAGGGGGACACAAACAGTTGGTTTATAGATATCTGTCAAGCACAGTATATATCACACATTACATTTTAAAATGGAATACTTCTTAACTTCAGATAAATGTAATTGGTGCTCTGCACAGCTGCACAGGTATGAAATAATTAATTTAATAATAGTAATTAATTTAATAATTGAGACTTTTTTTTGCCGCTAAGTAATGAAATGATCGGCTGTGGATTTTGGCACTCATTTTCAAACGTCCCAGTTATGATGACATGTTCTCTGAGAGTTTATATTTTCTGAGTGCCGGGACTCATTTGAACACATCATTGATAGTATTAAACATGAAAAAGCAACAAACCCAGATTGGTAAACTATGAATGAGTTCCAAATGGCACCCTATTCCCCTATATAGTTCACTACTTTAGACCAGAGCCCTATGACACCCTATTCCCCTATATAGTTCACTACTTTAGACCAGAGCCCTATGACACCCTATTCCCCTATATAGTTCACTACTTTAGACCAGAGCCCTATGACACCCTATTCCCCTATATAGTTCACTACTTTAGACCAGAGCCCTATGACACCCTGTTCCCCTATATAGTTCACTACTTTAGACCAGAGCCCTATGACACCCTATTCCCCTATATAGTTCACTACTTTAGACCAGAGCCCTATGACACCCTATTCCCCTATATAGTTCACTACTTTAGACCAGAGCCCTATGACACCCTATTCCCCTATATAGTTCACTACTTTAGACCAGAGCCCTATGACACCCTATTCCCCTATATAGTTCACTACTTTAGACCAGAGCCCTATGACACCCTATTCCCCTATATAGTTCACTACTTTTGACCAGAGCCCTGGTGCCATTTGGAACGCGCACCGAATCAACATGGCATCAGCACATTTAGCTTACTGTACATGAATATGTTAAACATGCACTGTAGAGAACTATTTTAATAATGGGCAAAACAGATTAAAAATACTATATCGTTTTGATAAAGAATAGTCATTTTTCACATAGGACTGCCAGTCACTACAAAGCCACTCCTCAATACTTGAATATGAATGTCCTCATTTATCACGTCCATGACATGGGAAGAACAGGATGCACTCTGCCAAGGTTAATGTGTTTCAAAGAGGTTTATTTAGAGAGCAGAAATAGGTTTAATTAGAGGGCATAAAGAGGTTTAATTAGAGCAGAAAGATGTTTTATTAGAGCAGAAATAGGTTTTATTAGAGAGCAGAAAGAGGTTTAATTAGAGCAGAAAGAGGTTTTATTAGAGCAGAAATAGGTTTTATTAGAGCAGAAAGAGGTTTTTTAAGAGCAGAAATAGGTTTTATTAGAGCAGAAATAGGTTTTATTAGAGCAGAAATAGGTTTTTTAAGAGCAGAAATAGGTTTTATTAGAGCAGAAATAGGTTTTATTAGAGCAGAAAGAGGTTTTATAAGAGCAGAAATAGGTTTTATTAGAGAGCAGAAAGAGGTTTAATTAGAGCAGAAATAGGTTTTATTAGAGCAGAAATAGGTTTTATTAGAGCAGAAAGAGGTTTAATTAGAGCAGAAATAGGTTTAATTAGAGCAGAAAGAGGTTTTATTAGAGCAGAAAGAGGTTTTATTAGAGAGCAGAAAGAGGTTTTATAAGAGCAGAAATAGGTTTTATTAGAGCAGAAATAGGTTTTATTAGAGCAGAAATATGTTTTATTAGAGAGCAGAAAGAGGTTTTAAGAGCAGAAATGGGTTTTTCAGAGCAGAAATAGGTTTTATTAGAGCAGAAAATTGGTTTTATTAGCACAGAAATAGGTTTTTATTAGAGAGCAGAAATAGGTTTTTATTAGAGAGCAGAAAGAGGTTTTATAAGAGCAGAAATAGGCCTACAAATACAAGTAAATGTTAGTGGTTGCTGTAGAACATTGGACATCCTCGTGTTGTACACACAAACCTACAGAATGTACAGACCCCACGGCTAGCAGGCCAACTTCTGTGGAACATCACATTCAATGGCGTGCTGTATTCATAGTGAATTAACCTTAGCCCCCGTGCTCAAGGACATGGCTGCATGGGAGTTACATAATGAGTGGAGAGCTGTTAAACTGGCTAGCAACAACAAACATCTGAGTCACTCACACACACATCCACTCACACACACACACACACTCATATACACACACTCACACACACAGAGCAGTAGGAGCAGCTGTAATGATGTTCACAGTCACCCTCGAGTGTGAAACTCCAACTATGAGTGGCGCCATTGTGGATCTGGTAGACTAGAGTATCGCCCATAGAGATGTAAGTGCATATATACTGTAAGTGTTACATTCAATTCAGTCGTATTGTGGTTCAGGTAGAGGGGGTATTGTCTGTGTCGTGATTTACAGAACAAACATACTGAATAACACTAACTGACCTGTATAGAGACCGTAGAGATATCCAGCAAGCCACATTAGGTCACACCTGATACCACTGTGCTCTTGTCACTGTGTAATTATTCCTGTGCAGTTTAGTATTGTAATTACTCATGGTTACACTGTACCTAGGGTATAGCTGAGTATTCCCTACACCAGGGTTCTTCAATTCCGGTCCTGGAGGGCCGAAACACTTCTGTTTTTCATTTCTACCTGGTAGTTAATTGCACTCACCTGGTGTCCCAGGTCTGAATTAGCCCCTGATTAGAAGGAGAGGATGAAAAACAGAGGTGTTTCGGCCCTCCAGGACCGGAATTGAAGAACCCTGCACTACACGGCTTCTAAAATCTGAAGAACTTGGGCGTGCTCACATTTCCCGATTTCCTTGTCCCAAATCTTTCATTCGGTCCCCATCCTCAACCCTAGGACGTGGGTGCTGACGTTACACGACGATTTCCTGGTTGATCCTGCGTTTCCCGCTCGTCATAGGAAAAAGAATAGACGACACGTAAAGAGCGAGCTGGTTTACTAGAGCGACTCCTCATGTGGCGAAACATTACAAATGATGAATATGAAATGGTTGGGGACGTGGGCAATATGGACTTTCTATTCTATGTTAATACATTGCTTTAGGGCAGAGGCTAGTTCATTCCATCTTTTTGGTTCCTGTCGTTGTAGGACGCACAGGTAATATTGAAAAGGCAGCGGTGTTCTCTCCACAGCTCCACAGATCTGTCTTCCATCACCTCGGTCCACACGGTGCGTGTTGATGCCTTCCCTCTTCGCCATCATTGTTTGTTCTCACATGCTGAGTGCTCATTGGCTATTGTCAGTAGTCCTTGCCAAATCATGTCGTAGCACTGCTCATACTACAAGACGCACGACCAAAGCGGCGTCTGCATCCCGATGCTGGAGATGTGTCCTAAATAGCACTCTATTTCCTATATAGTACACTACTTTTGACCGGGCCCCATAGTCCTGATTGTACCTGGCTAGGTCCTACTATAGGCCCAGTCCTCCTGTAGTTCTGATTGTACCTGGCTAGGTCCTACTATAGGCCCAGTCCTCCTGTAGTTCTGATTGTACCTGGCTAGGTCCTACTATAGGCCCAGTCCTCCTGTAGTTCTGATTGTACCTGGCTAGGTCCTACTATAGGCCCAGTCCTCCTGTAGTTCTGATTGTACCTGGCTAGGTCCTACTATAGGCCCAGTCCTCCTGTAGTTCTGATTGTACCTGGCTAGGTCCTACTATAGGCCCAGTCCTCCTGTAGTTCTGATTGTACCTGGCTAGGTCCTACTATAGGCCCAGTCCTCCTGTACTCTGATTGTACCTGGCTAGGTCCTACTATAGGCCCAGTCCTCCTGTAGTCCTGATTGTACCTGGCTAGGTCCTACTATAGGCCCAGTCCTCCTGTAGTTCTGATTGTACCTGGCTAGGTCCTACTATAGGCCCAGTCCTCCTGTAGTTCTGATTGTACCTGGCTAGGTCCTACTATAGGCCCAGTCCTCCTGTAGTCCTGATTGTACCTGGCTAGGTCCTACTATAGGCCCAGTCCTCCTGTACTCTGATTGTACCTGGCTAGGTCCTACTATAGGCCCAGTCCTCCTGTAGTCCTGATTGTACCTGGCTAGGTCCTACTATAGGCCCAGTCCTCCTGTAGTTCTGATTGTACCTGGCTAGGTCCTACTATAGGCCCAGTCCTCCTGTAGTTCTGATTGTACCTGGCTAGGTCCTACTATAGGCCCAGTCCTCCTGTACTCTGATTGTACCTGGCTAGGTCCTACTATAGGCCCAGTCCTCCTGTAGTCCTGATTGTACCTGGCTAGGTCCTACTATAGGCCCAGTCCTCCTGTAGTTCTGATTGTACCTGGCTAGGTCCTACTATAGGCCCAGTCCTCCTGTAGTTCTGATTGTACCTGGCTAGGTCCTACTATAGGCCCAGTCCTCCTGTAGTCCTGATTGTACCTGGCTAGGTCCTACTATAGGCCCAGTCCTCCTGTAGTCCTGATTGTACCTGGCTAGGTCCTACTATAGGCCCAGTCCTCCTGTACTCTGATTGTACCTGGCTAGGTCCTACTATAGGCCCAGTCCTCCTGTAGTCATGATTGTACCTGGCTAGGTCCTACTATAGGCCCAGTCCTCCTGTAGTTCTGATTGTACCTGGCTAGGTCCTACTATAGGCCCAGTCCTCCTGTAGTTCTGATTGTACCTGGCTATCTAGAAGCTAAAAGGGTTATTTGGCTGTCCCCATAGGAGAACCCTTTGAATAACTATTTTTGGTTCCAGGAGCCCAAAAGGGTTCTGCCTGGAACCAAAAATGGTTATCCTATGGGGACAGCCGAATAACCATTTTGGAACCCTTTTTTCTAAGAGTGTAGGTCCTACTATAGGCCCAGCTCTCTGGTCGGTCAGTATGACACTCTGGGCCCAGTCCTCCTTCCTCCTCCTCCACCCTTTCCCCTAGCCTTCTTCTTGTCTGTTTCTGTGTTTCTCCACACTCCACAAACGGTCCTGCTGGGGCCACACTAAGGACAATTCTGAAGCCAGGTTGCCTCAGGGACAATTCTGAAGCCTGGTTGCCTCGGGGACAATTCTGAGGCCTGGTTGCCTTGGGGACAATTCTGAGGCCAGGTTGCCTCGGGGACAATTCTGAGGCCATGTTGCCTCGGGGACAATTCTGAGGCCAGTTTGCCTCGGGGACTCTCTGAAGCCAGGTTGCCTCGGGGACTCTCTGAGGCCAGGCTGAGGCCACACACACACACACACACACACACACACACACACACACACACACACACGCATAAATGCACACACACAACACTCACATACACGTATGCACACACAGTTCCTTCATATGGCTCATCATCCCTCAGCCATGTTCCTAGTTACTTTATGTGATGTTACTTCACGTAAAGTAACATCACGTAAAGTAACATCACTTTACGTTACTTTACTTTGTGGCAGTGGTTATCAAACGCTGATACAGCAGAGCAAGGTTTGATTTCAACCCAACACTTTCCCCTAGCCTACTTCTCCCGGTCCATGTACAGCATACAGTGGGGAGAACAAGTATTTGATACACTGCCGATTTTGCAGGTTTTCCTACTTACAAAGCATGTAGAGGTCTGTCATTTTTATCATAGGTACACTTCAACTGTGAGAGACGGAATCTAAAACAAAAATCCAGAAAATCACATTGTATGATTTTTAAGTAATTAATTTGCATTTTATTGCATGACATAAGTATTTGATACATCAGAAAAGCAGAACTTAGTATTTGGTACAGAAACCTTTGTTTGCAATTACAGAGATCATACGTTTCCTGTAGGTCTTGACCAGGTTTGCACACACTGCAGCAGGGATTTTGGCCCACTCCTCCATACAGACCTTCTCCAGATCCTTCAGGTTTCGGGGCTGTCGCTGGGCAATACGGACTTTCAGCTCCCTCCAAAGGTTTCTATTGGGTTCAGGTCTGGAGACTGGCTAGGCCACTCCAGGACCTTGAGATGCTTCTTACGGAGCCACTCCTTAGTTGCCCTGGCTGTGTGTTTCGGGTCGTTGTCATGCTGGAAGACCCAGCCACGACCCATCTTCAATGCTCTTACTGAGGGAAGGAGATTGTTGGCCAAGATCTCGCGATACATGGCCCCATCCATCCTCCCCTCAATACGGTGCAGTCGTCCTGTCCCCTTTGCAGAAAAGCATCCCCAAAAATGATGTTTCCACCTCCATGCTTCACGGTTGGGATGGTGTTCTTGGGGTTGTACTCATCCTTCTTCTTCCTCCAAACACGGCGAGTGGAGTTTAGACCAAAAAGCTATATTTTTGTCTCATCAGACCACATTACCTTCTCCCATTCCTCCTCTGGATCATCCAGATGGTCATTGGCAAACTTCAGACGGGCCTGGACATGCGCTGGCTTGAGCAGGGGGACCTTGCGTGCGCTGCAGGATTTTAATCCATGACGGTGTAGTGTGTTACTAATGGTTTTCTTTGAGACTGTGGTCCCAGCTCCCTTCAGGTCATTGACCAGGTCCTGCCGTGTAGTTCTGGGCTGATCCCTCGCCTTCCTCATGATCATTGATGCCCCACGAGGTGAGATCTTGCATGGTGCCCCAGACCGAGGGTGATTGACCGTCATCTTGAACTTCTTCCATTTTCTAATAATTGCGCCAACAGTTGTTGCCTTCTCACCAAGCTGCTTGCCTATTGTCCTGTAGCCCATCCCAGCCTTGTGCAGGTCTACAATTCTATCCCTGATGTCCTTACACAGCTCTCTGGTCTTGGCCATTTTTATTTTTTATTTTTTTTATTTCACCTTTATTTAACCAGGTAAACCAGTTGAGAACAAGTTCTCATTTACAACTGCGACCTGGCCAAGATAAAGCAAAGCAGTGCGATAAAAACAACAACACAGAGTTACATATGGGGTAAAACAAAACAAAGCCAAAAAATAATAATAATACAACAGAAATACATATATATACAGTGTGTGCAAATTTAGCAAGTTATGGAGGTAAGGCAATAAAATAGGCTATAGTGCAAAATAATTACAATTAGTATTAACACTGGAATGATAGATGTGCAAGAGATGATGTGCAAATAGAGATACTGGGGTACAAATTAGCAAAATAAATAACAATATAGGGATGAGGTAGTTGGGCGGGCTAATTTCAGATGGGCTGTGTACAGGTGCAGTGATCGGTAAGGTGCTCTGACAACTGATGCTTAAAGTTAGTGAGGGAGATAAGTGTCTCCAGCTTCAGAGATTTTTGCAATTTGTTCCAGTCATTGGCAGCAGAGAACTGGAAGGAATTGCGGCCAAAGGAGGTGTTGGCTTTGGGGATGACCAGTGAGATATACCCGCTGGAGCGCAGACTACGGGTGGGTGTTGCTATGGTGACCAATGAGCTAAGATAAGGCGGGGATTTGCCTAGCAGTGATTTATAGATGGCCTGGAGCCAGTGGGTTTGGCGACGAATATGTAGTGAGGACCAGCCAACAAGAGCGTACAGGTCACAGTGGTGGGTATTATATGGGGCTTTGGAGACAAAACGGATGGCACTGTGATAGACTACATCCAATTTGCTGAGTAGAGTGTTGGAGGCTATTTTGTAAATGACATCGCCGAAGTCAAGGATCGGTAGGATAGTCAGTTTTACGAGGGCATGTTTGGCAGCATGAGTGAAGGAGGCTTTGTTACGAAATAGGAAACCGATTCTAGATTTAACTTTGGATTGGAGATTCTTAATGTGAGTCTGGAAGGAGAGTTTACAGTCTAACCAGACACCTAGATATTTGTAGTTGTCCACATACTCTAGGTCAGACCCGTTGAGTGTAGTGATTCTAGTCGGGTGGGCGGGTGCAAGCAGCGTTCGGTTGAAGAGCATGCATTTAGTTTTGCTAGTGTTTAAGAGCAGTTGGAGGCTACTGAAGGAGTGTTGTATGGAATTGAAGCTCGTTTGGAGGTTTGTTAACACAGTGTCCAATGAAGGGCCAGATGTATACAAAATGGTGTCGTCTGCGTAGAGGTGGATCTGAGAGTCACCAGCAGCAAGAGCGACGTCATTGATATACACAGAGAAAAGAGTCGGCCCAAGAATTGAACCCTGTGGCACCCCCATAGAGACTGCCATAGGTCCAGACAACAGGCCCTCCGATTTGACACATTGAACTCTATCTAAGAAGTAGTTGGTGAACCAGGAGAGGCAGTCATTTGAGAAACCAAGGCCATTGTGGAGAGGTTGGAGTCTGTTTAATTGAGTGTGTGGACAGGTGTCTTTTATACAGGTAACGAGTTCAAACAGGTGCAGTTAATACAGGTAATGAGTGGAGAACAGGAGGGCTTCTTAAAGAAAAACTAACGGGTCTGTGAGAGCCGGAATTCTTACTGGTTGGTAGGTGATCAAATACTTATGTCATGCAATAAAATTGAAATGAATTACTTAAAAATCATACAATGTGATTTTCTGGATTTTTGTTTTAGAATCCGTCTCTCACAGTTGAAGTGTACCTATGATAAAGATTACAGACCTCTACATGCTTTGTAAGTAGGAAAACCTGCAAAATCGGCAGTGTATCAAATACTTGTTCTCCCCACTGTATGTGTCTGTGGTGATGGGTGGGATATAAGGTCATAGATCACACATTTTTCACAGGCCTGTTAAAGAAGCAGTAATCCGAGCGACAACCAACTCTGCATTTCAATAAGACAGCCCAAGGTATCTTCCCTCCTCTCCAATATTAAGATGAACACAAACACTATTAATTAGATGGATGTTTCTCATAGTCTGTGTCCCTAATTGCACCATATTCCCTATATAGTGCACTACTTTTGACCATAGTAGTGCACTATATAAGGAAAAGGGTGCCATTTGAAGGCTCTATGGCCTCCTCTAACAGTGTCTTCCATCATCATGTCACCAGCTAATTTCCTCAGGTTGCATGTACAGTGGGGTCCATCATTATACATAAATGTAAATGTAAATGTAAATGATTGACACCCTTGATAAAGATCAGCAAAAAATGACTGTATAAAATCAATAGAAATACCTAACTATACTGTATGCTCAAATTTCTTAGAAAATTATATATAGAGAATCTTTCCAGATCCTTGATATCCATCGGCTACGCTTATGGACTGCCCTCTTCAATTCAAACCACAGATTTTTAATGGGGTTCAAGTCTGGAGATTGAGTTGGCATTTGCAAAATGTTGATTTTGTGGTCAATGGATTTTGCTTAGTGCTTGGGGTGATTGTCTTGCTGGAAGATCCACTTGCCGGCCAAGTTTCAGCCTCCTGGCTGAGGCAACCAAGTTTTTGGCTAAAATGTCCTGGTAGGGGAGAGTGGGGTAAGTTGAGCCGTTTTTTACATTCAGCATCACTCCGTCAATAGTATTCTATCTAACAAAGATATCTACATATATTTCAGGATGTTGTGTATCCCCGGAATTAATGTAAACATAACAGTTTTGAAAACAGCTTGTCCAAAAAAAGTGGTCTCTTGGGACAAATTACCCCGGGTATTTCTTTTGTGGAAAAACGGAAGCATATGCAGAAAAGAACCTCATACGTACTGTAGAATATGGTGGTGCATCTTTGAAGTTATGGGGCTATTTTACTTCCACTGGTCCTGTGGCCGATGGCATCATGGACTTTACCAAGTAGCAGGATATTTGGCCACAAGTGGATCTTCCAGCAAGACGATAACAGCAAGCACACATTCAAATCCACAAAGAAAGGGTTAATTGACCACAAAATCAACGTTTTGCAATGGCCATCTCAGTCTCCGGACTTGAACCCCATTGAAAACCTGTGGTTTGAATTGAAGAGGGCTGTCCATAAGCGCAGACGAAGGCTATCAAGGATCTGGAAAGATTCTGTATGGAGGAATGGTCTAAGATGCCTCCCAATGTGTTCTCCAATTTGATAAAACATTTTAGAAAAAGGCTCAGGGTCGTTATCCTCAAGGGTAGGGTGGTGGAGTACTGAAAACAGGGGTGCCAATTATTTTGACCGCTATCTTTAAAGAAAGTATTTGTTAAACAAAATCTATTTCTCTGAGCAATTGTATCAGTATAAAATAATATACGTTTAAATTTTTTTGCATACAATATACCTCAGTATTTCTATTCGTTTTATACAGTCTTTGTTGCTCATCTTTATCAAGGGTGCCAATTATTATGGACCCCACTGTATGTTCAACAAGGTCAATAAACGTTATGGATTATGCGATTACAAAAAGCGGCTCTCGTTTCTCTAAAGTGTAGGCCGCTAACGGTCATTAACACTGACACGCAACCCTTTTCCATAACGTTTTTTTAGTGACTGAGTTAAAGTCGTGTTGAACCGTTTCTTTGAACATGGAACATACAATAGGGAATTGATTACAATACACCTGGAGAAATGTAATTCAGACTCTTTAATGATTAGCCAAGGCAAGATGTGTTGGATCTTAATATTTTCCTTCATCTACAGCAGCATGTTACTATACAGTATGTTAAGAACATTAAATACCATGGCAACATAAGTGATCCCCACACATCTAACTTAAACCCCTTAAAAACGTATGTGCACTCCAGTGTATAGTCGACTCTTGATGAGTGCCGATCGGATTGCAAGTCACAATTCAAATATATCATCTTGAATTTTGCACAGTTTACCCACCTTTCCTGACCCCCTTCCTCCTAACAGTGACCTATCCAGGTCACGGCACCAATGTAACCAACCGTAATTATCAGGGGTGGACGGTCGTCCAAAAACACAGTACATCCATCCATTACTCATACTGCATGATGAGCTCCATCTGGTTCACAGAGACCTATCCGGGTCACGGCACCAACGTAACAAACCGTGGTTCAAACCAATTGCATTTATCAGAAGTGTACTGTAAAAAACACTGTACATCCAGAATACTCACACTGCACAGTGAGGTCCACCAGGGCTTCCCGGGGCTTGACGTTGAAGCCGTTGTACTGGCTGGTGGCGCAGCGGTAGGTTCCCGTCATCTCACGGGACACGTTAACAATGCGCAGTGCGCCGTCGTAGCTCTCTGTCTGAAGGCCGCCGTCGGGCATGGGCACCTCCTTGTCGGCCCTCGACCAGAGGATGATAGGCTTGGGCTTCCCCGAGACCAGGCACTGGAGCTCCACCGTGTCACCCTCCTGGACCACCAAGGGGGACTTGCCCCGTGGCACCGTTAACTCCGGAGGGACTGGGAGAGAAGGAGAGAGAAACTTTACGTTACTTTACGTGATGTTCATTTACGTGATGTTCATTTATCTGATGTTACTTTACGTTATGTTATTTTTACTCTACGTAACTTTACTTTGTGGCAGTGGTTATCAAACTCTGATACAGGAGTGCTAGGTATTATTTCAACCAAGCGTTAACACCTGCACACCCTGTAGTTATCCAGCCAGGATCAAGGGTTGGTAGAAAGTACGAGTAGGAGCCTTGTGCATTCTGACCATCCACCCCTCAGAATCACCCCCTTGTCGTCCCCCCCCCACCCAAAACAGTGCTATGACTGTGGCATCCTTGTTTAAATGTATTGTCTGCTGCTGCTACACAGAAAGAAAAAAGCTATGAATAGAAAATAGCGACAAATAAGTAGTAGAGTGAGCGAACACGGAACAGAGAGGCGAAGAGACAGGTCTCCTGGGCATTGCCAGGTCATTCATTTGGCGCATTTGGAGGGGTAGCTATCCCCCCCCCCTGAGCTTTCAGCTCCGCTCAACCACAGGGGTTCTCTGCCAAAGGCATATACCATCATCCCAACCCGGTCCAATCATTCTGGACGGGCTTTACTTTGCTCTTAGTCCAAATGGATTTTAGTAATGCATGTTGGAGGTTGCTACTCTGCTCCATTGGTTATAATATACTGGAGATGACAATAAAGGCAAACACAGGCCCTAAAAATGTGAATCTGATGAACCACTCAAGACAGATAGATAAGAAGGAAGGAGAGAGAGGGAAGGAGTGGAGGAGAGAGAGAAGGAGAGAGAGGAGAAGAGAGGGAAGGAGAGCGAGAGAGAGGGAGAGAAGGAGAGAGGGGGAAGGAGAGAGAGGGGGAGAGGGAAGGAGAGAGAGAGGGAAGGAGAGAGAGAGGGAAGGAGAGAGAGAGGGAAGGAGAGAGAGGGGGAAGGAGAGAGAGGGGGAAGGGGAGAGGAGGAGAGAGGAGGAGAGAGGGGAGGAGAGAGAGGGGGAAGGAGAGAGAGGGGGAGAGAGAGGGAAGAGAGAGGGAAGGAGAGAGAGAGGGAAGGAGAGAGAGAGGGAAGGAGAGAGAGAGGGAAGGAGAGAGAGAGGGAAGGAGAGAGAGGGGGAAGGAGAGAGAGGGGGAAGGGGAGAGGAGGAGAGAGGGGAGGAGAGAGGAGGAGAGAGGGGAGGAGAGAGAGGGGGAAGGAGAGAGAGGAGGGAAGGAGAGAGAGGAGGGAAGGAGAGAGGAGGGAAGGAGAGAGAGGAGGGGGGAGAGAGAGGGAAGAGAGAGGGAAGGAGAGAGAGAGGAAGGAGAGAGAGAGAGGGAAGGAGAGAGAGGGGGAAGGAGAGAGAGGGGGAAGGGGAGAGGAGGAGAGAGGGGAGGAGAGAGGAGGAGAGAGGGGAGGAGAGAGAGGGGGAAGGAGAGAGAGGGGGAGAGAGAGGGGGAAGGAGAGAGAGGGGGAGAGAGGGAAGGAGAGAGAGAGGGAAGGAGAGAGAGAGGGAAGGAGAGAGAGAGGGAAGGAGAGAGAGGGGGAAGGAGAGAGAGGGGGAAGGGGAGAGGAGGAGAGAGGGGAGGAGAGAGGAGGAGAGAGGGGAGGAGAGAGAGGGGGAAGGAGAGAGAGGGGGAAGGAGAGAGAGGAGGGAAGGAGAGAGGAGGGAAGGAGAGAGGAGGGAAGGAGAGAGAGGAGGGAAGGAGAGAGAGGAGGGAAGGAGAGAGAGGGGGAAGGAAAGAGAAAGGAGAGCTACTCACAATGATCCTAATAGCCAGCTCCTTGATGTTTATAAGTTCTCCCTTCCATTTCATTGTCAATTTACCAATCCTCCCTCCCACACGAGGATAATCATGTCAATGGACGCCCATCATCAAACATTTGTGTTCCGCTCCTGCTTTACAAACATATTATCTCAAAAAGAACAGAAAATAACACACCTAAAGATCTTTCGCATCAGTTCGGACGCCAACAAACTAAAGGCAACATACTGAGGGAGGAGCTAATTAGGAGAAAATAACACAGGAGAGCCTCTAGCAGCAGGCTGTAAATAACCATTAGGTTTGGAAGTAGGAACATGTCACAAAACATTAGCCACACATCCACATCAATTAGCGACTGATTTAGGCCTGGTTGAACGGACCGATCCCAATTAATAACAATCTGGCCTGAAAACACTCACATTAGAATCCGGACTTTACTGGAAACTCAATGTGCCATTCTTCCTATAAAGTACACATACTGTACTTTGTAGTGTAGTGCACTTTGTGTATTGACCACTAAGAGGGGTAGGGGAGTCCCATCATCTCATCCTTCATAACCACTGAAAGATATTGAGGACTTTCCATATCCCTGTAACCTATGCCTTCCTGTAATGACTTCCTGTAAATGTAATAACTTCCTGTAGCTACTTTATGCTACTTAGACTTGGTGACAAAGCTTGCCTAGCTCTGTGCAGTAAAACAGGTGTCTTCAGTATCACACAGCTATTAGAACGACTAGAAGGACAACAGTAGAGTAGAGTCCGTTGCTCACCTGTGGTCGAAGAGATATTGACGTCGATGCTGATCTCGGGGATGCCGCCGTTCTTCAGCACTGCCACACAGGTGTACGTGCCGAAGTCGGTGAACTTGAGGTCGATGATGTCCAGGTTGGTGGTGCCTGTCTGGACGTCGGGGTCGGTGTGGGTGATGACCATGCGCTCTGAGCTGCGCAGTGGACGGCCATTCTTCAGCCAGCTGAACAGGAGCTCCTCTGGCGGCGTGGCCTCCACCTGGCAGGAGATCTTGACCTCACGGCCAATCTGGATGTTGTCGTCGTTGTGGTACGGGTCGGGCGTGATCCAGAAGCGCCCCTTCTTTAGCCCTGCAAAGGGAGGGAGGGAGAGAGAGTGAGAGGGGGAGGGGGAGAGAGGGCAAAAGAGAGGGCGAGAGAGAGAGATAGGGAGAGAGAGAGAGAGAGAGCGAGAGAGAGAGCGAGAGAGAGAGAGCGAGAGAGCGAGAGAGCGAGAGAGCGAGAGAGAGAGAGAGAGAGAGAGAGAGAGAGAGAGAGAGAGAGAGAGAGAGAGAGAGAGAGAGAGAGAGAGAGAGAGAGAGAGAGAGAGAGAGAGATCAGTGCTAATGCTAATAATTGGGGCCCAGGGTTTGTTTTATCCCATATAATATAATATAATATAATATAATATAATTCACAACAATGACTTACACCCAGTCTTTTTTCTTGGTCACTGAAGGGAGATGGGTCTTTGCCTATAATATAATATAACATACTGTATAATATAACATATAGTCAAGGGACCTTACTGTACTGATATAATACAATTATGGCTGCCACCTGGGGGCACAAGAAGTTCCAGTTTCAAATAAAGAGGAATGAATGAATGCTTGCTCATTGCACACCACAGCTAGCTAGCTAGCTAGCATAATATTAGTGTCAGAAGTTGGATCCAAAGACAAGTCTCCCTTTAGTGACCAAAAAAACCGATTGGGTGTAAGTTATTGTCTACTATAAATAGGTCCCAGAGTTTTTCCTGCTTAGGTGCAGTGGTGTAAAGTACTTTAGTAAAACTACTTTTTTGTGGGTATCTGTACTTTACTATTGATATTTTTGACAACTTTTACTTCACTACATTTCTAAAGAAAATATTGTACTTCCTACTCCATACATTTCCCCTGACAACCCAAAAGTACTTGTTACATTTTGAATACTTAGCAGAACAGGAAAATTGTGAAATTCACACACTTATCAAGAGAACACATGGTCATCCATACTGCCTATGTTCTGGCAGACTCTAAACAGAAATGCCTCTTTTGTAAATAATGTCTGTGTTGGAGTGTGCCCCGGCTTAATAAGAAAATGGTGCTGTCTGCTTTGTTTAATATAAGGAATTTGAAATGATTTATTACTTTTTATATATTTTAGTATATTTTAGCAATTACCGTATTTTCCGCACTATAAGGCGCACCGGAGTATAAGCCGCAGCAGCTAAATTGAATGATATTGAATGATGTGTACATATATAAGCCGCACTGGACTATAAGCCGCAGGTGTTTTAATGTTTAATTACCATATGTAAGGGTTCGTGCACAGAGGGGATTGTCGGGAAAGAGACAAACTGTCTCGCTCTCGTAATGTCTGTCTGTCTTGCTCTCGTTCTGTCTCTCGTTCTGTCTCTCGTACCACTCTCGGTTCCACTTTTACTTTTGCGCGCTACCTGTCTCACTCTTTTCCAGCCTCCAGCTTTTCCTGCTGGAGCCCGCCGCTTAAAGGTGGGGGGCGCGGACCGGTCATAGAGCCCATAGAGTTAAAGTTGGTGGACTGTAACCTGTAAAATCCATAGATTTAGGAGGTCTTCTAGTGGCCGTTAGCTGTAAAAATCCATAGATTAGCCGCACCGTTCTATAAGCCGCAGGGTCGAAAAATTGGGAAAAAGGCGCGGCTTATAGTCCGAAAATTACAGTAAATTTACTTTTGATACTTAAGTATATTTAAAACCAAATACTTTTAGACTTTTACTCAAGTAGTATTCTACTGGGTGACTTTCACTTTTACTTGAGTCATTTTCTATTAAGGTATCTTTACTTTTACTCAAGTATGACAATTGGGTACTTTTTCCACCACTGGTTAGGTGACATGTTCAAAACAAAACCAGGACAAAGTTTTTATCGACAGCTAATAATAGTAGGAGCAAAAATAAAAGCCAAAGTCCCAGATTCTCTAAGACAGGTTCCATTTCAGTTGGGCTTGAATGAACAAAGACTTGAGGTTCATTTTAACTGTCACGCACTTCTCCCTAAGGACAGCGGTACATTTTTCATGACAAGCGGCTCATTACATTTTTTACCACAGTGTTTTCCATAAACATCTCTTTTCCATTTACATCAGAGCTCAAATGCATCTTTGCAGGACACTAAAAAGCATAAAGTTGTACCAATTTATAGTAATGTAAATGAATAACTGATATAGTGATGTAAATGAATAACTGATATAGTAATGTAAATTAATAACTGATATAGTAATGTAAATTAATAACTGATATAGTGATGTAAATTAATAACTGATATAGTAATGTAAATTAATAACTGATATAGTAATGTAAATTAATAACTGATATAGTAATGTAAATTAATAACTGATATAGTGATGTAAATTAATAACTGATATAGTGATGTAAATTAATAACTGATATAGTAATGTAAATTAATAACTGATATAGTAATGTAAATTAATAACTGATATAGTGATGTAAATGAATAACTGATATAGTAATGTAAATTAATAACTGATATAGTAATGTAAATTAATAACTGATATAGCCGGGGTCTCTCATTCCCTTAACATTTACTTCCTATTTGGCATCTAATACTATGAATCAACAGTCAAATATTTGTGCCTTCTATTTTAATTCAAATGTTTGAGCATGCAGCTTAAAAAGGCAACAGCCATAATTGCAGTGAAATGTCAACCCCCCCCACGTCCAATAGAAAAATAGCTGTTCCCACACTATGAAAACAATGTCTATGACATAAAACATGAACCACAACAGAAAGAGATTTAACGCTTGGCGTAAGTACACGACATCTCTCCAGTCCATTGGCATCACAAGGAGTTGCTAACTACACGGCACCTAAAAATAGCCCAGGAGAGTGCGTGAGTGAAGCGTCGTATTGTTTTCACTATTAAAAGACAATGCCTCCAAGACACTGACTTCAAGCCAACCACTGCACCATGGGATCAAGCTAGTGAATGATGAACGTGAAGTCACTCACTCATGCAGTATGGTGGCAGTAGTACTGAGTGACTACAGATGGGGTCATGGTGTGAATCAGCCAGCTGCATTCGATGGTATTTCATTTGTAAGTAATAGAATCCACCTCGTGCTCCGATGTTACGTAAGCCGTTTTACTAACATGGAAGAAAAGACAAAGGCTAATTTCACACTAAATCAAATGTTATTAGTCACATGCTTCGTAAACAACAGGTGTAGACGAACAGTGAAATTCTTTCTTACGGGCCCGTCCCAACAATGCCGAGAGAGAAAAAATAGATAATAGAAAAATAATAACACCAGGAATAAATACACAATGAATAACGCCTGGTCTCATAGACTAGACATAACATAGTAGACGTAAATCCGGGACACACAAATTAGTATGAAATGTTACGTTTGTTATGGTTACATAAGACAGAAGGTTACTTAAGGTCAAAATGAAAGGAGGGTGGTTGGTCGGCGTATTACGCGAACGTCTAGCAACCCAAAGGTTGCGCGTTCGAATCTCATCACGGACAACTTTAGCATTTTATCTAATTAGCAACCTTGCAAATAGTTACTACATTTTAGCTACTTTGCAACGACTTAGCATGTTAGCTAACCCTTTCCCTAACTTTAACCCAACTCCTAACCTTAACCCTAACCCCTAGCTAGAGTTAGTTTATTGTCAGGATAAACAGCTCTGTTGAGATTAACACATTTAAATGAAATTAAACCTAGGACTTGCCGTAACTTGACTCTCTGCCTCGCAAGTTACTTTCCTAGACTGTCTGTGTGAAGATTACCGTCTAACCTCGTTTCACACCGTCTCATAAGTAGTAATATAAAAGCTCTTTTGATAATGGCTGTATTCATGCGAGGGGATTAGATTTCCAATCATGTGCTTATCCAAGGAGATTCCAGCCATTCAGGCTCAATTACGCTATTGATTAAGTTGCAAATTCTCCAACGAAAGGTGAGTCAAGTTGACCCCCTGCATGCCGTGAACCGCCCGAGACACTGCTGCGTTTTTACCGGGGGCAGAGAGGGTATTATTTATACAGCCTCCTCCTAATGGTGTCACTTGGCTGCTCACCGAACCCCCGCCACCTTCCCAATAGGAACCTGTTACATTTGCTGCCCTGTATGTAAATCAACATGTTAATCAGATCTTCATCAAATTTGTTCCTAAATCATTTATTGGCTCGCATCCTATTTCCTTTCATGACTTGCAAATGAGGGCTGTGGGTGAGGAGGGGAGAGCAGAGGAGAAGGGATGGGATGGGAGGAGGGGAGAAGGGATGGGAGGAGGGGAGAGCAGAGGAGAAGGGATGGGATGGGAGGAGGAGAAGGGATGGGAGGAGGGGAGAGCAGAGGAGAAGGGATGGGAGGAGGGGAGAGCAGAGGAGAAGGGATGGGAGGAGGAGAGAGCAGAGGAGAAGGGATGGGAGGAGGGGAGAGCAGAGGAGAAGGGATGGGAGGAGGGGAGAGCAGAGGAGAAGGGATGGGAGGAGGGGAGAGCAGAGGAGAAGGGATGGGATGGGAGGAGGGGAGAGCAGAGGAGAAGGGATGGGAGGAGGAGAGAGCAGAGGAGAAGGGATGGGAGGAGGGGAGAGCAGAGGAGAAGGGATGGGAGGAGGGGAGAGCAGAGGAGAAGGGATGGGAGGAGGGGAGAGCAGAGGAGAAGGGATGGGAGGAGGGGAGAGCAGAGGAGAAGGGATGGGAGGAGGAGAGAGCAGAGGAGAAGGGATGGGAGGAGGGGAGAGCAGAGGAGAAGGGATGGGAGGAGGGGAGAGCAGAGGAGAAGGGATGGGAGGAGGGGAGAGCAGAGGAGAAGGGATGGGAGGAGGGGAGAGCAGAGGAGAAGGGATGGGAGGAGGAGAGAGCAGAGGAGAGAGCATCAGAACCAGCGTGTCTCTCTTTCCAAATGGTAATCACAGTCCCCCAGTGCTTTCTTTCCTGCCACTGAAGTGCCTGCAGTGTACTCTGTGCTCATCAGGTATGAGTATAGGAGAGATGGAATGGCAGGGTTACACAATTCATTCAGGGGGAGAGATAATGCGTTTGACACAGGGACTGGCAGGCACTGCTTTAAAAAGGTGAATTCACAACATAAGTCGTGGATGTCTTTATCTGCAATGACAACCATCATCATATCATTGATGACTTATTTGACTTGACTTTCATTTAACGTTCCCAGTCTAAAAGACTGGTATTATGCAGAATGGACAGTAACATTAAGACAATACTTTTAAAAAAAACACAACACAAGGTACTACATGCAATTAGTCTTAGCTTAATAATTCATAATTCCGGTTATTGCAATGTTCGCTGTTTAATCTTCTGTTTAAAGCAGCATATTGCCATCGTATTGGCTACACAGTGGTGAGGTCTCTACAATAGTGCGTTGTTATCCAACCTGATCTCTGAGCATTTCGTATTATTCTGGAAGTAAATATGAGACACTCCCTTTAGTATGATATGTTATGTAGGTATGTAGTAATTTGTGGATGTCCATCGTCCACTTCGTATGATATGTTACGAATTACAATTCGTATGATATTATACTATTTGCAATTCGTACAATATATACTTATTGCAATTTGTACAATATGTTACGATTTTGCAAAACATACAATATGTTTTACCAAGAAGGAGAGTGATGGAGTGCTGCATCAGATGACCTGGCCTCCATAATCCCCCGACCTCAACCAAATTGAGATGGTTTGGGATGAGTCGGACCGCAAAGTGAAGGAAAAACAGCTAACAAGTGCTCAGCATATGTGTGAACTCCTTCAAGACTGTTGGAAAAGCATTCCAGGTGAAGCTGGTTGAGAGAATGCCAAGAGTGTGCAAAGCTGTCAAGGTGGCTATTTGATAAAATAAAATCTATTTTGATTTGTTTAACACCTTTTTGGTTACTACATGATTATATATATATGATGTGTTATTTCATAGTTTTGATGTCTTCACAATTATTCTACAATGTAGAAAATAGTAAAAATAAAGAAAAACCCTTGAATGAGGTGTTCTAAAACTTTTGACCTGTAGTGTATATATTTTTTAAACATATTTTATATTCAAATAGAAAGGAGGACCAAGGCACTCTTCATATAATTAATTTAAATGCCTTTATTAGTATGGCATGTTCAATAGAAGCAAGATTTTAAAAAAATCCGACGTGTTTCGGCTGCATGGCCTTCGTCAGGGATGACAAATAAATAATATATTGTCCTTGATACAACCCAATATGTTGTTATCAATAAAACGTCACAATAAGGTGCAGAGCATTCGATTTTCCTGCTGGGGGTCAAGGAGTCCCCCAGCTCTGCCAAAACCATTGGCAACTGCGTGCCGTTTTCAAGAGATTGTTAAATTTTTTAAAAACTATTTGGTTTTAACATCATCAACTCTTGAAGAGCATAGTCAGAACTAAACATTTCTAACTATTCCATGCAAAACAATTGCGCACATTTAGCTCTATCATCAGAGTTATACAGCAAGTAAATGCATGCTTTTCATGATCAGTAAACATCAATTGATCATGTAATTTCAGATAGGTGAGGGTAGCCTCACGATATCTCAATATTGGCCACCATTAATTTGATATTTGAGTGGAGTATGAGTGGTTTAGGTTAATTTCCCATCCTTTGTGGGCTCTGCCTTTCAAGCAGCAGAAGGGCGCATTTGCCGATGTACTGTTAGATGATCATGTTTACTTTGCATGCTACCGGTAGAAACTTTGAACAGTTGGCTAAACATTGTGGTAAGTAGACCTAATGTACTTATTTCGCCAACCAACATTGGCCTACCTAGTGACGTTAGCTAACATGATCCCCTTTTCAAGTTTAAAGTTTTATTAGTCATATGTACGGGATACGTATGGTATACATCGTCCAACGAAATGCTTACTTGCAGGTTCCTTCTCGAAAATGCAACAATAAGAAATAATAAAAGATAAGAATACGAACATAAAGTAAATGGCTCAGTAGAATTGAATAAACCTTTTAGCATAAGTATAATACAGGAAGGCACAATTTATAGTACAATATTTACACGCGTATAAACGGGGGGCAGTGTATAAACTGAGCAGCATTGTGCTGACAGACATGAATTGGCTACATTGATTGATGGACCAAATCAAATTGGCTAGCTAGCTAATAACAGATCACGTCAATATGGCTAGTTAACAAGCTAACTTTCAGGGGATAAACTAGATGGCTATATTTGTTTGCCATCTATAGTGGTGATGATGGTAGTCAACTTTAACAACTTTACCACGACGAGGACTTGCCGATGTCAGGCTTTTTCCAAAAGGCTAATCTCTGATGAAGCAAGCTAATGACACATATTGTTTGCTTAGCTAGCTAACTAGCTACTTGCCAAATGGATAGGCTACCCTCACATATCTGAAAATACATTACCAATTGATGTTTACTGATCATGAAAAGCATGCAGCTACTTGCTGTATAACTCTGATAGCGCTAAATGTGGAATAATCGGTAATGTGTAGTTCTGACTATGCTCTTCAAGAGGTGATGATATCACAACCAAATAGTTATAACATTTATTTAACAATCCCTTGAAAACAGCCCGTAGTTGTCAATGGTTTTAGCGGAGCTGGGGGTCTTCTTGCCCCCCCCCAGCAGCCAAATCGAACGGTCTGCACCGTATTGTGACGTTTTATTGATAACGACCTATTTGCCAGGAAATGCCCCAACCCCCAAACCCTAAGACCTCCAGTAGATCCCAGAGAGAGAGAGAAATACAGTACAGAAACACTATTGACTTGAACCCTGCAAAAACATTACATTACCAGAGAGCACTTTGGCTGATCCTCCACCTGCTTTTAATGAGGACAGTTTCTTCGATAGCAACCCACTCATCAATAACACCTGACTGACAGCCAGAGAAGACCATTGATCAGGCCCTTTTCTGCTGAGGCAAACCCCAGCGCTGCTGCCTGCCCAGGACTCCCATTATAATTAGGAAACTATGCTGTATAACTGGACTGTTTGCCCCCCCACACACACACACATATCTCAACTGCCTATTCTGTTTGCCTCATGGAGAAACAGACCAAGTAGAGATGATGTGTAAATAAATCAAAAGGGAGTTTCATGGCAGTGTGCATGGTCAGCAAGCCCAGCTCACCCCGGCCCGGCTCTGCCTGCCTGCACCCTTGACTGCTAAATAAGTTATAAACCACAGAGTCAGGTAACTTTCCTCCTGCACTGTCGTCTGCTGAACGCCTTCAATAGCACCGAAGTACTGAATGGCCCCTCTCAAGATATACAATGTGTTTTGCCGTCCGGTTGTATTACGATAGCTAAAGTTATTGATGATGTTGTCAGGGGAACGTCTCATCATTGCTGAGGGTATACCTGACAGTTTACTCCAAGCAGGATGCGATGGGAAGCTGGATTTACAACGTCCACCCCCCACTCTCAGAAACACCCAACAGTTTGTCCCTTCTTCACAGTGCATGCATCTTTCGAGCCACTGCTTTATTTGTCTTTCTTTAGAGGATCATCCCTTTCATCTCTTTTTCCTTTCCTCTCCTCAGTCCTTTTCTCCAATGCCAAGGTACCCAAAATGGCACCCCTGAATCACATACTGTAACTATTATTACTAAACATCATAAACTTCCATTAACCTCAGTAACTCTCCCACAATGCAATCGTCCAATGTTTTTGTCCTTTCTTGTGTTTTCCCAGCGTACAATGACAGATCACTACTGAAAAGACCATTGAGGCCCAATGTAAGTGGGCCCAGAGTAAAGTGGCAGGCAGGAGGACAGTGAGATTACTTGAAGTGCAATCCCCCACTGCAGCTGTAATATTGCGTTCTCGGTTGGGCCTATCCTCCATCCTTGCCTCAACCCACCACAAATGAGATTCTGCCATCTGTGCTGCAGGGCATCATGGCAGAGCTTGTAAACGTCTCTCCAAGTCACTGGAGGCTGGATGTCTTCTCTGGGAGAAGCAGTTTAAACGAACCCACCCCTCTTCCATCAGAGTGGCTGCACAGAGCGTATCAAGGTTATTGTCTGATGAGTTCTCTGTTATTTTTGGTCATCCTTGAAACCCGTGTAAAAGAACTTTGATAAAGGATCAGGGAGACAGTTGACTTCTCTTCAACCATTTTTGCAAGAGTCTGCAAAGTGGCAGAAAAACACGGCTGTGGCGACTTTGTAATCTCCTTCGTTTGGTGAATAACAACAATATGAGTTCTGTCGGTCTTATGTTGACATATCATGGGGTTACACTGGAACACCAATTCTGTGATGTAATGATCATATAGTACGTTGAGAACTAATACAAAGTGTATCGTATTTGAACACTTCCTAGACATCCCACTCCAGTATTCAACATCGCTGGAGGTTTTTACAGACTAAGAGTCACAATCTTGCCACAAAGAACCAAACAATACTTGGAATGGAATGGATGGACAGGTTTCTTTCTCTGTAGGGGACCAGAAATGCTGAGAGTGTGGAGTCAGTATTGCCTTTCCCTTTGGGTCTTCTTCGACCCTGTCTTCTCTAGCTGAGTATAGCCTGAGCCGGGTCTTTTACCACCCTGGCCTGAGCTGCCTCTAGCCCTCTCAACAGACTGATCTCCTGCCTTGGCAAAACATTTGACTTACCCTAACTAACCACCGCTCCTCTCACACACATACACACACACACGCTCTCTCCTCCTTCCCAATGCAAATGTGGAGCTTTCAGTTATCCGACTTAGTGTGCTGTCGGAGCCAAAGACTGACATCACTGACTCCACAGACATAAACGGATCTCCTCTCAAAACCTGCAGCTTATATACGTCCCGAGGTGCCAGCAGATTTCTGCGCACAGACGATCCGCTTTGGAGAGGGAGCGTGACTGTGAAATAAGATGCAATAGCTGCAGCAGCATTGGCCCCAGCAAGTTACAGTTTCATCTGAGCCTCACGTGGAATGAAAATTACTTTTTGGGGCAGGTAAACGCAATTCTGTTAGCTGGCTGTCTAGAAACGTTGTTTGATGACAGAAAGATGATTAAAGGCGCATGAAGCGAAATGAACGTTAGATCGTACTAATGACCGTATTAAACGTATTAATGTAAACCATTGATGTAGCAAGCCACGATAGATCACATATGGTCCAGCCCCATTAGAATAGGACTCACAGCTTCTTCTAGATAGAGTCTGAGTGGGTGCTTGTCTGAGGCAAAGGAAAGGGGTGGGTGGGTTATAATGTAGAAGGTTTGCTCTCCTCTGTTGAATGAGTCTTTCTAGTCCATTTCAGGAGGTAAAGTAGCATCACAAACATCCAACAGTATATCACAGGAGCCGGGGTAAAAAACATCATTACTTAGGAATCAATAAAAGAGCGTGCTGGTCGAGACGTTGTCTTTTCCTATACCGCCACAATAAAGTGCACCACTGGGAGCACTACACTACTGGGAGCACTACTGGGAGCACTACACTACTGGGAGCACTACTGGGAGCACCACTGGGAGCACTACACTACTGGGAGCACCACTGGGAGCACTACACTACTGGGAGCACTACACTACTGGGAGCACTACACTACTGGGAGCACCACTGGGAGCACTACACTACTGGGAGCACTACACTACTGGGAGCACCACTGGCAGCACTACACTACTGGGAGCACCACTGGGAGCACTACACTACTGGGAGCACCACTGGCAGCACTACACTACTGGGAGCACCACTGGGAGCACTACACTACTGGGAGCACTACACTACTGGGAGCACCACACTACTGGGAGCACCACACTACTGGGAGCACTACACTACTGGGAGCACCACTGGGAGCACTACACCACTGGGAGCACTACTGGGAGCACCACTGGGAGCACTACTGGGAGCACCACTGGGAGCACTACACTACTGGGAGCACTACACTACTGGAAGCACCACTGGGAGCACCACTGGCAGCACTACACTACTGGGAGCACCACTGGGAGCACTACACTACTGTGAGCACCACTGTGAGCACTACTGGCAGCACTACACTACTGGGAGCACTACACTACTGGGAGCACTACTGGGAGCACTACACTACTGGGAGCACTACTGGGAGCACTACACTACTGGGAGCACTACACTACTGGGAGCACTACTGGGAGCACCACACTACTGGGAGCACCACTGGGAGCACTACACTACTGGGAGCACTACTGGGAGCACCACACTACTGGGAGCACCACTGGGAGCACTACACTACTGGGAGCACCACTGGGAGCACTACACCACTACACCACTGGGAGCACTACTGGGAGCACCACACTACTGGGAGCACCACTGGGAGCACTACACTACTGGGAGCACTACACTACTGGGAGCACCACTGGGAGCACCACTGGGAGCACTACACTACTGGGAGCACTACACCACTACACCACTGGGAGCACTACTGGGAGCACCACTGGGAGCACTACACTACTGGGAGCACTACTGGGAGCACCACTGGGAGCACTACACTACTGGGAGCACCACACTACTGGAAGCACCACTGGGAGCACCACTGGCAGCACTACACTACTGGGAGCACCACTGGGAGCACCACTGGGAACACCACTGGGAGCAGCACTACTGGTACTGGGAGCGCCAAACAGTAAGCCTGTGTTCATCTTCCTCATTCATCCCGAGGGCTGTTATATCCCTGTTCCAGATAGTTGTTCACTGATTACACACACAGCCCAGTGGCAAGGCTTTTAGCTGGGAATCAAACACACACAGCCCAGTGGCAAGGCTTTTAGCGGGGAATCAAACACACACAGCCCAGTGGCAAGGCTTTTAGCGGGGAATCAAACACACACAGCCCAGTGGCAAGGCTTTTAGCTGGGAATCAAACACACACAGCCCAGTGGCAAGGCTTTTAGCGGGGAATCAAACACACACAGCCCAGTGGCAAGGCTTTTAGCTGGGAATCAAACACACACAGCCCAGTGGCAAGCAAGGCTTTTAGCTGGGAATCAAACACACACAGCCCAGTGGCAAGGCTTTTAGCTGGGAATCAAACACACACAGCCCAGTGGCAAGGCTTTTAGCTGGGAATCAAACACACACAGCCCAGTGGCAAGGCTTTTAGCTGGGAATCAAACACACACAGCCCAGTGGCAAGGCTTTTAGCTGCTGATATCTGGTCCAAATACACCAGCTTCCAAGCATTCTTCACACATTAAATTAAACAATACACATCTGATATGACCTTGTAGAATGGATACTACCTTGGGTAATTCACTAAGGCCTGAATTCTAACTTGAGATATGTGTGCATGTAACTTCAGTGTTTGAGGTCAATGGAAGATGTGCACAATGTGTGAATGACGTAAAAGTTTGGCCCCTGGATCATCCTAGCTGCTGTTTTCCGACTTAAGAGTCCAAACAGGCTTTTCCTTAGGCTACCTAAATGTTTTGGTCATGTTTTGGGGGCTCGTCCGGTATCAATGGTAATAACTGAGGGCTTATCCAGGATCCACCTATTAACCTACACCTCCCGGGTCTTACCTCGGACCACAATGGTGGTAGACTTCTTAGCCGGGTTTCCCACGTTGTTGCTGGCCACACAGCTGTAGACGCCTGCTTCCTCTGTGGAGATGGCGGGCAGCGTGAGGGTCCCTCCATTAAGGACGCTCTTCTTGGGCAGCTCGTCAGTGTTGTGCACCCAGGTGAGTGTGGGCGTGGGGTCACCGCCGGAGGTCACGCACACCAGGGTCACGGTCTGCCCAGGGTTCACCACGATGGGGTCCTCCACCAGCAGCTTAATGGTGGGGGATGCTGAAACCAAAGGATTAAAATAGAATGCATTATATTTGTATTTGTATTTATTATGGATCCCCATTAGCTGTTGCCAAGGCAGCAGCTACTCTTCCTGGGGTCCAAACACATTAAGGCACTTACATTACATATAAAACAAAATATAAAAACAGTACATCATATAACATTATTACACCACTACATATCTACAATGCAAAATGTATAATACCACCAAACAACAATATTACAATGTACGTGTGTGTAGAGTGCGTGTGCTAGCGTTTGTGTGTGTATGCGTGTGTCTGTACCGGTGTGTGTCTCTTCACAGTCCCCGCTGTTCCATAAGGTGGATTTTTACCTTTTTTTTTTTTTTTTTATCTGATTGTTTACATTTTATTTGTCTGTGTCAAAGTCAATAGGTAATCTCGGAAACCCAGAATTAAAATCACCCACCAGCTACTCAATTAGGTTCTTATGAGCGGTATGAGAAGTGAAACTAGAGTGAGTGGAGGTAGCTCCACCCCTATCTCGCTACGTGTTTCGGGCAAGTCTACGGGCCAAACGTCCCCCTCCCTTCAAAATTCAAACGCGCACAACTGTGCAATTTGTGATCTGTACAAATAATCAGTGATGATAAATCAGCGCACCGTTCCTCGGTATTTGTCACATCTCAGTCTGTTGACAGACATTACGATACTGTCTGTTACCTCCCTCCGTCCATGAGAAATGTGTCAGTAGTCAACAAACAAGTCATTAGGTACTGTAGCTGCTGTAAACTGAGTAGTATTTACCTCTTAATGATGCTCTGCAATGGTACCTTTGTCACAAGGTCCAATCTGATAGAAAGTCACTTATATGATTTTTCTGTTTCCTGAAAACCAATATCCTATTCCCTTACTAATTGACATTTGGTTCTATAGTGTAGCTATATATTGTTCTATAGTGTTCTATAGTGTAGCTATATAGTGTTATATAGGTTCTATAGTGTTCTATAGTGTAGCTATATAGTGTTATATAGGTTCTATAGTGTTCTATAGTGTAGCTATATAGTGTTATATAGGTTATATAATGTTCTATAGTGTAGCTATATAGTGTTATATAGGTTCTATAGTGTTCTATAGTGTAGCTATATAGTTGGTTCTATAGGTTCTATAGTGTAGCTATATAGTGTTCTATAGTGTAGCTATATAGTGTTCTATAGGTTCTATAGTGTAGCTATATAGTTGGTTATATAGGTTCTATAGGTTCTATAGTGTAGCTATATAGTGTTCTATAGGTTCTATAGTGTAGCTATATAGTGTTCTATAGTGTAGCTATATAGTGTTCTATAGGTTCTATAGTGTAGCTATATAGTTGGTTCTATAGGTTCTATAGTGTTCTATAGTGTAGCTATATAGTGTTCTATAGATTCTATAGTGTAGCTATATAGGTTCTATAGTGTAGCTATATAGTGTTCTATAGGTTCTATAGTGTAGCTATATAGTGTTCTATAGGTTCTATAGTGTAGCTATATAGTGTTCTATAGTGTAGCTATATAGTGTTCTATAGGTTCTATAGTGTTCTATAGTGTCGCTATATAGTGTTATATAGGTTCTATAGTGTAGCTATATAGTGTTCTATAAGTTCTATAGTGTTCTATAGTGTAGCTATATAGTGTTCTATAGGTTCTATAGTGTTCTATAGTGTAGCTATATAGTGTTCTATAGTGTTCTATAGTGTAGCTATATAGTGTTCTATAGGTTCTATAGTGTAGCTATATAGTTGGTTATATAGGTTCTATAGGTTCTATAGTGTTCTATAGTGTAGCTATATAGTGTTCTATATGTTCTATAGTGTAGCTATATAGTGTTCTATAGTGTAGCTATATAGTTGGTTATATAGGTTCTATAGTGTTCTATAGTGTAGCTATATAGTGTTCTATAGGTTCTATAGTGTAGCTATATAGTGTTCTATAGGTTCTATAGTGTAGCTATATAGTTGGTTCTATAGGTTCTATAGTGTAGCTATATAGTGTTCTATAGTGTTCTATAGTGTAGCTATATAGTGTTCTATAGGTTCTATAGTGTAGCTATATAGTTGGTTATATAGGTTCTATAGGTTCTATAGTGTTCTATAGTGTAGCTATATAGTGTTCTATAGGTTCTATAGTGTAGCTATATAGTTGGTTCTATAGGTTCTATAGTGTTCTATAGTGTATCTATATAGTGTTCTATAGGTTCTATAGTGTAGCTATATAGTTGGTTATATAGGTTATATGTGTTCTATAGTGTAGCTATATAGTGTTCTATAGGTTCTATAGTGTAGCTATATAATGTTCTATATGTTCTATAGTGTAGCTATATAGTTGGTTCTATAGGTTCTATAGGTTCTATAGTGTTCTATAGTGTAGCTATATAGTGTTCTATAGGTTATATAGTGTAGCTATATAGTGTTCTATAGGTTCTATAGTGTAGCTATATAGTTGGTTATATAGGTTCTATAGTGTTCTATAGTGTAGCTATATAGTGTTCTATAGGTTATATAGTGTAGCTATATAGTTGGATATATAGGTTCTATAGGTTCTATAGTGTTCTATAGTGTAGCTATATAGTGTTCTATAGGTTCTATAGTGTAGCTATATAGTGTTCTATAGGTTCTATAGTGTAGCTATATAGTGTTCTATAGGTTCTATAGTGTAGCTATATAGTTGGTTATATAGTGTTCTATAGTGTTCTATAGTGTAGCTATATAGTGTTCTATAGGTTCTATAGTGTAGCTATATAGTGTTCTATAGTGTAGCTATATAGTTGGTTATATAGGTTCTATAGGTTCTATAGTGTTCTATAGTGTAGCTATATAGTGTTATATAGGTTCTATAGTGTAGCTATATAGTGTTCTATAGGTTCTATAGTGTAGCTATATAGTTGGTTATATAGGTTCTATAGGTTATGTAGTGTTCTATAGTGTAGCTATATAGTGTTCTATAGGTTATATAGTGTAGCTATATAGTGTAGCTATATAGTTGGTTATATAGGTTCTATAGGTTCTATATTGTTCTATAGTGTAGCTATGTAGTGTTCTATAGGTTCTATAGTGTTCTATAGTGTAGCTATATAGTGTTATATAGGTTCTATAGTGTAGCTATATAGTGTTCTATAGTGTAACTATATAGTTGGTTCTATAGGTTCTATAGTGTTCTATAGTGTAGCTATATAGTGTTCTATAGTGTTCTATAGTGTAGCTATATAGTGTTCTATAGGTTCTATAGTGTTCTATAGTGTAGCTATATAGTGTTCTATAGGTTCTATAGTGTAGCTATATAGTTGGTTATATAGTGTTCTATAGGTTATATAGGTTCTCTAGTGTAGCTATATAGTGTTCTATAGTGTAGCTATATAGTTGGTTATATAGGTTCTATATGTTCTATAGTGTTCTATAGTGTAGCTATATAGTGTTCTATAGGTTCTATAGTGTTCTATAGTGTAGCTATATAGTGTTCTATAGGTTCTATAGTGTAGCTATATAGTGTTCTATAGTGTAGCTATATAGTTGGTTATATAGGTTCTATAGGTTCTATAGTGTAGCTATATAGTGTTCTATAGGTTCTATAGTGTTCTATAGTGTTCTATAGGTTCTATAGTGTAGCTATATAGTGTTCTATAGTGTAGCTATATAGTTGGTTATATAGGTTCTATAGGTTCTATAGTGTTCTATAGTGTAGCTATATAGTGTTCTATAGGTTCTATAGTGTAGCTATATAGTGTTCTATAGTGTAGCTATATAGTTGGTTATATAGGTTCTATAGCTTCTATAGTGTTCTATAGTGTAGCTATATAGTGTTCTATAGTGTTATATAGTGTAGCTATATAGTGTTCTATAGGTTCTATAGTGTAGCTATATAGTTGGTTATATAGGTTCTATAGGTTCTATAGTGTTCTATAGTGTAGCTATATAGTGTTCTATATGTTCTATAGTGTTCTATAGTGTAGCTATATAGTGTTCTATAGTGTAGCTATATAGTTGGTTATATAGGTTCTATAGTGTTCTATAGTGTAGCTATATAGTGTTCTATAGGTTCTATAGTGTAGCTATATAGTGTTCTGTAGTGTAGCTATATAGTGTTCTATAGGTTCTATAGTGTAGCTATATAGTGTTCTATAGTGTAGCTATATAGTTGGTTATATAGGTTCTATAGCTTCTATAGTGTTCTATAGTGTAGCTATATAGTGTTCTATAGTGTTCTATAGTGTAGCTATATAGTGTTCTATAGGTTCTATAGTGTAGCTATATAGTTGGTTATATAGGTTCTATAGGTTCTATAGTGTTCTATAGTGTAGCTATATAGTGTTCTATATGTTCTATAGTGTTCTATAGTGTAGCTATATAGTGTTCTATAGTGTAGCTATATAGTTGGTTATATAGTGTTCTATAGTGTTCTATAGTGTAGCTATATAGTGTTCTATAGGTTCTATAGTGTAGCTATATAGTGTTCTATAGTGTAGCTATATAGTGTTCTATAGGTTCTATAGTGTAGCTATATAGTGTTCTATAGGTTCTATAGTGTTCTATAGTGTAGCTATATAGTGTTCTATAGGTTCTATAGTGTAGCTATATAGTGTTCTATAGGTTCTATAGTGTAGCTATATAGTTGGTTATATAGGTTCTATAGTGTAGCTATATAGTGTTCTATAGGTTCTATAGTGTAGCTATATAGTGTTCTATAGGTTCTATAGTGTAGCTATATAGTGTTCTATAGTGTAGCTATATAGTTGGTTCTATAGTGTTCTATAGTGTAGCTATATAGTGTTCTATAGGTTCTATAGTGTAGCTATATAGTGTTCTATAGGTTCTATAGTGTTCTATAGTGTAGCTATATAGTGTTCTATAGGTTCTATAGTGTAGCTATATAGTGTTCTATAGGTTCTATAGTGTAGCTATATAGTGTTCTATAGTGTAGCTATATAGTGTTATATAGGTTCTATAGTGTTCTATAGTGTAGCTATATAGTTGGTTCTATAGTGTTCTATAGTGTAGCTATATACTGTTCTATAGTGTAGCTATATAGTTGGTTCTATAGGTTCTATAGTGTAGCTATATAGTTGGTTCTATAGGTTCTATAGTGTTCTATAGTGTAGCTATATAGTGTTCTATAGTGTAGCTATATAGTTGGTTCTATAGGTTCTATAGTGTAGCTATATAGTGTTATATAGGTTCTATAGTGTAGCTATATAGGTTCTATAGTGTTCTATAGTGTAGCTATATAGTTGGTTCTATAGGTTCTATAGTGTTCTATAGTGTAGCTATATAGTGTTATATAGGTTCTATAGTGTAGCTATATAGTTGGTTCTATAGGTTCTATAGTGTAGGTATATAGTGTTATATAGGTTATATAGTGTAGCTATATAGGTTCTATAGTGTTCTATAGTGTAGCTATATAGTTGGTTCTATAGGTTCTATAGTGTTCTATAGTGTAGCTATATAGTTGGTTCTATAGGTTCTATAGTGTAGCTATATAGTGTTCTATAGTGTAGCTATATAGTGTTCTATAGGTTCTATAGTGTAGCTATATAGTGTTCTATAGTGTAGCTATATAGTGTTCTATAGGTTCTATAGTGTAGCTATATAGTTGGTTCTATAGGTTCTATAGTGTTCTATAGTGTAGCTACAGTGAGGGAAAAGTATTTGATCCCCTGCTGATGTTGTACGTTTGCCCACTGACAAAGACATGATCAGTCTATAATTTTAATGGTAGGTTTATTTGAACAGTGAGAGACAGAATAACAACAAAAAAATCCAGAAAAACGCATGTCAAAAATGTTATACATTGATTTGCATTTTAATGAGGGAAATAAGTATTTGAACCCTCTGCAAAACATGACTTAGTACTTGGTGGCAAAACCCTTGTTGGCAATCACAGAGGTCAGATGTTTCTTGTAGTTGGCCACCAGGTTTGCACACATCTCAGGAGGGATTTTGTCCCACTCCTCTTTGCAGATCTTCTCCAAGTCATTAAGGTTTCGAGGCTGACGTTTGGCAACTCGAACCTTCAGCTCCCTCCACAGATTTTCTATGGGATTATGGTCTGGAGACTGGCTAGGCCACTCCAGGACCTTAATGTGCTTCTTCTTGAGCCACTCCTTTGTTGCCTTGGCCGTGTGTTTTGGGTCATTGTCATGCTGGAATACCCATCCACAACCCATTTTCAATGCCCTGGCTGAGGGAAGGAGGTTCTCACCCAAGATTTGTGTGCTCCTAATCTCAGCTCATTACCTGTATAAAAGACACCTGGGAGCCAGAAATCTTTCTGATTGAGAGGGGGTCAAATACTTATTTCCCTCATTAAAATGCAAATAAATGTATAACATTTTTGACATGCGTTTTTCTGGATTTTTTGTTGTTGTTATTCTGTCTCTCACTGTTCAAATAAACCTACCATTAAAATTATAGACTGATAATTTCTTTGTCAGTGGGCAAACGTACAAAATCAGCAGGGGATCAAATACTTTTTTCCCTCACTTTATATAGTTGGTAGTAGGGTGTAAATTCATAACCCAGCTAGCACATAACGTTCTGAGAACCATACGTTTCTTAGAGCTTGGTGAGAGCGTGGTTGTCTTCTGGTTATTTTGCATATAACCTTCCCACAGCGTTCTGGGAATGGTGCTTGGCTTTGGAACGTTCTCAGCACATTTAAAGAACTTGACAAAAAAAACGTTATTTTCCTGGTATTTCATTAAATCAACAGAACATTTCCTAAAAATCCAAACATGGTTACATTTAATTTCATTTCAATGTTCTAGGAATGTTCTCCAACTGGTTTGACATTGGGAATGTTCTCAAATAGTTCAGAGAACATTATGAAAGAAAATTGTTCTGTGGGAATTTTAGTACTTCAGCATAACGTTTCCTACAGGTTTCCTCATGGTTCTATTTAAAGTAACGTTCTCAGAACATTCAGATAACGTTAATAAACACCTTTCTTCTGTGGGAATTTCAGAAAACGTTTGTAATGTTCAGAGAACGTTATTTAAAAACGTATTCATTTCCGTTCTCAGCGTCAACAAAACTCTCTAACCTCCATCTTGTTAAGTGTGTTCAGGTGTGTTGGCCACGCCCACTAATTGGTCACACCTGATCTTAATGAGTGATTGTTTCTTTGAAATGGGGTCTGTTTGAATAGACTAAAATGAACAGCTTTGTATGAGTAAAAAAAAAAGATTGCTAGCTCCATCCTGCTGGCGCAGTGGACTAATTCCATGGATAGAGAACAGAAGATTATATGTTTGAATCTCACTGACGCTGTGTCACAATAAAAAATAAATATGTTTGCATGATTAATGCCTAAGAAATGCATTTCCACGTGTCCCATCTATGCTTGGAGTTCAAAACAGTTAAACTAAGCTAGCAGTGTTATTAAAAGTCTTATTGAAACGTTCAGTGACATTTAAGGAAGTTATTCAAAAACCTCAAAATAACCTTTACATTTTATTCAAAACATTCACAACATTTAGAGAATGTTCTCAGAATTTCCGTTCTCAGAACGTTAATAAAACCTCCCAGGAAAACTTTCAGGGAACCATAGTAAAACGTTCTCAGAACTTTTTCAGTTCCGTTGTCAGAATGTTTAAAAAACGTTCAGTTTTACCGGTCAGGAAACTTATGGCTTCGTTCCCAGAACTAACGGGAAACCAAAAACGTATGTTTCCACAACTTCCAAGAAACTGTAAGAATATTCAAAGATAAATATACACTGCAGAGAACTAGAGATCAAGAGAACTAGAGATCAATGGAACTATTGGTTTTTCTGTAATAGAGAACTAAAAGAGCAATGGAACTAGTTGTTTTTCAGTTCAACATCTGTTTAGAATCTGTGTAGGGGTTCCAGTCCGGGACTCATAGCCATGTGTGGCAAGTTCTCATTTATCCAAATTATCTATACATTGAAGCTGAAATGGGATACTTTGTATTTTGGCCATTGGCCCAATTTTACTGCAATGAATTCTAATTGGTCAACCACAGGCTTGGGTCTAAACTACATCCTGTCTCTTTGTTCTGTGGAGAAACAATGAGAACGGGGAAGAATTAACATCTCCCATCCATTTTCCAGCATAACAACTAGGATTTGTTCACTTTGAATAAATATATTTTTCTCCCGCTGATTTTTCTCCCGCAGAGCAGCGCTAGGGGGCCACGGGGCATTTACTTAGGAATATGGAATATATAACCACGGAACATCAATGGAGGTGTCCCCTGGGGGGACTTTGAGAGCAATCAGGGGTTAAAGTAGAGTTAGGGTTAGTAGGCGTGAGACATCTGGCCAACGGAGAGGACAACTGACATTACGCAACCAAATCTAAATCTATGCTAAATCTGATGAGGAAGGATGGGGCCTAATCAAGTGGCCCCGAACCTCTTCTAGTCGCAAATTGTGTTTCTAGTGTCAAGTACCTGCAGTCCTTTATAAATTACAGTCGCTTCATTTGGTTGTAAATTGAGACACCTGTCTCCTTGCTGCATATTTACTTTCTGTAATGGAGAAGTTTTGGACAAAGCCGGGGAGAATTGACTGAAATTAAGAGAGACAATGAGTGCTTATCGCTATTCATGGTGGAATCGGTGGATCCTTGAAGTTTGATTGCTAAACAACACGAAGCAGGGTTCTCAGCCGCCCCAAAGCTTTACCTGTTCTGTTGGAGAGTTTGAAGAGGACATTCTTGTCGGCGATGCCGCACACACTCCGGACCGAGGCGATGCAGCTGTAGTTGGCGTAATCCTGAGGTCGAAGGTTCTTCAGCTTTAGAATCTTGGTCTCCCCCTGCAACTCGGAAAGAAACACAGTGTTGCACCGACTTGTGCTGCACCGCCTTGCCCAGGCCTGTCGCACTTAATGTGTCTTACAAAAAGGGTAAGATAGCAGTGGTATTGACCTCGTCTCTTCATCTCGCCCTCATCAAAGAGCTTCCTTGGCAGCGCTTCAACAATGAGCTCATTTCAGTCATCAAAGGAGGAGTATTATCTTTACACCAAGCTTTCCAATTCATGAAGTTCATTAGCTGTCTATTTGGATGTGCTTGAAACGGTGCTCTTGGAACAAATGTCAAGATGCATACATGCGCTATTAATACACATTAATTATTTTACCAACAACTGTTTTGTCTGCTTTCGTGTATACCTCCATCTTTGTTGCACATACCTCCAATATGTTTATGTTCCGTATATTCTTAATTAAAGGCATGCTCCAGTACTTTGGCGACTGGTAAGTATTTTTTAACCCTTTACGCTCGTACTCGTATACGGGTTGAAAATGGCAGATTTGGGCACTGACAAACGCAGTGGCTGTACAGCAACATGCTATCCATGACATCAGAGCTCTGGCACTGCGCTTCACAGCGAAGTATGGGTTTTGACTGACAGCCGTTCTGAGCCGTTCCTTCCCGCTAATTTGGCAACTTTTGCAAATGTTTTGTTGTCTGAGTGAGCGAAACGCTGTAAATTAAGATTATAATAAATACCACTTTGATGTCATACAAGTCAGCCAAACACCGTGAGTCCAAATGTGCATTTAACATTTCCATATCATAATGCTCATGTAATACACATAGTGATCATAAACGTTGACAATGTTTGAAGATGACATGGCATCATACCCTGGGTTGTGCTGAACAGAATGAGCCCGTTTGTCTATTGTGAAGAAAAGTTGCCGCGGCACACGCACCTGAATGCACTCATGACTGAACTATGCGCACCAAAATTATGATCAGTTTCCTTGAATTGCATTGTGAAAGCCTAACACTAATATCGTATTTTATAACTTAGCTGATCATGTTGGCAATAGAACAGGCTTCCAAATTATGCCCACCTGACCCAGATTGCGATTTATAATAGACCGTTTTTGTGTAATCACAGTAATTGTGTGATGGCGGGGATGCAGGGCTGTGTTCCAAACAAAACAACTACTGGTGTGCTTGCTCTAGTTCCTCAACGGCACAGCTAGGAGAGCTCACAAAAAGCACCTTATATGTAGTTGAAGACTCTTCTTTGCCGGGGCGGCAGGTAGCTTAGTGGTTAAGAGCGTTGTGCCAGTAACCGAAAGGTCGCTGGTTCTAATCCCCGAGCCGACTAGGTGAAAGATCTGTCGATGTGCCCTTGAGCAAGGCACTTAACCCTAATTGCTCATGTAAGTCGCTCTGGATAAGAGCGTCTGCTAAGTGACAAAAAAAAAAAAAAAAAAAGTCATAAAAGTGCATTGAAATTACAGTGCATTGGAGACACCAGTTAGACAAAAAAAATGGGTTTGAGTTAGAGGACTCAAATAAAATCAACAGTGTAATGTTTGGATTCAGTCTTGTGTCAGGTGAACTGTTGTGCCCACAATTTTGGACTAATACATTTCCCATCATCTCCAAATTATTCCCTTTCAATTGCTACCATGGTTATGCATATGCTTTTCATATTTATTCTGTAAGAAACATTTCAATTTAGCCCTATCCATATAGGCCAATTCCCAGGAGTGTAACGGGTTCAACCTCCCGCTTTGGGCTGGATGTGTCAATGTGTAGTTCATACATGAGCAGAATTACTGTCTTACCTCAATTATTCTCAAAATCACTTGTTTGAAAGCGACTGTTTTTTGGAAGCTGTGCGACGCCATTTTCCCTACATTTACCCCCATGTGGGCCAGCACCCTAGCAATTCGAGTTTCAGCCAATGACCTTCAAGCAAGACGCACACACAGTAGAGCTTTACAGAGACAGAGAGAGAGAGAGAGAGAGAGAGAGAGAGAGAGAGAGAGAGAGAGAGAGAGAGAGAGAGAGAGAGAGAGAGAGAGAGAGAGAGAGAGAGAGAGAGAGAGAGAGAGAGAGAGAGAGAGAGAGAGAGAGAGAGAGAGAGAGAGAGAGCGCAATGATGCACATAAAGCCACATGTTACGTAGTACGCAATTTTCGGGGACCACTTTCGGCTCGTGGGCGCTACTTTCAGAACTACTGGCTAAAAAGTACCGGAGAATCTCTTTAAAACTCAAGAGGGCATTACTAGGCTGAGGATGGCACAACATGTGAAGTCTACCAGAAAAATGAGGTCCTAATGTCTGCCTGTGTGTGTGTGAGTAGAAATACAGTGGGGAAAAAAAGTATTTAGTCAGCCACCAATTGTGCAAGTTCTCCCACTTAAAAAGATGAGAGAGGCCTGTAATTTTCATCATAGGTACACGTCAACTATGACAGACAAAATGAGAAAAAAAAATCCTGAAAATCACATTGTAGGATTTTTAATGAATTTATTGGCATATGATGGTGGAAAATAAGTATTTGGTCAATAACAAAAGTTTCTCAATACTTTGTTATATACCCTTTGTTGGCAATGACACAGGTCAAACGTTTTCTGTAAGTCTTCACAAGGTTTTCACACACTGTTGCTGGTATTTTGGCCCATTCCTCCATGCAGATCTCCTCTAGGGCAGTGATGTTTTGGGGCTGTCGCTGGGCAACACAGACTTTCAACTCCCTCCAAAGATTTTCTATGGGGTTGAGATCTGGAGACTGGCTAGGCCACTCCAGGACCTTGAAATGCTTCTTACGAAGCCACTCCTTCGTTGCCCGGGCGGTGTGTTTGGGATCATTGTCATGCTGAAAGACCCAGCCACGTTTCATCTTCAATGCCCTTGCTGATGGAAGGAGGGTTTCACTCAAAATCTCACGATACATGGCTCCATTCATTCTTTCCTTTACAAGGATCAGTCGTCCTGGTCCCTTTGCAGAAAAACAGCCCCAAAGCATGATGTTTCCAACCCCATGCTTCACAGTAGGTATGGTGTTCTTTGGATGCAACTCAGCATTCTTTGTCCTCCAAACATGACGAGTTGAGTTTTTACCAAAAAGTTATATTTTGGTTTCATCTGACCATATGACATTCTCCCAATCCTCTTCTGGATCATCCAAATGCACTTCAGACGGGCCTGGACATGTACTGGCTTAAGCAGGGGGACACGTCTCGCACTGCAGGATTTGAGTCCCTGGCGGCGTAGTGTGTTACTGATGGTAGGCTTTGTTACTTTGGTCCCAGCTCTCTGCAGGTCATTCACTAGGTCCCCCCGTGTGGTTCTGGGATTTTTGCTCACCGTTCTTGTGATCATTTTGACCCCACGGGGTGAGATCTTGCGTGGAGCCCCAGATCGAGGGAGATTATCAGTGGTCTTGTATGTCTTCCATTTCCTAATAATTGCTCCCACAGTTGATTTCTTCAAACCAAGCTGTTTACCTATTGCAGATTCAGTCTTCCCAGCCTGGTGCAGGTCTACAATTTTGTTTTTGGTGTCCTTTGACAGCTCTTTGGTCTTGGCCATTGTGGAGTTTGGAGTGTGACTGTTTGAGGTTGTGGACAGGTGTCTTTTATACTGATAACAAGTTCAAACAGGTGCCATTAATACAGGTAATGAGTGGAGGACAGAGGAGCCTCTTAAAGAAGAAGTTACAGGTCTGTGAGAGCCAGAAATCTTGCTTGTTTGTAGGTGACCAAATACTTATTTTCCACCATAATTTGCAAATAAATTCATTAAAAATCCTACAATGGGATTTTCTGGATTTTTTTTTCTCAATTTGTCTGTCATAGTTGACGTGTACCTATGATGAACATTACAGGCCTCTCTCATCTTTTTAAGTGGGAGAACTTGCACAATTGGTGGCTGACTAAATACTTTTTTTCCCCACTGTATACTGCGAGCCCCTGAAGTGGCGTCTCCCCCCTGCTCATCACAAGCACATCGGAGTTGTGGGAGCATGGGCGGTGTGTTCAATAGGGCGATATGGGCGACGCACTGCCAAACGGGAAAAGGAAGGGATTTTTTTTCTAATCAATTATATCACGGCAACAGTAGTTATCAGTGTTCACGTCTGATCTGCCAGCCACTAAATATCAAATCAGGCTAAAGTCGTGCTTCAAATGGCCCCGCCCGTTTTTGGGGCGATTTCAGTCAAGTTGAAAATCGCCCAGAAGTCTCTCATAGCCTGTCATGTAAAATCTATTTTTTTCAAATTTCAAAGCTTTCAATACATTCTCTATGGGTGTCTGTGGGCATGCACTTACGCGCTTTCGTCATACGTGACGTAACCATGAACGTAACTAAGACAATGGCGGCTAGCAGCGTCTCTGTTGTGACCTGCAGTGTGGCGTTATTTTATGTTTTTAATTTGTAGACTTAGTTTACAAACATTCTGCAAACATTCTGCTTTGAACTGATCTTTCGGTTTTGGACTGATCTTGTTGATCGTGTACATACCCGCTACGAACGGACTAAATAATGAAAACGCTGCAGGCAGCTGTAATCCCAATACAGCTGGGAGACTTGGCTGGATGACAGAGTCCCGGACAGAGAAGTGGAGCCGGCCACCTTCACCCTGGTCAGAGCGGACCGCGATCCTGGTAAGAGAGCGACTCTGTACCCCGACATTGAACTGCTTTCTGTGTCATTGCGACCTTACTATCAATTCAATTCAATTTAAGGGCTTTATTGGCATGGGAAACGTGTGTTAACATTGCCAAAGCAAGGGAAGTAGATAGTAAAAAAAAGTGAAATAAACAATAAATATTAACAGTAAACATTACACTCAGAAGTTTCAAAAGAATAAAGACATTTCAAATGTCATATTATGTATATATACAGTGTTGTTACAATGTGCAAATAGTTAAAGTACAAATGGGAAAATAAATAAACATAAATATGGGTTGTATTTACAATGGTGTTTGTTCTTCACTGGTTGCCCTTTTCTTGTGGCAACAGGTCACAAATCTTGCAGCTGTGATGGCACACTGTGGTTTTTCACCCAGTAGATAAGGGAGTTTATCAAAATTGGGTTTGTTTTCGAATTCTTTGTGGATCGCTGTAATCTGAGGGAAATATGTGTCTCTAATATGGTCATACATTTGGCAGGAGGTTAGGAAGTGCAGCTCAGTTTCCACCTCATTTTGTGGGCAGTGTGCACATAGCCTGTCTTCTCTTGAGAGCCAGGTCTGCCTACGGCGGCCTTTCTCAATAGCAAGGCTATGGTCACTGAGTCTGTACATAGTCAAAGCTTTCCTTAAGTTTGGGTCAGTCACAGTGGTCAGGTATTCTGCCACTGTGTACTCTCTGTTTAGGGCCAAATAGCATTCTAGTTTGCTCTGTTTTTTTGTTTGTTCTTTCCAATGTGTCAAGTAATTCTCTTTTTGTTTTCTCATGATTTGGTTGGGTCTAATTGTGTTGTTGTTGTTGTTGTTGTTGTTGTTGTTGTCCTGGGGCTGTGTGGGGTCTGTTTGTGTTTGTGAACAGAGGCCCAGGACAAGCTTACTTAGGGGACTCTTCTCCAAGTTCATCTCTCTGTAGGTGATGGCTTTGTTATGGAAGGTTTGGGAATCGCTTCCTTTTAAGTGGTTACTATCTGCCCCGTGAGTTCCCCCAATTGTTTGTTACCGTTGTGTACTGTTGATAATCACAAGTTTACTGGAGAACTGAGACCAAGTAGAGACTTTGGACAGGGTGGATATGGTATAATAAAGGCAGTTTATTCAGAGGTAAAGATATCTGGAATCGCGTGCACGGACTCGTTCGTGCACGCGAGTAAAGTAAAAGTGTCCTGTCTTAGGTCAGCTAGGATCACCACTCCTTGGCCACCTGCTGACAAGGCTGACAAGATAGGACTCTTTTGTCCATTGTTATAGGATAGGAACAGAAACAAACGCCCAACACAAAATGGGTCATGCACAAGATTTTAGTCAGACCAAGCTATAACATTATATATTTACTACGACAGTACATTCAACCAAAAGCTAATATAACAAAGGCATCAGAGATTATTTATAATCTGTCACAGAAACTGGAATCCATCTCCCCAGATCAGTCAATAAATGCTTCTGGTATTGACTTATATGCTGCCCCTGTCTTCATGTTGTTGCTGGACATATCTTTTTTAAAATGTGTGTAGGTCACCTAAATCATCAGAAAAATTGCCCCTCCTGAGAATTTTTTCAGGAGCCGCCACTGTGTGGGAGTTTCATGCTACCGCAAGCCCAAGCTGTTCCCTTCTCTGTCATAGTTCGTCTGCTTCCGATACCGGCCTTTGTGACTGTCAGACATATGACTCCCTGTCAAAATGCTCTTATCTCTCCTGTCAACGGAGATGACTTTGCAAGAAGAGCAGAGATTAGATGAGATGTTTTGAAAAGACGGACGACATTTTTCAACCCAAGTCACAGAAATTGCCCTCACAAAACATCCTCCCATTTGGGATTCAAGTGCTCCAAAGGGAGACATCCCACATGCTGTGAAAGGGGTAAACACACTTAATCTCATCTAAAATATGCATAACAAGTAATGACTTAGGAGTTCCTTAATATCTCAAATGCTGATCAGAGGGACGGGTTGTTTGATCTAGCTCAGGGGTCTCAAACTCAAATTACCTGAAGGCCAGAAAAATTATCCTGAGTGCCTGATTCCAATAGGTCTGTGGGACCACAAGAAAGCAGCTCTCGGGACGGATTTGGCCCACAGGCCACGAGTTGCAGACCCCTGATCTAGCTGTTGCAGCAGGTGTGGACTCTGAGCTTACTTGTGTGAAGAAGGGCTCGTAGATCTCAACGCCCTTATCCGAGCCTTGGGACAGGAACTCTCGGCCACGCCTCCAGCTGTAGCGCACTGGCGGGTTGGAGTTAGCCATGCAGCGCAGGAACACCGTCCGCTCGTAGTAGAACTGCTCCTTAGCCTCCCCGATGCTCTGGTGGACGGTTACGATGGGATCATCCAAATCTAGAGCGAGAACACAGAACGTAGAAACGATGGCATCAAGCAGTCTTTATTTGCCACACACTTGTGTAGGTCAAAGCATATGAAGTGAAATTACATGATCTACTTAGTCCCAGGGACCTATTTATGTACAGTGGCTTGGATTTAAAGAACTGTGCTGGTTCAAGTGGTTAACAGCTGTTGTCATCTTTTGCGATCAAATGTTACCCCTTAAGCTCATCATGGAGCCTGCGATGCCAAATGTGCACGAAAAGGAAAAAACATGATTTGTTATTCATGTCAAATTTTATTCCCTTATAAATATCATATTATAAATATCATTAACTATACCTACATGTACATATTACTAAATTACCTGGACAAACCGGTGCCCCAGCACATTGACTCTGTACCTGTACCCCCTCTATATAGCCTGTATATTGACTCTGTACCTGTACCCCCTGTATATAGCCTGTATATTGACTCTGTACCTGTACCCCCTGTATATAGCCTGTATATTGACTCTGTACCTGTACCCCCTGTATATAGCCTGTATATTGACTCTGTACCCCCTGTATATTGACTCTGTACCTGTACACCCTGTATATAGCCTCGCCACTGATATTTTTACTGTTATTTTAATGCTTTTATTTTGTACTTATCTATTGATTACTTAACAATTATTTGCATTGTTGTTTAAGGGCTTGTAAGCATTTCACTGTAAGGTCTACACCTGTTGTATTCGGTGCATGAGACAAATACAATTTTAATTTTATTTGATCAATCATATAAATATCATGTGAAATATCATATAAATATTTATATTTTTCAGGAGAGCAATGACAATGTCTGACCTCTACGGTCTACAACAACATCAAAATTACACTTTTTATTTCTGTCATACATCTGAAATTTCAGGAATCGTCAACCCCAATGAATAACTGTCAATTAAACGCAAACACACTCCACTCAGGTGCTTAGACTTTTTTGGGTACAAAGTTCAGTGAAAAGGACCACTTAGACTCCAAAGTTCCCGCTGCAATCAAGAGGGAGCTTTTAAAAATGTGATTTTGACAAGAGCTCGATAATTACTCAAAAGTGCTCCACAGAAGAGCCACCGGCTTTTATGGGTCACTTTGAGATGCAGACAAGCACCTTGAAAAAGCAGTTTCCCACCAGCCGACTAACTACTGCCATGGGGCAGTCCAGAGCCAGACTAATTTCCTATACGAACCATTATAACGTCTTCGCATTTATATAAAATAATGGCCTTTGTGGATTAGTCCGCGTCAGTTAGTCCATACAGTTTCTAATTTCATGTCAGTCATTCTCTATCAAGGTCATCCATGTGCTTTATCACCAACCACCAAGGATTCCGACACGGCATCGCTGAATGGCAGCGAACAGCAACACGTGTCATTGCTTTGATCAGCTGGTGTAGCATAGAGGGCAGGATGGATAAATGTCTCCCCAGAGATGAGACAATAAGCAAGGGTTCCGATCTCTGAAGTGCGGGGGTGATGGCTCTGTGTTCATCGTCTCCCCCTGGCAATGTTGTCTGCCACTGTCCATCTCCTGTCCTATTTATCTTGCATCTCTGCAGTAAACTAACCCCGCTCTATCGTCTCCTCCTCTCCTTTCTCTCGGAAGCACAGAGTGCAGACGCACCAGATTTGTCTCGTTTTTGTATTTTCCAGCTCCCGGCAATCAGGGGGAACGCTGAATTTCAAACACGGAGACGCTGACTCAATCAACCTCATTTTTTGGGGGGTTGAGGAATTTGTAGCTGACTCTTTTGGGAGGGAGAAGGGGGGTAGGGGAAGATTGCAGCGTAAAGCTTCTAGGGGTTAGGGGTTAGTTCTGATACAACTCATCCACAGAGAGAAAGTATATCCATCTAGCCCGCCACAGTAAACCCATACATTATGTCTGTCTTCTGACATTTGGAAACTGAATCGCTGCTTTGGAGAGAGTGAGGTATGCAAACACCAGTAATGTGATGCACTAAAACTTGCAGTATCCGCATAATGCTTCATTTCAGTCAATTTGCAATTATCAGCCCTGATAAACAGAGAAATTAGAACGATGAATGAATTCACCATCTAAATGCTAAACCCAATCCGTCTCTCAAGGCCTAAAAACGACTGGACAAATGAAACACTATAAAGTACTACTTGAGAATTCGAAGTGAACACCAATGCGTGGCTATCTCTCTCTGGGTCCACAAACTACTTTCTATAGCCATAAAATGAGATTTGCAATTAGGGTGAACTCTCCCCCCCACTGGGCACAGACGTCAGTTCAACGTCTAGTTTTGATTTACATTTGGTCGAGTTGTCACCTAACGTGAATTCAACGTGAAATCAACCATGTCATTGGATTTAGGTTCAAAGTTGGGTGAAAAAAAAAGATGAAATCCTCTTACGTTGATGACTTTTTGCAAATCCAATCAGTTTTCCACGTCAACGTCATCACATACATGTTTTTGGTTGAAGTGACTTGGAAACAACATTGATTAAACCAGTTTTTGCCCAGTGGGTATTTAATACACACTTCCACGAGGGGTTTCCTTCCACGAGGGGTTTCCTTCCACGAGGGGTTTCCTTCCACGAGGGGTTTCCTTCCACGAGGTGTTTCCTTCCTGAGGTGATTCCTTCCTGAGGTGATTCCTTCCTGAGGTGATTCCTTCCTGAGGTGATTCCTTCCTGAGGTGATTCCTTCCTGAGGTGATTCCTTCCTGAGGTGTGGTTGCTGCTTTTCCTAATTTACAATGTAGGAATCAGCAGCAGGACTTCAAGCGTCTAAGTCTGCATTCCAAATAGCACCCTATTCCCTATTTAGAGTCCTATGGTCCCTGGTCAAAAGTAGTGCACGATGTAGGGAATAGGGTGCCATTTGGGACACAGATCAGTCTGTATTGCTGGAAATCACAATCCCCTTCTGTTTCACAGCTATCCTTTTCTTCAGCTAAGTGCACCATCAGGCCTTTACACAGCTGGGGGGGCAGTTCCCTTACTGAGTGAACAAAAACGAAATGTCACTTACATGATGGCAGCGTCCGCAGCTTTAAGAAATGGCTGACGTTGTCTGCAATTAACACCTGTGTTGTCCTGAGTAAGGCAGAATTATATATATATTTTTTGGGGGGGGCATTCAAACGAGTGTATGGAACATTTCATTCACGGTGATGTCCTACCTGTGGTGGTTTTATTATTTAGACCTTGTGTTTCAAAAAGTCACGTTGTAATTCTAACCAAACCCTTACCTGCTTTAAACGACTTTCATTCAGCCACAACGTCATGTTGCCTGGGAGGGTAAGGACTAGGAGTGAGCGAGTGAATGCCTGTTGTTCATTAGCTAAAGCACAAGGCATGGGTAAGTGGACACAGGCAATCTGCAGGGGGAAAAGGACAGAACTGACGATGTGTGCTGCGAACACCGTGGTAGTGCAGTGGAACACCGTGGGAGTGCAGTGGAACACATGGGGGAGTGCAGTGGAACACCGTGGGAGTGCAGTGGAACACATGGGGGAGTGCAGTGGAACACATGGGGGAGTGCAGTGGAACACATGGGGGAGTGCAGTGGAACACATGGGGGAGTGCAGTGGAACACATGGGGGAGTGCAGTGGAACACATGGGGGAGTGCAGTGGAACACATGGGGGAGTGCAGTGGAACACCGTGGGAGTGCAGTGGAACACATGGGGGAGTGCAGTGGAACACCGTGGGAGTGCAGTGGAACACCGGGGGAGTGCAGTGGAACACATGGGGGAGTGCAGTGGAACACATGGGGGAGTGCAGTGGAACACATGGGGGAGTGCAGTGGAACACATGGGGGAGTGCAGTGGAACACCGTGGGAGTGCAGTAGAACACATGGGGGAGTGCAGTGGAACACCGTGGGAGTGCAGTGGAACACATGGGGGAGTGCAGTGGAACACCGGGGGAGTTCAGCGGAAGAAAAGGGCGTGCAGGTGACCGAGGCAAGGCCTGTCCACTCACAGTAGACGTCCACTCGGATGGACTTGATGGCCGGGGATCCCAGGCCGTTCTCAGCCTTGCAGTAGTAGCGTCCGCCCTGGTGCCTCTGGATGCGGGTGATGCGCAGGGTCTCGTTGAACACACTGGAGTCCTGGAAGCGGTCCGAGGCGCTACCGGCTGTTTTGGTCCATCGGATCTGGGGTGGGAGAGAGCGATAGAGGTCAGAGGTGACATCTGCTGACCGAGGACTAATGCTATGGTCAACAGGCTGGACTGACGGTAATGGGGTCAGCCATGGGATAATTATATTTCAAAACACACGTTATTCTGGATTAAAATGAGCCAATGTAGTGCATGTTTTAGAAGAAGTCAAATAATGGACTAATAATGTAAAATTTTTCTGAATATGGGCTTTATTCAGCCTGTGTGAGGAACAATCAATGAAAGTCAACAGTACCACACATTATTTTAACTTTCTTTATTTGTCCATAGGCTCTCTATTGAGAACAGCAACAACATATCAAAGTGTAATACATGCAGAACAAAGATATTAATGGTAAAACTGACTGAAATTTATATCTACGGCGCAGTTCAAAAACTGACTGAAATGTATATCTACGGCGCAGTTCAAAACCTGACTGAAATGTATATATACGGCGCAGTTCAAAAACTGACTGAAATGTATATCTACGGCGCAGTTCAAAAACTGACTGAAATGTATATCTACGGCGCAGTTCAAAAACTGACTGAAATGTATATCTATGGCGCAGTTCAAAGGCCATTAAACGGACAAGCGCATCAAATATTTAGAAGGTGGCTTGTGTTGGAGTGGTTCTCGTGAGACAGCGACATGCGTCTTACATTCCAACGCCATCCAGTGAGTCTGGATTCCCTACGGCACGTGAACTCGGAGAAAACCACAACTATAACTGAACCACAGAAAACAGCTCTGACAATCCCGTGCAACGCTGAGGTATTCCCAATGGCACTAAACCTGTGTGATAAGCAGTCCCTATTAAAAAATAATAATATATAGGTTCAGTGAAATGTGTTGTTTTACAGGGTCAGCCATAGTAGTACGGCACCCCAGGAGCAAATTAGGGTTAAGTGCCTTGCTCAAGGGCACATTGACAGATTTTTCTAACCAGCAACCATTGGGTTACTGGCCAAATGCTCTAACCGCTAGGCTACCTGCCGCCCTCATTAAGCACTTCTTGTGTTTGGAGGAGAAATGCATCTGAAACTAGGCAACAGGAAACTAGGCAACCCTGGCATCAGTGATCTGAGAAGGGAGGAAGATGAGGTCACCAGTCTCCCGCTGCCCGTCTATCCATTTGCACGGATGTTTAATTTACATATACAGTATATATACGATCAGTGGAGCGTTTGGCTTCTGGAAGGCGAAGAAGAAGACCGCCGCGGTCGGCAACGGTCTCGGAATACGCAAATGGCACTTTGAAGAGGGTGAATGGATGTGTGGCCCACTGTGTACACTCACTACACTGCACTGACTACACTACACAACACTGACTACACACACTATCCTCACTACACTAACTAAACTACACGCACTGACTACACTACACAACACTGACTACACACACTATCCTCACTACACTAGCTAAACTACACTCACTGACTACACTACACAACACTGACTACACACACTATCCTCACTACACTAGCTAAACTACACGCACTGACTACACTACACAACACTGACTACACACACTATCCTCACTACACTAGCTAAACTACACGCACTGACTACACTACACAACACTGACTACACACACTATCCTCACTACACTAGCTAAACTACACGCACTGACTACACTACACAACACTGACTACACACACTATCCTCACTACACTAACTAAACTACACGCACTGCACTGACTACACTACACTACACGCACTGACTACCCTACACTAACTATACTAACTACACTACACTCCAGTGGAGGTTGCTGATGGGAGGACGGCTCATAATAATGGCTGGAATGGAGTGAATGGAATGGTGTCAAACACATGGTTTCCATTCCAGCCATTACTATGAGCCGTCCTCCCCTCAGCAGCCTCCACTGCTACACACGTTGAAACTGTTCATTACTGTTCGCAAAACAATGTCCATACAGGCTAAAACACTTTTACAATGCAAGATGATACCGGTAGCTTCCAGCTTTAATTGTGGGCCAACTTTCCTTGCTAGCTTACAGCTAAATCAACATAAATTCACTACCCTTGTTTGTGATAGTGTGCAAACTATAACACAAAATATGCTGAGTTCAAAGCTGATTGTCACCAAAAACGTTATTAACTTCGCCTCCCATCTGGTTTCCACAGCCACAAAATCAGATTCCACAGCCACAAAGTCAGATTCCACAGCCACATTCTGCCTTGTGAATGACATCATTCCTTTCTTAAAAGACACATTGCTTCTTCTATGCAAATGTTATTGATCAGTACAATAAAATAACATGTTCTCCTAGTAGTTGGCAATAAACTAGTCCTAAATGGAAGGGATTGTTTGTCATCTGTAGCCCATGAAATCAGCCACTAACACCCCCACCCCACACCACCTCCGGAGGGTCATGGAGGGAAGAATAAAAATGATATCAATAGCACTGGGGTTGAGGCACATTCTGAACCCGAAGAGAGTCGCAACCTAGCTTCGGTTTGGCGAGCAGGGGGATAAAATCCATTTCATGCTTTGCTCAAGATGGTAGGTGACATGGATTTGTTACACACATATTGGTGTTGGTTAAGGAACAACACAGCTTTGGTATTCATGGGGCTTAGCTACACTGGCTTTCTTTTCGGGGGGGGGGGGGGGGATTTCCTCTCTCTCCTCAGCAACTTGAACCTCAACATTTGGATGTAAGTAAGAACGCTGGAGCTTTTTAATTCAGCAAATAGAGAGAAATCAGCTTTGAAATTTCTAGGCCCCCCAGACAACGTAAAAAAAAAAAAAAAAAAAAAAAGCTTTGTGTTGCAGATGCAGTTGCAGTGCATACGTTGGATTTATCGAACGTATGCGTCAAACTGTATGCGTAAAACGGGTTGACAGAAATGGTAGCAGAAGGTGAATGTTGAACTTTTGTTGCACACATATCCAGATGATGCTGCGTAACATTTTGCGCGATGACGGTGTCAGTGTGATCGAGGCGTTAGAGTGCTGTATAACTGCAGCATGCTGCAAATAATGCATCCAAAATAACACCGCTTTTTTTCCCTGCAGTAATTTTGGATTGTAACTGCAGTTAGAGTGCAGTTCACTGCAGTTATTCTGCAATTACTGCGTCCAAAATAACAGTTGACTGCAGTTACTGCACTTTTACTGCAGTTTCAAAACTACAAATCTTTTTCTGTAAGGGATTACTTTGAACATGATCTATGTAGCTATAATGTCACGTTTACAATATGCTTATAGATGTGTTATATATATGCTTCATTATATACAATATAATGTAAAAAAAAAGAAAAAAAAAGAGTATACACAAAATAGGGTAAAGCGTCTCTTTGGGATGTAGCTTCATAGTCAGCATGTGCTAATCATGTATTCCATCCAGTCTATCAAAGCCACTGGATGTAGCCTACGATACGATGATGTAGCACGTCACAGAATGTTTGGAAAGAGGAGAAGAAGAAGCCGTTCTTGGCCTCGTTTGTCGTTCACACGGGCAGCAGGGCTATGATTCGGTTGCTGGTTCACCTGCATGTAGCTAGGCAACAGCAGATGACTGGCATATGAGAGGAGCGCCTCAGCACACTGCGGTGACGTAGGCTCCAGTGTGGGAAAAGACAGGCGAGCGTGACCATTCGCCGGCCTATTTATAGCCCGCACTGCCTCCGCGGTCTGTCATAAGCAGCAGCTCCAGGGATCCACCAGTCAGCAACACTTGTTGTCTGTGGGATCTGCCAGTCAGCAACACTTGTTGTCTGTGGGATCTGCCAGCCAGCAACACTTGTTGTCTGTGGGATCTGCCAGCCAGCAACACTTGTTGTCTGTGGGATCTGCCAGCCAGCAACACTTGTTGTCTGTGGGATCTGCCAGTCAGCAACACTTGTTGTCTGTGGGATCCACCAGTCAGCAACACTTGTTGTCTGTGGGATCTGCCAGCCAGCAACACTTGTTGTCTGTGGGATCTGCCAGCCAGCAACACTTGTTGTCTGTGGGATCTGCCAGTCAGCAACACTTGTTGTCTGTGGGATCTGCCAGCCAGCAACACTTGTTGTCTGTGGGATCTGCCAGCCAGCAACACTTGTTGTCTGTTTTTTATTTATTTTACCCTTATTTTACCAGGTAAGTTGACTGAGAACACATTCTCATTTACAGCAACGACCTGGGGAATAGTTACAGGGGAGAGGAGGGGGGATGAATGAGCCAATTGGAAGCTGGGGATGATTAGGTGGCAATGATTGTATGAGGGCCAGATTGGGAATTTAGCCAGGACACCGGGGTTAACACTTCTACTCTTACAATAAGTGCCATGGGATCTTTAATGACCACAGAGAGTCAAGAGGACACCCGTTTAACATCCCACTACACAGGGTAAAATGACCCTAATCACTGTCCTGGGATATTTTGTCCTGGGAAAAAGTTATTCCTACTGGCCCTCCAAAACCACTTCCAGCAGCATCTGGTCTCCCATCCAGGGACTGACCAGGACCATTCCTGCTTAGCTTCAGAGGCAAGCCAGCAGTGGTATACAGGGTGGTCTCTGCTGCTGGCTGGTCTGTGAGAACACCGGCAGCACAATTGATCTTGGACTCTGACTGCATGTGTGCGTGTGCGTGTGTGTGTGCAGACAGTCTCTGAGGAGAGACGAGGGAGGAAGGAGGGTGCATCAGTGTGTAATTAACTAACTAACTAACTAACTAACTAACTTAATGTACCGAAGCAAGGGATGATTTAACAAGGTTCTGTCTGCTACCCCCTCTCACTCCCCTCTAGCGCTCCCTCCCTCCTGTCCATATCAAAATAAGAGAGTGGAGGAGTAGACAGGGTGGAGGAGGAAGAGAGAGGGTGGAGGAGGAAGAGAGAGGGCGGAGGAGGAAGAGACAGGGCGGAGGAGGAAGAGACAGGGCGGAGGAGGAAGAGACAGGGCGGAGGAGGAAGAGACAGGGCGGAGGAGGAAGAGACAGGGTGGAGGAGGAAGAGAGGAAGAGACAGGGTGGAGGAGGAAGAGACAGGGTGGAGGAGGAAGAGAGGAAGAGACAGGGTGGAGGAGGAAGAGACAGGGTGGAGGTGGAAGAGAGGAAGAGACAGGGTGGAGGAGGAAGAGACAGGGTGGAGGTGGAAGAGACAGGGTGGAGGAGGAAGAGACAGGGTGGAGGAGGAAGAGACAGGGTGGAGGAGGAAGAGACAGGGTGGAGGAGGAAGAGAGGAAGAGACAGGGTGGAGGAGAGGAAGAGACAGGGTGGAGGAGAGGAAGAGACAGGGTGGAGGAGAGGAAGAGACAGGGTGGAGGAGAGGAAGAGACAGGGTGGAGGAGAGGAAGAGACAGGGTGGAGGAGAGGAAGAGACAGGGTGGAGGAGAGGAAGAGACAGGGTGGAGGAGAGGAAGAGACAGGGTGGAGGAGGAGGGGAGGAAGAGACAGGGTGGAGGAGGAAGAGACAGGGTGGAGGAGGAAGAGACAGGGTGGAGGAGGAGGGGAGGAAGAGACAGGGTGGAGGAGGAGGAGAAGAAGAGACAGGGTGGGGGAGAGGAAGAGACAGGGTGGAGGAGAGGAAGAGACAGGGTGGAGGAGAGGAAGAGACAGGGTGGAGGAGAGGAAGAGACAGGGTGGAGGAGAGGAAGAGACAGGGTGGAGGAGAGGAAGAGACAGGGTGGAGGAGGAGGGGAGGAAGAGACAGGGTGGAGGAGGAAGAGACAGGGTGGAGGAGGAAGAGACAGGGTGGAGGAGGAAGAGAGGAAGAGACAGGGTGGAGGAGAGGAAGAGACAGGGTGGAGGAGGAGGGGAGGAAGAGACAGGGTGGAGGAGGAAGAGACAGGGTGGAGGAGGAGGGGAGGAAGAGACAGGGTGGAGGAGGAAGAGACAGGGTGGAGGAGGAGGGGAGGAAGAGACAGGGTGGAGGAGGAAGAGACAGGGTGGAGGAGGAAGAGACAGGGTGGAGGAGGAAGAGACAGGGTGGAGGAGGAAGAGACAGGGTGGAGGAGAGGAAGAGACAGGGTGGAGGAGGAAGAGACAGGGTGGAGGAGAGGAAGAGACAGGGTGGAGGAGGGGAAGAGACAGGGTGGAGGAGGGGAAGAGACAGGGTGGAGGAGAGGAAGAGACAGGGTGGAGGAGGAAGAGCTCAGCTGGTAGAGCACGGCGCTTGTAACGCCAAGGTAGTGGGTTCGATCCCCGGGACCACCCATACACAAAAATGTATGCACGCACGACTGTAAGTCGCTTTGGATAAAAGCGTCTGCTAAATGGCATATTATTATTATTATTATTATTATAAGAGACAGGGTGGAGGAGGAAGAGAGGAAGAGACAGGGTGGAGGAGGAAGAGAGGAAGAGACAGGGTGGAGGAGGAAGAGAGGAAGAGACAGGGTGGAGGAGGAGAGGAGGAAGAGACAGGGTGGAGGAGGAAGAGACAGGGTGGAGGAGGAAGAGACAGGGTGGAGGAGGAAGAGAGGAAGAGACAGGGTGGAGGAGGAAGAGACAGGGTGGAGGAGGAAGAGACAGGGTGGAGGAGGAAGAGAGGAAGAGACAGGGTGGAGGAGGAAGAGACAGGGTGGAGGAGGAAGAGACAGGGTGGAGGAGGAAGAGAGGAAGAGACAGGGTGGAGGAGGAAGAGACAGGGTGGAGGAGGAAGAGAGGAAGAGACAGGGTGGAGGAGGAAGAGAGAGTGCAGTGCTGCTTAAACTGGGAGGATATGGCAGAGGAAGGGCTAAAGTCAGAGACTCCACTTAAGCTTCCTACACAAAAGGGTAATCCTCCCCATAATATGAGGCGTCTTTTGAACTGTCGAACACTTTGGAGTTTCAAACGGCTTCTTGAAAAGAATGTGTGGGATTGTGTTAACATATATTACTGCCTTGTCACTGCAGACTTCACACACCCACTCAAACATTAGCACCTTCAGAATACTTAACCCCACAGCTCTAGAGAGAGAGGATATTCTGGTGCGGAGTGAGTGACTACATACCCATGCCCAATCCATTACTGCATTGTCAGTAGTATGCTGGTGTTGAACTTGGTTCTATCTGAGACGCGTGACGCTTTAGTTTCCATCGCAAACTCCACAAAACCATACTCAATATGAAATGGTTGAGTCTGGTGTGGATAGACAGAAATGTTCATGTGCACGCCTGCTCGACCAGTTTGAGGTCCGCGAAAGGAGTATGCTGGTGTGGATATTGAAACAGAGCCCATGTCTATATTCATACCATACAGCGCTACTTACAGTAGAATGTGTGCCCAATACATTTCCTCATTCTACGTAGTATGCTAGTGTGGACAATGAAACAGAGCCAGTGTCTGGCTGTGTCCGAATACCCGTACTCGGTAGCCATTTTGGGTATGCGTAAATAAAATGTTTTATAGTATGACATTTCAAAAATGTGATGTCATACTCTTATCTGCTTGTCATCTAGCAGAATTCGCAACATGCTATTGAGGAAAATAATTGTCTTTTCAGACCCGCTTGTGTTTTGACAACAGCTGATAATCAGATAAGAGGATGTGCTATACCAAAATGAATGAATGGTGGTAAACAACGCAACTGCGCATTAGATTAAGAATTCTCAGTATGGGTGAGTCTGGTATGTTGATATTTGTTGCTTACTGCATAAATGTTTCGTAAACAGTACGTTCAAAATCGTATGTAGTATGATTAGTACGCAGTATGTACAGTGGGGAGAACAAGTATTTGATACACTGCCGATTTTGCAGGTTTTCCTACTTACAAAGCATGTAGAGGTCTGTCATTTTTATCATAGGTACATAGGTACACAAAAATCCAGAAAATCACATTGTTTGATTTTTAAGTAATTACAGAGATCATACGTTTCCTGTAGGTCTTGACCAGGTTTGCACACACTGCAGCAGGTATTTTGGCCCACTACTCCATACAGACCTTCTACAGATCCTTCAGGTTTCGGGGCTGTCGCTGGGCAATACGGACTTTCAGCTCCCTCCAAAGATTTTCTATTGGGTTCAGGTCTGGACACTGGCTAGGCCACTCCAGGACCTTGAGATGCTTCTTACGGAGCCACTCCTTAGTTGCCCTGGCTGTGTGTTTCGGGTCGTTGTCATGCTGGAAGACCCAGCCACGACCCATCTTCAATGCTCTTACTGAGGGAAGGAGGTTGTTGGCCAAGATCTCGCGATACATGGCCCCATCCATCCTCCCCTCAATACGGTGCAGTCGTCCTGTCCCCTTTGCAGAAAAGCATCCCCAAAGAATGATGTTTCCACCTTCATGCTTCACGGTTGGGATGGTGTTCTTGGGGTTGTACTCATCCTTCTTCTTCCTCCAAACACGGCGAGTGGAGTTTAGACCAAAAAGCTCTATTTTTGTCTCATCAGACCACATGACCTTCTCCCATTCCTCCTCTGGATCATCCAGATGGTCATTGGCAAACTTCAGATGGGCCTGGACATGCGCTGGCTTGAGCAGGGGGATCTTGCTTGCGCTGCAGGATTTTAATCCATGACGGCGTAGTGTGTTACTAATGGTTTTCTTTGAGAATGTGGTCCCAGCTCTCTTCAGGTCATTGACCAGGTCCTGCCGTGTAGTTCTGGGCTGATCCCTCACCTTCCTCATGATCATTGATGCCCCACGAGGTGAGATCTTGCACGGAGCCCCAGACCGAGGGTGATTGACCGTCATCTTGAACTTCTTCCATTTTCTAATAATTGCGCCAACAGTTGTTGCCTTCTCACCAAGCTGCTTGCCTATTGTCCTGTAGCCCATCCCAGCCTTGTGCAGGTCTACAATTTTATCCCTGATGTCCTTACACAGCTCTCTGGTCTTGGCCATTGTGGAGAGGTTGGAGTCTGTTTGATTGAGTTTTGGACAGGTGTCTTTTATACAGGTAACGAGTTCAAACAAGTGCAGTTAATACAGGTAATGAGTGGAGAACAGGAGGGCTTCTTAAATAAAAACGAATAGGTCTGTGAGAGCCGGAATTCTTACTGGTTGGTAGGTAACAAATACTTATGTCATGCAATAAAATGCAAATTAATTACTTAAAAATCAAACAATGTGATTTTCTGGATTTTTGTTTTAGATTCCGTCTCTCACAGTTGAAGTGTACCTATGATAAAAAATTACAGACCTCTACATGCTTTGTAAGTAGGAAAACCTGCAAAATCGGCAGTGTATCAAATACTTGTTCTCCCCACTGTAGGTCGTTTTAGTAAGTAGCATAGGCAAGACTGACATGGCCTCTATGTTCCAAAGTCCATACCAGCATATGCTTAGAATGCATGTCCATTGCCCAATGCATTACATCATTTTACATAGTATGCTGAAACAGAGCAGCATGTATTCCCAGCAGTATGCTAGTGAGGACATTGAAACAGAGCAGCATGCATTCCCAGTAGTATGCTAGTGAATCCTGGAGGAAATATACAACAACTATCCATCACATTATTCCTAATAGTATTTGGCCTTTTAAAAAGTCTCCGCCATGATATTAACTCTCCTCCAGAGCCCATGTAGCCTGACACCCCAATTAAAGGGCTAAAACATGACGGGCCCATTAGCGCTCATTAGTCTGACGTCTTGTCGTCGGCTGGAACAGATAGCACCGACGGATCAATAGAGCCACCTCTACCAGTCATGGCATGTGTCACTTTGATTATGTCCTGAGCTGAACACAGAGTCCTGGGCTGCAATCGTCTAGTTTTGGTCTGAATGACAGTAAATTGTTCACTGGCCACGACTTCATGGAGTTATACTGTACTTCTGATCATGTCCTGAGCTAAACACACTCGTGGGGTTGCAATCGTCTAGTTTTGTCCGAATGACGGTAAATTGTTGGGGCGGATTTAGCACCGAATTCCACGTGGTCGAACGCTGCGCTTTGGATTAGGTCAAAACATTTGGGGCTCCATTTGAAGCCAGGCTCGTCCAAAGACCCTCCTAACACTATATTATCTGATGCCTCTCTGGAGCAGCCTAGTAAAACCTCCCTATATCGAAGTTCCATTCAAACAACTAGACAAAAATCACATTACTTAAATCTATTGCAACAGTACAAAAATGCAACCTAGTACAACATGTCTTGGAGCAAATGGCGATGGAACCTACTCTTCTGGAAAAGGAAGATATGACGCTCATCACTGAGGAAGAAAACATTCTCAATCTCGCGTCTTTAGCAAAAAAAATTTTGGAAAATGCAGAATGAACATATCATTTGGCCTAGCTAGGACAGCTGAGTCTACAACAGCAGAGAAGAACAATGTCCTTGGCATTATGGCTCTGTGCCTCTGGCTGGTACACCCCTGGCTTCAGCAAGTTAACACCTCTGTCAGTATGGGGACAAGGCAGCCGATGCCAGGGCTGGATGATGCCCAGTAGCTCCATCACTTACGAGCCCCAGAGGCCAAGCTCTTGAAATCTACAGTTTGAAGTCCATCCACCCAATGAAATGGTGGTGAAATCACTAATATAGTACCCGGCTTCATTGTAAGCTGCCATGGCGCCATCTCTCTGTTGTCGTATAGTTTGGACAATTGGACGGTGCAATGAGGGGGGGGGTGATGGATCTCAGTCAATTCATTACTGTGGAACAATACTGTAATATAGTGGAGATGGATGAAACCATCTGTCATCAGAGTCCTAGCACATCACATAACCAATCCCACAAAAATACATTCCATCCCCAGTGATACATCCCCCCCATCTTAATCATCCATTGTGTAAAATCCATGTATGCCTTTCCCATTCATTCACTTGAATATGTGAGTAATAAAAGATGACTATCACACGCATTCATGAAGACTCCATGAGAAATGTAATATGCACTTTTCCAGGTCTCTCTTGCTTTTAGTGTAAATGTTTGAGTCCCTGGGTAGTTCTGTAGTAGAGAACATCAGATGATTTCTCCTCTGGCTGTTTCCCCCAATGGGGAGCTCCTCTTCACTCGGTGTGATTGCACTCATTTGCACATGGAAAGACCTGGACAGAACAACGTGCCGCTGCCTAAAGAAGCCTCGCGTCTGAGCGCGCGTGACGGCGCCCCACCTGCTCCGCTCCGGCAAATTTAAGGCAGTGGAGTGGAAGTCTAAGAGGTGGAGGCTTTAACAGGAGCCGTAGAAATATAAATGCTTGAAGGGACAAAGCCCCACCGTACCACGGCAACTTGACTGGTACACTCATGGCTACACTCAATATGGTCGCCTGTCCGCCCTTCAAGTAACGTTGACTTAAATTAGTGTCTGATCTAGTAATTCTAATTATATGCTCAGACCACGGCAACTTGACTGGTACAGTCATGGGTACACTCAATATGGTCGCTGGTCCGCCCATCACAGAACGTTGACTTGAATGGTAATGTCCGTTCTAGTCATTCTAATGATATGGCACAGACAATGCTGTACGTCAGTAAACTGGATCTGGGGATAGTGCAGTGGTGATCTCACCTGAGGTCGAGGGTGGCCCGAGACCAGACAAGCTAGCTCCAGGGTCTCTCCCTCCCGGATGGTGTAGACGCGCTCGGTATAGCGCTCCTCCTCGATGTTGCATGCGTGGCCAGAGTGGATGATTCGGACTGTAGGAGGTGCTGTTGAGGAACAAAATATCAAATAAATTAATGTCAGGTTCAATGAGAAACACAGACGTAACTGAAGTCATATCAATCCTTTTTAATAAAAGTGGAAAAGTGGATTATATCACAATCGATTAAATATAAACACATCTGGAGACCTTTTTTTGGAGAGGGTAGTGCGTAATGCCCAGTACATCCCTGGGGCCAAGCTTCCTGCCATCCAGGACCTCTATACCAGGTGGTATCAGAGGAAGGCCCTAAAAACTATCAAAGACTCCAGCCACCCTAGTCATAGGCTACCGCACGGCAAGCGGTACCGGAGCGCCAAGTCTAGGTCCAAAAGGCTTCTTAACAGCTTCTACCCCCAAGCCATAAGACTCCTGAACAGCTAATCATGGCTACCCGGACTATTTGCACTGCCCCCCCCACCCCATCATTTTTACGCTGCTGCTACTCTGTTAATTATTTATGCATAGTCACTTTAACTCTACCCACATGTACATATTACCTCAATTACCTCGACTAACCAGTGCCCCCGCACATTGACTCTGTACCTGTACCCCCTCCCTACTGTTATTTTATTTTACTGCTGCTCTTTAATTTATTTTGTATTTTTTTACTTAACACTTTTTATTTTCTTAAAAACGGAATTGTTGGTTAAGGGCTTGTAAGTAAGCATTTCACTGTAATGTCTACACCGGTTGTATTCGGCGCATGTGGCAAATAAAATTTGATTTGATTTGACATGCATTTGACTCGACATTACAAACATCAAAATGTAAACATTAGTAAAGAGACTAGTCAGATTTACATTTGCTATCAAAGAGCGTTGCAGTAGCTAATTAACTTTACATATCTGAATTGTTTTGCCCCACAGTTAGCCGAGTTAGTTTGTTAGCTAGCTAGGTGAAGTTTGTTCTAACTGTGAACAACTTCACCTAGCTAGCTAACAAACTAACTCGGCTAACTGTGGGGCAAAACAATTCAGATATGTAAAGTTAATTAGCTACTGCAACGCTCTTTGATAGCAAATGTAAATCTGACTAGTCTCTTTACTAATGTTTACATTTTGATATTTGTAATGTCTCCAATTTCCAAGTGTGTAGAAACAGAGGTATGGCTGAATTCACTGTCAAAATAACTAGCGTGTAGAAACAGCCGTATGGCTAAAGCCACAGTCCATATAACAAGCGTGTAAAAAAAGGTTGAGAAAAGTATGGCTAAAGTCAGTCCATATAGTCTCGCGTTGCCATACCTCAAAAATCACGTTGTCACGCCTCCCTTGGAAGTCTGGAGAAATTTGAATCGCAAAAAACGGTTTGAATGGTCCGCTGGCTCCCAACGGCAAGATTTTGATTGGATGTTACATTACAAGAACCCTCCCCCCCAACACGCCCGTAGAAGAGGCGCTATGTGTTGTGTGCATCACTGTTTTCCGTCCGGGTAGTTGTTGTTGCCTGTGCTCGTTTCAAGTTATCAAGTGTATATTTATTGAAATTGAAAGTGGATTACGCTGGTACAGTCAAACGTCACAACACGTTCTAAAACGCTCTGGTGACAAACACTTTTTTCCTAGAATCCATTCGTCCACATGGCTGTGCTTTACTACCACCGAAAATACAGTAAAAATGACTAATTATTTTGTTTTTGTAAGGACCCCCCAAAAAACGGAGGCTGTGAGAGAACCCATTCAATTAAGTAAATGCATTTTTTTAAATGTTAAAAAACAATGTATTATTAACTATCTAGCTGGCTACAGTAGGCCACTTTGTAGGCTAACTCAACTGAGCTGCCAGCTAGCTAGCTAACTTTACACACAGTTTAGCTAAGTGAATTAAATGTCATCAGCTAGCTAACCTCCTATTAGCTAGCTATCTTGATGTAATAATTGTACATTAAAAACAGTCTCCAAATGCATTTGTAGATAACATCCATGGAAGAGAGTGAAATTGCAGCTCCAGCTGTCAGTAAAGGGAGAGTGTTGGCTACTGGACAGGGCAGGTCATTTTGTGGGAGGACATTATGAAAATATGTTCCAGTTCCTAGATGGGAAATCTTTGAGGACAGAGCCACATTTATATTCAGTGCTGTCTAATTTGAGTATAATGAAGCCGGTTTCATTGTGACGTTTTCTGTCCTCAGATATGGAAAGCTGTGAAAGCCTGTTTGCAGATGAAGAGAGAGGTTGTAAGAGACTAAGGGTATATCCTATATGCCATGGGTTATATGTGTAGGCCTACCTACAGTATGTTAGCAAATGTTGTATACGAAAATACAGTTAAACATCACACACAATGTATAAACCTATTACAATTGGAGCAGGCCAACCCTGCAGGAGGTCTGCTGGGTGTGCAGGGTTCTGTTTCAGCCCAGCAATAACAAACAATATTTAACTTATCAACCCTAATGAGTTGATAATCAAGTGTGCTATTGCTGGGCTGGAACAGAAGTCAGGGCGGCAGGTAGCTTAGTGGTTAAGAGCATAGTGCCAGTAACCGAAAGGTCGCTGGTTCTAATCCCCGAGCCGACTAGGTGAAAAATCTGTCGATGTGCCCTTGAGCAAGGCACTTAACCCTAATTGCTCATGTAAGTCGCTCTGGATAAGAGCGTCTGCTAAATGACAAAAAAATAACAAAACAAGTCTGCTCACCCAGTAGATCAGGGATCAGTGGAGCGAGGTTGGCCACAGCTGGTATGGAGTTTTTTTTTGTTCACCTGAAATTATGCTTTAGTAGTAATAGCCTACTTGTGACCACTCAGTTATACGTTGTTGTTTAGACTAATATGTCTAATCTTTACATACGAGTTAGCTTATTTGTACATTTTGAAGTGATGAAGTGTTGATTCTTTGAAGTGAAGTGTTTAAACTGGTTTTAATTGTTAAACTATTATCCAAAATGAACTAGTGTCAATGTTGATTTAATCACAGATTACAATCCTGAATAAAGAGGGGAAGAGGTTATATCTCTGTGTCTGTTCTGTGTTGTATTCTTAAATGAAAATTTCCCTTTTTGTCTAGTTTGATTGTCACTCTGTCTCAGTATACCAGCTAGGTCCTCTGTAGCTCAGCTGGTAGAGCACGGCGCTTGTAACGCCAAGGTAGTGGGTTCGATCCCCGGGACCACCCATACACAAAAAATGTATGCACGCATGACTGTAAGTCGCTTTGGATAAAAGCGTCTGCTAAATGGCATATTATTATTATGTGAATCCATTTAGCATCTTATCATTTGGCATGCATCGCCAATGCAGCCAGAGACCTACAGTAGGATGTAACTACTGGTCTTATTCGCATCTGTTATCTGAAGCAGAGAATAGCTAAACTCACACATTGTTTACATGTTGAGCTATATGTTCTCAATTTAAAATGATACCAGTAGACAATGTGTATGAGGCAAACCATATACCAGATTTTGTACATGCCTTTTAAGTGCCGACATATAAAAAGAAGTGCAAATCCAACCCTTGTAATTTTAGGTACAAGATGAAAATAAGATGACGACAATTAGGCTACAGGAGATGAGCATTACAGGTAACATTTTATGAGATTCCTTTAATTTCATTCATTTTAGCAATGTTGCTTGCTAAATGAATGCAATTCCCATAGTTAGACAGTACATGATTGCTCTACGCATCACTGACCCTGGATAAGCTAGCGACTGGGCTAACACAGCTAAACATTTAGGTCAATAATATGCTGGTTTTATTTTTATTTAATGTTGGCTTAATAATCGTGAGAGAAAATGAACTAGCTAGTTAACAAGGTTAGCTGACTTTTCTTAAAATGAACCTCATTGTGGATAGCTACTTGTCCCTCATCCTAGCCTTTACAGCCAAATATCACTTCAGAAAAATATTGATATGGCCGGCATTGTAGACTCTCTCTCCCCCCTCTTGCTGCAGCTAAGCGCATCTCAAAATAACACAAATGCTGTGAAAACCAGTGTGCTGGCAACGCTCTAAAACGCTTGTTTTGTTTAAATGTTTTGCCCTCACGCACTGTTGCTCCTAGGCACTAATCTAGTGAGCTCCTATGGAGCTCCGCCCTAGCAAGGAATTTGATTGGTTTGACGTGTTGCAAGGCGTCACTGATTTATGCTGGGTTCTGACCCCTCTAGCTGATTTCTGCCGTAAAACTTCCCCAGGCTCCCAGTTTGTGGTTCGCAACGAGGCTACAGTCCATATAACTAGCATGTAGAAACAGAGGTATGGCTAAATTCGCAGTCCATATAACTAGCGTGTAGAAACAGAGGTATGGCTAAATTCGCAGTCCATATAACTAGCGTGTAGAAACAGTGAGAAACAGAGGTATGGCTAAAATCACAGTCCATATAACTAGCGTGTAGAAACAGTGAGAAACAGAGGTATGGCTAAAATCACAGTCCATATAACTAGCGTGTAGAAACAGTGAGAAACAGAGGTATGGCTAAAATCACAGTCCATATAACTAGGGCAATTTGTTTTCCCCCTGGTCAAGTCACATGTTCATGAAAAACGTCTGCCTCTGCTACGGATATTATTCATCTTTTGAAACAGGAGATAAAAAATAACTTTCTTATTTGACTTCACAAAGCTGTGCACAGGAGACAGACCAGCCGGGATGTCCCCCCCCCCCCCCCCCCATATGAACAGCCAGAACTGAAGCCTTCAGTATCACAGAGCTGGAGTCATTCCCCCAAGTAGCTCTGAAATTAATGTCATTTTCTACTATCCCTTTTGAGGTAGTCTCCTATTGTGTAGAGTAGTTTAGTGCAATGTGTTTAAAATGTGCTGTATGAAATGAAAATAATGGATTTAATGTTGAGAATGTGTATCGGGAGGCCATAACGCAACATAAGAAAACTTTATGAGCCGGGAAAATATATGTTTTTACTCATACTGTGGGGCAAAAAGTCACAAAAAGCACATAGCAATCAGTTATGCTAATAATAAACCACAGGCCCGAAATAGCCAACGAGCTAAAGGTTACGGCTGTTCCATCGGATTGCACAACAAAGGGAAAAACTGAAAGTATTGTACTTCCTGTGTGCCAGCTGCCTGCAACGTACCCTGGCCTACTTTTCTATTATCTATTTTTAGAGAATGAGTCCCTTTTCCTCCACATGACTCTGCTAATGTGGCTCTCCTGTGATGTCAGTCTTCTCCGTAGCGTGCCTCACCAAAATATGGCCCCATAGGATGACAATGACGCGAGTTCCCATTTCCTTGGTTCAGTGAGTAGCATATGTTCAGGGTTTAACATATGGAAACGTGTCTCGTGTGGATTCAAATAGAAGACAACGACCTCGTAGAAAAGAGCGGCAAACAATTGGGACGTGTGTTCGTGGAGCCTGCATTCGCCCACATAAAAAAAACCACTACAGTTTACTATAGAATGCTGTAGTATACTGTATAATCCTATACTCCACACTGTAGTATCACTCGATCGTGTAGTGCTTACTAAATAATATTGTAGTATACTATAAGACACACAGTAGTATCCCTCGATCGTGTAGTGCTTATTAAATACTGTTTTTATCGATTGGACTGCTAGCTAGCTTTGTCGATGCGGTTTTAATTTGTGCTGTCCTTGGGGAGATCATGCCGGGGATTTCCTCTTGAGGTTCTCCCTCGATTGTGTAGTGCTTACTATAGAATTGTTTAGTATAATATACTCCACACTGTAGTATCCCTTGATTGATTTTATTTGACTATTTAGAAACGCAATACAACCACAAATGTGGATACAATGCATTTAGAAATTTGTCGAGAATAACACAAACGTTTTAAATGTATTTCCATTGTGGTCCAACATGTTACAGCTAACCCACATTCATAAAATACTACAGTATACTATGGTCTAAATACTGTAGTATTAATATATACTACAGTATTTACTGTAGTGTTTTTGCATACTTTACTGTAGTAAACACCTGCCGACTAGGGTTAGCTAAAATGGCACAACTACCACACTACGCCAGTTACTGTTTAATGAAGGGAACACCTCAACCAGAACATAAGACACACAGGCTTGTGACAGGCCCCCTATTGAGTTGGGTCAACAGTTCTGAGCAATGCAACGGACCAGACAACACACCTTAGCAAAAATAAACAAAAATGTTTTACAATTGTAACATCTAAACGTTAGCAGTTCTAGGCCCATTAAAGGGAAACTGTACAGAGGCAGATATAAAGAAGAAACAAAGTTGTTTAAAGCTTAGAGGATTAGGTTAGCTTGTTTGACAGAAACAATGCACATTAACAAGAGTACACCAAAATTACTTCGATCTGTGACTTCCACTTGATAGCCCTGTGTAGCTCAGTTGGTAGAGCATGGTGCTTGCAATGCCAGGGTTGTGGGTTCGTTTCACACGGGGGGCCAGTATGAAAAAATTTATGCACTCACTAACTGTAAGTCGCTCTGGATAAGAGCGTCTGCTAAATGACTAAAATGTAAAATGTAGATAGCTTTCTAAAATACCACAGTGTTCAGCTGACCAAGTTCACAAGAGGACTAAAAACAAACAATACTGTACTTCTGATGGTTAGAAAAGAAAGAACAGTGAACCACTGCATTTACAATAAACAGTAGATATTTTAGAAATACAAATTACTTTACTTAAAAAGAGTCACTATTGGAGGGCACTGCCAATACACTGCCTGGACCTCAGAACAGCAAAGCCTCTCCAAACAAACCAACTGAAAACAGCAAAGCCTCTCCAAACAAACCAACTGAAAACAGCAAAGCCTCTCCAAACAAACCAACTGAAAACAGCAAAGCCTCTCCAAACAAACCAACTGAAAACAGCAAAGCCTCTCCAAACAAACCAACTGAAAACAGCAAAGCCTCTCCAAACAAACCAACTGAAAACAGCAAAGCCTCTCCAAACAAACCAACTGAAAACAGCAAAGCCTCTCCAAACAAACCAACTGAAAACAGCAAAGCCTCTCCAAACAAACCAACTGAAAACAGAAGGACATTATTACAGTGGCTTTACATAATTAACATCTTGAATATTGTCACATTAATAAACTCACTGATGGTCAAACTCAACACCTACCATTCAGAACAATTGACCACACTCCAAACATTTCTTCAAGACAGCATGGTCACAAAATGGTTGCTCACAGAAATCATCCAACAGCACCGCCACTGTACAGTCTATACAAACAAAGGCCCTCCCAGGTACAAAGCTCTCACCTGAACATGTGCTTTTATACAGTTCTCTCTTCTTCTTCAGGGTTTAACGGCGGTTGGCATCCAATATGTTGCATTACCACACCCAACTGGACTATAATATAAATCCATTATAATTTGTGATACAATCCATTCATTAAAAACCCACTACCCATTCCACTACTTTGACCCTATCTGATCCTGCACCATGCCAACAGCCTGGGAGGACGGGACACCACCACTCAACACACCCTGTAACTCTTCTGAAGTCAAATCTCTTGCACCCAAATACATCTCTGCAGCTGCCACCACAACATCTATTTTCTGTGATTTGCGTTCCATCTCTGTGGTACAGTTGATAACCATTGCTATGAACAGTAAGAAGCCAACCTTACTGAAGCATACAGTATTTCACTCGTTGGCCTATCCCTCTGTTCTTGCACAGATCTACTACTCACAGGGTTCCTCTCAGGATCCCTCAGCCTTGACCCATCCTCCTCTGCTTTCTTCACTGCCTCAGCATACGACACCTTCTGCACTACTCTGACTCTAGCCACCTCAACCTGCCTCTCTCGCACCGGACACTTCCAATCCCCAGCAACATGGGTGACCCTACAGTTGACACACACAACTTTATCGACCGAAACTACACAATCCTCTGTCCCATGCCCTCCTGCACACTTCCCACATATTGGAATCTCCCTCCTACACACTGCTGCGTCATGACCATAAACTTGCACCTGAAACACTGCAGTGGATTCGGCACAAAAGCTCTAACAGGAAAACGGATATATCCTAACATTACTTTGTCTGGTAAAGACTCTGAGTCAAAACTCAAAAGGACTGACAATGACTCCTCTGTTTCACCATGCTCACCACCGGGTCTGCGTCACACCAAACGGCGGGCGTCACAAACACCAGGAATCTTCAACTTCAATTGCTCCACCTCCACACTACCCCAGAAATCACTCCTTTCAATGGTGCCCTGTTCCTAAGTGCAAAGCAAGAAACAGATCTAGACCTAAGTTGCATGACATGGAGCGCCCGATCCCTCTGGACAGAATAAACAAATATCACAAGTCCACTACAGGTTACCTTCACTGATTCAACTACACCCAAATCCTTTCCCACCCACCTTGAAAAAACATTAGTGACATCTGCTGGTCAGCAATGAAAAGCAGCGTTTGATGTTCATATAAAAACAAATCCACAATATTCATCAAATCTCTGGCGGCTAGTTGTGGGTCTTAGTAGACTACTATCAATTACCATATAGGTTCGCAACTTTCATCATGCATCCCTTTTTTGCTGTGAATCGTTCTTTTTTTTCTGTCAAAAACTGTGAATCTACGTCATTATTTTGGATGCTTATACTTTACTAAATAAAACTAATTGTTTGAACAACAATGTGCAGAAAGTGTGGTTTCACTTTTTTTTTTACTTTAAAAAAAATGCCTTAGCTGGGATTCAACCCAATTCCCTGTTGTTCTGGTCCCCGAGACCCCAACTCTACCTGCTGAGCTACCGTTCAGGTGACGGTACATGAAGAAATTGAACTACATTGTAAGGTGTCCAATAGAGGCCGGTGTTTGAAAGCAACTTGGAATCGAAGAAGGCACCAGAACCACGGCAAAAATCTGTGGAATCTCGCATTTTGCAACACAGTTTGAAAAACCACGTGATTTTAAAAAAATAACGAAACTTTGGACGTCGCTGATCATGTGATAATAATACTTTGAAACGAGCATCGGTACATTGTGTCAGATCAGTAGTGCTAAGGACAATCCTTTTATCTTATCGAAGGGGATAAGAAGAGGACTCCCAAACCATTGTTTGATATCGGCCACTAATGGCTGTGTATTGATAACGGCTCAGTCAAACAGCCATTTGGAGTCTATTGATCTGTTCTCTTTGGTACTAGTAGTTTTAATGGACGCGTTAATAAATGTTGCACTTTTTGTGCATTGCCTTTGTTATGCTCACTAGGCCTACTTTATGGCTATGCTTGCTACTTTTGTTAGTTTTATAATGTTTGTTTGCTAGCCATGCTATGCTAAATTAGCCTGCTCTAGCTTCGGCCTACCTCGCCCCTTACTGGCCATTCGTTGTTAATTGCTGCTATATATATTTACAGCTTTACCCATTTATATGCTTATTTCTTTTTGATTATTGTCATTAACAGATGATTAATTATGTTCATTGCTGTTATTGACCCGTATTATTTGTACCTTCCTGTCTCATTTTAGATAAACCATACTCCATACAAAGCCAACCAAGTCTCCATTCAAGACGAGTCTCATGTCAATCATTCCCTGCCATGTGTCATCTCCATTACCTGAATCTAGAAATACTCTTAAACTGAACTGCATCTCTGCCTCCGCCTGCTCTTTACCTGGAGTTCCACTGTAGATGGGTATCACCATAACCCTCACCTAAACCTTAATCAGTTACTTGGTGGTTCGAGGCCTGAATGCTGATTGGCTGAAAGCCATGGTATATCAGACCGTATACCACGGGTATGACAAAACATATTTACTGTTCTAATTACGTTGGTAACCAGTTTATAATAGCAATAAGGCACCTCTGGGGTTTGTGGTATATTGCCAATATACCATGGCTAAGGGCTGTATGCAGGCGTTGTATCATCAGCATAAGAACAGCCCTTAGCTGTGGTATATTGGCCAAACAGTGGCTTGTAAAATATTCACCCCCCTTGGCATTTTTCCTATTTTGTTGCCTTACAACCTGGAATTAAAATGGATTTTTGGGGGGTTTGTATCATTTGATTTACACAACATGCCTACCACTTTGAAGATGCAAAATATTTTTGGGGGTGAAACAAACAAGAAATAAGACAGAAAAACAGAAAACTTGAGCGTGCATAACTATTCACCCCCCCCCCCCCCCCCCCCCCAAATCTCTGGAAGACTGAAACAGGTTTCCCTCAAGAATTTCCCTGTATTTAGCGCCATCCATCATTCCTTCAATTCTGACCAGTTTCCCAGTCCCTGCCAATGAAAAACATCTCCACAGCATGATGCTGCCACCACCATGCTTCACTGTGGGGATGGTGTTCTCGGGGTGATGAGAGGTGTTGGGTTTGCGGCAGACATAGCGTTTTCCTTGATGGCCAAAAAGCTCAGTTTTAGTCTCATCTGACCAGAGTACCTTCTTCCATATGTTTGGGGAGTCTCCCACATGCCTTTTGGTGAACACCAAACGTGTTTGCTTATTTTTTTCTTTAAGCAATGGCTTTTTTTCTGGCCACTCTTCCGTAAAGCCCAGCTCTGTGGAGTGTACAGCTTAAAGTGGTCCTATGGACAGATACTCCAATCTCCGCTGTGGAGCTTTGCAGCTCCTTCAGGGTTATCTTTGGTCTCTTTGTTGCCTCTCTGATTAATGCCCTCCTTGCCTGGTCCGTGAGTTTTGGTGGTTGGCCCTCTCTTGGCAGGTTTGTTGTGGTGCCATATTCTTTCCATTTAATAATAATGGATTTAATGGTGCTCCGTGGGATGTTCAAAGTTTCAGATATTTTTTTTATAACCCAACCCTGATCTGTACTTCTCCACAACTTTGTCCCTTGGTCTTCATGGTCCCGCTTGCTTGGTGGTGCCCCTTGCTTAGTGGTGTTGCAGACTCTGGGGCCTTTCAGAACAGGTGTATATATACTGAGATCATGTGACAGATCATGTGACACTTAGATTACACACAGGTGGACTTTATTTAACTAATTATGTGACTTCTGAAGGTAATTAGTTGCACCAGATCTTATTTAGGGGCTTCATAGCAAAGGGGGTGAATACATATGCAGCGCCACTTTTCCGTAATTTATTTTTTAGAATTTTTTGAAAAAAGTTATTTTTTTCATTTCACTTCACCAATTTGGGCTATTTTGTGTATGTCCATTACATGAAATCCAAATAAAAATCCATTTAAATTACAGGTTGTAATGCAACAAAATAGGAAAAACGCCCCCTCGGGCCTTATTGCTTAAATATACTACAGTCATGTCTGCAGAAATACTACAGTGAATACTATAGTATAGTACCATCATGTCTGCAAAAATACTACAGTGAAAACTATAGTATCCTACCATCATGTCTGCAAAAATACTACAGTGAATACTATTTTGGGTTAAATGCGGAAGACACATTTCACAGTTGTACAACTGACTAGATATCCCCCTTTCCTTTCCCTTTATAGTATACTACAGTCAAGTCCACAACAACACTACAGTGAATACTACAGTAAAGTCCGCAAAAACACTATAGTATACTACAGTCATGTCCGCAATAACACTACAGTGAATACTATAGTGTATATAAATATAGTAATACTACAGTATTTAGACCATAGTATTTTTTCATGTGGGTCCAAATTGAATAACTTGGATTAAAGGCTAGTGTTTTGAGCCAGCTCAAATGTTTTTTTTTCTTTCCAAATCTGACATTCTATCAGTGCCAAGCCATCTGTGTGGAGTTCTGGGCAGGTCCAATCATACAAGCTGCCAAAACATGATTACCAGTTCACTTTTGGTGTAGTCATCATGGTATAAGACTTGCTGTCTATCTCTGACTACAGCCCATCTCTACCTCTGACTAAAACCCATCACGGATACAGGAGAAGCTAAAAATATGTGAGGTCAAGGGAGCCATGCAATGTGTTATTCATGAAGCTAGATCTGCATATGTCACTGAAACTTCACTATAGTAGCTTGATGAACTCTGCAGTAAATTGAAATTGAAAGTCTGGACGAGCAGCAACATCATCGCTGAACTGAATGTACTCATTTTGCATATCAAATTCAGCTTTCAAAAGGATTTTGTTTTTACTTCCATAAACACTGTCATTCGCATCTGTCATATTTTTTTAGGTAGCGTAATTGTGGGACTCACTTCTCTGACATGAACTGCACAGACATCTGAGCGTTTCAGAAGCAGCGGAGGGAGTGGCAAACCAAGTACCAGGATAATCATAGGGACAAACATAGCCACTCTAACTCTGCACACTGGCAACTGAGTTGGCTAATGGTTATCACTTTGAGCAAACTAGACCCAGGATGGCAGGAGTGGGACAGTACTACCGCTTCTCTAAAAAACCTAATACAGAAACCATTAACCAACGACCATAAATACAAGGGGATGGGGAAATAGATCTACATATTTTCATTCCAGGTACAGTGAATGACACAAATCCCAGCTTTGTCAAAGCTAGCAAGTGTTTTAGCTGGATTGGGTCACAATGGGTCCACACACACACACACACACACACACACACACACACTGGGGACACACACACACACACACACACACACACACACACACACTGGGGACACACACACACACTGGGGACACACACACACACCTGAGCCACAGTCCCATTTGGACCTGTAATCCCCTATCTACAGCGATCTCCTCTATCTTCTCCATCTCTCTAATCAACAGCGGGGCCGGGAGGATAATAGCCCTGATTGGATGAAGCGGCCCGCTGCCATTCCTGATAATCACTTAGATACACATGACAGGACAACTGCATGGGGACTACACCACATCCACAGGCTGCTCCCGGCCGCTACACAGTCACTCCGGCTCGGCTTAGCCTGCCAACCTGGCCTGTACTCCCTGAATCTCCCCCACCCACCACCCTCTAAACCAACGCATTACAACAACATTCTGGGAGGGAGAGCAGAGTAGCAGAGCACGGATCCATATTATACCCCCTTTCTCTTAATGCTTTAATCTCTCCCACCCCCAGCTTTGGGAAAAGCTCCTGACCGTTTACACAACAGCACATGGAGATGCAGAGTACTGAGAGGCAGGCCCACACGCTTGGTTTGCTCCTCGGGTTCCCGGCACCATCGCTGACTGGACAAGCCGAAGATGATTAGGCCTAGCTGGATCCGGCGGGCGGTGATTGGGAGAGGCAGTCTCTGAGTGTCATGACGTGTAATGATAGAAGATGGGGATGGGGACTGCTGATTGGGATGGCACCGTCTGGGAGGAGGCACCGTCTGGGAGGAGGCACCGTCTGGGAGGAGGCACAGTCTGGGAGGAGGCACAGTCTGGAAGGAGGCACCGTCTGGGAGGAGGCACAGTCTAGGAGGAGGCACAGTCTGGGAGGAGGCACTGTCTGGGAGGAGGCACAGTCTGGGAGGAGGCACTGTCTGGGAGGAGGCACAGTCTGGGAGGAGGCACAGTCTGGGAGGAGGCACCGTCTGGAAGGAGGCACAGTCTGGGAAGAGGCACAGTCTGGGAAGAGGCACAGTCTGGGAAGAGGCACAGTCTGGGAGGAGGCACAGTCTGGGAGGAGGCACAGTCTGGGAGGAGGCACCGTCTGGGAGGAGGCACCGTCTGGGAGGAGGCACTGTCTGGGAGGAGGCACAGTCTGGGAGGAGGCACAGTCTGGGAGGAGGCACCGTCTGGAAGGAGGCACAGTCTGGGAAGAGGCACAGTCTGGGAAGAGGCACAGTCTGGGAAGAGGCACAGTCTGGGAGGAGGCACCGTCTGGGAGGAGGCACAGTCTAGGAGGAGGCACCACTTTGAAGTGGCAATTGAATGAGAGCAGCAAAATGATGAATTACGTTTCATTACAGAGCCGTTAATTCCTCAGGGGTTATTGTGTGGCTGAATGGAGGCTTGGCGACTGTTGTTTCCAAGGCCTGCATCATCTTCGCTGCTGGTCAAAATGAGTGAGTCTTAATTAAGCAAATCTGTTGTCAAGTGTGAAATAGGCCTAATGTCACAAGCAATTCACAACCCAGGGAAGTTTTGTTTGAAATTCAAAATGCATCCAAGATCTCTGTAAGGAGGCAGGCGAGGTTGTTTTCCATTTGTCCCGTGCCTTGAACTTTGAGGAATGGAGAGGCCGAGCCAAATGAATGTAATATCCCGTCGAGCATACTGATGACAAAGCAGAACCTCCAGGGCTTTACTGTGGGACACAGAGTCCCCTACCTCTTCTACATGCAAATACAAGCAGGTGAATGAACCGACGATAAGCTCCAGTGCATTCTTCAACCGCAATCACACATTCTGAATCGACTCGTCCACTTTTGGCCCTGATTCAGAGAACTGTGCCCTTCTGTCCTTCCACAATCCGCACCACAACTCATGTCTCCTTAGCTCCAGTAAGTGCAGATTCATTCGGTGTAGCGCCACCACCAGTCTACATGTGGATATATGACCTAGCTCCAGGGGTGACAAGACTCCAGATGTTCTGTAAGCAGCTTTTTACGTAACAGTTTGGAGCTTTTGGAGCCATTACTGTAAGATCACATTGTGGTTTGGTGTGATGATAAAACATGTACCGGTAAAATTATGTTATCAACATGCAGTACTGTACTGTAGGCTACATTATGTTATCAACATGCAGTACTGTAGGCTACATTATGTTATCAACATGCAGTACTGTAGTGTAGGTTACATTATGTTATCAACATGCAGTACTGTAGGCTACATGATGTTATCAACATGCAGTACTGTAGGCTACATTATGTTATCAACATGCAGTACTGTAGTGTAGGCTACATTATGTTATCAACATGCAGTACTGAAGGCTACATTATGTTATCAACATGCAGTACTGAAGGCTACATGATGTTATCAACATGCAGTACTGTAGGCTACATTATGTTATCAACATGCAGTACTGTACTGTAGGCTACATGATGTTATCAACATGCAGTACTGTAGGCTACATTATGTTATCAACATGCAGTACTGAAGGCTACATTATGTTATCAACATGCAGTACTGAAGGCTACATTATGTTATCAACATGCAGTACTGTAGGCTACATGATGTTATCAACATGCAGTACTGTAGGCTACATTATGTTATCAACATGCAGTACTGTAGGCTACATGATGTTATCAACATGCAGTACTGTAGGCTACATTATGTTATCAACATGCAGTACTGTAGGCTACATTATGTTATCAACATGCAGTACTGTAGTGTAGGCTACATTATGTTATCAACATGCAGTACTGTAGGCTACATTATGTTATCAACATGCAGTACTGTAGGCTACATTATGTTATCAACATGCAGTACTGTAGGCTACATTATGTTATCAACATGCAGTACTGTAGTGTAGGCTACATTATGTTATCAACATGCAGTACTGAAGGCTACATGATGTTATCAACATGCAGTACTGAAGGCTACATTATGTTATCAACATGCAGTACTGTAGGCTACATTATGTTATCAACATGCAGTACTGTAGTGTAGGCTACATTATGTTATCAACATGCAGTACTGTAGGCTACATTATGTTATCAACATGCAGTACTGTAGGCTACATTATGTTATCAACATGCAGTACTGAAGGCTACATGATGTTATCAACATGCAGTACTGTAGTGTAGGTTACATTATGTTATCAACATGCAGTACTGAAGGCTACATGATGTTATCAACATGCAGTACTGTAGGCTACATTATGTTATCAACATGCAGTACTGTAGGCTACATTATGTTATCAACATGCAGTACTGTAGGCTACATTATGTTATCAACATGCAGTACTGAAGGCTACATTATGTTATCAACATGCAGTACTGTAGGCTACATTATGTTATCAACATGCAGTACTGTAGGTTACATTATGTTATCAACATGCAGTACTGTAGTGTAGGCTACATTATGTTATCAACATGCAGTACTGTAGGCTACATTATGTTATCAACATGCAGTACTGTAGTGTAGGCTACATTATGTTATCAACATGCAGTACTGTAGGCTACATTATGTTATCAACATGCAGTACTGTAGGCTACATGATGTTATCAACATGCAGTACTGTAGGCTACATTATGTTATCAACATGCAGTACTGTAGGCTACATGATGTTATCAACATGCAGTACTGTAGGCTACATTATGTTATCAACATGCAGTACTGTAGGCTACATTATGTTATCAACATGCAGTACTGTAGGTTACATTATGTTATCAACATGCAGTACTGTAGGCTACATGATGTTATCAACATGCAGTACTGAAGGCTACATTATGTTATCAACATGCAGTACTGTACTGTAGGCTACATTATGTTATCAACATGCAGTACTGTAGGCTACATTATGTTATCAACATGCAGTACTGTAGGTTACATTATGTTATCAACATGCAGTACTGTAGGCTACATGATGTTATCAACATGCAGTACTGAAGGCTACATTATGTTATCAACATGCAGTACTGTAGGCTACATTATGTTATCAACATGCAGTACTGTAGGCTACATTATGTTATCAACATGCAGTACTGTAGGCTACATTATGTTATCAACATGCAGTACTGTAGGCTACATTATGTTATCAACATGCAGTACTGTAGGCTACATTATGTTATCAACATGCAGTACTGTAGGCTACATTATGTTATCAACATGCAGGCTACATGTTATCAACATGCAGTACTGTAGGCTACATTATGTTATCAACATGCAGTACTGTACTGTAGGCTACATTATGTTATCAACATGCAGTACTGTAGGCTACATTATGTTATCAACATGCAGTACTGTAGGCTACATTATGTTATCAACATGCAGTACTGTAGGCTACATTATGTTATCAACATGCAGTACTGTAGTGTAGGTTACATTATGTTATCAACATGCAGTACTGTAGGCTACATTATGTTATCAACATGCAGTACTGTAGGCTACATTATGTTATCAACATGCAGTACTGTAGGCTACATTATGTTATCAACATGCAGTACTGTAGGCTACATTATGTTATCAACATGCAGTACTGTACTGTAGGCTACATTATGTTATCAACATGCAGTACTGTAGGCTACATGATGTTATCAACATGCAGTACTGTAGGCTACATTATGTTATCAACATGCAGTACTGTAGTGTAGGCTACATTATGTTATCAACATGCAGTACTGTAGGCTACATGATGTTATCAACATGCAGTACTGTAGGCTACATTATGTTATCAACATGCAGTACTGTAGGCTACATTATGTTATCAACATGCAGTACTGTAGGCTACATGATGTTATCAACATGCAGTACTGTAGTGTAGGCTACATTATGTTATCAACATGCAGTACTGTAGGCTACATTATGTTATCAACATGCAGTACTGTAGTGTAGGCTACATTATGTTATCAACATGCAGTACTGTAGGCTACATTATGTTATCAACATGCAGTACTGTAGGCTACATGATGTTATCAACATGCAGTACTGTAGGCTACATGATGTTATCAACATGCAGTACTGTAGGCTACATTATGTTATCAACATGCAGTACTGTAGGCTACATTATGTTATCAACATGCAGTACTGTAGGTTACATTATGTTATCAACATGCAGTACTGTAGGCTACATTATGTTATCAACATGCAGTACTGTAGGCTACATTATGTTATCAACATGCAGTACTGTAGGCTACATTATGTTATCAACATGCAGTACTGTAGTGTAGGCTACATTATGTTATCAACATGCAGTACTGTAGGCTACATTATGTTATCAACATGCAGTACTGAAGGCTACATTATGTTATCAACATGCAGTACTGTAGGCTACATTATGTTATCAACATGCAGTACTGTAGGCTACATTATGTTATCAACATGCAGTACTGAAGGCTACATTATGTTATCAACATGCAGTACTGTAGTGTAGGCTACATTATGTTATCAACATGCAGTACTGTAGGCTACATTATGTTATCAACATGCAGTACTGAAGGCTACATTATGTTATCAACATGCAGTACTGTAGTGTAGGCTACATTATGTTATCAACATGCAGTACTGTAGGCTACATTATGTTATCAACATGCAGTACTGTAGTGTAGGCTACATTATGTTATCAACATGCAGTACTGTAGGCTACATTATGTTATCAACATGCAGTACTGTAGGCTACATTATGTTATCAACATGCAGTACTGAAGGCTACATTATGTTATCAACATGCAGTACTGTAGTGTAGGTTACATTATGTTATCAACATGCAGTACTGTAGGCTACATTATGTTATCAACATGCAGTACTGTAGGCTACATGATGTTATCAACATGCAGTACTGTAGTGTAGGCTACATTATGTTATCAACATGCAGTACTGTAGGCTACATTATGTTATCAACATGCAGTACTGTAGGCTACATTATGTTATCAACATGCAGTACTGTAGGCTACATTATGTTATCAACATGCAGTACTGTAGGCTACATAATGTTATCAACATGCAGTACTGTAGGCTACATTATGTTATCAACATGCAGTACTGTAGGCTACATTATGTTATCAACATGCAGTACTGTAGTTTACATTATGTTATCAACATGCAGTACTGTAGTGTAGGCTACATTATGTTATCAACATGCAGTACTGTAGGCTACATTATGTTATCAACATGCAGTACTGTACTGTAGGCTACATGATGTTATCAACATGCAGTACTGTAGGCTACATTATGTTATCAACATGCAGTACTGTAGGCTACATGATGTTATCAACATGCAGTACTGTAGGCTACATTATGTTATCAACATGCAGTACTGTAGGCTACATTATGTTATCAACATGCAGTACTGTAGTTTACATTATGTTATCAACATGCAGTACTGTAGTGTAGGCTACATTATGTTATCAACATGCAGTACTGTAGGCTACATTATGTTATCAACATGCAGTACTGTACTGAAGGCTACATGATCCTTTCTCCCAAGTGGCAGGAGCATTCTATCCATTGCCACTTTGCTGGGAAATGTATTTCTTTATTCGTCATGAATCCAAGCTTTAAGCTGCATTAGAAGAGCAAATTTAGCCATATTTATGTGGGTCAAGTGAGAGTAGAACATTGACGATGGCAGGAATGATATTGCTTGGTGGTGCTGAGCAAGTATTACCTGGAATGCACTGACAATAATCCATTCAAAGTTTGTTAAAGCACCATAAAGAGATTTAACCCAGCAGGAGCGTTGCGGTAGAATGTGTTCGCTTGTCACACTGGTGCTTTTGTTGTTTATCCAACAGATTTCCGTTACTTCCATTAGTATTTTCGGAGACAAATACCAAAACATTGGCCTTCTCTGAACTTGGTGCTTCAAATGATATGTATCGACAGCAAAAGAACAGACACAAACATTAGCCATCTAACTGCCTGCATCAAAATGTCATCGGGTACATGAAATATAGCATTTTCATACAGTGTGGAGACCACATATTGTTTGTTTATACGTACATTACAGAGTACTGAATGTGGGTGTCTTGTGATAGCGATGTACATTTAATGAATGGGTGGCCTGTGACAGAGCAATTTGAGAGTTCCTTCATGCTATTTGCTGCTGCAGCACCAGCTCTGTATCCGTCTTTGTGCCGTGGGCAATATCACAACCATAATAAATGTTCACTGCATCTTCAATATCCATTCACTTGTGAATAAGCTTGTTTCTGTTCTTATTTTCCCCCTAATAGAGCAATATTTGCCATTACGTCGACGTCGTTGCGCCACTCTGCTTGTGCTTACTATATTTTTGCAGTGCTGTGGAACACATAAAGTCATCATTAGCCTCATTAAGCCCATGCTGTCAGTAAACAAGGACCCAGCATGGTTATTTTCCCATCAAATGGGGAAAAAAGGCTGACGCGGCAAAGATGTATAACCTTGTTACAATTTGCTCACAAGAGAATGCTTGCAAATCCATCTGTGCTCTTTGGGTTAGCGTGTGGAAGGTGTACGACCGACCAACAAGTAGGCCATACAACCCAGAGGCAATGATCTGGGGAGGATGGGGCTGGTCAGCTGTGAAAGCAGAGGTGGGTGTATTCAGTGAGGTGAAACAGTCGGGACATTGAAGATAACCCTCGTGAACAACTCCAGATGATCCCAGGAGTATTAGAATAATACAAATACAGCAGTAAAAATACTACAAAGCAGGGCTTTTTTGATGTGACTATTGTTCATACGCTGACAGCTCAGCAATTCCCACAGAACTTGCAAGACTGAAGGAAACATTTCCAAGTATCATACAGCCCCTCAGCACGCACAAACCCAATGACCTGACTTTGACCTAACATTTGCCCCATGGTTATGGATGTAACTTCACAAACGTGGAACGTCGCAGATTGGAATGTCATGAATAGAGCTGACGCAACTCCTTATTCTAATTTACATGTCAAAGAGGCATGTTTGTTCTAAATAATACATGTCTATGTGACATCCATACATAATATACACTACCGTTCAAAAGTTTGGGGTCACTTAGAAATGTCCTTGTTTTCGAAAGAAAAGCATTTTTCCCCCATTAAAATAACATCAAATTGATCAGAAATACAGTGTGGACATTGTTAATGTTGTAAATGGCTATTGTAGCTGGAAACGGCAGATTTTTTATGGAATATCTACATAGGCGTACAGAGGCCAATTATCAGCAACCATCAGTCCTGTGTTCCAATGGCACGTTGTGTTTGCTAATCCAAGTTTAAAAGGCTAATTGATCATTAGAAAATCATTTTGCAATTATGTTAGCACAGCTGAAAACTGTTGTGCTGATTAAAGAAGCAATAAAACTGGCTTCTTGAGACTAGTTGAGTATCTGGAGCATCAGCAAGTCTGGGTTCGATTACAGGATCAAAATGGCCAGAAACAAATAACTCTCTTCTGAAACTCATCAGTGTATTCTTGTTCTGAGAAATGAAGGCTATTCCATGCGAGAAATTGCCAAGAAACTGAAGATCTCGTACAACACTGTGTACTACTCCCTTCACAGAACAGCGCAAACTGGCTCTAACCAGAATAGAAAGAGGAGTGGGAGGCCCCGGTGCACAACTGAGCAAGAGGACGAATACATTAGAGTGTCTAGTTTGAGAAACAGACGCCTCACAGGAGTCGCCTCTTCACTGTTGACGTTGAGACTGGTGTTTTGCCAATACTATTTAATGAAGCTGCCAGTTGAGGACCTGTGTGGCGTCTGTTTCTCAAACTAGACACTCTAATGTATTCGTCCTCTTGCTCAGTTGTGCACCGGGGCCTCCCACTCCTCTTTCTATTCTGGTTAGAGCCAGTTTGCGCTGTTCTGTGAAGGGAGTAGTACACAGCGTTGTACACAGCTTCAGTTTCTTGGCAATTTCTCGCATGGATCAGAACAAGAATAGACTGACAACTTTCAGAAGAAAGTTCTTTGTTTCTGGACATTTTGATCCTGTAATCGAACCCACAATTGCTGATGCTCCAGATACTCAACTAGTCTCAAGAAGCCAGTTTTATTGCTTCTTTAATCAGCACAACAGTTTTCAGCTGTGCTAACATACTTGCAAAATGGTTTTCTAATGATCAATTAGCAAACACAAGGTGCCATTGGAACACAGGACTGATGGTTGCTGATAATGGGCCTATGTAGATATTCCATAAAAAATCAGCCATTTCCAGCTACAATAGCCATTTACAACATTACAATGTCTACACTGTATTTCTGATCAATTTGATGTTATTTTAATGGCCAAAAACTTGCTTTTCTTTCGAAAACTAGAACATTTCTAAGTGAGCCCAAACTTTTGAACGGTAGTGTACAGTGGGGAAAAAAAGTATTTAGTCAGCCACCAATTGTGCAAGTTCTCCCACTTAAAAAGATGAGAGAGGCCTGTAATTTTCATCATAGGTACACGTCAACTATGACAGACAAAATGAGATTTTTTTTCTCCAGAAAATCACATTGTAGGATTTTTATTGAATTTATTTGCAAATTATGGTGGAAAATAAGTATTTGGCCAATAACAAAAGTTTCTCAATACTTTGTTATATACCCTTTGTTGGCAATGACACAGGTCAAACGTTTTCTGTAAGTCTTCACAAGGTTTTCACACACTGTTGCTGGTATTTTGGCCCATTCCTCCATGCAGATCTCCTCTAGAGGAGTGATGTTTTGGGGCTGTCGCTGGGCAACACGGACTTTCAACTCCCTCCAAAGATTTTCTATGGGGTTGAGATCTGGAGACTGGCTAGGCCACTCCAGGACCTTGAAATGCTTCTTACGAAGCCACTCCTTCGTTGCCTGGGCGGTGTGTATGGGATCATTGTCATGCTGAAAGACCCAGCCACGTTTCATCTTCAATGCCCTTGCTGATGGAAGGAGGTTTTCACTCAAAATCTCACGATACATGGCCCCATTCATTCTTTCCTTTACACGGATCAGTCGTCCTGGTCCCTTTGCAGAAAAACAGCCCCAAAGCATGATGTTTCCACCCCCATGCTTCACAGTAGGTATGGTGTCCTTTGGATGCAACTCAGCATTCTTTGTCCTCCAAACACGACGAGTTGAGTTTTTACCAAAAAGTTATATTTTGGTTTCATCTGACCATATGACATTCTCCCAATCCTCTTCTGGATCATCCAAATGCACTCTAGCAAACTTCAGACGGGCCTGGACATGTACTGGCTTAAGCAGGGGGACACGTCTGGCACTGCAGGATTTGAGTCCCTGGCGGGGTAGTGTGTTACTGATGGTAGGCTTTTTTGTTACTTTGGTCCCAGCTCTCTGCAGGTCATTCACTAGGTCCCCCTGTGTGGTTCTGGGATTTTTGCTCACCGTTCTTGTGATAATTTTGACCCCACGGGGTGAGATCTTGCGTGGAGCCCCAGATCGAGGGAGATTATCAGTGGTCTTGTATGTCTTCCATTTCCTAATAATTGCTCCCACAGTTGATTTCTTCAAACCAAGCTGCTTACCTATTGCAGATTCAGTCTTCCCAGCCTGGTGCAGGTCTACAATTTTGTTTCTGGTGTCCTTTGACAGCTCTTTGGTCTTTGGCCATAGTGGAGTTTGGAGTGTGACTGTTTGAGGTTGTGGACAGGTGTCTTTTATACTGATAACAAGTTCAAACAGGTGCCATTAATACAGGTAACGAGTGGAGGACAGAGGAGCCTCTTAAAGAAGAAGTTACAGGTCTGTGAGAGCCAGAAATCTTGCTTGTTTGTAGGTGACCAAATACTTATTTTCCACCATAATTTGCAAATAAATTCATTAAAAATCCTACAATGTGATTTTCTGGATTTTTTTTTCTCAATTTGTCTGTCGTAGTTGACGTGTACCTATGATGAAAATTACAGGCCTCTCTCATCTTTTTAAGTGGGAGAACTTGCACAATTGGTGGCTGACTAAATACTTTTTTCCCCCACTGTATATCTGAACGTATGCAACACTGTGCCCTGCTGAATGGCACCCTGTCTGGGTTGGCCTCAGATGAATCCTTGTCAGTGCTAATGCAACACTCCAATCCTCTGGGGGAAATAGGACATGGAATAGTTGGCCCACTTGGAGGTGTTTAGTGTTTAATGCCGTCACACAGAACAGAGAGTGACTCATCTGACAGACCTCACAGAGAAGTTCCGCTGTCAGTAGCTGTCACAGTGCAATCTCTGCTCAGCACACTTAGGGCTTTCACTGTCAGAGCAGACCCTTAGGGCTTTCACTGTCAGAGCAGACCCTTAGGGCTTTCACTGTCAGAGCAGACCCTTAGGGCTTTCACTGTCAGAGCAGACCCTTAGGGCTTTCACTGTCAGAGCAGACCCTTAGGGCTTTCACTGTCAGAGCAGACCCTTAGGGCTTTCACTGTCAGAGCAGACCCTTAGGGCTTTCACTGTCAGATCAGACCCTTAGGGCTACCACCGTCAGAGCAGACAGGGCTTTCACTGTCAGAGCAGACCCTTAGGGCTTTCACTGTCAGAGCAGACCCTTAGGGCTTTCACTGTCAGAGCAGACCCTTAGGGCTTTCACTGTCAGAGCAGACCCTTTGAGCTTTCACTGTCAGAGCAGACCCTTAGGGCTTTCACTGTCAGAGCAGACCCTTTGAGCTTTCACTGTCAGAGCAGACCCTTAGGGCTTTCACCGTCAGAGCAGACCCTTAGAGCTTTCACTGTCAGAGCAGATCCTTAGGGCTTTCACTGTCAGAGCAGATCCTTAGGGCTTTCACTGTCAGAGCAGACCCTTAGGGCTACCACCGCAGCACAAGGTGCAACTGTGCAATAATCATGCTGTTTAATCAGCTTCTTGATGTGCCACACCTGTCAGGTGGATGGATTATCTTGGCAAAGAAGACATGCTCACTAACAGGGCTGTAAACAAAATGTGTGCACAACATTTTAGAGAAATAAGCTTTTTGTGTGTGTATGGAACATCTCTGGGATCTTTTATTTCAGCTCATGAAACATGGGCCAACACTTTGCATGTTGCGTTCATATTTTTGTTCAGTGTACAATGTGCAGGGATACTGGCGTGATACATACAGTAGATACTGTATAGGGATCAGGTGACTAGGCATCAGGATATATGATAAACAGAGTAGCAGCAGCGTATATGATGATTGTATGTGAGTGTGTGTGCGTGTGTGTAGATTCAGTATAAATGTATGTGCATGTAATGTGTGTGTGTGTGAGCAAATGAAGTGTTTGTGTGAGTGTGTAGAGTCCTGTGAGTGTGTAGAGTCCTGTGAGTGTGCACAGAGACAGATAGTCTGTTAGCTATTTAGCAATCTTAAGGCTTAGGGATAGAAGCTGTTCAGAAGCATGTTTGGTGTTAGATTTGATGCCCCGTCTATGGCTTGGGTGGCTGGAGTCTTTAACGATTTTCCGGGCCTTCCTTTCACACCGCCTGATATAGAGGTCCTGGATGGCAGGGAGCTCGGCCCCAGTGATGTACTGGGCTGTCCGCACCACCCTCTGTAGCGCCATGCAATCGAGGGTGGTGCTGTTGCTATACCGGGCAGTGATGCAGCCAGTCAAGATGCTCTCAACTTTTTTAAGATTTGAGGGCTCGTGCCAAACCTTTTCAACCTCCTGAGGGGGAAGAGGAGCTGTCGAGCATTCTTCACGACTGTGCGCGTGTGCTTGGACAATTTTAAGTCCTTAGTGATTTGGACACCGAGGAACTTGAAGCTCTCGACCCGCTCCACTGCAGCCCCGTCGACGTGGATGGGTGCATGCTCACCCCCACCCATTTCCTGTAGTCCACGATCAGCTCCTAACATTTCACCTTAATGTCCTAAAAAGGTAGGAAAACTTTTTTCAGGTACTGAATTTGTTCAAATGCTATTTTAAGCTTAAGGGTTAGGTTTAGGGTTTGGGGGTTATGGTTAGGTTTAAGGTTTTTGGGGTTAGGGTTAGGTTTAAGGTTTGGGGGTTAAGGTTTAGGGTTTGGGGGTTAGGGTTAGGTTCAGGGTTTGGGGGTTAGGGTTAGGTTGAGGGTTTGGGGGTTAGGGTTAGGTTTAGGTTTAGGGTTTGGGGTTAGGGTTAGCTTTAGGGTTTGGGGGTTAGGTTGAGGGTTTGGGGGTTAGGGTTAGGTTTAGGTTTAGGGTTTGGGGTTAGGGTTAGGTTTAAGGTTTGGGGGTTAAGGTTTAGGGTTTGGGGGTTAGGGTTAGGTTGAGGGTTTGGGGGTTAGGGTTAGGTTTAGGTTTAGGTTTAGGGTTTGGGGTTAGGGTTAGGTTTAGGGTTTGGGGTTAGGGTTAGGTTTAGGGTTTGGGGTTAGGGTTAGGTTTAGGTTTAGGGTTTGGGGTTAGGGTTAGGTTTAGGGTTTGGGGTTAGGGTTAGGTTTAGGGTTTGGGGGTTAGGTTTAGGGTTTGGGGTTAGGGTTAGGTTTAGGTTTAGGGTTTGGGGTTAGGTTTAGGTTTAGGGTTTGGGGGTTAGGTTGAGGGTTTGGGGGTTAGGGTTAGGTTTAGGTTTAGGGTTTGGGGTTAGGGTTAGGTTTAGGTTTAGGGTTTGGGGTTAGGGTTAGGTTTAGGTTGAGGGTTTGGGGGTTAGGGTTAGGTTTAGGTTTAGGGTTTGGGGTTAGGGTTTGGGTTAGGTTTAGGTTTAGGGTTTGGGGTTAGGGTTAGGTTTAGGGTTTGGGGTTAGGGTTAGGGTTAGGTTGAGGGTTTGGGGGTTAGGGTTAGGGTTAGGTTTAGGGTTTGGGGTTAGGGTTAGGGTTAGGTTGAGGGTTTGGGGGTTAGGGTTAGGTTTAGGGTTTAGGGTTTGGGGTTAGGGTTAGGTTTAGGTTTAGGGTTTGGGGTTAGGTTTAGGTTTAGGGTTTGGGGTTAGGGTTAGGTTTAAGGGTTTCACGAAAACACAGCTGTGTGTGTCTGATCCAAGGCTGCCAATACTCCTACAAAATAACAGAATAGTGTCACGCCCTGGCTCGGGGGACTCTCGTATGTTGAGCCAGGGTGTTAGTTTCTATGTTTTGTTGTGGGTCTAGGTTATTGTATTTCTTTGTGTGAGTGACTCCCAATCAGAGGTAACGAGTGTCAGCTGTTGGCTCGTTGTCTCTGATTGGGAGCCATATTTAAACTGTCGGTTTTCACTTTGTGTTTTGTGGTTTCTTGTTCTAGTTGGTTTGTGTTAAACTGTAGACGTCACGTTTTCGTTTGTGTTTTTGATCGTGTGATCATTTATAGTAATAAAATATGTTCACCTTCAACGCTGCGCATTGGTCCTCTATGTTAGACGATCGTGACAAATAGATCATTTAGAATCTGATCAGTGGGTATCGTTCACCCAGTATTCCGCAGTTTCCTCTGGACGTGTAATTTTTTTAACGTGTAATCATATTTGACACAACAGGGGGCATAAATGCAATTCTGTACAGCCCCTTCATCATGAGAGGCAATTTCTGCTATACTACAGAAAGCAGGTTGAATCAGAATGCAGTCAGAGGAAATAACTAAGGCTGCGTTAGGACAGGCAGCCCAATTCTGATCATTTTTCCACTAATTGGGCATTTGACCTTGTCTGGCTATCCAAACTCCTTGCTGCAGCCAAACACTATGTCACGCCCACGGACATTAGTTTCTTCTCCGCAACGAGTCTGGATCTGAGTACCTCCTCTATGATTTCTAGAACACAAACACATTCTAACTGTTCTGATTGGTCCCAGAATCAGAACACATAGGGGTAAAGCAGCGTTTTGACAATTCATCATTGGCTTTGATACTCTGGTTAGAGATGATCCAATCGCTGATGACTTTTGTACACCCCTCATTTTATCGTCACCACAAAAGACTTCAACGATGGCAGTCTCAGACTGAAGTATGTCGCGAACGTAGAGCAGCGGAACAATTCAGTTTGAGTCGTCAGGCAACTTTTGACCAATCACATCAGATCTTTTCAGATCAGATGTTTTTCAGAGCTGATCTGATTGGTCAAAAGACCAATTAGTGATTTTGCTAGTCACTCTCACTCAGATATTATATTAACATGCCAGACGTTATGGCAAAAAGGATAGAATTGCAAGAAACTATCTGTAAAACTGAAATATTTTCTCTCTGCCCCATGGCAAAATAAGTAGAATTGCATGAAATTTGTTATAAAAACTACAACATTTCATGGCAAAAATGTACTTTAAAACTTAAATGTTTCTCTCCGCCTTCAAAACGGGGGCCAGTAAAATGTTTTGCCCGCGAGGTGGTGAGGCCGGCCCTGGCCACTGGTATAATGCATTTAGTTAAGAGAGTTAAGTGCACAAATGGATTGATTGCACAAATCAGTTGACTGCATGTGTGGGTACATTTACATTTACATCATTTAGCAGACGCTCTTATCAAACAGACTCACGAGCCCCTCATGATGAGTTCATATTTTTTTGGGGCCCCCACCCCATCAAAGTTCCCCATCGCAACCAACTAACCAACCAATTAGCCCCCTCCGAAACACAGCCAGCCAACTAACCAACCAATCAGCCCCCCTCCGAAACACAGCCAACCAACTAACCAACCAATCAGCCCCCTACGAAACAAGGAGGCAGAGGAACTGTTTTTTAATACTACACCTGATCATGATGAAGACAGTAATGAAATTCAGCAAAGCAGCTTACAGTATGGTTTAGAGACGGTTCATCCCTTAATGCTGCAGCATGCTGTCCACATGAAAGGTGATGATTAGATTAGGGGTTTGATTCACAAATGCTCTCCGCCACATCCATTGGATAGGATACACGAGGAAAGATCCAGTCGGGAAACTGGGCGTACTACAACACAAGTTAATGCAACTGCCTAGAGCCTACCTCAAATGCTAATTCGCTTTTATACCTCCTACTGTGTTTTTGGTGTGCCGATTGGGGACATTACTGGCTACGATCAATACGGGAAAAAACGGGAATCGTTTCTATTAGGCTACCTCATGAATTATTCAAACGTGTTTGGCTGAAGTTTAGTTTAAAAGCTACTTTATCTTACAACTTTTAAAATCAGGCTACTTTTGTGATGAGGTGGTGTTGAAGGAGTCAGGCGCAGGAGGGTAAATCACAGAATAACAGGCTTTAATCCACAAAATACAGGTTTACGCAAAACTGCGTCAAACACACTCCAGGGCACAAAACAGGTGCACTGGAAAATACTCCCGTCGAACAAAATACACGAGCTCCACAAAGCTTCACTAACCTTCACAATAAACAATCACCCACAAGGACAAGGGGGCAGAGGGAACACTTATACACTGACTAATTAGCGGATTAGAACCAGGTGTGTGTGATAACGAGACAAGACAATTGTGATGATGATTGGGGCGGCAGTGGTTAGTACTCCGGTGACGACGAACGCCGAAGCCTGCCCGAACAAGGAGGGGAGGCAGCCTCGGCCGAAGTCATGACAACTTTATCTAATCACTTAAATCAGGCTACTTTATCTAATCTATTAAATCAGGCTTCTTTATCTAATCTATTAAATCAGGCTTCTTTATCTTAGATATCTTAAATCAGGCTGCTTTATCTTAAATCTATTACATCAAGCTACTTTATCTAATCTCTTAAATCAGGATACTTTACCTTCTTGAGTTCTTGATTCTATGTATTCAGCTGTAATGTTATTTCTGATAAAAACTCCTATTGCCATAATAGCAATTGTAGCATTACCTGTGTCTCTACATGGATGTTATGATATTGTGTGGGAATGGGCCTAGTGGTCTCTAGCTACTAACAGCTATAGTGTTTTTAGCACGCATTTCAGCGGGGCATGTTAACAGTTGCTTTCCTTTGATTCTGCCATGACATGCAGAATGTCACTGTGCGTTAGCAAAGATTAAAGGATCTGCTGTGACCAGAGCTGGGGCTTGTTAAATTGATCCCCCCCCTGTCAGTGTTTTAGAGCTGTCAACCGACATGAACCGTGACTGCTTCAAAAGGGCTAAGATGTAACGTAGTCAAAAATCACTAAACTAAAACGCCCATCATACTTAGATCATATTCAGGCAGCGTGTGGTGATACCAACACCCGAAAAAGGCCCAATGTACCACGGCTATAGCACATTGATGGAAAAAACACACACGAAATTCCACAGCGTTACGGCCGAACACTCCAACTGTAACACTTCAGGCTAGTTGATCTGTGAAGGCCCGCAAGGGAGACCTGGACTGGAATGGAGATTTCAGATTTGATCTGCTTGACCCCAAAACGACAGACAGCAGATACAGAAACAAACTTTTACTGAGTTATTGGCACAAACGTTTTCTTCTTCTTTGTCATTTGTCACCTGTAATTTCTTTCAAATTCAGTCCTGCATTCCCTTAAAGAGCTCTTTCTCCAGCCTCTTTCTCCACCCTCTTGTAGTTGGGAGCAGTTCCTCTGTGCTGACGAATCACAAATGATATGCCTTCAAGTTATATAAAGTACACAACCTATTTTAAGGCCACTAAATAACAGTTGAAAGGTACTAAACATTCTGGCTAAGTGACAATATAATAACCTTTGCATATACCACAGGAGGTTGGTGACACCTTAATTGGGGAGGACGGGCTCATAGTAATGGCTGGAACGGAATTCATGGAATGGTATCGAACTCATCAAACATGTGGTTTCCATGCGTTTGACACCAATCCATTTACTCCATTCCAGACATTATTATGAGCCGTCCTCCCCTCAACAGCCTCCTGTGATTCATACCCCCTTGACTTATTTCCACATTTTGTTGTGTTACAGCCTGAATTCCATTTACACACAATACCACATAATGACAAAGTGAAAACATGTTTTTAGAAATGTTTGCAAATTTATAAAAAAATGAAATACAGAAATATCTAATTCACATAAGTATTCACACTCCTTTGCTATGACACTCCAAATTGAGCTCAGGTGGATCCAATTTCCTTTGATCATCCTTGAGATTACTTGATTGGAGTCCAGCTGTGGCCAATTCAATTGATTGGACATGATTTAGAAAGAAACACACCTGTCTATATAACGGTCCCACAGTTGACAGTGCATGTCAGAGCAGAAACTATACCATGAAGTCCAAGGAACTGAACGTAGATCTCCGAGATAGAATTGTGATGAGACACATATCGGGGAAGGGTATAAAACAATTTATAGAGTCTTAAAAGTTTCTAAGAGCACAGTGGTCTCCATCATTGGGAAATTGAAAAAATATCTACCTACCCAGACTACCTAGAGCTGGCCGTCTGACCAAACTGAATTATTATTTTTTAATCCATTTTGAATTCAGGCAGTAACACAACAAAATGTAGAATAAGTCAAGGGGTATGGAATACTTTCTGAAGGCGCTGTATAATGAACGCGTGCTCTACAGTTCTAATGCCGGGCCGCATTAATCATTTCCTGCCCGACCATTTTAATAATCCGCCCTTAACGATTGAGGCTGACCATAGCCTGCGGTATTTAATCATTTTTATTCCAACCCTCACAAGCTGTCATTGTAATTACATAATACAGTACAAAGCAGGGAACTCCATAGGTGTCACATACACAGGAATTGGAAGCAACAAAGCAGGTCATGCACAAAATAGAGCTTCACCAAAACATGTTGAAATCATCCAACCACCAGGCGTATTTAAGATTACCTCTCATGCATAAAGACTTGGAAACAGTTGACGACACAGCATAAGTTTACAACATTAATCTTCCATGACAAAAGTCCATTGGGGGCTGAGGAATACAAGAAAGGCAAATGCAAGAACGAAATTGGTCATAAAAACAAATATATATACAGTGAGGAACAAAAGTATTTGATCCCCTGCTGATTTTGTACGTTTGCCCACTGAAAAAGACATGAACAGTCTATAATTTTAATGGTAGGTTTATTTCAACAGTGAGATACAGAATAACAACAACAAAAAAACAGAAAAACACATGTCAAAAATGTTATAAATTGATTTGCATTTTAATGAGGGAAATAACAATTTGACCCCTCTGCAAAACATGACTTAGTACTTGGTGGCAAAACCCTTGTTGGCAATCACAGAGGTCAGACGTTTCTTGTAGTTGGCCACCAGGTTTGCACACATCTCAGGAGGGATTTTGTCCCACTCCTCCTCTTTGCAGATCCAACTCCAAGTCATTAAGGTTTCGAGCCTGACGTTTGGCAACTCGAACCTTCAGCTCCCTCCACATATTTTCTATGGGATTAAGGTCTGGAGACTGGCTAGGCCACTCCAGGACCTTAATGTGCTTCTTCTTGAGCCACTCCTTTGTTGCCTTGGCCGTGTGTTTTGGGTCATTGTCATGCTGGAATACCCATCCACGACCCATTTTCAATGCCCTTGCTGAGGGAAGGAGGTTCTCACCCAAGATTTGACGGTACATGGCCCCGTCCATCATCCCTTTGATGCTGTGAAGTTGTCCTGTCCCCTTAGCAGAAAAACACCCCCAAAGCATAATGTTTCCACCTCCATGTTTGACGGTGGGGATGGTGTTCTTGGGGTCATAGGCAGCATTCCTCCTCCTCCAAACACGGCGAGTTGAGTTGATGCCAAAGAGCTCCATTTTGGTCTCATCTGACCACAACACTTTCACCCAGTTCTCCTCTGAATCATTCAGATGTTCATTGGCAAACTTCAGACGGGCCTGTATATGTGCTTTCTTGAGCAGGGGGACCTTGCGGGCGCTGCAGGATTTCAGTCCTTCACGGCGTAGTGTGTTACCAATTGTTTTCTTGGTGACTATGGTCCCAGCTGCCTTGAGATCATTGACAAGATCCTCCCGTGTAGTTCTGGGCTGATTCCTCACCGTTCTCATGATCATTGCAACTCCACGAGGTGAGATCTTGCATGGAGCCTCAGGCCGAGGGAGATTTGACAGTTCTTTTGTGTTTCTTCCATTTGCTAATAATCGCACCAACTGTTGTCACCTTCTCACTAAGCTGCTTGGCGATGGTCTTGTAGCCCATTCCAGCCTTGTGTAGGTCTACAATCTTGTCCCTGACATCCTTGGAGAGCTCTTTGGTCTTGGCCATGGTGGAGAGTTTGGAATCTGATTGATTGATTGCTTCTGTGGAAAAGTGTATTTTATACATGTAACAAGCTGAGATTAGGAGCACTCCCTTTAAGAGTGTGCTCCTAATCTCAGCTCGTTACCTGTATAAAAGGCACCTGGGAGCCAGAAATCTTTCTGATTGAGAGGGGGTCAAATACTTATTTCCCTCATTAAAATGCAAATCAATTTATAACATTTTTGACATGCATTTTTCTGGAGTTTTTTGTTGTTATTCTGTCTCTCACTGTTCAAATAAACCTACCATTAAAATTATAGACTGATCATGTCTTTGTCAGTGGGCAAACGTACAAAATCAGCAGGGGATCAAATACTTTTTTCCCTCACTGTATCCCACAGTCATCAATTCCCGCATTCACATGTGCACTGGCAGTCACTTTAGTAAAAAATGTGCTGCCAACAATTCCAATGAAACTTAATCTATTTGCCAAACCCAGGCTACTATGTTTGAAGAGTACACCCTATATCCTACCCTGACTAGCTACCATGCAAGAAAAATGTATATATGTCTTTTTTTTTTTTGTGGGGCATCCAACACCTGGAGTGCTGGAGTTTCAACCTTTTTATAAAATATTGAGTGACAACGTGGAATGTATAATGATAGCAAGTTCCTAACATGTAGCATTGAATATTAAAACCAATGTAATATCTTGAGAATTGTGTGTACGTGATATGTACAATATGCAACAGTGACATAGTGACATTTACACTTGAAAGTCCCTAGCGTTCGAGTCAAATTCTGACCCCTATACTTGAGTCAAGTCACAAGTCCAACAATCTTTGAAGCTACATTTCATAACGTTTCATAACACAGAATCTTACAATGTTGCACATTAATAACTAGCTAATACAGCAGCTACGGTTGAAGTCGGAAGTTTACATACACCTTAGCCAAATACATTTAAACTCAGTTTTTCACAATTCCTGACATTTAATCCTAGTAAAAATTCCCTGTTTTAGGCCACTTTATTTTAAGAATGTGAAATGTCAAAATAATAGTAGAGAGAGTGATTTATTTCAGCTTTTATTTATTTCATCACCTTCCCAGTGGGTTAGAAGTTTACATACACTCAATTAGTATTTGGTAGCATTGCCTTTCAATTGTTTAACTTGAGTCAAATGTTTCGTGTAGCCTTCCACAAGCTTCCCACAATAATTGGGTGAATTTTGGCCCATTCCTCCTGACAGAGCTGGTGTAACTGAGTCAGGTTTGTAGGCGTCCTTCCTCGCACATGCTTTTTCAGTTCTGCCCACACATTTTCTATAGGATTGAGGTCAGGGCTTTGTGATGGCCACTCCAATACCTTGACTTTGTTGTCCTTAAGCCATTTTGCCACAACTTTGGAAGTATGCTTGGGGTCATTGTCCATTTGGAAGACCCATTTGCGACCAAGTTTTAACTTCCTGACTGATGTCTTGAGATGTTGCTTCAATATATCCACATACATTTCCTTCCTCATGATGCCATCTATTTTGTGAAGTGCACCTGTCCCTCCTGCAGCAAAGCACCCCCACAGCATGATGCTGCCACCCCCGAGCTTCACGGTTGGGATGGTGTTCTTTGGCTTGCAAGCAACCCCCTTTTTCGTCCAAACATAACGATGGTCATTATGGCCAAACAGTTCTATTTTTGTTTCATCAGACCAGAGGACATTTCTCCAAAAAGTACGATTTTTGTCCCCATGTGCAGTTGCAAACCGTAGTCTGGCTTTTTTATGGCGGTTTTTGAGCAGTGGCTTCTTCCTTGCTGAGCGGCCTTTCAGGTTATGTCGATATAGGACTCATTTTACTGTGGATATAGATACTTTTGTACCTGTTTCCTCCAGCATCTTCACAAGGTCCTTTGTTGTTGTTCTGAGATTGATTTCCACTTTTCGCACCAAAGTACGTTCATCTCTAGGAGACAGAAAGCGTCTCCTTCCTGAGCGGTATGATGGCTGCGTGGTCCCATTCATACTTGCATACTATTGTTTGTACGGATGAACGTGGTACCTTCAGGCGTTTGGAAATTGCTCCCAAGGATGAACCAGACTTGTGGAGGTCTACAATTTTTTTTCTGAGGTCTTGGCTGATTTCTTTTGATTTTCCCATGATGTCAAGCAAAGAGGCACTGAGTTTGAAGTTAGGCCTTGAAATACATCCACAGGTACACCTCCAATTGACTCAAATGATGTCAATTAGCCTATCAGAAGCTTCTAAAGCCATGACATCATTTTCTGGAATTTTCCAAGCTGTTTAAAGGCACAGTCAATTTAGTAAACTGTGAATTGTGATACAGTGAATTATAAGTGAAATAATCTGTCTGTAAACAATTGTTGGAAAAATTACTTGTTTCATGCTCAAAGTGGTTGAAAACGAGTTTTAATGACTCCAACCTAAGTGTATGTAAACTTCCGACTTCAACTGTACCTAACAGTGGTAGCTAGCATATTAAATCAACGAGGGAGAGAGACTTTCTGACAAAATCATTAATAGTCGAGTCCAAGTCCAAGTCTTCAACAAATGTCCTTTGTTTCTTCTAGCATTAACTGTAAAAGCACCATTAAAAGACGGCTTCAAACTAAGATCGTCCTTGAGAAGGACTGTCAAGTTCATATCTGGAATGTGAATGTATTCATTGCTGCACATTATGTATAATCAAACTACGGCTGCCTGGAGAAAGATGCTGATGCATGGGAGACACTCTAAATGGCACACACTAAATGCAATTAAGGCCCATCGAGATGAAGGTCAGGGGCTGTTTGAACGGACCAAGACGATTAGAGCCTCAACATGGTGGTGTATTTAGAGAAGGAAAGCCCGTGCTCTGCCAAGGACGCTGTGCTACTCTCCCTCTCTCAACTCCACTCCTTCCTAATTGTACTCATTCCTTTAACCCTCCCGTTGTCCTAGGGTCAAAATGACCCGCCACTGTGTTGAACCAACTTTATTTAATTTTTATATTTTTGGGATCATTTGTGAGAAGGAGGCAGTGAGACTTTAAGGCATGTTAGGTCATCGACTTCCAGTTAGAAGTATCTCAGGTAGAGAGACACTAAGAGTAGTTATAAGACGAACAACTGGACGTAAAGATTTATTCGCAACATGGAGATAATACCCTGCCATAACCTGTCACATGTGCTATGGTTTGTAGTTCTGCATGATAACATGGTGTCACGGAATCAGCCAAGGCTGCTCCTCCTCCTTGCTCGGGCAAGCTTCGGCGTTCGTCGTCCCCGGAGTACTAGCTGCTACCGATCTACGTTTCTGTGTTTGACTTGTTTTGTCTTGATTGTGTACACCTGTTTCCTATTATGTTGTATTGTATTCCCTATATAACCCTCTGTCATTCATTGTGTGTTGTGTGTGATTGTTCTCGTCATTTTCGGCAGTTGCTTTTGTGCGGGTATTCTCCTCCCTGTTTGGAGGTTGTTTTGTACTCTGGTTACTTTGTTAGTAAAGTACGTTTCCAGTAGCTCGGTGTCCTGCGTTTGACTTCGCCTACCGCATTCACGTCGCACTTTGACAGAATCACACACCACTCATGGAGTCAGCAGGAGCGGCGGTGCCAGCTGGATCTATGGAGGCACGCGTCGAACACCAAGCGGCCATGATCCAGGCTCTCGGCACCGCCATGGAACGGGTGGTGAACACCATTGAGCGATGGGAAAGAGGGGGTCTACCTATACCCCCTCCAACGATACCACCACCATCGGCGATGCCCATCGCTTCACCTCCGGGGTCCAGTGGGATTCGGCTCTTGCTCCCGAGGGCTTATGATGGCACAGTGGCCGGGTGCCAGGGTTTCCTACTCCAGGTTGAACTCTACCTAGCAACCATTCACCCGGCGCCCTCGGGATACGAGAGCGTGTCCGCCCTCATCTCCTGTCTGTCCGGCAAGGCGCTGGAGTGGGCCAACGCCGAGTGGGGTGGGATAGACGCCGCTACGGTCAACTATGCGGAGTTCACCCGCCGCTTCCGGGCAGTATTCGATCATCCACCAGAGGGTAAAGAGGCGGGTGAGCGTTTATTCCACCTTAGACAGGGGAGGAGGAGCGCGCAGGAGTTCGCGCTGGACTTCCGGACGCTGGCTGCCAACGCGGGATGGAATGTGAGGGCCCTCATCGACCACTATAGATGTAGCCTGAGGGAGGACGTGCGTTGGGAATTGGCCTGCAGGGACACCAACCTCAGCTTTGATCAACTGGTGGACATGTCTATTCGCCTGGATACCCTGTTGGCTACCCGAGGACGTCCGGATTCGGGGCCGTCCATTCCATCCCCCAGCACTTCCGAGCCGACCCCTATGGAGCCCGGGGGTGCTGGTGCTAGGGAGACCAGGAGGGAGACCAGGAGGGAGGCCGTCCCCTGCACCAACTGTGGCCGCAGAGGACACACTGCTGGTCGGTGCTGGGGAGTCGTCAAGGGGGGGGGGGTACTGTCACGGAATCAGCCAGGGCTGCTCCTCCTCCTTGCTCGGGCAGGCTTCGCCGTTCGTCGTCCCCGGAGTACTAGCTGCTACCGATCTACGTTTCTGTGTTTGACTTGTTTTGTCTTGATTGTGTACACCTGTTTCCTATTATGTTGTATTGTATTCCCTATATAACCCTCTGTCGTTCATTGTGTGTTGTGTGTGATTGTTCTCGTCATTTTCGGCAGTTGCTTTTGTGCGGGTATTCTCCTCCCTGTTTGGAGGTTGTTTTGTACTCTGGTTACTTTGTTAGTAAAGTACGTTTCCAGTAGCTCGGTGTCCTGCGTTTGACTTCGCCTACCGCATTCACGTCGCACTTTGACACATGGAGATAGAACCCTGCCATAATCTGTCACATGTGCTATGGTTTGTAGTTCCGCATGATAGCAGAGCATATTGTGAATTTTTTTAAATAATAATAATAATATTTTCTGAATGGTAATGTTTGTGTACATCTTTATCACCTAATGAATGAATTATCTGAATCATGTCCACAAACTAATCCCATCATGACACTTATCGAGACATTTGTCCAACACATATGTGATCACATGAATTCTTCTTAAACATTTCAATTTCATGTGGCGAGTTTAGCAGAGCCACCAGCTGCTTTTTGGATGCATGCACAGCTGAAGGTTAGGGGGAAAAAACACAATGTTTCTACTAAACAATGAATGTCTGCACAAAAATGAAATCACAGGTGAGTATTAGAGGGATGGACTGACCCCTCCCCCAGTTCCTCGTTCCTCCAAAGCATGGAGACCTAAAGTATCTTCCCAATTTAACATGTATTTTCTGCTTCGTGGCCTCAGATCTGAATTTAACAGAAAATGAATGTTACATAATAGTGTAATGCCAATATTCTATAAACATAAACTAAATACTGTGATCTTTTCCCAGAGGTAAGGATTTTTCAAAAAAAAACATAAATGTTTTCATGTGGAATATTAATGCTGCCTAATGCTATAATCACTGCCTCGATCCTGCTGTCTCTAAACAGGGGTTACATATTTGGAATATAAACAGAGATTTCTCTAACTCATGTTTTATGTCTAACATACTACAGCATTGACATGAGTGGCTGTCTGGTTAAAACGATTGTTTGAGAAAAAAAGCTTTTCAGAATTCATCTGGTAATAACAATGTATGATTTTGTTTGTTTCAATCTCTGGGTGAACACCTCCATTGGCAAGTGATTTGACTTTTTTTGTGTTGCATTTATATACTTCAATAAAATATCGGACATTGGTGGCAAACTCTCAACACCATATCCTCTGTAGATCGTTTGTCTCTGTAGTTTAAACACAGAAATCTACCGATGTATAACTGTTTTAGATTGTCAGAAACCATTACTGGGATGTAAACGCCACACACTGCACTCTAAGAAAAATGGGTTCCAAAATGGTTATTCGGCTGCCCCCACTGTTTTTAGTTTTTTTGTGTAGCTCAGTTGGTAGAGCATGGCGCTTGCAACGCCAGGGTTGTGGGTTCGTTTCCCACGGGGGGCCAGTATGAAAATGTATGCACTCACTAACTGTAAGTCGCTCTGGATAAGAGCGTCTGCTAAATGACTAAAATGCAAATGTAAAACAGGCAAAATGTTAAAGGAGACGGTGCACCTTCCTCTAATGGAATTCTGTCCTCTTTTTTCATGCTAATGTCTTGCAAAGGGCAGATATGACGAGGGTAATGTTTAAGAATAATAATGGTGGGCTCTGCCTCGTTGCACTACAACCAATCTTTTGTTTTGTCTCACATCGAACTGAACCCTTAGGCATGCGTTGGCATAAGTCATGGCTGTGAAATGTGAGGTGCATGCTCACGCTGGTTAACTGACACCATCTCTCCTCTTCTGGGATAATTACACTCAACGTAGACCAAAGTGTGATGACAGATTTGCTCCCAAGCCGACTATGCCTCCAGGCCTTTCGACCCGACGTCCATTCCTTCGCCTTTGATGAGACTGAGGTAGCTGCTAGTTAAGGTGAAATCCCATGGAATGTTCCAGAGAGGTGGCAGCGGGGGGAAACCAAACCCTGCATAGACAATCATTCAGAGTCTGCAGCCAAGCACAAAATGAAGCGCGCCCATATTGCTCCCAGTAATCTGCTATATCCTCATTACCAGTCATTACCACTTATTAACAGTCATTCCCTCTAAATCTACAGCTAATGGCTTGATAAAACGCAGAAACAGAGAGAGAGCGTTAACTGAAACACACTGGAGGTAACCTCCAACGTGACTTGTAGACTTTATAAGTCTCTCCCATGGTCTGCAGACCAGAGGCAGTCTATGTTGTGGACAGAAACCAGCGGACTACCCTATGAAGTGGCGCTAAGCCGAACACACCGTTGGGTGCTCACTGTCTGTCCTCCAGGACATCTCCAACACCAGGTGTCACAGGAAGGCCAAGAAGATTATCAAGGACCTCAGCCACCCGAGCCACGGCCGGTTCTCCCCGCCTCCATCACTCAGATGCTGACAGTATAGGAGTATCATGGCAATAGACCAGACTCCCACTTCCCAAAACAACAGCCTACATGTTTCATTCTTCGTCAGAGTAAGGCTCTGTGGAATACAACTGTGTTGTACTGTAAGGGTTGTGTACAGTACTAAAGCACTACAGCAATTTGTATCATCATGTTCATGTCAAAACATTTTGTTCTGATGCTTGTACCTAATAAAGTCGTATTTATTCCTCAGAAATCAGTATAGTAAATAATTACATAACATTCTGAGAAACAGTATGTTACATATCCAAGTTCAATGCTGACGTGGCTTTTTATGGGTTTTAAATGTAAAGCTTGATATCATTCTGATCCCAAAGTTTGGGATTATCCTGATCCTAGAGAGGTTAGTGATGCTTCAATGTCCCGTCATCATAGAGGTTAATGTCCCGTCATCATAGAGGTTAATGTCCCGTCATCATAGAGGTTAATGTCCCGTCATCATAGAGGTTAATGTCCCGTCATCATAGAGGTTCATGTCCCGTCATCATAGAGGTTCATGTCCCGTCATCATAGAGGTTCATGTCCCGTCATCATAGAGGTTCATGTCCCGTCATCATAGAGGTTCATGTCCCGTCATCATAGAGGTTCATGTCCCGTCATCATAGAGGTTAATGTCCCGTCATCATAGAGGTCAATGTCCAGTCATCATAGAGGTTCATGTCCCGTCATCATAGAGGTTAATGTCCCGTCATCATAGAGGTCAATGTCCCGTCATCATAGAGGTTAATGTCCTGTAATCATAGAGGTTAATGTCCCGTCATCATAGAGGTTAATATCCCGTCATCATATAGGTTAATGTCCCGTCATCATAGAGGTTAATGTCCCGTCATCATAGAGGTTAATGTCCCGTCATCATAGAGGTTAATGTCCCGTCATCATAGAGGTTAATGTCCCGTCATCATAGAGGTTAATGTCCCGTCATCATAGAGGTTAATGTCCCGTCATCATAGAGGTTAATGTCCCGTCATCATAGAGGTTAATGTCCCGTCATCATAGAGGTTAATGTCCCGTCATCATAGAGGTCAATGTCCCGTCATCATAGAGGTCAATGTCCCGTCATCATAGAGATCAATGTCCCGTCATCATAGAGGTCAATGTCCCGTCATCATAGAGGTTAATGTCCCGTCATCATAGAGGTTAATGTCCCGTCATCATAGAGGTTAATGTCCCGTCATCATAGAGGTTAATGTCCCGTCATCATAGAGGTTAATGTCCCATCATCATAGAGGTTAATGTCCCGTCATCATAGAGGTTAATGTCCCGTCATCATAGAGGTTAATGTCCCGTCATCATAGAGGTTAATGTCCCGTCATCATAGAGGTTAATGTCCCGTCATCATAATGCCAAATGCTGAGCAGCACTTCCTTTTTGGCATAATAATAAAAGCAGTGACATAACAATATTTTAAAAATATACAGTAGTCATCTGTGTTATTACTTAACCTTCCCATTTTCCAACCGGTCTAGTAAAACGGATTAGAATTGCAACAAAATATAGACCATAAACTGCTTTGAAAACCCATTGCAAAAAAATACAAAATTGAGAATCGAATTTCGTTGAAGCATCTTTCCATCATATTAGTGGGATTATGAAGGTTTTCCGTATCGGCTGGTTGATGGGAAGCTTTACACAGCACCTTTAAGTGATATTGATTGGATTGAGATTATGGTATATGCTCTGAAAACATTGTTTCTCTGGACAAGCTCGAATCTGCCTTTGTAAAGGAACCTGTGCCGTCACGAGTGGATGCCTCCCAAAGACTTCTGATAGAAGCATTAATAATGGATGACATAGACGCCCGCTCGAGGACTACATCAACAATATTTAGGTATCCCAACTCCTCCTTCTCATAAGAACATGGAAACCACTACACCCAAGGGGAATTCTTTATGAGCATCAAATGATATCATGCGGTAGGAAATCTGCAAAGCCAAGTTTACAGTTTCTGCAGTTTAAAATATCAGCAGGATAAAAAAAATATCACGTTTTGATATGGAAGTTACAAACAGCACAGTAGATATGTGAAAAACAGCATCAGAGGGGAAATGATTACTGGCTGAATAAATATGCCTTATCGTGTATCAGACAGCAATGCCAACATACGGTACCTTCAGAAAGTATTCACACCCCTTGACTTTTTCCACATCTGGATTAAATTGAGATTTTTTGGGGGGTCACTGGCCTACACACATAATGTCAAAGTGGAATTATGTTTTCAGAATTTTTTGAAAAAATGAAAAGCTGAAATGTCTTGAGTCAATAATTATTCAACCCCTTTGTTCTGCCAAGCCTAAATAAGTTCAGGAGTAAACTTTTGCTTAACAAGTCACATAATAAGTTGCATGGCCTCACTCTGTGTGCAATAATAGTGTTTAACATGATTTTTGAATGACTACCTTACCTCTGTATCCCACACATACAATTATCTGTAAGGTCCCTCAGTCGAGCAGTGAATTTCAAACACAGATTCAATCACAAAGACCAGGGAGGTTTTCCAATGCCTCGCAAAGAAGGGCCCCTATTGGTAGATGGGTGAAAAAAAAGGCAGACATTGAATATCCCTTTGAGCATGGTGAAGTTATTAATTACACTTTGGATGGTGTATCAATACACCCAGTCACTACAAAGATACAGGCATCCTTCCTAACTCAGTTGCTGGAAAGGAAGGAAACCGCTCAGGGATTTCACCATGAGGTCAATGGTGACTTTAAAACAGTTACAGAGTTTAATGGCTGTGTTAGGAGAAAACTGAGGATGGATCAACAACATTGAAGTTACTCCACAATACTAACCTAAATGACAAACTGAATAGAAGGAAGCCTGTACAGAATAAAAATAAGCCCAAAACCTGCATCCTGTTTGCAATAAGGCACTGAAGTATAACTGCAACAAATGTGGCAAAGAAATCAACTTTATGTCCTGAATATAAAGCGTTATGTTTGGGGCAAATCCAACACAACACATCACTGAGTAACACTCTTCATATTTTCAAGCATGGTGGTGGCTGCATCAGGTTATGAGTATGCTTGTCATCGGCATGGGAGTTTTTTATGATAAAAAGAAACGGAATAGAGGTAAGCACAGTCAAAATCCTAGAGTAAAACTGGTTCAGTTTGCTTTCCAACCGACACTGGGAGACAAATTCACCTTTCAGCAGGACAATAACCTAAAACACAGGGCCAAATATACACTTCAGTTGCTTACCAAGACGACATTGAATTCTCCTGAGTGGCCTAGTTACAGTTTTGACTTAAATCGGCTTGAAAGTCTATGGAAAGACTTGAAAATGGCTTCTTAGCAATGAACTTTGTCATTATGGGGTGTTGTGTGTAGATGGGTGAGAAAAAATATATATTGAATCCATTTAGAATTCAGGCTGTAAGACAACACAATGTGGAATAAGTCAAGGGGTATGAATACTTTATGAAGGCTCTGTATGTACTAATGTAGCCAGGATGCTGTATGTTTGTGTTTGTCTGTCATTAATGCATGCAGAACCCATTGGGCTTTAAGCAATCCAAAAGCATCAGTCAATAACGTAAACAAGCAACTTCCTCCTAAGTGTGTTCACTAGTAAATGCTATGGCTGTTTATCAGAACCACAGCACTGCGCAAAGCCAGCCAATAATAAACTCAGGCTTTACCTGGTGGCCTCCAGATGTGAGCGTGACTGATTTCTCCACTACACCCTCTGGTGCGTGAGCGGTAAGGAGGTGTTCTCTGCGTAATTAGGGTAATAACAGGAAGAAGGTGAGATGGAAGAGAAGCAGGCCAGGCTGCCGGCCAAGCCTAACCACTCAATGTTATACGGGCCCACACTCTCCTGAGGAGCAGTGGAAATGGACAGTGCATCTCCTTAAATCCATGGGCAAATCACTGATTTTGCTATCCTAAGATGTCCAATGGCAGTACCACCTGTGGCTGTTTCAGTCTTGTCCAGGCAAGTCACAAATATCGTATACCATGTTTCACGATATATCAATATATAATAAATACAGTGCCATTCCTAACTATCCCACACAGGCTTAAACTGACAGTCACAAAGGAGGTGTGTATTTTGCACAAATCTGCTATCTGTCACCTTCAATCCATTTTCAAACTCGTATACCCACTGTCAGAGATGGTCCCCTTGGAGAGAGCTGTAAACAATAAGTCCTGTCAATGGGATAAACGACTCGGATTTATCATGTTCAACTGAAGTTATAATATACTGAACAAAAATATAAACGCAACATGCAACAATTTACAGTTCATATAAGGAAATAAGTCAATTGAAATAAATAAATTAGACCCTAATCTATGGATTTCACATGACTGGGCAGGGGTGCAGCCGTTGGTGGGCCTGGGAGCTAGGCACAGGGGGAGCTAGGCACAGACAATCTGAATTATTCTTTTTTCCACAAAAGGGTTTTATTACAGACAGAAATACAGAAATACTCCTCAGCACCACCATCGCCATTTCAGCTCATCAAACATGGGACCAACACTTTACGTGTTGCATTTATCTTATTGTTCAGTGTATATTCACTACACTCAATTTGGACCGCGTGACAAATTCAAGTGTTTGGCAACGAATCAAAAAAAGATCCACTAAAACGTCAACAGAATATCACTGTGCTGGACTCTCTTAATGCAAGTTAGCAGTCGAACACTGAACCCGAATGATAGTGGCTTTTCCACTTAATTAGAGAGGGCTTCAGTTTTTCTAATCTACAACTGGCCTCTCCAGTGCTCTGTGAACCGAGCATTTGCCTAATCTGTGTGTGTTGATAAAACATCCAGCACTCTCTCTCTGGCAGATGGGTTCCTAAGGCCAAAGAATGCTATTGTGCGGGCTGTGCAGATTAACGATGGACACATGAGCAGATACATTCAGTCACACAATATCACTGTCTGTCAACAAACTGCTGTTGTCCAGTACATGCAATACACTCTGTCCTGTCGCACTATATATTCTATCCTATCAGACAATATGTAATGTCCCTTTTATATAATACATCCAACAATATGTCGGTCAATGAGAGCGATGTGAATGCAATAACAATGTAAATGCCAAGATGTGGTGAAAACAAGGTTGTGTAAGAGACCTATTGTCCATGTTCCAACCATCCGTATAATAAGAGTAATTCATATGTGTGGTTATGTAACTGTGTATCACAACAATCTTGACTCCTTAGCAGATGATAATTAGCTGGGAAACAGAGGGGGAAAATAAACAATGACTTTACATTACAATGAAGTATTGAATTATGGAGACTTTTCATTGTGAGTCAGTTATCCTCAAAATGCTACTGAAATTCACCCTTTTGAACTGTTCACTTTGGTTAACATTTTATTCCTGTCTTGACCTCGCCTCTAGCCTCTCAGGTGGCTTCTTCTGCTCAAAGTGCCGATGGTGAAGAAACCATGCTGAGAGCTGCTGACACAGTAATTTAATTCCAAATAAAAAATAAATAGCCAGCGAAAAAATATACTTAGTATAATGGGTATTGTGCTCTCAACCTCCAACCACCTCTCAAGATTACAGAAATATCTATTTCAAAGCTTGGCTACTCTTCAGTGGACGGGGTAAATAAGCACTTTGGAAAACCACGTTACGAAAAGTGCAGCAATCATCTTGATCTACACAGGTTATTTGCAGACCTGCATGGGGTCAAATAGTATTTGTTTTCTTTAGCTGTGCTTGATTGAGCTTGGCTGGCTCAATGGAACCAACGGTCTCAGAAATGCAAACCATGTCTATCTGGCACTCCAAGGAGGGCTCAATCAAACGCTCAACGACTATTTTAAAGCAAATCAATACTGTTTGGGCACAGTTCCGGTGATTTGTACAGGCCTCAGCTGTTCCAGCATTCTGTTCTTAATCTCTTAGGGATCCTAGAGGTTCCCCTCTGTCTGTCGCTGTGCTAAGTCAGCTGTGCTCGTTGGGACTGACGTCAAACAGTGACCTGACGTCATCCAACCTGATCCCCGAGCGATGGGATTAACCCCTAGTACAGTATATGCATTGTTGCTTCCACTGACCCAGCATCGCCAAGCCATTTTAATCACAGCAGTCCCTGTAATGCTGAGCAATGCATGCTGGAGATGTGACAAGTGTCTTGATAATCAAATCTAATGGCAGCAGCCGCTTTAAAAATACACTTTTCTCTGGGAACGATGACTATTTTTGTTTGCAGAGCCTAGCGAATGGAAGGATGGAACGATTGTTTGTCCTGTGAAGTATATTATTCTGCAGTACTGTTCTGTAACTAAAGTACATTACCTCCTCATCACAGCTAAATGATTCATGAAAATGATCACAGGGACATTTTGATTCTCCGGTCTGCAGATGGTTGAACCTACAGTACAGTACTGCTCCATCAACAAGGCATACTATATTGTGTTTAAGCATGGATAATGGATGCACTCACTAACTGTAAGTCGCTCTGGATAAGAGCGTCTGCTAAATGACTAAAATGTAAAATGTAAATGTAAGAATGACTTGAAGCATTCAGGCTCAGAGGTCAATGTTCACACCACCCACTGAAAGACTGAAGACTGATCGGATGCCTTTGAGAAAAATGCTTTATTTTTACTTGAACTGAGCCGAATGCTACATATAGGAGCGCATACTTCTGTTTGTTGCAGCGTGTTCCCAAGGCGATGAACTAAGTGAACGTGACTGGGGAATCAGGTATCTATGCGGCCTGTGGTCATAAAGGAAGTTGTGTGGGGGAATCAGGTATCTATGCGGCCTGTGGTCATAAAGGAAGTTGTGTGTGTCACGATCGCCAATGAAGTATGACCAAAGCGCAGCGTTGGGAGTGAACATGATGATTTTAATTTTGAAACACACGACAAAACAAAACACGATCCGTGACGTCCTCAGTTACACCGACTGAATAAAGAACAAAAACCCACAACCACAAGGTGAACACAGACATTTAAATATGGCTCCCAATCAGAGATAACGAGCCGACAGCTGACACTCGTTACCTCCGATTGGGAGTCACTGACCAAACATAGAACGCGAACACCTAGACACTACCCACAGTACACAACACACGGAAATCTACACACCCTGACTAAACACAAAAAGTCCTAGAACCAGAGTGTGACAGTGTGGGGGAATCAGGTATCTATGCGGCCTGTGGTCATAAAGGAAGTTGTGTGGATTCCATGAGACAGTGGTGACGTCATCATGAAAAAAAGGATTCAAGATGTGGGTACATGTTTATGTAGAAAAGTCTGAATGAATTTGCCCTTCCTTTATTTAGTAACACAGTATCTAGTCTTGTGTTACCATACTCCTTCCTTTATTCAGTAACACAGTATCTAGTCTTGTGTTTCCATACTCCTTCCTTTATTCAGTAACACAGTATCTAGTCTTGTGTTTCCATACTCCTTCCTTTATTCAGTAACACAGTATCTAGTCTTGTGTTTCCATACTCCTTCCTTTATTCAGTAACACAGTATCTAGTCTTGCAGTATCTAGTCTTGCAGTATCTAGTCTTGTGTTTCCATACTCCCAAGTGTAGGAAGCCTGGAGCTGAAGCTAAACCGTATCTGACCCATGGATCAAGTCTACCCCTCTGAGGAGCTGTAGAATAGAGAGAACCAGGTGGGTTAGAGAAGACTTATTTGAATATGGTTCACACTGCTAGGGAATGAGGGGGCCTGGATCCAAGAGAATTGGTGAAGGTGTCAGTGGATGAGGAACTAAGAACATAAGAAAGGCAAAAATAAATATTAATCTTTCGCAACCAGCATTAATTTGAATAGCTTAGAAATAAATGTCGGGTCTACTCCATGTTCAAGGTTTTTGTAGACTTCAAAAGCATTGAAAGAAAAGGAAAGCTATACAACTATATTTTAATGCTGCAGAGATTTGACATACGGCATTTAATGTGAGCTGCAATTAAATCATTGTCAGCAGCAAACACTACAAGATACTGTAAAAATCACAATCTTAGTTTGCTACAAAAAAGTCTAAATGCTACACAGCTTTTAAAAAATGTATGATTTCCTCACAAGGTATGAGCAAAACCTACACTATTACAAAAAAATTCCAAAAGGGTTCTTCAGCTGTCCCCCAGGGAGAACCCTTTTTGGTTCCAAGTAGAACCCTTTTGGTTTCCATGTAGAACCCTCTGTGGAAATCAAAAAACAAAGGGTTCTACTATGGAGCCAAATAACTATTTTAGGTTCTAGGTAGCTCCTTTTTTTCGAAGAGTGTATGTTTAAATTTGGCATGTACAAATTCTGGCAAGATTTGACACCATCCTCTTTGACACCATACTCTTTGACACCATACTCTTTGACACCATACTCTTTGACACCATACTCTTTGACACCATACTCTTTGACACCATACTCTTTGACACCATACTCGTGCCAGCACTCCAAAGGCAACCATTAGCACCTCTAAATCCTTCCAGGTTGACAATTAATTCAGCTCTTTGTTCTCTTTTTGCAAAAGCCCATTTCACTTAAATGTTTTACTTGATCTTCAAAAAAGACACAAAATGAGGATAAGAAAAAGGCTGATCAAAGATAAACCTTCTTTCAGATCAACCAAACGAAAGTGGTGAGGTGTAGCATTATCAGTCGAAGCCTCTGAATCCATTCAAATTACTATGCATAATTCATATTTCAAAGGATTCATATTGTAATTAGGGGCTGAGGAGTGAGTATTAATGTTTGGTCTTGGCTGTGACGGAAAATATGTTGACAGCATAATTTTCCTCCAGATACTTGCAGTACACTATACTACATTAATGCCTGAAGTTTGTCGTTAATGACAGTTAGAGAGAATTTGATCACATAAACCATTATCTTGGCAAACATTTGCCTACAGATAAAGATGTGCAGACAGTAACAATGTGGCAACCTACAATCCTCCTTATGTATTCACAAAAATAAAACTGCATTGCCAAAGTAGCCTAATCTATCAGCATGTTGCCCAATATAAATTGTGGTTGGGGATAAGCAGTGGGGAACGAGTTGGAAAATATAAATGAACTGATTGATTCAAACACTGACTCATTTCTGTGTTGGCCTCGTACTGCTTCTAAAGACTTGTAAGTCCTCCAAGGGCACCATAATGCATGAACACGGGTAAACCTAGTGGCCTCGTACTGCTTCTAAAGACGTGTAAGTCCTCCAAGGGCACCATATTGTGGTCCTCTGTAGCTCAGCTGGTAGAGCACGGCGCTTGTAACGCCAAGGTAGTGGGTTCGATCCCCGGGACCACCCCATACACCAAAACAAAAAATGTATGCACGCATGACTGTAAGTGGCTTTGGATAAAAGCGTCTGCTAAATGGGATATTATATTATTATATTGCATGAACACGGGTAAACCTAGTGCTGTAGCACCATATGTGAACAACAGCAGTCGGGTGATTCTCATGAAACCAGTTTTATGCCTGTAGCAAATTGAGTAACAAAACCATGATGCATCTGCAGAAATCAACTCTCATTCGGGAAGACTAAGATGTCTAGTTTTTGCCAAAGTGTCTTATTTTAAATACATTTTACGGTAATGAAAACCTTAAATTCGGTAATGATAATAAGCTAATTCTAATGTATAGTCAATGGTTGTGCTCTGCTGGTAAATGTATTTATTTACTAGGACCACTCCCTAAACCTATTGTTAGATTTTTGGTTTTTTTAAAACAGTTATATGATTAAGTCAGGTTTGTCAAGAAATTTGGGTGGTATAGACCCCATTTAACTTTCTTTAAGCCTCAATCGCCAGTTTGTGTTTCTGCAAAGAGCAACCCCACCACTTAAAGGAGGAGCTGTTTTCACACTTATATATACTGTTGTTTGATATCCCAAGACAGTTTTTGGTCCATATCTCACATATTTAGATACTCAATATGCATATTGTCTTATGCAGTTTGCCCATAGGATCCCACTCAATCCAGAAATACATCTAAAAATACTTTTACAACCACAAATATTCACGTCCTAATACACCAATGTTACCTGTAAAGACCTTGGATAAAGTATTAACGTTGTTATGTTTAAGTCAAACTTTTGACTTTTGAAATTAGATGCATGTCATTAAGATCAGTTGATTTTTGTATTACGCAAGTCATTTGGGATCAAACAAATTACACTGATGATTTGTTGGGTTACTGAATCGCTGATACAGATGAGTAAAAAAATGTTCAATGGCAAACTATGTACACACGTTATGGAAACATGCTCTGAAACCTGCTCATCATTACCGTAATGCACCAATATTTAGGAAAGAATAAGAAAAATGAAACAAGTAATTTTGGCTTTAATCTGATAGTGACTTTTGTTCTTTACCCAAATATGTGAAAATCAATAAAATAAAATAAAACAACATGCATTCACAAGTGATTATGACAACAAAAACAAAAAAAAAACAAAAAAAGGTTGTGTTACGGTAATGAGAAATTACGAAATACATTTTAATAATTACATTTTTTAAATATTTGTATTTTCAGTGTTATGTTTAACTCAGCCCTTTTCATTAGGGGAGCTTAAAAAATACTAGAAAGTGATTTGTTTATTACTTTTTGGAATTTGAAAACTGTTGCGGTAATGAGATTTTTTTGTGTTGGTAGTTGTGGAAAATTGTGGTCAGATGCATAATATTTGATAATAAATAAGGGAAAAAGACCAATCACAACCATAAATGATGTAGACCTACTACTGTACATCCTAAGTGGGTTTACTGTTATGACGATTAGGTCTGATGTTATCATGGTCCTACATTACCATTATAGAAGTGCATTAAAGTGCACCAATAACCACCGGAAGCTATAGGAAATAGCTTTGTACATTTTCCTCTAATCTGGATGGTTCCCCCGTACAATAACAAATCATCTTTCCTTTAAGCAACATCATATGACGCCAGTCATATCCCAGTAGGAAACCACTCATAAAGGTTGGCTCACGTGTAACATATGGCAAAACAATGCTGCTGGGTGAGAAATGTATACTAGAGCCTTGGTCAAAAGGTCTGGATCTTTTTGCTAGTGTCCTCGACCTGTACCCAGAGAATAGCTGACCTGTGCCCAGAGAATAGCTGACCTGTACCCAGAGAATAGCTGATTCAAGCCGTGGTCCATCAATGTGGCAGGATAATCCTGATGGCCTCTCAGGACTTTGTTAAAAAGTGTTCCCCCGTTTGCATTTGGGTTTGAGTATGGGGAACTTCTTAAGACAGGGAATAGTGTAGACTCCCTGTATGTGAGTGGACTACAGCCAATGCCAAGAGGTCTGAACCTTTATGGCACAGGTGACCCCATAACCACAGGCAGGGCCCCTGACTCATGCCCAACTCTGGCTATTGGCCACCCTAGGATTGCAATCATGCATTAAGTTAAACAGTGGATAAAATATGGCACAACATGAGGAATAGCCACCAGTTGCAGTCATGGGACTGACAGATATTCTGGGGGACAAATTCTCAATACCAGTGATCTGATCTTGTAATAGTATTAGTCTCTGGGAACGACATTGAGCTAATTATTGTTAACAGGCAATGAAATTGGGTAATTAAACTATTACAATATCATTTCTGGGTCTTGGTTTTAAAGGCCCACAATCGCATTATTGCTCATATAAAATTATTTTCAACCTTCAACATTCAATTGACCATTTTCTCTAACCATTCAGATTTGATAGACTCCAACATTTAGATATACCTATAAGGATTTATATACATGATTCCATCAAATTCCACCAGCTCTACACGTCAGATTCGATGTTGATGCCTTTGCCAGGCTCGTGCTGCCTTGGGTGGTAGATGAAGCTCTGCAATCGGTCGTGGGTTTCTGCCAGTCGCTTTACCGCACGCACTAACGCTGTGGTTGAATAATATAAGGTCGGACCAATAATATAACATCATTGATGATGAGATGTAGTTTTTTTTTTTTTTACGCTCAGAAACAGTGCCAATGCTACGCTGGTGCGTTCCTTAACCAGCCATGCACCATAGGTTTGAATTGCCCCATTGCCCTGAGAGCACCTGTGGTTTCAGCGAGCCACGGTCTTAATGATGAAATACAGTACATACAGGCTACCTGTTGTAGTTTTACAATTCTAGCCTACAGAAAACAGAGATTAACCGTACAGCATACATTTTGCATTCGATTCAATTTTCACAAGGTCAAGTTGGTGGTATTAATTATAGCTGTCGGGTATTTAGAAATGCGTTGGCTTACCATACACTCCTTGGCAATGAATGCCCTCCAAAAAGATGTTGAACAGCCACAAGAGACCGAAAACTAAACCCATCTTCACGTTAATGTCAACATATCCACTTCGATGGTGACAGGTTCTTCCCAAGGCGAGATGCAGCTTGTCGGAACTCAGTTCCCGCGGTTCCGCACCAGGATTCAGCGCAAATCTGGTTGAGACACCATTGACACCGGGTAACGAATTTTTATTTTATGCTCTATGAAATGCATTTGGTTCTGTCAATATTTCAGTGGGAGCAGGGAGCAGGTATTAGGATAAATGATTCACAGTGATGGATAAAAACTGGTAAATGTTGTGCCTACAATGGCACATCAGTCAAAATCACCAATGTCCGTGCATACTTGAAGCCTCAAGAGGATCTCCTTGATTGTGACATTGTAAAAGTAACCGAGAAGGCAACGCCGATAATTCTTTCGAGAAAACGCTTATTCGGTGTCCAGTGATATCCACGCGTATCCACTGCTCCTTCACCGATTCCAGCAGCTTCCATTGCTAAACGGAGATGAAATACATTCTGATATCCACTTGCGGCTTTCCCTCTCCTCTCAAAGGCTTGCCACAGTGTTCCGAGGACAGCAAGGCAAAAGGTGTTCCGAGAAGCTGACACTGAGCCGCTGGATGTGACGCGTTCATGCTAGCACTATGGCCAAACACCGTGAACGTGACATCCCCGGCGGATGATAATTCCCGGATTTAGAAGTGTATTTGACTCATGATGCAGGTTACCTAAAACCTCGAGTTTGTGTCTCTCGAAATAGCAAACGGCGATTCGTCGTTACGTGCGCGTTTTTATCTCAAAGTGTCCTGTACACATTATTATTTGAAGAGGATGTGTTGGTTCTGAGGTGGTCAGTCATGCTGTGCACTACGTGCTGCGCTGAAATGACAAGCCTCCGCTACCCGTTGACATCAAGTGCCTGACTCCTCATAGTCCCGGGCCCTAACGAAAAAAAACCGTTATGAAGCAGATACAAGCATGGAATTTGGTACAAACATTCCTCAGGTGATATGAAAACATCCCAGAAGGGTTGCAAATTTCAAACTTAAAAAGGAAGCAAGTTATCAGGAAAATTCAAAATGGCTGCCATAATAGCTGGTATTTCACCATTTAAAACTGTAATAAAACAGATAAAAGCATTACATTTGGAACAAACATTTCTCAGATGATATGAAAACATCCTAGAAGGGGAGCTTATTTCAAAATTAACCAGGAAGCAGAATTCAAAATGGCTGTCAATGGAGATGGTAATGAATCCATAGTCATATTTAAAACAGCTTATTAAGTGATTATTATTATTTGTACAAAAAAAAAACATGAAATCAAGTAATAAGTTCTGATTAGTGAAGAAAATAAAAGACTTAGGGCCCTGGTTCACATATGCCAGCACAATGGCATAATGCAGTACATGACAATCATACCTTTTACCAGCTCATTGTTTTTCTCATGGGCTTGGTTAAGCGGCATGCATGATAACTTGTTTTGTGTTTTTGGCAGGACCCAGAAGTCTGAGCATTATTCTCTGATGTTAGCTGGTAGCGCTTTCATGTCTCAGATGTGGATAGGAATCCACCTTGCGTAGGTTGTTATGTCCAGTGCAATTAACCAGGGTGCCAAAGCCTCTGTTTCAACATAAAGACCAAAATCTCTAGTTATGTGTGCATTTGAAATAATTTCACTATTCTAATAATATCTCAACATTATTTCAGCTATATCCGGATAGTTTTTGAAAAACGTGGACACTTGCCTGCTGTGCAGCGACTCGGGAGAGACGGTGCACACAGCTGCAGCAGGCATGGGGATGGGCCAGTGGTGTGGTGTGACACGGGAGGGAGAGAGAAGAAGAAGAAGAAGAAGCCACTGACTCGTAAGTAAGACAAACTTGTAAATGCCGTAGGTTATCTATCATCCCATCTGGCGTTGCCTGTCTTTACTGCCTCAAATGTAAAGAAACTAGCTAAGATAGCCAGATATTAGCTAGCCAGATGTTAGCTAGCCAGCTAGCTAGCCAGATGTTAGCTAGCCAGCCAGATGGTAGCTAGCCAGATGTTAGCTAGCCAGCTGGCTAGCCAGATGTTAGCTAGCCAGATATTAGCTAGCTAGCTAGGCTAGTTGATGCTATTTTGCTGTGCTCCCCTTCCTTTTCTACAACAACTCTATTCAGATTAAACAACCGCCTACCTGTCGGTTGCTCATTGTAGCCTACTCCTTCTCATTTAGCTAACTTAATTCCATAATTTTAATTCCATTTTGCACTGATTAGAGATCTTTTACTTCATGTTGCTACACATGGAGCCTCTGACTTTAGTGCCAACAACAACAAGCTACACACGTATCTTTCTATGGGGCGCACGTTATTAAAACTACATTCAATTTTTATTTTTTATTTTTTATTTATATATATTTTAATTAAATTAAGAATTTCCAATGTCATGGTATATCCTTGTGTGTAACAATGTCACATATATAATTGTATTTAATTCAGACAAAGCATTTTCATTGTTAAAATAGGCCTGATGTTTTTTCCTCAAAAATGAATACTCTTTCAAGTATTCGAATACTAACATCCATTCAGATATTCTATATTCAAATAACCGTGCCCATCTCTGACAATTCAAGAACAATGTTCCAGAACTGGAAGGTTGGATACCTCTGAATCATGTTTGAGTTTATTTTTATTTTTACAGGGACAGTGCACATTAATCAACGTTTCAGTAAAAGTGCGGGTTTTAGCCAGCCGGCTAATTTTCAGCCGCAGTCCCTGGGCAGGTTGTTAAAAACAATTACAATAACAATACAGACAAACAATGAGCAGTGAGCACATGCAGAGCAACATAGGACAAGCAACACGTAGCACGCAGACAGAGCAATAGCACAAAAAGCGCAACAAAACAAAATACATAAAAGCAACAAACAGTGTTTCCACACCTCACAAGCTACAGACAACAGATAACATGGAAAGCGGCAATACATCGATCTGCTTTCCATGTATTAAAATAAGTGCACGTGGACTCCAGCAGCCAAGCATCACTCAGGAGTTTTTACAATGGAAGCAAAGTAACTTGATGACAGTGCCTGGTTTTAGTCAAGTGCGCTGGCTTCAAGAATGAGTTTGCTGTCCCTGAAGGTGCCACCCCAGCATCTCACAAGGCAGCTGTACAACCTGAGCCACCCAACAGTGATCCTATTGTGTCCCATGGGGCCATCTCTATGTGCAGTCCACCAAACATAACCACAAACATTTGCTCTCCATAAGCCTTATGGAAAGCTCCACTGAACAAACTTTGCAAGAGCAAACAGTGGTTGGTCAAAAGCCATCACACGTATTTGGCCAGCATTGAGATGTTCTGTGATCTGACCATGGTGAAACTGGCTACTTTCTCCCCCCAAAAAATAAGTAGAAGTTAATTTAGTGCTGCCGGGTCAGTGGGATCTGGCTAGAGTGAAGCATGGTAGGCTGCCCAAGAGATGAAGTCTCCTGTATCCAATGTGTCTTTCTGTAGAAGCTGTATTCCGTGCTCAGTCCATTTCTCCCGCTGTGATTTCACCACGTGGAGGTTACCCTTTTATTTCAGTTTGATTTGCAACAGGCACAAAAATAGCTTTGTATTGCAAGTAACCGCTGGCACTGTTGTGTAACTATCAGGAAGAACTAGAGTTTCCTTGGCAGTCTGTGTCTCGATGGTCATTTGTTCTTTACAAATGGCGGCATTTGAAGATGTTGGGAACTGGAACACACTTATTCCTCTTCCATAAAATGAGCTCTGGGTTGTAGTGGAGGAAGGGTTGAGGTCTATGTTATCGAGCGCACCAACAGTGAAAATACCTTCCCTTAGAATGGCAGGGCAGACAAGGCCTTCAGTCATGTAGTTTTTGCAGACTGCAGTTGCAAGTTTGTTTTCAGCATCAATTAACCGTTTATAGGTAACAGCTACATAATGTAACTCCTAGGGTGTGTAGGCAATTTTTAAGCATGATAACATTATGTTTTTAAGGTGATTCATGTAGTAGTTCAACAACATTTCAGTGGTATACAGGTAGATTTCTGGTGTTTCCAGGCCATTTCTGCCCCTTTAGGCAGGCTGCTTATGAAATATAATGGCATATTGTTGAAGATTGGTCTACTACTCACGAAATCACCCGATAATTTGATTATATATGGCAACAAAAATTCTACAGTAATATCACCTTTCCAAAATCTGATTCCGTATTGGCGGCCATATTGGATTTATGTAAAAAAATAAATGTAAAGAAAGGGGTGCCATGCGCCAAGTTTTGGCCACCCCTTCTAATATCAATGAATACATCCCAAAGAGCATTTCTACCAAATTTCACACTTGTATCCACCGCGTAACAGTTGAATCACTATTTGATGCTAATTTAGGCCCCTGACTATCAGATTTAATTTATCTGAGAGGCACTCGCACACTGACAAAACAAACCATGAGAACATGGTGCTATGAGCAGTTGTTTTACTAAAGCGTGCATCTAGGAGACATGTTCCAGGCAAAACAATATTTTCAAGGTAGGCCATGACACATAGACTAAAGTCCTGAGGCTTTGGTGAGAGTTCAAAGCATCTGCTTTTGTGGCAGATTAAGTTAAGTCGTGCGTGTGATTTGCCCTCAGACTAGATGCATAGGCCTACTATCAAACATCACTGTTCATAGGCTACAGTACAAGGCAGTATGCCTTCATCCTCTTTTGGGCTACACTCAGAGGTTGCCCAATGAGGAGATGAATACAGTGCGTAAAGTCTAGGCCACAAGGCCAATTTTGTTCTATTCCCCTACAAAACCCTCATGCAATTTTGAGATTACAGACCATCTTCCAGTTCTCTCATGAAGTAAAACCTTCATACCAGTACTTAATTGGCTGGATGTATGTCATTTATAACATTTTGCATTTTAGTCATTTAGCAGACGCTCTTATCCAGAGCGACTTACAGTTAGTGAGTGCATACATTTTTTTATAACCATGCAATGGCTAGTGAAGCTTTCATGCCACTGTCGAAGTCAAACTGACATTCGTCCTTTTGCCATTGGGCACTCTAGCCCAGTGTGGTTCTACTTCCAGACCATTACATTTGAGTCATTTAGCAGACTCCCTTGTCCAGAGCAACTAGGGTTAAGTGCCTTGCTCAAGGGCACATCAACAGATTTTTAATCTAGTCAGCTCGGGGTTTCGAACTTGCCCAACACTCAACCACTAGGCTACCTTCTGCCACAGTGCCTACTTCTAGAGATGTGGGAAAGCCCAGTGGAGCGGCAAACTTTTTTTATTTACTGCAAATTACTGTCCTATCATTCTTAATTGTCATCAGTTTTTACGTTGATGATGTAGAATACATCACTAGAGAGTGTTCAAGATATTCTAATTAAAACAACTTTTAATAATTGTATCCAAAAGTGAAACTGCAAACATTATTACATAGGTGATTAGTTTTGGACAAACAATTGTAATAAACAAAACAGAACATTGATTGTATTCAAAAGTGCAACTGCAAACCTATTTACATAGGTAATTCGTTTTGAACAAATAAATGTAACATACAAAACAGAACATTGTTATTGCACTTTTGAATACAAACATATTTATATAGGTGATTAAAACTAACTTTATTGTATTAAAGTGCAACTGCAAAATTTTATCCATTACTGCATTCAGCTAACATATTATAATAATAATACAAAACTATCATAATATTGATGTTGTAACCAGGCAACATGCTGACTATGAACTGATACCTGGATAATGATATTCATGTTTAGTCTCCTGTCACAATAACTAACACGTCTTTGATCTAGAATCTAGCTAATTAATCACCTTGCTTTTAAGGTTAGGGTTTAGGGTAGGGATGTCCCAAGGAACCCGGATAGCACTAACCATATGTTGAGTTGATTTGTAATCCATTCATTTTCTGGGTGAGGAACATCGGTCTGAATTTGGTAAAAATCCTTCTCCTCTTTGGCAATGCAGTAAGCCAGGGTTCTTCAATTCCGGTCCTGGAGGGCCGAAACACTTCTGTTTTTTATTTCTACCTGGTAGTTAATTGCACTCACCTGGTGTCCCAGGTCTGAATTAGCCCCTGATTAGAAGGAGAGGATGAAAAACAGAGGTGTTTCGGCCCTCCAGGACCGGAATTGACGAACCCTGCTCTAAGCTGTGTTACATGTCATCTCTAGCTCTGCCTGTTGACAGGTTTGGGCTGCCACCTGTTGCCTGTCAAATACGTCTGGTAGCTAGTAGACCTAGTGATGTTGCTCCTGCCTCTGCCCTGATGCACTTGTCCTGGCATTTGATGGGCTTTTGTCTTAAGTTATGTTTTAGCAATGACTCGTATTTTAGGTTGCTGGACCAATTAGCAAAATAAGTCTTCCCTGCTGCTATTAATTCACACATTCGACAGTACTCACAGAGCATTGTGTTGCTAGCTAGTTTTGTCCCTCCGCCCTTAGCCACTTGAATTCGCAAAGCCACCCCTGTCGAAACATGTCGATCATTTTCTGAGGAGGTACAGTGCCTTGCAAAAGTATTCATCCCACTTGGCGTTTTTCCTATTTTGTTGCATTACAACCTGTAATTGAAATTGATTTTTATTTGGATTTCATGTAATGGGACATACACAAAATAGTCCTAATTGGTGAAGTGAAATGAAAAAAATAACTTGTTTAAAAAAATTATAAAATATATATAATGGAAAAGTGGTGTGTGCATATGTATTCACCCCCTTTGCTATGAAGCCCCTAAATAAGATCTGGTGCAACCAATTACCTTCAGAAGTCAAATAATTAGTTAAATAAAGTCCACCTGTGTGCAATCTAAATGTCACATGATCTGTCACATGATCTCAGTATATATACACCTGTTCTGAAAGGCCCCAGAGTCTGCAACACCACTAAGAAAGGGGCACCACCAAGCAAGTGGCACCATGAAGACCAAGGACCTCTCCAAACAGGTCAGGGACAAAGTTGTGGAAAAGTACAGATCAGGGTTGGGTTATAAAAAAATATCTGAAACTTTGAACATCCCACGGAGCACCATTAAATCCATTATTTAAAAAATGGAAAGAATATGGCACCACAATAAACCTGCCAAGAGAGGGCTGCCCACCAAAACTCACGGACCAGGCAAGGAGGGCATTAATCAGAGAGGCTTTCAAAGTGACCAAAGATAACCCTGAAGGAGCTGCAAAGCTCCACAGCGGAGATTGGAGTATCTGTCCATAGGACCACTTTAAGCCGTACACTCCACAGAGCTGGGCTTTACAGAAGAGTGGCCAGAAAAAAGCCATTGCTTAAAGAAAAAAATAAGCAAACATGTTTGGTGTTCGCCAAAAGGCATGTGGGAGACTACCCAAACATATGGAAGAAGGTACTCTGGTCAGATGAGACTAAAATTGAGCTTTTTGGCCATCAAGGAAAACGCTATGTCTGGCGCAAACCCAACACCTCTCATCACCCCGAGAACATCATCCCCACAGTGAAGCATGGTGGTGGCAGCATCATGCTGTGGGGATGTTTTTCATCGGCAGGGACTGGGAAACTGGTCAGAATTGAAGGAATAATGGATGGCACTAAATACAGGGAAATTCTTGAGGGAAACCTGTTTCAGTCTTCCAGAGATTTGAGACTGGGATGGAGGTTCACCTTCCAGCAGGACAATGACCCTAAGCATACTGCTAAAGCAACACTTGAGTGGTTTGAGGGGAAACATTTAAATGTCTTGGTTAAATGTCCTAGTCAAATCCCAGACCTCAATCCAATGGAGAATCTGTGGTATGACTTAAAGATTGCTGTACACCAGCGGAACCCATCCAAGAGACTTGCAGCTGTAATTGCTGCAAAAGATGGCTCTACAAAGTATTGTTCCCAATAGACGTATAAAGAAGGGTTCCTGCAGATGCATGAACGCCTCAAATTGTGGGCCGCAACTTCACCCTTCTCGATGCAGCTACTGATCTAAATCAAATCAAATCAAATTGTATTGGCCACATGCGCCGAATACAACAGGTGCAGACATTACAGTGAAATGCTTACTTACAGCCCTTAACCAACAGTGCATTTATTTTTAACAAAAAAGTAAAAATAAAACAACAACAAAAAAAGTGTTGAGAAAAAAAGAGCAGAAGTAAAATAAAATAACAGTAGGGAGGCTATATATACAGGGGGGTACCGGTGCAGAGTCAATGTGCGGGGGCACCGGCTACAGTGGCTTGCGAAAGTATTCACCCCCCTTGGCATTTTTGGTTGATCATTTTCATCATTTGTTTCTTTGTTAAAGAAAGCTTCAATTCCGCCGAGTTTCATTGTTGCTGTTCTTGCTAGCTAGCTTGCTAGCTAATGTCATTACTTAGCTGACAGTTCTGAGGTAAAGTTTGCGCAAAAAGGGATTGGTTGTGGGCCTGGCGCGTGCCTCGTGTGTGATTGGTTTAATTAGCTACATACATTTTTTGGTAGCATTATGATTTGGAAACAATATATCAGCCCATCTTGCTGATATTTTGCTCCCTTTTTCTCCCCAATTTCGATCTTGTCTCATCGCTGCAACTCCCCAACGGGCTCTGGAGGCGAAGGTCGGGTCATGCGTCCTCCGAAACATGACCCGCCAAACCACGCTTCTTAACACCCGCCCACTTAACCTGGAAGCCAGCCGCACCAATGTGTCGGAGGAAACACCGTTCACCTGACGACCGAGGTCAGCCTGCAGGCGCCCGGCCCACCACAAGGAGTCGCTAGAGCGCGATGAGCCAAATGGAGTTGTACTTCCAGACCAGATCTCTCTTCTGGAGATGGGGGAAAGGGTGGGTGTACTCTATAGTATCCTGAATTTACATATATAAAAAATCACTGACTGACACTGTAATGTTACACTGTAATGTTTAACACTAAACTAAAAGGTAACATACTAAATGTGTAATTCAGTAAATAGTAGATTCATTGAATATACACCATTCTCTACATGACAACTATAATTACATATTCTGTGACTATTTGAATAAACCAAAAATGACAGGCAAAACTGAATCACAATGTACAATCTAAAGAGGAAGTCATTTGGGCAGTGTTGACACATGGCGCAATAAGCTACTACTAGCTTTGCACTGCTGTAAGAGAGGGTTAGGTCTCTTTAGCTGCACTGACGGCTAGGCTGCAGGTCATGTTCTGATTTGGCAGCTGTGTCAAACACAGTCTCTGCTGCTGTTAGATGGAGGCTGAGAACACCTGCTCTTTATCTGTCATTCTGCTCCATGAAGACACTGCTCTACCCAATGGGAAAGCTGACATAGGTTTGCTGTGCCAGACAATTGCACACAGTTATTATAGTCAGTCAGTCAACTATACCAAAAACAGCAGCAGGTACACTAGAAGTTAGTGAAGCCCATTGGAGAAATCTGGTGGTGAATGGGACGGCAACTGGAGGGTTGAATCTCCTGCCGTTGTGCCCTTAAGCAAGGCAACTTAACCCATGACTGCTCCAGGGGCTCTGCACTGTGACTGATCCTGTGCTTCCAACCCTTAGGGTGTAGGTGTCTTGGATTAATAATAAAAATACAATTGTCAGGGAATTCGCACATTAAACTAGTCTTCTATTCTGCTTGTTCTATGTGTCTTTCCACTGCATGTCAGATTTATCAACTGTATTTATACTCATCTTAGTTTTGTTAACTCTACCTTTCATGTATTTGTATTATGTAGGCTGAATAAATCAAATCATTACTTGGCGTGGATAACATGAGCATATCACTTTTTTCTACCTGGTATGGTTCTCTTTGATTGCAATAGTTGAAGTGAGCTATTTATGTAGCTTACCTCAGTGAACGAGATCCATTCCAAACCCAATGTGGAAAAACTCTTATTTAGATAAGCGTTGGCGTACCTTAGGAGGTTTTGAACTTGTTTTTAGAATCTGCATGACCTTTAGGGCAGCTGGGAAGGCTACATTCTCTACGGTCACCATATCCTAGAGTTGACTCGCTTATCAAATCATTCATTTGTCATGGAAGTGCTGAGAAACCAAAGAAAACACTTTCTCTGAACAAATAGAGATATAATATGGATGGATGTGCTTCTTTTGTCCAGTGTCTGGTTGGACAGGAAACAGTGAACTGATGGCCCATTTAATAGGTTCTGCTCTGATCCTGATCCAGTCTTGGTGATGGCGGAGCAGCCAGAAACAGAGGGAGAGAGGAGAGGTATTTACATTTTATGTGAACTTCTCAATAAACACTTTCCAAATAAGAAAGTACATTGTTGTTATTGCACATTGTTAGTATGTTGGAATAGGTCTCTGTTGATGCCATATTGGCTGTTGTTTATGCTTTCAAAATGCTTTATATTTCATAAGCTCAATATTTGTCAAGCACCAAAATAAAAAGCAAACATTTTCAAGCAATAGGTTCTGACTGATTTATAAAATATATTACAATTAATATTTATACCCTATTTATGAATCCTTTTAAATATTGAAAGAAGGTGTATTTGAAAAACATTTATAAAAAGTTTTGAGATGGCAAAGACATTGAAAAACAAGTGCGATTTACAAGGCTGAAGGAGACAGGGCTAGGGTCTGCTGGCTGCTCCGCCTCTGATAAGAGAAGCACACCTGAGAGAAATCTGGAGTTTAAGATAATCTTGAGGCTTGCAAATTTTGCCGCTGGTGATAAATTAGCACAGATAAGGAGCTCGGTGTGCATCCTGAGAGGAACCTTGATGTGTCCTCCTCACCGGGGTTGTATTTCTTGAAGCCTCTTTTCAGCAACTCCTCCCTTCTCTCTACCTTAATCTATCATCTTGGAAAACCTTCCCTATTTGAGCTTTTGCTAGAGTGTATGTGTATGGAAGAAATCCAGCCCGCTCCATATTCAGACAGTACAACATCACAGTGTGTGTCCTTTAATCCTCTCCTAGTAGATTTGCGGTGTTGTTGTCATGTTTACCGCTCCTCAAGGACTATTTGGCATGGGGCATATTAACCATCGGTCGGAATCCAACTGTTTTTCTCTGCGACAGCTCTTGTGTAAAAACACCAGCAAGAATAACCTCAGTGTGCCTCGTCATGTAGAGAGAACGGTGTAACGGTGGTGAAACGATGAGTCTCACTGGCGTTAGCTTTACTAGAAAATGATAGGCTTTAGTTCAGGCTTTAGCATGAGACCCGAATTCAAATCCTATTCGGTCACATTGACAGGAGGAGGAGGTCAAAGGGGAAACTGAAGGTGGTTCAGATGAGAAGACTTAAAGGAGTAGTTCACTATTTTACAACTTGATGTTAGATGGTTCCTCACCCTGAAAGTAGTCTATGGGCCAGGAGAAACTGTAATCCATGGTTAAGTTATTTAAAACAGCCACTACAAACTTCAGCTAACTTTAGCCACCACAACCTGACAATCAATGGACGTGATGGGGCATGTGAGCATGTTTTTTTAAAATGGCCAAATCACCTTTAAGTAACATCAAACCAAATATGGAGTTGATTTGAATTCATTTCAGGTGATGGACATTAGTTTTTGAAAACTGATTGTTAGCTTGTGGTGGCTAAGGTTCGCTAAAGTTTGTAGCGGCTGTTTAAAGAAAACAAACATAGATTGCAGTTTCTCCTGGCCGATAGACTACTTTCAGGGTGAGGAATCATTTAACATCAAGTTGTAAAATAGTGAACTACTCCTTTAACTTGCCTGAGACCTGGAAACTTGTGTTAGCTCCCTGAGCTAATGCCTAGGGTTACACTGTAACTCGATTAGTCAGTTTGAAGAGCAAGATGTACTGGCTTTTTGTGGGGATTGTATGCATATAGCATACACTTTAATCTTGTATAGTACTCACTCTTAAACTCTGTTCCTACTTATGTCCTTCTTAATCCTGGTCCCGGGGACCCAATTAATTTTTGCCTTAGCACTACACACCTGATTCAAATCATCAAAGATGATGATGAGTTGATCATTTGAATCAGCTGTGTAGGGCTACGGCAAAAACTACAACGTGAACCCCTTTGGGTCCCCGGGACCAGGATTAAGAACCACTGCTTTACAGCGTTGCTATAGTAGTGTGCGTTTCGAAGTGAGCGCTAGAGAACAGTTAGGTACTGCAACAGCTGCAGTCTATAAGTGATAAGTGAAACAGGTTTTACCCTAGGGCACCAGAATGAAACATTTCGGAGGACATATTCTAACTTTCTTGGCATGGGGAACCAGAGGACACCAGCTGCATGCCTAATTTGCCTCCCATTTTTAGGATCCCGGTTATGTTTTATGAAAGACACATAAGGGAGCGTGATAAATTTTAATGACCGTTTGAGACGCTTTTGGTTGTGAAATACGAGGCCTAAACTCAGGCCATACGCTCAAATGTCCCAAAATATGCAGAGGACTTAGAGACTGCCAAATTATTCTTAGCCTTTTTCTGTGTCCTTGCGCCTGGCTGACAGCAATTGCTTTAACTTTGTTAAGTGGGAACAGAAACATTTGCAAATGTGTTTGACACACATTGAAAAACGGCGCCAACTATGTGTTCCAAAGATCACTTTGGAGCCACTGACTGCGATGTAGCAAAATCTTAAATCGCTTTCCTGTCCAAACGCAGTCATTCCCATCCAAGATTGTCCGTTCTCACCAACCACCACATAGCAGGGGAGAACGACTGCCCCCTTTCATTGAAGCCACGGAAGTTCAATGCCGACCGCGGTACTGCAGGCATTGTTAGCAGAAAACAGGATCCCCCCATTATAGTGAATGGAAGATGGACGCGAGGAGTAAGCAATTGAGATCTTCGCTATGTCTCCACGAGATGCCATCTTAACCGACTTCATTTGGCTTCAATGATCTATTGAATCTTCACATAGGTATGAATGGTGTCATATGATCAATGGCTTAGTTCATTCATATATACAGTCACTGTCACATAGACTATTTTAACACAGAGTCATGTCAGCACAGCAGGCAATGTTGCTGTGCTATGTTCCAAAACATCCCCTAATGGTGAATCTAAGCTCAGTCATTAGGCTTGCAGCTCTGCACCTGCTATCTGAACAAAACCTTTCACACTTTAAAACATTCTAAGCTGAGTCTGGGGAGCCAGCAGCTGGATGGATGGACTGAGCTTGGCAATATGACTGATGGAGGCAGGCCCCTGGCGAGAGCCTGTCTCGTCACTTCCAGCTCTCCTTGGGAGCCCTAATTGTACCTCCAGTACCTCCAGCACTAATTTACTTCACCCCCACCAGAGATAATGTATATAATGACGAGATTGTCTTGCCTCCGCCCTAACAATGGGAGTCGTTGTCCCAAAAGGCAGGAAGGCAGGCGGTCTGCTTATCACTGTATTCCCGCATGGACAGATTTTGATTGGAGTGGACCCTCTCGCTTCACCTCTTCCTCTCTGACCCCAACGACAGAATGCCAATTTCAATCTCTTTCTTATTAATCAATGACGTGCGTCGCCAAACAGAATGCACTGCTGTCAGGTCTGGAGGCTGGAGGCTTAGAGCCTCTGCTGTGGTCAATTACTGTATATATGACCTGCAACCGTTTAGACTGTACTGTATCTAGACTTTGGCCAGTTGTTCACATTTTGGACAGAGGGCCCTAATCAATCAATCCAGATAATCGTTTTTTGGGGATGAGCCAAAAACAACATTTAGTGCATTGAGGTAAGCATGTCTGAATTTATATGTAGGCCTAGTTGAGAATATTTTTGTTTAATATTGTAAACATTGTTTTCTTGTGCTCATCATATGCAAATACCAATGTGCATTCTTGTATAAGAAATGCAGTTGACTTAGAAACAGTACATAGTACCGTATATTCCGCACTATAAGGCGCACCGGAGTATAAACTGCAGCAACTAAATTGAATGATGTGTACATATATAAGCCGCACTGGACTATAAACCGCAGGTGTTTTAATGTTTAATTACCATATGTAAGGGTTCGTGCACAGAGGGGATTGTCGGGAAAGAGATGGCTGCTTGAGGAAGCTCCCATTTATTAACATTTCAACATTTCAATCATCTCGCTCTCGTAATGTCTGTCTGTCTTGCTCTCGTTCTGTCTCTCGTACACTCTCGGTTCCACTTTTACTATTGCGCGCTACCTGTCTCACTCTTTTCCGGCCTCCAGCTTTTCCTGCTGGAGCCCCGGCGCTTAAAGGTGGGGGGCGCGGACCGGTCATAGAGCCCATAGAGTTAAAGTTGGTGGACTGTAACCTGTAAAATCCATAGATTTAGGAGGTCTTCTAGTGGCCGTTAGCTGTAAAAATCCATAGATTAGCCGCACCGTTATATAAGCCGCAGGGTCGAAAAATGGGAAAAAGGCGCGGCTTATAGTCTGAAAATTACGGTACATCTGGTTAGATGCGTGATTGGCCCAAGTTCTTTGGTTGTTGAAATTATAACATTAGAATCCATATCCTAGCCTGGTATTAGATAAAGAAAGCACTTGCAAGATCCTTACGGCCATTCCTTCCAGTTCTCTGCTGCCAATGACTGGAACGAACTGCAAAAATCTCTGAAGCTGGAGACTCTTATCTCCCTCACTAACTTTAAGCATCAGTTGTCAGAGCACCTTACCGATCACTGCACCTGTACACAGCCCATCTGAAATTAGCCCACCCAACTACCTCATCCCCATATTGTTATTTATTTTGCTTATTTGCACCCCAGTATCTCTATTTGCACATAATCTCTTGCACATCTATCATTCCAGTGTTAATACTAATTGTAATTATTTTGCACTATGGCCTATTTATTGCCTTACCTCCATAACTTGCTACATTTGCACACACTGTATATATATTTTCTGTTGTATTTTTGACTTAATGTTTTGTTTTACATTTACATTTACATTTTAGTCATTTAGCAGACGCTCTTATCCAGAGCGATTTACAGTTAGTGAGTGCATACATTTTTCATATGTAACTCTGTGTTGTTGTTTTTATCGCACTGCTTTGCTTTATCTTGGCCAGGTCGCAGTTGTAAATGAGAACTTGTTCAACTGGCTTACCTGGTTAAATAAAGGTGAAAAAAAAAAATACAAATAAAAAATACCTAAGCCATCCTAGTTCATACCGACCCCTTTTCAAAACCCTAACCCAAACTTCCCTACACTAGCACCATGCTAGGAATAGAAGGCCAGAGATGACAGAGGATACAGGTGAAAAACTACAGGTTTAGTGAATCCAGGGGACCCCCATACATTTCTTTATATCAATTTGGCCCCCCGATAAGCGTCATCAATAACGACGTCACACACCCTACAAGAGTCAACGTGTAACTCAAACCCTGACTGAATTTGAACCTGGCCCCTGCTGGCGCTTCAATGAGGCGGAGGGTTTTGTCGGAACGCCCCAACGTTTCTCTCTGGTTTCCTGTCTAGACACCCACACTTCACAGCCTGCCTGCCTGCCTGCCTTCACAGCCTGCCTGCCTGCCTGCCTCTCACGGTTAGTTTCTTTGGCTAATTACCGCAGGCACGCGTGCATCCCAGTGCTATGCTTTTTAGTTTTTTTTTTATTGATTTTGTAATCAACTACTGATCTGTTTCGGTCCCCAGTACATTCCTGACTCGACACAGGAATGAAAATGCATTCTGGATGTTTGGATAGGATTAGATGGGTCGTTCCACCAATTAGGTGCCTTTTGAGTAGGCTAGTGTAACTTAATTTAAAAAAATATATGTTTTCCCATCTCAAGAGGTTAAATAAAATAATGACTATATTAATGGCCTATTATGTACGAAATATAGTAACAGGGTTGATCATTACAGGGTTGACCGTAACAGGGTTGACGACTTCATCTTAAATCAGCCATAAATCCCCTTGTGACAGGGGGAATGGAAGCTTGCTGTGGGCAACAGGGATGGGCAATTGAATGCAAGCTTTACAAAAATGTTTTAATTGTTGAAACATTTCTAGCCTGTCTATCCCTGAGTATCAGGCCCCGTGTAGCTCAGTTGGTAGAGCATGGCGCATGCAACGCCAGGGTTGTGGGTTCGTTTCCCACAGGGGGCCAGTATGTTTTTTTTTATTTTTATGAATAATAATGTATGCACTAACTGTAAGTCGCTCTGGATAAGAGCGTCTGCTAAATGACGTAAATGTAAAATGTAACAGGGTTGACGTGTTATGCTCGACCCGCTCAGTTTTCCACCACAAAACACCAGAAAATTGCCAAAATGAGTAGAACAAGCTCACCTGCTTTTACACTGATTTGACTATTAGATATTCAATGTCTCTTTTGAAAGATTATTATTTATTTTTTTAAAGGAATAGTTTCACCATATTAAAATTAGTTCAGTTCACGTGACAGGGTTGACCCTAGAATGAGGGACAGGTTTTTATTCACCTTAAAATTAATCACTAATAACATGAAATAAATAATAATCTTCATAAATTACTTTGTCCAAGTAACAAAATAACTATGGCTTTACAACGATGGTGAATACTTCGAGAAATTTTGCGGTTAAGTGGGTAAGAACTTCCTAGAAGTCACAGACGGTGCACAGAGGGACATGTCAAAATGCTGAATTTTGGCACTTTAGCAAGTCTTTATTCATATTAAAAATCTGATTTATTTAATTTTCCATGTGTTCTATATTAAAGGCCCAGTGCAGTCAAAATTCTGTAAATTGGTTAATTAAGTGGTAATCCCCGAGAAGCCTGTGTTTGGAGGATATATTGGCACGGATGTTGTTAGGCCCGAGACGAAGTCGAGCCAATATATCCTCCAAACACCGGCTTCTCGGGCATTATCACTTTTATACAACGGGTTACCAACATACTCAAATAAGGATTTAAATATTTTCATTAAAAACGTTATTTTGATGGATTTATTCATACTATTTCATCCTTCTTCAAGATATAGTTCCGACACAGCCGGCTGGTCGTTCGTTCTATCGGTTCAGTTGCCAGAGACTCGACCCAGTCGTTCAGTCTTTTTGTTCTGTATCTATGGACGCGACCCAGTCGTTCAGTCTTTTTGTTCTGTATCTATGGACGCGACTCAGTCGTTCGTTCTAAATGTTCCATTGCCATACTGGCTGGCAACGTTCTTATCCCTTGCTTGCTAGCTAGCCAACTACGGCTAACTTACAGTCACGCCAAACAATGCAGACAGAATAACAACAGTAGCTGCATTTGCATTTGTTTAAGCTGTTTTCTAGTGACATTTATTTGGACACATCCATAACAATGAGCTAATGAGGCGCGATTTCGCCTGGCATAGAAAATGTGCTCTCTTGTCAGATCACTGTTGTTCAGAGGAGCTAGCCAACAACACAGCTAACACAATCACTTCAAACTGAAGCTGAAGCAAACTAGCTACACTTCATTTTGTTTTTCCTTTTTTAAATGTACATTTCTTTGTATATATCCATAAAAATTATGCCGGCTGATTCATGATTTCGACTGGCTGAGAAACGCTGCCTGTCTGTCTCGTCCCGACTCCTAACACGTTCATTACTATGGGACAGCTGGAGATCGAATTTGAATATTGAAACAATGTTGCAAATGTCGGAGAGACCGACAGCAAGGTTTATACTAATCTCCGCTGTTCAAAACTAAATGTTAGTCTAAAAGAAATGGGAGATAATGTCTAGATTATTTTTATAGTGGAGATCAAGTTTATAAATGACCTGGCTGGACTGATGAGACAGTGGATTGCGCAGTCAGATGGAACAGAGTAAATAGGCATTTTAACGTCATAGATTTAGCCGGTGGTAACTTGTGGAATAGACACCGGCTGGAATGCGCTTTTAACCAATCAGCATTAGAGCCACCAAGAGTTCCAAACCTCTCTGCCAGTAACTGCTAGTTTTCAGTTTTCCAATTCAGTCCACTCCAAGACAGTCCTAGCTAAACTCTTGCTTGAGAAATAGTTTTTTGCTAAAAAGCAATTTATGCCCATGTTTATGCACTATTACAGAAAATAATTTATATTTATATAACAACGGCTGCATAGGCAGGATGCATAGGCAGGATGCAGGGTTTGATAAAAACTTTTTGAAACAAACTTCCATCGTCCTTTCAAGAGTTGCTGGATATCTTTTCATCGTCGGCTCGCTCCACAGTTCATGCACCTTGCTTGGAAAGCATTTAATTTTCTCTGCAGGGAGCAGCATTAACATTTTGATAAAGGTATTTTGGTTGCGTAATGGTAATACGCTTTAGCCTTTAGCTATAAAGAAATCAGAGTATGATACTCCCCAGGCCGTATCAGTAGGTTGGCACTTGGCAGCCATTCCTATTTATGACCTAATCTATGATAATAATGGCACCTAAATTGTGATTGGATTGGGAAAGACACATGGGGAATAGGACTGACCACCTGCTCTCTGATTAGCATTGTCCTGTCATTGACCTAGAGGGAGAGCAGAGAGGAAGAGCCGAAGCAAGAGGCCCAACTCTCCCCCCAAAATCTGTCTTCTCCAGCAGGTGGCGTTGTTTCGTTTCTTTCAGCCACCAAGCAAGGAGTTTTTGTATGGAGGTCAATGAGTGTCGAATTTGGTCAACAAAAAATGTGAATGGCTTATTTGCTACGTGAGGTTTATTTGATCTAATAGAAGTTTTGTAATGCTTAAGTTGTTACGAGTGTACTGATATAAAGTGGGACACGTGACATCCTGGCAACTTTGTGAAAAAACCCTATCGGAGTTGTCTCGAGATGTCTATGGATATTCATGACATGAGGCTAGTAGCATAGCATCCCTCTCAATTGAATACAGGCATTTCACTTCAACAACCCTCATTGAATATTCAAAAATGTATTAAAATAATTAGATGTATCCACCAATCTAAAAGAGAGGAATAGGCGGGAGCTAGACAGCCCGCCGTGCTGCTTTGTGGACAACAACTCCCATTGTTAGGGTGGAGAGACAGGTATCTTGTCAGTATATCCATAATCTTGAGAGAGAGAGAGAGAGAGAGAGAGAGAGAGAGAGAGAGAGAGAGAGAGAGAGAGAGAGAGAGAGAGAGAGAGAGAGAGAGAGAGAGAGAGAGAGAGAGAGAGAGAGAGAGAGAGAGAGAGAGAGAGAGAGAGAGAGAGAGAGAGAGAGAGAGAGAGAGAGAGAGAGAGAGAGAGAGAGAGAGAGAGAGAGAGAGAGAGAGAGAGAGAGAGAGAGAGAGAGAGAGAGAGAGAGAGAGAGAGAGAGAGAGAGAGAGAGAGAGAGAGAGAGAGAGAGAGAGAGAGAGAGAGAGAGAGAGAGAGAGAGAGAGAGAGAGAGAGACACGAGGGCTGTGTCAGAAGGTACTGAAAGACAGTCACTGTCAGAGCAGAGGAGGCATGCGGTATGAAATACCAATTTGTTAATGTTTCCTGCCTAACTTGACAATAAAACCAATTAGTCTCTGTAGGCTACTTTCGTCATTTTATTATCAAATGGCATGTTGATAATGTCTATTAAACTGGTGAATTTATCTTTTCAGTGACATTAACTGACACTCCATGCACTGAGGAGAAACAATGACAGAAATTGAAATTCACAACAGAGAGTTTTAGTAGCGTTGAATCAATTACAAATGGAGAATGGATTCAGTTACTGCATGAGGGAAGTGAATGGCTCTACACCCCATTAGAACAATTTAATTGATTTTTGTGATTTCTGAATGGGGCAAAAAGGGGCGAGCAGTGGAATTGAAAATCACCTTTGGAAAATTAAAAAGGGAAATACATCAGGGTCATTAGAAGTGCTCGTTACTTGGAATGTTGAAGTTTGAGAGAGGGTAGGTGTTCGGTCTCTGTTAGCTTTTTGATCTTCAGCTCATATTTTTTTATTTAACCTTTATTTGAACAGGGAAGACATATTGAGACGTAGGACTCTTTTTCACCTGAATAATACAACAGTTTGGGGTCACTTAGAAATGTCCTTGTTTTCCATGAAAACATACATGAAATGAGTTTGAATAGGAAATATAGCAAAATGCATAGGAAATGTAGTCATTGACAAGGTTAGAAATAATGATTTTTAATTGAAATAATGATTGTGTCCTTCAAACTTAGCTTTCGTCAAATAATCCTCAATTTGCAGCAATTACAGCCTTGCAGACCTTTGGCATTCAAGTTGTCAATTTGTTGAGGTAATCTGAAGAGATTTCACCCCATGCTTCCTGAAGCACCTCCCACAAGTTGGATTGGCTTGATGGGCACTTCTTACGTACCATACGGTCAAACTGCTCCCACAACAGCTCAATAGGGTTGAGATCCGGTGACTGTGCTGGCCACTCCATTATAGACAGAATACCAGCTGACTGCTTCTTCCCTAAATAGTTTGGAGCTGTGCTTTGGGTCATTGTCCTGTTGGTCTGCGTCTCACCAATGTTCTTCTTTGTTATCCGAACACCTCAAACTTCGATTCGTCTTTTTTCCAATCTTCCTCTGTCCAGTTGTCCAGTGTCTGTTATTTTGCCCATCTTAATCTTTTCTTTTTATTGGCCAGTCTGAGATATGGCTTTTTCTTTGAAACTCTGCCTAGAAGGTCAGCATCCCGGAGACGCCTCTTCGCTGTTGACGTTGAGACTGGTGTTTTGTGGGTACTATTTAATGAAGCTGCCAGTTGAGGACCTGTAAGGTATCTGTTTCTCAAACTAGACACTCTAATGTATTTGTCTTCTTGCTCGGTTGTGACTCCTGAGTGGTGCAGTGGTCTAAGGCACTGCATCGCAGTGCTAACTGTGCCACTAGAGATCCTGGTTTGAATCCAGGCTCTGTCGCAGCCGGCCGCGACCGGGAGACTCATGGGCGGTGCACAATTGGCCCAGCGTCGTCCAGGGTAGGGTAGGGGAGGGAATGGCCGGCAGGGATGTAGCTCAGTTGATAGAGCATGGCGTTTGCAACGCCAGGGTTGTGGGTTTGATTCCCACGGGGGGCCAGTATAAAAAAATATATATATATGTATTCACTAACTGTAAGTCGCTCTGGATAAGAGCGTCTGCTAAATGACTAAAATGTAATGTAAATGTTGTGCACCGGGGCCTCCCACTCCTCTTTCTATTCTGGTTAGAGCCAGTTTACGCTGTTCTGTGAAGGGAGTAGTACACAGCGTTGTACGAGATCTTCAGTTTCTTGGCAATTTCTCGCATGGAATAGCCTTCATTTCTCAGAACAAGAATAGACTGACCAGTTTCAGAAGAAAGTTATTTGTTTCTGGCCATTTTGAGCCTGTAATCGAACCCACAATTGCTGATGCTCCAGATACTCAACTAGTCACAACACGTCTCCTGAGTGGCGCAGTGGTCTAAGGCACTGCATCGCAGTGCTAACTGTGCCACTAGAGATCCTGGTTCGAATCCAGGCTCTGTCAAAGCCGGCCGCGACCGGGAGACTCATGGGCGGCGCACAATTGGCCCAGCGTCGTCCAGGGTAGGGGAGGGAATGGCCGGTAGGGATGTAGCTCAGTTGATAGAGCATGGTGTTTGCAACGCCAGGGTTGTGGGTTCGATTCCCACGGGGGGGCAGTATAAAAAAATATGTATTCACTAACTGTAAGTCGCTCTGGATAAGAGCGTCTGCTAAATGACTAAAATGTAAAAATGTAAAAATGTAGTCTCAAGAAGGCCAGTTTTATTGCTTCTTTAATCAGCACAACAGGTTTCAGCTGTGCTAACATAATTGCAAAAGGGTTTTCTAATGATCAATTAGCCTTTTAAAATGATAAACTTGGATTAGCAAACACAACGTGCCATTGGAACACAGGTCTCATGGTTGCTGATAATGGGCCTCTGTACGCCTATGTAGATATATCCATTAAAAATCAACCGTTTCCAGCTACAATAGACATTTACAACATTAACAATGTCTACACTGTTTTTCTGATCAATTTGATGTTATTTTAATGGACAAAAAAATTGCTTTTCTTTCGAAAACAAGGACATTTCTAAGTGACCCCAAACTTTTGAATGGTAGTGTATATACACATTTTACACAAAATACACTATATATAAAAAGGTATTAGTGGATTCGGCTATTTCAGCCACACCCGTTGCTGACAGCTGTATAGAATCGAGCACACAGCCATGTAATCTCCATAGACAAACATTGGCAGTAGAATGGCCTTACTGAAGAGCTCAGTAACTTTCAATGTGGCACCATCATAGGATGCCACCTTTCCAACAAGTCAGTTCGTCAAATTTCTGACCTGCTAGAGCTGCCCCGGTCAACTGTAAGTGCTGTTATTGTGAAGTGGAAACGTCTAGGAGCAACAACGGCTCAGCTGCGAAGTGGTAGGCCACACAAACTCACAGAACTGGAACCCCGAGTGCTGAAGTACGTAGCGCGTAAAAATAGTCTGTTCTCGGTTGCAACACTCACTACCAAGTTCCAAACTGCCTCTGGAAGCAACGTCAGCACAATAACTGTTCGTCGGGAGCTTCATGAAATGGGTTTCCATGGCCGAGGAGCCACACACAAGCTTAAGATCATGATGCGCAATGCCAAGCGTCGGCTGGAGTGGTGTAAAGCTCACCGCCATTGGACTCTGTAGCAGTGGAAACGCGTTCTCTGTAGTGATGAATCACGCTTCACCAACTGGCAGTCCAACGGACGAATCTGGGTTTGGCGGATGCCAGGAGAACGCTACCTGCCCCAATGCATAGTGCCAACTGTAAAGTTTGGTGGAGGAGGAATAATGGTCTGGGGCTATTTTTCAAGGTTCGGGATAGGCCCCTTAGTTCCAGTGAAGGGATACATTCTAGATGATTCTGTGCTTCCAACTTTGTGACAACAGTTTGGGGAAGGCTGTTTCAGCATGACAATGTCCATGTGCACAAAGTGAAGTCCATACAGAAATGGTTTGTCGAGATTGGTGTGGAAGAACTTGACTGGCCTGCACAGAGCCCTGACCTTAACCCCATTGAACACCTTTGGGATTAATTGGAACGACCGACTGCGAGCCAGGCCTAATCGCCCAACATAAATGCCCGACCTCACTAATGCTTGTGGCTGAATGGAAGCAAGTCCCTGCAGACATGTTCCAAGATCTAGTGGAAAGTCTTCCCAGAAGAGTGGAGGCTGTTATAGCAGCAAAGGGGGACCAACTCCATATTAATGCCCATAATTTTGGAATGAGATGTTCAACAAGCAGGTGTCCACATACTTTTGGTCATGTAGTGTGTGTGTGTGTGTATATATATATATACAGTACCAGTCAAAGGTTTGGACACACCTGCTCATTCCAAGGTTTTTCTTTATTTTTACTATTTTCTACATTGTAGAATAATAGTGAAGACATCAAAACTATGAAATAACACATGGAATCATGTAGTAACCAAAAAAGTGTTAAACAAATCAAAATATATTTTATATTTGAGATTCTTCAGTAGCAAGTAGCCACCCTTTGCCTTGATGACAGCTTTGCAAACTCTTGGCATTCTCTCAACCAGCTTCATGAGGTAGTCACCTGGAATGCATTTCAATTAACAGGTGTGCCTTGTTAAAAGTTAATTTGTGGAATTTCTTTCCTTCTTAATGCATTTGAGCCAATCAGTTGTGTTGTGACAAGGTGGGGGGGGGTATACAGAAGTTACCTCTGCTGCAGAGGATAAGTTCATTAGAGTTAACTGCACCTCAGATTGCAGCCCAAATAAATGCTTCACAGACTTCAAGTAACAGACACATCTCAACATCAACTGTTCAGAGGAGACTGCGTGAATCAGTCCTTCATGGTCGAATTGCTGCAATGAAACCACTACTAAAGGACACCAATGAGAAGAAGAGACTTGCTTGGGCCAAGAAACACGAGCAATGGACATTAGACCGGTGGAAATCTGTCCTTTGGTCTGTCCTTTGGTCTGATGAGTTGAGATTTTTGGTTCCAACTGCCGTGTCTTTGTGAGACGCAGAGTAGGTGAACCGATGATCTCCGCATGTGTGGTTCCCACCGGGAAGCATGGAGGAGGAGGTGTGATGGTGCTTTGCTGGTGACACTGTCTGTGATTTATTTCGAATTCAAGGCACACTTAACAAGCATGGCTACCACAGCATTCTGCAGTGATACGCCATCCCATCTGGTTTGCGCTTAGTGGGACTATCATTTGCTTTTCAACAGGACAATGACCCAACACACCTACAGGCTGTGTAAGGGCTATTTGACCAAGAAGGAGAGTGATGGAGTGCTGTATCAGATGACCTGGCCTCCACAATCACCCGACTTCAAACCAATTGAGATGGTTTGGGAAGAGTTGGACCGCAGAGTGAAGGAAAAGCAACCAACAAGTGCTCAACATATGTGGGAACTCCTTCAAGACTGTTGGAAAAGCATTCCTCATGAAGCTGGTTGAGAGAATGCCAAGAGTGTGCAAAGCAATCAAGGCAAAGGGTGGCTACTTTGAAGAATCTAAAATCTAAAATCTATTTTGATTTGTTTAACACTTTTTTGGTTACTGCATGATTCCATAGAATTTATTTAATAGTTTTGATGTCTTCACTATTATTCTACAATGTAGAAAATAGTAAAAAATAAGGAAAAACCCTTGAATGAGTAGGTGTGTCCAAACTTTTGACTGGTACTGTATATATATATACACATATTACCTCAATTACCTCGACTAACTGGTGCCCCTGCACATTGAGTTGGTACCTGTACCCCTTGTATATAGGCTCGCTATTGTTATTTTTACTGCTGCTCTTTAATTATTTGTTACTTTTTTTCATATTATTTAATATTGTATTTTGTGTAAATTTTTTTTGGTATTCTTTCTTAAATCTGCATTGTTGGTTAAGGGCTTGTAAGTAAGCATTTCACTGTAAGGTGTACACCTGTTGTATTCGGCGCATGTGACAAATAAAATTTGATTCGATTTTTTTGTTGTTGATTAAAATACAAAAACACAGTCATGGGAAGCACAAATATAACATCCCAAATCACCCAGAAAAACAGTTACATTCCTCCACAAGTAAGTCCTCAATCAATACTTTAAATTGCCCAAACGGCACCAGAACATCAAGATTAAATGTATTTTCAATTTTGTTCCAGGAGACCCTAGGAACCTCAAGAGTTAACCAATTCTGTGAACGGGTTAGGCAACTCAGGTGTCTATACTTCAACAGTAAAGTTAGATAAGACGGAAGTAGGGCCTTGTTAAGAAAAAGGGAGTATTATAGAGATGTACGGGTCTTTAGCGAAGTCCAGCCAACCTTCTGATACAGGATGCAGTGATGAGTATCAAAACTGTCGCCTGTAACAAAACGAAGGGCGTTATGGTAGACGGCATCCAAAGGTTTAAGAGTAGTAGCAGCTGCACTTTGATAAATAATATCACCATAATCAAGAACAGATAAAAAGGTTGACTGAATAATCTGCTTCCTAAATCAGACTAGATTAAATTCATCTATCAATCTTATCCATCTCTATTTCTTAGCATCTGAGAAACATTTATATACAAAAATTACTGAATAATATGTGTTTATATCTTTCAAAGAAACTTCTCCCAAAGTTTGATTTGTGGTTTAGATTGGAAAGACAGACATAATTCAAAGTCACCCAAGAGATCTTTATTTATTTAAGAAGAGATCTTTATTCTGAACGAGCCGAGTAGATTGAAGATGACCTCCGGGGATGCACAGTATGCAGATATTTCATGAAAATGGAAGCCAGCGGTAATATAAAGTTGATGCAAGCACCGATTTACTCCTTAACCTGGCGATTGGGAGAAAGATATTAAAGCATCTCACATGACCAATGAGCAACAGCGCTAACAGTGTTCCCGTCACTCACTGCAGGACATAAATTGATACCTGGAAGATTCATGGTCTCGACCAAATAGAGGAATAATCCACTTTGTTATTACCCGAGTGCCATTTAAATGTATGGCTGGACTGGAGGCTGGGCAGTGTATCGTGGAGAATTGATGAGGTGTGAAATGAAGTCGAATGCAAACAGGCTCATATAAAGGAGGTTTAGACTGCCTGAGGTAGGATGATGTTGAGGCCCAGCTCTCTACCTCAGGGAACAATCAACTAGATTCAGCCGGGGGTCGATTTTATTCTTAATTTGTAGAATTCAAATTGACTGCAAGAAGCCCAAACAGATTTAATATTTGACTAAAACATAATTTCAAACCTTGCTTACATTTGTATACGATCACTTGTCTCTCTATTATGCGTGGGAATACTGGGAACAGATTTATCAAATTAAAATCACTTGGAGACGATTCTATGTATTTTATGTCCAACAATGAAGAAGAAAAATAAAAGGTGTGGGTTGAAGCAATGAGTGACGTATTTAAAGGGCAGTGGCCATGCTGATAGCGTTCCCCAACTCACAACCCAACCCCTCCCTGTTTTTCAACTGGTCATTCAGTACAGCACCGCTTCCGTTCAATTTAACGTTCCAGAACGTAAAAGCTTACTGAACCATCCCAGGTCTGTGCAATATGAGGGTCATCAGAAATCATGCTTCGAGTAAGGTGCGCTAGTAAATGTAAAAAAATGAAACTAGCTCTAAGAAATTTGAATCGGCTACTAACTAGACTGTTGAACAGGAGCCTCCAGTTATCTTTAGCTGCTCCTGTCATTTGAGGTGGAAAGTCAAAGTGTTGCTGCAGAGTTCAGGTTGTGCTAAGATTACATTTACATAAGTATTCAGAGACTTTACTCAGTACTTTGTTGAAGCATCTTAGGCAGAGATTACAGCCTCGAGTATTCTTGGGTATGACGCTACAAGCTTGGCACACCTGTATTTGGGGAGTTTCTCCCATTCTTCTCTGCAGATCCTCTCAAGCTGGATGGGGAGCATTGCTGCACAGCTATTTTCAGGTCTCTCCAGAGATGTTCGATCAGGTTTAAGTTCGGGCTCTGGCTGGGCCACTCAAGGACACTCAGAGACTTGTCCCGAAGCCACTCCTGCGTTTTCTTGGCTGTGTGCTTAGGGTCGTTGTCCTGTTGGAAAGTGAACCTTCGCCCCAGTCTGAGGTCCTGAGAGCTCTGGAGCAGGTTTTCATCAAGCATCTCTCTGTACTTTGCTCCGTTCATCTTTGCCTCTATCCTGACTAGTCTCCCAGTCCCTGCCACTGAAAACATCCCCACAGCATGATTCTGCCACCACCATGCTTCACCATAGGGATGGTGCCAAGTTTCCTCCAGACGTGACGCTTGGCATTCAGGCCAAAGAGTTCAGTCTTGGTTTCATCAGACCAGAGAATCTTGTTTCTCATGGTCTGAGAGTCTTTAGGTGCCTTTTGGCAAACTCCAAGCGGGCTGTCGTGCCTTTTACTGAGGAGTGGCTTCCGTCTGGCCACTCTACCATAAAGCCCTGATTGGTGGAGTGCTGCAGAGATGGTTGTCCTTCTGGAAGGTTCTCCCATCTCCACAGAGGAACTCTAGAGCTCTGTCAGAGTGACCATTGGGTTCTTGGTCACCTCCTTGACCAAGGTCCTCCTCCCCGGAAGGCTCAGTTTGGCCGGGCGGCCAGCTCTAGGAAGAGTCTTGGTGGTTCCAAACCTCTTCCATTTTTTTTTTTTCATTAAGAATGATGGAGGCCACTGTGTTCTTGGGGACCTTCAATGCTGCAGAAATTTTTTGGTACCCTTCCCCTGATCTGTGCCTCGACACAATCCTGTCTCGGAGCTCTACGGACAATTCCTTTGACCTCATGGCTTGGTTTTTGCTCTGACATGCACTGTCAACAGTGGGACCTTATATTGACAGGTGTGTGCCTTTCCAAATCATGTCCAATCAATTGAATTTACCACAGGTGGACTCCAATCAAGTTGTAGAAACATCTCAAGGATGATCAATGGAAACAGGATGCACCTGAGCTCAATTTCGAGTCTCATAGCAAAGGGTCTGAATACTTATGTAAATAAGGTATTTCTGTTTTTAATATTTCATAAATTAGCAACAAATTCTAAAAACCTGTTTTTTGCTTTGTCATTATAGGGTATTGTGTGTAGATTGCTGAGGATTTCTATTGATTTAATCAATTTTAGAATAAAGTCAAGGGGTCTGAATACTTTCCGAAGGCACTGTAAATCAAAGACTTGCGAAGAAGATGTGGGAAAGGGGGGCTGAGCTGTTCGGCTAAATGAATGCAGATACTACAGAGAGTTGCGGAGGCTTGATGATTAGTTGACAAGTAAAATCAGGTGTGCTTGTCCGGGGCCACAACAAAAATATGTACTGTTGGGAGTACTGGAGGACTGGAGTTGGGAAACACTGCTGGGGGTACTGGAGGACTGGAGTTGGGAAACACCGTTGAGGGTACTGGAGGACTGGAGTTGGGAAACACTGCACTAGAGAGGGATGCTGAGAAACATCAGAGGTGATGTTGAAGAAGTAGTATGGCAAAGTCTTCCTCAAAATCAGAGGAAAGGTTTTTTATGTCCTTGAGCAAGGTTGGAATGGATTAATAGCTGCTGCTGTAGCTTCCCAGACCTGAGGACTTTGCACCCCAACCAGCCCAGATTCAGCTGTACATTTTCATTTACATCTATTATGTAACACGAAAGTGATTTTGCATATCTTCTCTTGCCCTCATCTTTGTAACATGGAGAAACACATAGATAGATATTATTCAGAACAGAAATGTTTGCAGTCGGTAGATGACAGTGCAGAACAAAAGCTTAGAATTCATTGTATACACTCTACACTCTGCAGCCTGACCCAGTGAAGAAGAGAGAGGATATCTAAGGAGCAGTCCAACCTCCTATAGCTTGAAGAAGAAATTAGTCAACGTTTTTTTTCTACGGGACAAGAGTTTTACAATGGAACCTTTTTCATCCGAGAAGGTTCAAGAAAGAGTTCTTTAAGGGTTCTTTGTTGGGTGAAAACGTTCTACCTGTATCGAAGAGTGCTCCTCGAAAGGGACAAGAATAATTGATGGTGCTAGGTATAACTTTTTTTTTTTAAGAGTGTACTCCTCGAGGTAGCTTCGTAGATGTCCAACAGAGCTGCCTGTCCAACCCCATCATCATACAGTATGATAAACCATGTAAGAATCCATTGGTCAGTGAAAGTATTAATAATAATAATAATAATATGCCATTTAGCAGACGCTTTTATCCAAAGCAACTTACAGTCATGCGTGCATACATTTTTGTGTATGGGTGGTCCCTGGGATAGAACCCACTACCTTGGCGTTACAAGCGCCGTGCTCTACCAGCTGAGCTACAGAGGATCACATCGTGAAGGACACCTTAAACCTCTGTGCGGGCTTCCAACCTTCCTGAGTCATTTGTGTCTGGCTACCCTGTCAAGTCTGTGTGAGGAAAATGGTAACTTATGGATATAACTAAGACATAACCATGAGGTAAATGGCCCAGTCACGTTAGACAAAACAGCAGCATGTGGTTCCAAAAGTATCACTCCAACTTGTAAAATAGACAGCTTGTTTAGAGTCAGACTGCACCAGACAATTTTATTTATTTATTAATGGGGTCTGACTCTGAAATGTTTGGAAGAGATGTTCCTCGATAGCAGCATTGTGTTTGTCTTGATGCCTTATCTTTGCTTCTGTTTCCTTTGATGTAATACACATCTCAAAATAAACACTTCACGGACAATCTGAGAGATTGTTGCTGGATAAACATGTATAGCATTTATGATCCAGAGAGCAATTTGACAAATTGTGCTACTTCTGAAAAAGGAAGAAAGATGGCCGCCACCAGCTTCCATTCAGTAGAACATTATGTTTTTGGGGCACTTTTGGATCTTATTGCACTCTGTCTACACCAGTGAACTACATCTCTGGAGCCAAATTGAATTCTATTAGGATGTAATGACCTTTGTCATGTTGTCGTGGAACAGTCGAGAACCTGGGAGGAGAGGATGAGTGTGGTAAATGGAGTGAAGTGTTCCAAGGCTCAATCAGAATCACCTTTATGCACTAAGTATATTTACTTACACATACACAGAATTTTGGTCCACAGCGGGGGGGGGGGGGGGGGCGTCTCTATTGGCCAGATGGACAGTTGGTGAGGACCACAGCGGGAGGGGGGAACTTAGATCAACAATGAGACTCAGAAAGTCGTTACAGAGTAGCTGCTGCATCTACACTGCAGACATTATAGATCAGGGCTGTGACGACACTAGTATCGCAATATTATTTCCATGGCAAAAATGAAAACACGAAGCAGACCCAGCTCTATGGTCCTGTTGAATGTAAAATATTGTGTGCTATAGCTTGGAAAATAAATACATGTGACTCTGGATGTTTGTTTCCAACATTAGGGCTGTTTTCCTAAAGAAGTTAAATCCGCTTTGTGTTTTGTTTCCTTGCCATACTAACGAGCATCGCGATACTGGTATCGTCCCGGTGTCACGCCCTGGCTCTGGTTGACTCTTACAGTGGGGGAAAAAAGTATTTAGTCAGCCACCAATTGTGCAAGTTCTCCCACTTAAAAAGATGAGAAAGGCCTGTAATTTTCATCATAGGTACACGTCAACTATGACTGACAAAATGAGAAAAAAAATTCCAGAAAATCACAATGTAGGACTTTTAATGAATTTATTTGCAAATAATGGTGGAAAATAAGTATTTGGTCACCTACAAACAAGCAAGATTTCTGTCTCTTACAGACCTGTAACTTCTTCTTTAAGAGGCTCCTCTGTCCTCCACTCGTTACCTGTAATAATGGCACCTGTTTGAACTAGTTATCAGTATAAAAGACACCTGTCCACAACCTCAAGCAGTCACACTCCAAACTCCACTATGGCCAAGACCAAAGAGCTGTCAAAGGACACCAGAAACAAAATTGTAGACCTGCACCAGACTGGGAAGACTGAATCTGCAATAGGTAAGCAGCTTGGTTTGAAGAAATCAACTGTGGGAGCAATTATTAGGAAATGGAAGACATACAAGACCACTGATAATCTCCCTCGATCTGGGGCTCCATGCAAGATCTCACCCCGTGGGGTCAAAAGGATCACAAGAACGGTGAGCAAAAATCCCAGAACCACACGGGGAGACCTAGTGAATGACCTGCAGAGAGCTGGGACCAAAGTAACAAAGCCTACCATCAGTAACACACTACGCCGCCAGGAACTCAAATCCTGCAGTGCCAGACATGTCCCCCTGCTTAAGCCAGTACATGTCCAGGCCCGTCTGAAGTTTGCTAGAGTGCATTTGGATGATCCAGAAGAGGATTGGGAGAATGTCATATGGTCAGATGAAACCAAACTAGAACTTTTTGGTAAAAACTCAACTCGTCGTGTTTGGAGGACAAAGAATGCTGAGTTGCATCCAAAGAACACCATACCTACTGTGAAGCATGGGGGTGGAAACCTCATGCTTTGGGGCTGTTTTTCTGCAAAGGGACCAGAACGACTGATCCGTGTAAAGGAAAGAATGAATGGAGCCATGTATCGTGAGATTTTGAGTGAAAACCTCCTTCCATCTTTCAGCATGACAATTATCCCAAACACACCGCCCGGGCAACGAAGGAGTGGCTTCGTAAGAAGCATTTGAAGGTCCTGGAGTGGCCTAGCCAGTCTCCAGATCTCAACCCCATAGAAAATCTTTGGAGGGAGTTGAAAGTCTGTGTTGCCCAGCGACAGCCCCAAAACATCACTGCTCTAGAGGAGATCTGCATGGAGGAATGGGCCAGAATACCAGCAACAGTGTGTGAAAACCTTGTGAAGACTTACAGAAAACGTTTGACCTGTGTCATTGCCAACAAAGGGTATATAACAAAGTATTGAGAAACTTTTGTTATTGACCAAATACTTATTTTCCACCATAATTTGCAAATAAATTCATTAAAATTCCTACAATGTGATTTTCTGGATTTTTTTTTCTCATTTTGTCTGTCATAGTTGACCTGTACCTATGATGAAAAGTACAGGCCTCTCTCATCTTTTTAAGTGGGAGAACATGCACAATTGGTGGCTGGCTAAATACTTTTTTTCCCCACTGTATATGTTGAGCCAGGGTGTGGATTTTCTATGTTTTGTTTTCTATGTTTTTGGTTCTAGTTCGTTTTGATCTATGTTGGCCAGGGTGGTACCCAATCAGAGGCAGCTGTAGCTCGTTGTCTCTGATTGGGGTCCATACTTAGGTAGCCTGTTTTCACTAGTTTATTGTGGGATCTTGTTCCGGAAGGTTTGTGTTCAACCCAGGACTTCACGTATCGTTTGTTTTGTTGTTTTGGTTCGTGTTGTGTACTGAAATAAAAGAATGTACGCATATCACGCTGCGCCTTGGTCCGCTTCATCTAACGACGATCGTGACACCCGGCACTATCATAGAGGAGATTAATGGATACCATCATAAATGATTTACTGAATTGAGTTTTACCGCATCATGAAAGACATTTACTTTGATAAGGGAGGTGCTGGTAAACTTTAATGCTAGAGGAGAAAACTATTAAGTGTTGGGTCCTTGTGGTGTAGGTGATGGTGTAGGAAATGGGGCAACAATTAGTTACTCTACAAATCTAGGCCTAAATCCTGGCGACAAACGAAATCCATTCTAACAAATATTTGATTTCCAAAGTTCTCTTTTATGTGAACCATTGAATGCATCAAGATAATTGAACTCAATAGGTGAACGCCTAAACAGTGTAGATTTGAACGACGAAATCAAGCGGATGTCAGGCGGATGTCCCCAATATTGCCTTGGATCAATAGTGTTGCGGCGTCACTACAGCCTGAGGTTCGATCCCAGGTGTGTCACAACTGGTCGTGACCGGGAGTCCTATAGGGCAGCGCACAATTGGCCCAGCGTCGTACGGGTTAGGGGAGGGTTTGGCCATGGGGGCTTTACTTGACTCATCGCGCTCTAGCGACTCCTTGTGGCGGCCGGGCGCCTGCAGGCTGACTTCAGTCATCAGTTCAACAGTGTTTCCTTCAACACATTGGTGCAGATGGCTTCCGGGTTAAGAGAGTGGGTGTTAAGAAGCACGGCTTGGCGGGTCATGTTTCGGAGAACGTATTACTCGACATTCGACTCTCCCCGAGTCCGTTGGGGAGTTGCAGCGATGAGACAAGATCATAACCACGAAATTGGGGAGAAAAAGGGGGTAAAAATGACACAAACAAAAAATATATATATACAGTGGGGAAAAAAAGTATTTAGTCAGCCACCAATTGTGCAAGTTCTCCCACTTAAAAAGATGAGAGAGGCCTGTAATTTTCATCATAGGTACACGTCAACTATGACAGACAAATTGAGAAAAAAAAATCCAGAAAATCACATTGTAGGATTTTTAATGAATTTATTTGCAAATTATGGTGGAAAATAAGTATTTGGTCACCTACAAACAAGCAAGATTTCTGGCTCTCACAGACCTGTAACTTCTTCTTTAAGAGGCTCCTCTGTCCTCCACTTGTTACCTGTATTAATGGCACCTGTTTGAACTTGTTATCAGTATAAAAGACATCTGTCCACAACCGCAAACAGTCACACTCCAAACTCCACTATGGCCAAGACCAAAGAGCTGTCAAAGGACACCAGAAACAAAATTGTAGACCTGCACCAGGCTGGGAAGACTGAATCTGCAATAGGAAAGCAGCTTGGTTTGAAGAAATCAACTGTGGGAGAAATTATTAGGAAATGGAAGACATACAAGACCACTGATAATCTCCCTCGATCTGGGGCTCCACGCAAGATCTCACCCCGTGGGGTCAAAATGATCACAAGAACGGTGAGCAAAAATCCCAGAACCACATGGAGGGACCTAGTGAATGACCTGCAGAGAGCTGGGACCAAAGTAACAAAGCCTACCATCAGTAACACACTACGCCGCCAGGGACTCAAATCCTGCAGGGCCAGACGTGTCCCCCTGCTTAAGCCAGTACATGTCCAGGCCCGCCGTCTGAAGTTTGCTAGAGTGCATTTGGATGATCCAGAAGAGGATTGGGAGAATGTCATATGGTCAGATGAAACCAAAATAGAACTTTTTGGTAAAAACTCAACTCGTTGTGTTTGGAGGACAAAGAATGCTGAGTTGCATCCAAAGAACACCATATCTACTGTGAAGCATGGGAGTGGAAACATCATGCTTTGGGGCTGTTTTTCTGCAAAGGGACCAAGACGACTGATCTGTGTAAAGGAAAGAATGAATGGGACCATGTATCGTGAGATTTTGAGTGAAAACCTCCTTCCATCAGCAAGGGCATTGAAGATGAAACATGGCTGGGTCTTTCAGCATGACAATGATCCCAAACACACCGCCCGGGCAATGAAGGAGTGGCTTCGTAAGAAGCATTTCAAGGTCCTGGAGTGGCCTACCCAGTCTCCAGATCTCAACCCCATAGAAAATCTTTGGAGGGAGTTGAAAGTCCGTGTTGCCCAGTGACAGCCCCAAAACATCACTCCTCTAGAGGAGATCTGCATGGAGGAATGGGCCAAAATACCAGCAACAGTGTGTGAAAACTTTGTGAAGACTTACAGAAAACATTTGACCTGTGTCATTGCCAACAAAGGGTATATAACAAAGTATTGAGAAACTTTTGTTATTGACCAAATACTTATTTTCCACCATAATTTGCAAATAAATTCATTAAAAATCCTACAATGTGATTTTCTGGAATTTTTTTTCTCATTTTGTCTGTCATAGTTGACGTGTACCTATGATGAAAATTACAGGCCTCTCTCATCTTTTTAAGTGGGAGAACTTGCACAATTGGTGGCTGACTAAATACTTTTTTTCCCCACTGTATACACTACTGTTCAAAGACAATTCCTTGTTTTCGAAAGAAAAGCATTTTTTTTGTTCATTAAAATAACATAACATTTATCAGAAATACAGTGTAGACATTGTTAATGTTGTAAATGGCTATTGTAGCTGGAAACGGCAGATTTGTAATGGAATATTTACATAGGCGTACAGAGGCCCATTATCAGCAACCATCAGTCCTGTGTTCCAATGGCACGTTGTGTTTGCTAATCCAAGTTTATCATTTTAAAAGGCTAATTGATCATTAGAAAACCCTTTTGCAATTATGTTAGCACAGTTGAAAACTGTTGTGCTGATTAAAGAAGCAATAAAACTGGCCTTCTTGAGACTAGTTGAGTATCTGGAGCATCAGCAATTGTGGGTTCGATTACAGGCTCAAAATGGCCAGAAACAAAGAACTTTCTTCTAAAACTGGTCAGTCTATTCTTGTTCTGAGAAATGAAGGCTATTCCATGCGAGAAATTGCCAAGAAACTGAAGATCTCGTGCAACGCTGTGTACTACTCCCTTCACAGAACAGTGCAAACTGGCTCTAACCAGAATAGAAAGAGGAGTGGGAGGCCCCGGTGTACAACTGAACAAGATGACAAATACATTAGTGTCTAGTTTGAGAAACAGACGCCTCACAGGTCCTCAACTGGCAGCTTCATTAAATAGTACCCGCAAAACACCAGTCTCAACGTCAACAGTGAAAAGGCGACTCTGGGATGCTGACCTTCTAGGCAGAGTTGCAAAGAAAAAGCCATATCTCAGACTGGCCAATAAAAATAAAAGATTAAGATGGGCAAAAGAACACAGATACTGGACAGAGGAAGATTGGAAAAAATGTTATGGACAGACGAATCGAAGTTTGAGGTGTTCGGATCACAAAGAAGAACATTGGTGAGACGCAGACCAAATGAAAAGATGCTGGAGGAGTGCTTGATGCCATCTGTCATGCATGGTGGAGGCAATGTGATGGTCTGGGGGTGCTTTCGTGGTGGTAAAGTGGGAGATTTGTACAGGGTAAAAGGGATCTTGAAGAAGGAAGGCTATCACTCCATTTTGCAACGCCATGCCATACCCTGTGGACGGCGCTTGATTGGAGCCAATTTCCTCCTACAACAGGACAATGACCCAAAACACAGCTCCAAACTATGCAAGAACTATTTAGGGAAGAAGCAGTCAGCTGGTATTCTGTCTATAATGGAGTGGCCAGCACAGTCACCGGATCTCAACCCTATTGAGCTGTTGTGGGAGCAGCTTGACCGTATGGTACGTAAGAAGTGCCCATCAAGCCAATCCAACTTGTGGGAGGTGCTTCAGGAAGCATGGGCTGAAATCTCTTCAGGTTACCTCATCAAATTGACAACTAGAATACCAAAGGTCTGCAAGGCTGTAATTGCTGCAAATGGAGGATTTTTTGACGAAAGCAAAGTTTGAAGGACACAATTATTATTTCAATTAAAAATCATTATTTCTAACCTAACTACATTTCCTATTCAATTTGCTATATTTCCTATTTGCTATATTTCCTATTCAAACTCATTTCATGTATGTTTTCATGGAAAACAAGGACATTTCTAAGCGACCCCAAACTTTTGAACGGTAGTGTATATATAACAATATTCACATAAATCCATCTATTGTGCTTGACGTCATGTATAAGGCACTCTATAGGAAGGCTTTGTCTTCTTAATGAAATGACCATGACAGGCTATTCACTGCAGCAGACTGATTCTTCGGTGCAGATAATATCTCCTGTTTTATGGGAACAATGTGGCATTCACTGGCATAATCAATTGTAGCCTAACTCTTTGTATAGATCAGACACGTCTGTTTTGTTTGGTAGGGAAATGGATTAAACCTCTGTCGCGTTCCTTCTTGGAACAAGTTCTCCTCTTTTCCTGAGCTTTGCCTTTAATTCCCCCTGAGAGCAAAACCAATCTGAAACATGTTGTTGTTGTTCCAACAGGCACAGAGAGGACACTAGGCTGTTTTTGCACGTACTGTACTATGCCTATAAGTCATTTGTTTAAAGCATTGGGGCTTTGAACGACAAAATAATGGCTTTGTTCCACCGATTAAATGTACAACTTGAAACTTCAAACCAGTGGACTTTTAATGTCGGAAGTTTTTATATTATTAAGTTGTGGAACCGAAGGGAGGAACTGACAGTTATAAGGAGAAACAAAGCTCCGTCTTTCAACTCTGTCTGAAAAGTCTGCCGGAAACATCAGTGAAAGCGATTTTCTTCAGCCCCGTTAAAACGTGTTCGGATTTCCACTTCAAGCAGATGTCATACCTCACTTGAACTTTGACTTTAAGACTGGAGCAACTATTAGTATAAACAGAAGCTGTCCTGTTAAGACTTCAGGGTGTAGCTACTGCATGACACACTCACCACATCCAGTTCTGCCTTCACTTCTCTGTAGTCTGCTGCAGGCCTAATCTACTGTATGTAGTCCCGTGTAGCTCAGTTGGTAGAGCATGGCGCTTGCAACGCCAGGGTTGGGGGTTCGATTCCAACGGGGGACCAGTATGATTTTTTTTATTTTTTATGTATGCACTATGTAAGTCGCTCTGGATAAGAGCGTCTGCTAAATGACTAAAATGGAAATGTATGTTCAACCTGTCACTAGTGTGTCACACAATCAATCGATGCCAGCAAATAAGTTGAGGTTAAGTTAAGGTTACTTGTTAGCGTTTGACTCCCCTATCTCAGTCACAACAACACTAAAAAACATACAGGAATTACTATTCCTTCTAAAATGCTAACGGTCCCGAATGGTCGTTGAAGGAGGCAACGGTGTCAATCATGTTGAAAAGAGATGCAGGGGAGAGGCCCGGGCAACAGCAGGGTAGCAGTGTGAATTCAATTTAAAGCAGCACTCCCAGAGGCACCATGGAGACACTCAGATGGCTAGGGCAGCGTTTTTTTGAATTGGTAACTCATGAAGACTGTCAATGAACGGTACACTTTAACTTCAGTGAGTCACCCAGTGCTGCTGACTGTGCAGCCGTGGCCATGTTGAATTAAGTGTTCTACAAACTGTTACACAGCAAAAAAAAAAAGCTAACCGTCTGGATTTACTAAGAAGGGTTTTTCTACAATGGAGATCATGCAGGAATATTGCATTGTGCTAATTCCTGATGTTTACCTGAACTTTCTAATATCTCTCAGACATACTTGAAACACTTACAGACAGATCATAGACATGGGTATAAGACAATGGGTAATGTTTTGTGGATATTAGAGTACATTTCACAAATATCCGCCCAGGAAATAGTGTCTATAATACTGTAATAAACTCACATAGTTGCTGTCACAAACTCCAAACTCCACACAGTTCTCATTGACGAGTTGGATATCCGTTTCCAACTGAGCAAACCATTTCTGGATGTACAGTATTCTTATAAAAGCATATTTTTTTTAATCAGATTATTGTTTGGCGGACCTCATTATCTTCTTGACATTAGTCAATAATACTCATGAATGTAACTTTTTATGTCAAATTGTTTTTCATTCTACTTGTAGCCATGGTTGTCATGAAAATAAAATGGTAAAACACTTAATTGTATAAGGGCTGGACATGCAGATAAATGAAAGTAGTGACAAAACACTGATTTTTGCTGGGATTCCGTGGGACTGTCCCCCACACATCTCCATTAATGACAAATTACAGCATGTTCAAAATTCCACAACTTTTAAAAACTGAACTGTCATCAAATGAATTAAATCCATACAAACTGAGGACAGTTGATACAATCCCTATGCACGGCAATGTTGTGCATCTGTAGGCAGTTTTGAAACATTCTAAGTCTTCAGAGGAGACAGAGGAGAAGAAAATGGACGTGTCTCTCTGAGCAAACTACAAAACCTCATGGCTAACATACTGTAGGAGTGGGTAGGAAGATATGGGATCTGTTTGTGAAAAATGTATATGATCATTCAATCCGCTGAATAAAAAGGTGAATAACAGAACTGTTGTTATCAAAATGTATGCCTATATTTAGAAAAAAGGGTTCCACATTTTTTTTTTTTTGCTGTCCCCATAGGAGAACGCTTTTTGGTTCCAAGTAAAAGCCTTTTAGGTTCCAGCTAGATCCATTTTGGGTTCCATGTAGAACCCTCTGTGTAAAGGATTCTACATGGAACCCAAAACAGTTCTACTTGGAACCAAAAGGGTTCTACCTGGAACCAACAAGGGTTCTTCAAAGGGTTCTTCTATGGGGACAGCCAAATAACCCTTTTAGGTTCTAGATAGCACCTTATTTTCTAAGAGTGTATCCATAGAAAGGTTAGACATTAAACATTTTTTCCTTTCTCCTTAGTTTGATCAATGAAGTGCCCACCCAGAGAGAAAAGTGTGATTAAAAAAACGGGTTCCTGTGTTATTTATAATTGTTCTCTCTCTGAGTAATTATTCCATTATTATTAACATTCCATTGATCTATGTTCAATGATGCAGGAAAATAAATGAACAAAAGAAAACACATTTTGTGGACTGCATACACTTGACCGGCCAGGGCCAAGCCCACTCGTGACCCAAATATTACATAGTAAGAAAGATGGTGTGATATTCCATCTACATTTACGTAATTTAGCAGACGCTCTTATCCAGAGCAACTTACATTATTATGATTTTTTTCATACCCCCTGTGGGAATCGAACCCACAACCCTGGCGTTGCAAACGCCATGCTCTATCAACTGAGCTACATCCCTGCCGGCCATTCCCTCCCCTACCCTGGACGACGCTGGGCCAATTGCGTGCCGCCCCATGGGTCTCCCGGTCACGGCCGGCTACGACAGAGCCTGGATTTGAACCAGGATCTCTAGTGGCACAGCTAGCACTGCAATGCAGTGCCTTAGACCACTGCGCCACTCAGGAGACATCTGATGTTATTATGAAGTTATACTTTTGGATCTTCGAAGCGTACTTAAATAAATTAAACAATGTCCTCTAGATGAACCAATCAGGGTAACGGCACAACAGTACCCTATCTTACCCACAATCCCTAACCTGTATAAATAAAGGATATGGATCTTAATATTAAGGGTCCACCGGAGGAGGGGGAGACAAAGAACATTGTTTTATGCGTAATGTGATTGTTTTTGGGTTGAGGATGTGTAATCAAGTGCCATTAGTTCTCATTAACTGTGACAGCGCTCCCCATTTAGTTAACAACAGAGTCAGTTCCCCTGAAATGGATACAATGTCCAGGTGAATAATATTGGGCCCACACTAATTACATTGCTGCGAGTAAATGGATTGTTTGAATTCCATAACTCTGTTACCGTAAATCTCCGGAGAGGCAAAGTCAAGCAAGCTATAATCAACCTACACGAGGGCAATTAAACCTGTATGACAGTTACCAGACGTGAACTGAAATATTCAGTTAGCCCAACGGCTGTGAATTCCCTGAGGTTTGGGGAAAGGTTTCATATACCACTGAAACATCAACGGAATCAGAAGAGTCAGGCTATTCCATTGTGGTGTTTGAGGCCGTATAGTACGTTCGCCTTGCAAGAAATATGACGGACAAAATATTGAAGTGGCTGAAATCTTTATTTTCGATTCAAAATGTGTGTATTAATCAAGATGATTACTGTATATATGTAAACTCATGTCTGATTTACATAGTTCTTAAACCAGTCTTTAGATATAATTGGCTGCATTGTAGACATATCCCCTCCTGTACTCCCTTGACTTGCTGACAGAAACATTTTGATGCATCTCATTTGTCTTTTGTAGTCTCTCACGGAACGAAAACACATAATGAACACAACAGGGATTGACATAGTCATGTTTGCTCTTTACGCCTGATTGGCTCCTGTAGATCTTCACTTATTGGCCAATGAATACACTCAGACTCGTGATGGTGATGAGGGCCGTTATGACACAGAGAAGCCATGTAGGAAACACATGGATAGCTAGTTATTTTGACAGTGTGTTGCAGTAGTCAGACATGGGTTCAAATAGTATTTGAAAATCCTTCGCATAGGCCTACTTTAGCCGCTCTGATTGATCTTGCCTGCCTGGCACAATGGAATCGATGGAATCGTCCCAAAAGTGCAAACCCCACTCATCTGTCAGGCAGGTTCAAGCAAACACTCAAAGTGTTTGACAGCTTCCAAATGGTATTTGAAACGCAGGCCTGGGTCCGTATTCTTAAAGTGTCTCAGAGTGGAAGTGCTGATCTCAGTTGGCCTCTTTAATCCTCCTAGATGAGCTCTACTCTGAGACGCTTTATGGCTATGGGCCCCGGTTGTGGTCTCTTCGCTTGCAGTGGTAGTCCAGCATCATCATCATCCTGCAGGCAGCTACAGTAGATACAACTGCTTGCTATGGATGGTTTGAATAATTGATAGAGTTAAGGGGGCAGCTAGCTGGCAGCTGAGTGAGTGATGTTGACTTTATCAAACACATACTCCACACTCACTGTACTAGCCAGAAACGGACTGGCCATAGGGCAGTTCTGGCAAATGCCAGATGAGCCAGTGGGCCGGTATAAAATGGTGTTTTAGCGCAGAATAATCATAATTTGGCTAATAGTGGGGGCTTTGAGGACGAAAATGGGTTGGTGTGTTAAGTGCTTGCTAAGTGGCATGTGTTATTATATTAATATATTAGATCATACTATACAGAGACATGGCAATGAGCTAATGTTACAAGGTGAGTTCAGTTCGAACGGTTGATGTGGTCCAATTGAAAACAGGATTCAATGAGAACACAAAGCGTAATTAAAAAGCTTTCAGTGTTTTTTTATGTAAGTGCATGTTTGTAGGTGGCTTCTTATTACCAGGCAATTAAATGCAAAGCGACATGAACACATTTGTTAAGTGTTTTTAACCTCTGCACAGGTTCTCATTAGGCATTTTAGGGATTGAACCATATTTAGCTTGAAGTGTTTTGATATTAGCAAAACAAATTATACCTGTACATACTTTAAATCTTCAACCCAGTAGTGTGTGTCAAAGGATTACTAAGGTGTGTTTGAAGAGGCCAAACACTGGATATTTCATAATCATGCTTGGCTTTAAAGTAACTGTCCAGTGTTTCCAGATTTCTATGAAATATGACCTATAATTAATTACAAGATGAGGGAAATAGTTATCCTTCCAAAAAATGTTAATTAAGTATGTTAAAAAGCAGCTTTTCTGTGTTGGAATTGTGTGGGCGTACCTTGGTCATAAAAAATATTAATGAGAGTGCTGATTGGCCAGCTCATCCTCCTCAGGAGGATGACATCATCCTCTATGAGGAAATAGCAAGCATTTTTTAAACAAGTTTGAAGTGGGCTTTTTGAAGTTTTCTCCAATTTATGCTTCGGCCACAAATACAAGCATAGGATGAGTCAACATTATTTGGGTATGAGTTAACAGAATATGAACTTTAAAAGTGTGATTATTCTACAAAGCTGCAATAAGTCATTGTTGGCCTTGGGGCCAAAGTAATAAAACAGTTTTGATTGGCCTCCTGAAAGTATTGAGAGAAGCAATCTTTCCACCGTGCATTAATTGTTTGTTGTGTTTTCTCTTGGGATGTAGCTCATAAATGTACAGGTGGTGGTGAATGTATTTACACGTATCCTGGCAACTTCATGATTAAACATGGAGTTGCCTGCTGTTAATGATTTTTAGGCTTGCAAATAAATGCAAAAAGCATTTAAACACTGGCACCAAAACAAATTGGCAACTTCTTCCATGGGTAATTACCATGCAGATCATACAAGCGGCTTCTCCAGACACATTTTGTTGAAGTTTAATTAAAAAAGAGGGTTGAATAAGTTGTCTATGTTAATTTCCATGAATGTCAACAAAGTAATCTGCTGGAGCTGCTTATGCCAAGGTTGTTCTGTGCTCTATCCTATTCACAGTTCAGGTTTTCTGTACCGGTGGTTGGACTTTTCATTTGAACACATTCAATGTAGCTAACGCTTCTCCTAAATGATCCTGTAGATCTAAAACAAAAGTTATCAATGTACTTTTACTTTCGTAGTAATGTGATGTGAAATAAAAAAAATTACTAAATGAAACCAGAAATTGAATTGTAATACAAAGTGGTGTGGTGTGCCTCACCACAATTAGGAGAGTCGAGAGTCAGGAATTCAAAGAATAATCAATTAGGAGTGTCGAGAGTCAGGAATTCAAAGATTAATCAATTAGGAGTGTCGAGAGTCAGGAGTTCAAAGAATAATCAATTAGGAGTGTAGAGAGTCAGGAGTTAAAAGAAGAATCAATTAGGAGTGTCGAGTCAGGAGTTCAAAGAAGAATCAATTAGGAGTGTCGAGAGTCAGGAGTTCAAAGAAGAATCAATTAGGAGTGTCGAGTCAGGAGTTCAAAGAAGAATCAATACTGTTGAATCTGTATGAATGTAGTATGTAATGTATTTAGTCAATTTGAAATGTTTTTCCTACAAATGTGGTACAGTTGTGACGCTCCTCTGATTCTAGAAACCATCCAGTCACTTTGAGTGAATTGGTATACTGTTTTCTCACACACCACAGGTTACACACAGTGTTATTGCCTGCCTCTGGTCCACTGGTGTGGGTGGACTTGATGCCAAATGTGGGGAGTTATAAATGTTTATTGGTCTCCGCAGATCACATTGAAGACATATTGCCAAGAGAGACAGAGAGAAACTCACAGAGATTGCCTGCTCCAAGTTGGAATATTGGATTTTCCAAATGTCAGTGGAGGGGCCTGATCATTAAACTGAATATATTTTCTCTCCTTGAAGCAATTTTGGGTCGTGCTGGCTTCCCACTCACTTTGCCGCCAGCTTTTTTATCTGCAATTATTCCCAGAACATCGGCTTTTGCTTTAAATAGCATAGAGGGTTGTAAATAAGACGGGTTGGCAGTAGTACAAGTGGATTTTCAGTAGAAAATGGGCCAATCATTGCCCGCCTGATCGAGACAGGGTTTGTTGATGTGTGTGTTAGTTCATTGTGAATAATGCCTGGGGATATTTGGATTTATGGATCAATAAAGTTTTTGTAAGTCACTTTTGACATCTGCACACATCTCTATAAAATGTGCGAAGGTGACACCAGTTTCATGGCACTCATTGTACTAATAAAGGAGGTATAAAGTGAACTAAGATGTGTCTCAGACAGGTGACAGATGTTCCTACAATTAAAAATGGCCGATGTCATTGAGTGTAGGTGTCATCCCAGAAGTGATTTAAGTAGAGAAGTCAATGTAATCATTACAAAGTCATTGCTTGCCTAAGAGAGCGCTTATCTATCAAATAAAAGAGTAATACAGTAACATAGTAAATGATCTGTGTATTTCTCTGTTCAACGCTCACTGTTATGTAATTCAAAATAATGTCTGCAATAATCACCTAATAAATATCAGTATACCATTTTATCTCAATCAAATGGATAAAAATTCTGAACTCATTTTTAAAATTAGCAATACTTTTATGGATGCATTTATTTTATGTTTTGTCCCATGCCCTCATTAATGAAACATGTTGGTCCCTAAAATAAATCCAAAGCGAACTCTCAGGGGCAATCGGGTAATATCAGAGCCATCCAGATACCCACTCATGTTTGACAGAGCCAATGGGCAAACTAGGGAAAGGTTAGTTTGATACAAGTGGATTTTTGCCAGGTTCAAACAATATGGAATCTTCCCTCGCAGCTATTTCCAAATGTTAGAAACTGAATATTGTTTCTACGGTCAGGAAATACTGAGACACTGAAAACAGGCACGGTTTGGGCAAAACCCTATTTCATTTACTGTGGAATAGCATTTCACAAACGTTTCCATCAAACCTTTTTATGCAAGTAAAGTACATATCGGATAAAAAATATCATGACAGGCCTGATGGAAACTTGTCGGATTTTGTCGGAAAACTTTCCAAATGAGGACAAAATAAATAAAGGTTTGATCATTTTGTGTCGGTAAAATTCATTATGCGAGTAATTATGCGCAAATATTGATATAATAACCATATCCGCAGGAAGTAGGGGTGCTGAGGGTGCTGCAGCAGCCCTGAAAAAATATAAAGATAGAAATACAAATATTATGTTTTGAAAACATTTTTTCACAAAGGTTGTGCACTGGGCCTTTACTAGTCCTTTATTAGTGGACCCATATAGTCTGTAACACTAGGCCTTTACTAGTCCTTTATTAGTGGACCCATATAGTCTGTAACACTAGTCCTTTATTAGTGGACCCATATAGTCTGTAACACTAGGCCTTTATTAGTCCTTTATTAGTGGACCCATATAGTCTGTAACACTAGGCCTTTATTAGTCCTTTATTAGTGGACCCATATAGTCTGTAACACTAGGCCTTTACTAGGCCTTTATTAGTGGACCCATATAGTCTGTAACACTAGTCCTTTATTAGTCCTTTATTAGTGGACCCATATAGTCTGTAACACTAGTCCTTTATTAGTCCTTTATTAGTGGACCCATATAGTCTGTAACACTAGTCCTTTATTAGTCCTTTATTAGTGGACCCATATAGTCTGTAACACTAGTCCTTTATTAGTCCTTTATTAGTGGAACCATATAGTCTGTAACACTAGGCCTTTATTAGTGGACCCATATAGTCTGTAACACTAGTCCTTTATTAGTCCTTTATTAGTGGACCCATATAGTCTGTAACACTAGGCCTTTATTAGTGGACCCATATAGTATGTAACACTAGTCCTTTATTAGTCCTTTATTAGTGGACCCATATAGTCTGTAACACTAGTCCTTTATTAGTGGAACCATATAGTCTGTAACACTAGTCCTTTACTAGTGGACCCATATAGTCTGTAACACTAGGCCTTTATTAGTCCTTTATTAGTGGACCCATATAGTCTGTAACACTAGGCCTTTATTCGTCCTTTATTAGTGGACCCATATAGTCTGTAACACTAGGCCTTTATTAGTCCTTTATTAGTGGACCCATATAGTCTGTAACACTAGGCCTTTATTAGTGGACCCATATAGTCTGTAACACTAGGCCTTTATTAGTCCTTTATTAGTGGACCCATATAGTCTGTAACACTAGGCCTTTATTAGTCCTTTATTAGTGGACCCATATAGTCTGTAACACTAGGCCTTTATTAGTGGACCCATATAGTCTGTAACACTAGGCCTTTATTAGTCCTTTATTAGTGGACCCATATAGTCTGTAACACCTGGCCTTTACTAGTCCTTTATTAGTGGACCCATATAGTCTGTAACACTAGTCCTTTATTAGTCCTTTATTAGTGCACCCATATAGTCTGTAACACTAGTCCTTTATTAGTCCTTTATTAGTGCACCCATATAGTCTGTAACACTAGGCCTTTACTAGTCCTTTATTAGTGGACCCATATAGTCTGTAACACTAGGCCTTTACTAGTCCTTTATTAGTGGACCCATATAGTCTGTAACACTAGTCCTTTATTAGTGGACCCATATAGTCTGTAACACTAGGCCTTTATTAGTGGAACCATATAGTCTGTAACACTAGTCCTTTACTAGTCCTTTATTAGTGGACCCATATAGTCTGTAACACTAGGCCTTTACTAGTCCTTTATTAGTGGACCCATATAGTCTGTAACACTAGTCCTTTATTAGTCCTTTATTAGTGGACCCATATAGTCTGTAACACTAGTCCTTTATTAGTCCTTTATTAGTGGAACCATATAGTCTGTAACACTAGGCCTTTATTAGTGGACCCATATAGTCTGTAACACTAGTCCTTTATTAGTCCTTTATTAGTGGACCCATATAGTCTGTAACACTAGGCCTTTATTAGTGGACCCATATAGTATGTAACACTAGTCCTTTATTAGTCCTTTATTAGTGGACCCATATAGTCTGTAACACTAGTCCTTTATTAGTGGAACCATATAGTCTGTAACACTAGTCCTTTACTAGTGGACCCATATAGTCTGTAACACTAGGCCTTTATTAGTCCTTTATTAGTGGACCCATATAGTCTGTAACACTAGGCCTTTATTCGTCCTTTATTAGTGGACCCATATAGTCTGTAACACTAGGCCTTTATTAGTCCTTTATTAGTGGACCCATATAGTCTGTAACACTAGGCCTTTATTAGTGGACCCATATAGTCTGTAACACTAGGCCTTTATTAGTCCTTTATTAGTGGACCCATATAGTCTGTAACACTAGGCCTTTATTAGTCCTTTATTAGTGGACCCATATAGTCTGTAACACTAGGCCTTTATTAGTGGACCCATATAGTCTGTAACACTAGGCCTTTATTAGTCCTTTATTAGTGGACCCATATAGTCTGTAACACCTGGCCTTTACTAGTCCTTTATTAGTGGACCCATATAGTCTGTAACACTAGTCCTTTATTAGTCCTTTATTAGTGCACCCATATAGTCTGTAACACTAGTCCTTTATTAGTCCTTTATTAGTGCACCCATATAGTCTGTAACACTAGGCCTTTACTAGTCCTTTATTAGTGGACCCATATAGTCTGTAACACTAGGCCTTTACTAGTCCTTTATTAGTGGACCCATATAGTCTGTAACACTAGTCCTTTATTAGTGGACCCATATAGTCTGTAACACTAGGCCTTTATTAGTGGAACCATATAGTCTGTAACACTAGTCCTTTACTAGTCCTTTATTAGTGGACCCATATAGTCTGTAACACTAGGCCTTTACTAGTCCTTTATTAGTGGACCCATATAGTCTGTAACACTAGTCCTTTACTAGTCCTTTATTAGTGGACCCATATAGTCTGTAACACTAGGCCTTTACTAGTCCTTTATTAGTGGACCCATATAGTCTGTAACACTAGGCCTTTACTAGTCCTTTATTAGTGGACCCATATAGTCTAACACTAGGCCTTTATTAGTGGACCCATATAGCCTGTAACACTAGGCCTTTATTAGTCCTTTATTAGTGGACCCATATAGTCTGTAACACTTGGCCTTTATTAGTGGACCCATATAGTCTGTAACACTAGGCCTTTACTAGTCCTTTATTAGTGGACCCATATAGTCTGTAACACTAGGCCTATACTAGTGGACCCATATAGTCTGTAACACTAGGCCTTTATTAGTGGACCCATATAGTCTGTAACACTAGGCCTTTATTAGTGGACCCATATAGTCTGTAACACTAGGCCTTTATTAGTCCTTTATTAGTGGACCCATATAGTCTGTAACACTAGCCCTTTATTAGTGGACCCATATAGTCTGTAACACTAGGCCTTTACTAGTCCTTTATCAGTGGACCCATATAGTCTGTAACACTAGTCCTGTATTAGTGGACCCATATAGTCTGTAACACTAGTCATTTACTAGTCCTTTATTAATGGACCCATATAGTCTGTAACACTAGGCCTTTACTAGTCCTTTATTAGTGGACCCATATAGTCTGTAACACTAGGCCTTTACTAGTCCTTTATTAGTGGACCCATATAGTCTGTAACACTAGGCCTTTACTAGTCCTTTATTAGTGGACCCATATAGTCTGTAACACTAGTCCTTTATTAGTGGACCCATATAGTCTGTAACACTAGGCCTTTATTAGTGGACCCATATAGTCTGTAACACTAGTCCTGTATTAGTGGACCCATATAGTCTGTAACACTAGGCCTTTACTAGTCCTTTATTAGTGGACCCATATAGTCTGTAACACTAGTCCTTTATTAGTGAACCCATATAGTCTGTAACACTAGGCCTTTATTAGTGGACCCATATAGTGGCCTTTATTAGTGAACCCATATAGTCTGTAACACTAGTCCTTTATTAGTGGACCCATATAGTCTGTAACACTAGGCCTTTATTAGTGGACCCATATAGTGGCCTTTATTAGTGGACCCATATAGTCTGTAACACTAGGCCTTTACTAGTCCTTTATTAGTGGACCCATATAGTCTGTAACCCTGGAAAGTGTTACGGTCGGGAGAGGTTGTGTTTTCTCTAGCAGGAGGTAAGCTTGGCTTCTTATATGGTGTTGAGTAAAGCTTAAACCATGTATTTAGATTGTAGGTAGGTATTGTAGTTAGGTATTATAGGTAGTTATTGTAGGTTATTGTAGGTTATTGTAGGTAATTATTGTAGGTAAGTATTGTATTCGGCGGACCCCGGCGAAGCACGCGGCTAGCTAACCCACTACTTGGACCAACAAAGCTAGCTAGCTAGCGGGTAGCTACTGGTAACTTTTAGCAACTGTGGTTAGTTGTTTCCAATGTTATTTCACGCTTAAGAGTACCTGTAATTGAGCCAGCTAGCTACCTACCATTCAGCTGTTTTTCTAACCTCATTATCCGAGGCATTAACGTTAGGTGGTTGGTAGCTGCTGTACTTAATTACAGCTACTGATTGCAGTCTGCCACCCAGACAGCTGGCGTCGGGTAAGTTTGGCTTTATACATAGCTTGGGCTTTGTCGAGTAAGGCTTAAACTATGTATTTAGATTGTAGTTAGGTATTATAGGTAGGCATCGTGGGCTGTATATTATTAGGTATTATAGGTAGGCATCGTGGGCTGTTGTGGGTAGTTGTTGTATGTAGTTATTGTAGGTTACTTTTGTATTCGGCGGTGCCGGGTGTAGCACGAAGCTAGCTAGCTAACTCACCTCCTGGACTAGCTGGCGAGTAGCTATTAGCAACGGTAGCAACTAAATACAATATCCTTTTAGCCAGCTACATTCGTTCGCAGCGACGCCGTTTTTCAAACAAAGTCAACACAGCAGCCATTGCTAGCTAGCCAACACTACCAGCTAGCTGTACTGTAGTAGCTAAATACAATATCTTTGTGCTAGGACTAGTAAAGGACTAGTGTTACAGACTATATGGGTCCACTAATAAAGGCCTAGTGTTACAGACTATATGGGTCCACTAATAAAGGACGAATAAAGGCCTAGTGTTACAGACTATATGGGTCCACTAATAAAGGCCTAGTGTTACAGACTATATGGGTCCACTAATAAAGGCCTAGTGTTACAGACTATATGGGTCCACTAATAAAGGACTAATAAAGGCCTAGTGTTACAGACTATATGGGTCCACTAATAAAGGCCTATATGGGTCCACTAATAAAGGATTAATAAAGGCCTAGTGTTACAGACTATATGGGTCCACTAGTAAAGGACTAGTGTTACAGACTATATGGGTCCACTAATAAAGGACTAGTGTTACAGACTATATGGGTCCACCAATAAAGGACTAATAAAGGCCTAGTGTTACAGACTATATGGGTCCACTAATAAAGGCCTAGTGTTACAGACTATATGGGTCCACTAATACAGGACTAGTGTTACAGACTATATGGGTCCACTGATAAAGGACTAGTAAAGGCCTAGTGTTACAGACTATATGGGTCCACTAATAAAGGACTAGTGTTACAGACTATATGGGTCCACTAATAAAGGCCTAGTGTTACAGACTATATGGGTCCACTAATAAAGGACTAATAAAGGCCTAGTGTTACAGACTATATGGGTCCACTAATAAAGGCCTAGTGTTACAGACTATATGGGTCCACTAATAAAGGCCTAGTGTTACAGACTATATGGGTCCACTAATAAAGGACTAATAAAGGCCTAGTGTTACAGACTATATGGGTCCACTAATAAAGGCCTATATGGGTCCACTAATAAAGGATTAATAAAGGCCTAGTGTTACAGACTATATGGGTCCACTAGTAAAGGACTAGTGTTACAGACTATATGGGTCCACTAATAAAGGACTAGTGTTACAGACTATATGGGTCCACCAATAAAGGACTAATAAAGGCCTAGTGTTACAGACTATATGGGTCCACTAATAAAGGCCTAGTGTTACAGACTATATGGGTCCACTAATACAGGACTAGTGTTACAGACTATATGGGTCCACTGATAAAGGACTAGTAAAGGCCTAGTGTTACAGACTATATGGGTCCACTAATAAAGGACTAGTGTTACAGACTATATGGGTCCACTAGTAAAGGCCTAGTGTTACAGACTATATGGGTCCACTAATAAAGGACTAGTAAAGGCCTAGTGTTACAGACTATATGGGTCCACTAATAAAGGCCACTATATGGGTCCACTATTATATTTATATATTATATTATATAGTCTGTAACACTAGTCCTTTACTAGTCCTTTATTAGTGGACCCATATAGTCTGTAACACTAGGCCTTTACTAGTCCTTTATTAGTGGACCCATATAGTCTGTAACACTATTCCTTTATTAGTGGACCCATATAGTCTGTAACACTAGGCCTTTATTAGTGGACCCATATAGTCTGTAACACTAGGCCTTTATTAGTCCTTTATTAGTGGACCCATATAGTCTGTAACACTAGGCCTTTATTAGTGGACCCATATAGTCTGTAAAACTAGTCCTTTACTAGTCCTTTATTAGTGGACCCATATAGTCTGTAACACTAGGCCTTTATTAATCCTTTATTAGTGGACCCATATAGTCTGTAACACTAGGCCTTTATTAGTCCTTTATTAGTGGACCCATATAGTCTGTAACACTAGGCCTTTATTAGTGGACCCATATAGTCTGTAACACTAGGCATTTATTAGTCCTTTATTAGTGGACCCATATAGTCTGTAACACTAGTCCTTTATTAGTGGACCCATATAGTCTGTAACACTAGTCCTTTATTAGTCCTTTATTAGTGGACCCATATAGTCTGTAACACTAGGCCTTTATTAGTCCTTTATTAGTGGACCCATATAGTCTGTAACACTAGGCCTTTATTAGTCCTTTATTAGTGGACCCATATAGTCTGTAACACTAGGCCTTTATTAGTGGACCCATATAGTCTGTAACACTAGGCCTTTACTAGTCCTTTATTAGTGGACCCATATAGTCTGTAACACTAGGCCTTTACTAGTCCTTTATTAGTGGACCCATATAGTCTGTAACACTAGGCCTTTACTAGTCCTTTATTAGTGGACCCATATAGTCTGTAACACTAGGCCTTTACTAGTCCTTTATTAGTGGACCCATATAGTCTGTAACACTAGTCCTTTATTAGTGGACCCATATAGTCTGTAACACTAGGCCTTTACTAGTCCTTTATTAGTGGACCCATATAGTCTGTAACACTAGGCCTTTATTAGTGGACCCATATAGACGTCTGTATCGTGGACAAAAACCTTTTTCAGCATCTCCACTTTGGCAAAAAAGGTAGTTGTATACCAGTGGCGGTCGCTGCCGTTTAAGATGAGGGAGGACGATAACAATTTTTTATGAGCATGGCCTTATTTCTATTACAGCATATTGGATGACTGTCATTCATATTCCATTCACCCAGTTCAATGTAACATCGATAGATTTAGGCTACTACATGATACTCTAATTTTCCCTGTACCCATCATGTGGTGGCTACAACCTAGCCTATGAATGAAAGTTTACAATGTAGGTGCACAGGTCGAGAGAAATCGGAGTAATCAAGGTGACAGAAATTGATACATTCAATACCGCCTTGCACAATCTTGCCTGCATCTAGTTGATCTAGGGTATAATAATTAGTCCAACAGTTGCAAATAATAGTTTCTATTGGACAAATTCAGGTACAGTATGTTTATCACTGTTTCGTTCCGTTTGCTTCCATTTAAGAAATGTTTTTCAACAGAATCAGCGGAATGAATACACCCCTTATCACACGCAAACACAGTTTCACTTTCATAGCAGCCACATACAAACAGCATGATCCCTTTGATCTTTGGATAATTCTTTCTCGCATGCTTTCAGTGCTAGATTAATTATCTGATACTTTGATTGGGTGGACAACATGTCAGATCATGCTGCAATAGCTCTGATAGGTTGGAGGATGTCCTCCAGAAGTTGTCATAATTACTGTGTAAGTCTATGGAAGGAGGTGAGAACCACGAGCCTCCTACGTTTTGTATTGAAGTCAATGTACCCAGAGGAGGACGGAAACTAGCTGTCCTCCGACTACCCCATGGTGTTACCCTACAGAGTGCTGTTGAGGCTACTGTTGACCTTCATTGAAAAACAGTGTGTTTTAATAAATTATTTGGTAACGTGAATATATTTAGTATAGTTTTATCTAAAAAGGATAACTTTTTAAATGTTTCACTATTTTTATTTTTATGAAATTCACTGAGGAGGATGGTCCTCCCCTTCCTCCTCTGATGAGCCTCCACTGTTGTATAATTAAGAACAGTATCTTGCAGGATTCAATAGTTGGAATTGTAAGATTTGTTGCCCTGACCCTTTCTCTATGATTGTCATTCAAAAGGAATCCAGAAAGAACAAAAACCTGTCCTCAAACATTTTCATCAAAAGGTGCAAAGTTATGGGCAAAGACCCAAAACATCCAGATCAAATTAAATATTTTTCTTGATCAAATTACACAGAAAGATTGTGCAGTATTAATTAACCATCCTTACAAACCACTTAATGTAAATATACATTAGTAAATATACATTAGTGCATTGTACATAGGCTGATCACCTAGGTTTGTACCTGTGGACATTCAATCATCGTGAAGAAAAGTAATGCACAATCCAGTAATTGAGTACATTGAGACATCAAGTGGCATGATGTGATGTGATGATGTGGCTCAGTTGGTAGAGCATTGGGCTTGCAATGATAGGGTTGTGGGTTCAATTCCCACGGGGGACCAGTACAAAAAAGTACGTATGAAAATGTACGCCCTACTGTAATTTGCTCTGGGTAAGAGCGTCTACTAAAATGGAAAAGGAATCTATAGACCGTTTCAGTTTTCACATAGAAATAAGTTGCACTTCAAGAAACTGGAAAACATATCAAGCAAGTATTTTTATATTCCACAAGTATTCTCTGATTAAATGTTTTGTACAGATAATTATCATACTCAATTTTCAAATGTAAACACTGAAATAGAAATACATTTAGGTACACAATTGTAACTAAAAATCGGCCAAAATAAATCGCAGCACAGGTTAAAGAAGGATTTTTAAGCCTTGAGACAATTGAGAAATGGATTGTGTATGTGTGCCATTCAGAGAGTGAATGGGAGAAACAAAAGATTGAAGTGAACGGGGTATGGTAGTAGGTGTCAGGCGCACTGGTTTGTATCAATAACTGCAAAGCTGCTGGGTTTTTCACGCTCAACAGTTTCCAGTGTGTATCAAGAATGGTCCACCACCCAAAGAACATCCAGCCAACTTGACACAACTGTGGAAAGCATTGGAGTCAACATGGGCCAGCATCCCTGTGGAATGCTTTCGACACCTTGTAGAGTCCATACCCCGACGAATTGAGGCTGTTCTGAGGGCAAAAGGGGGGAAGGTGTTCTTAATGTTTTGTACACTGTGTACCTGCACTAATTCGATGTGCAGGGGTACGAGGTAATTGAGGTAGATATGTACATATAACTAGGAACAAAGTGACAGATAAACAGTAGCAGCAGCATATGTGATGAGTCAAAATGAGAGTTACTTAAAGTGTCAATGCAGATAGTCCGGGTAGCTATTTGGTTAACTATTTAACTAACTATTAAGCTGTTCACGGTCCTGTTGGTTCCAGACTTGGTGCATCGGTACCGCTTGCCGTGCGGTAGCAGCGAGAACAGTCTATGACTTGGGTGGCTGACTATTTTTAGGGCCTTCCTCTGACATCGCCTGGTAGGTGTCCTGGATGGCAAGGAGCTCGGCCCCAGTGATGTACTAGGCTGTACGCACTACCCTCTGTAGTGCCTTGCGGTCGGAGGCCGAGCAGTTGCCATACCAGGTAGTGATGCAACCAGTCAAGATGCTCTCGATGGTGCAGCTGTATAACTTTTTGAGGATCTGAGGACCCATGCCAAATATTTTCAGTCTCCTGAGGGGGAATAGGCTTTGTCGTGCCCTCTTCACGACTGTCTTGGTGTGTTGGGACCATGATAGTTTGTTGGTGATGTGGACACCAAGGAACATGAAGCTCTCAGCCTGTTCCACTACAGCCCCGTCGATGAGAATGGGGGCATGCTCAGTCCTCTTTTTTTTTCCTGTAGTCCACAATCATCTCCTTTGTCTTGATCGCGTTGAGGGAGAGGTTGTTATCCTGGCACTACACGGCCAGGTCTCTGACCTCCTCCCTATAGGCTGTCTCATCGTTGTCGGTAATCAGGCCTAACACTGTTGTGTCGTCTGCGAGCTTAATGATGGTGTTGGAGTCGTGCCTGACCATGCAGTCATGGGTGAACAGGGAGTACAGGAGGGGACTGAGCACGCACCCCTGAGGGGCCCCCGTGTTGAGGATCAGCGTGGCAGATGTGTTGTCCCCTACCCTTCCCACCTGGGGGCGGCCCGTCAGGAAGTCCAGTTGCAGAGGGAGGTGTTTAGTCACAGGGTCCTTAGCTTAGTGATGAGCTTTGAGGGCACTATGGTGTTGAACGCTGAGCTGTAGTCAATGAATAGCATTCTCATGTAGGTGTTCCTCTTGTCCAGGTGGGAAAGGGCAGTGTGGAGTGCAATAGAGATTGCATCATCTGTAGATCTGTTGGGGCGGTATGCAAATTGGAGTGGGTCTAGGGTTTCTGGGATAATGGTGTTGATGTGAGCCATGACCAGCCTTTCAAAGCATTTCATGGCTACAGACGTGAGTGCTACGGGTCGGTAGTCATTTAGGCAGGTTATCTTAGTGTTCTTGGGCACAGGGACTATGGTGGTCTGCTTGAAACATGTTGGTATTACAGACTCGGTCAGGGACATGTTGAAAATGTCATTGAAGACACTTGCCAGTTGGTCAACGCATGCTCGGAGTACACGTCCTGGTAATCCATCTGGCCCTGCGGCCAGAATGTTGACCTGTCTTACTCACATCAGCTACGGAGAGCGTGATCACATAGTGATCCGGAACAGCTGATGCTCTCATGCATGCTTCAGTGTTGATTGCCTCAAAGCGAGCATAGAAGTGATTTCGTTCGTCTGGTAGGCTTGTGTCACTGGGCAGCTCGCGGCTGTGCTACCCTTTGTAGTCTGTAATAGTTTGCAAGCCCTGCCACATCCGACGAGCGTCGGAGCCGTGTAGTACGATTAAATCTGAGTCCTGTATTGACTCTTTGCCTGTTTGATGGTTCGTCGGAGGGCATAGCGGGATTTCTTATAAGCGTCCGGGTTAGAGTCCCGCTCCTTGAAAGCGGCAGCTCTACCCTTTAGCTCAGTGCGGATGTTGCCTGTAATCCATAGCTTCTGGTTGGGCTATGTACGTACGGTCACTGTGGGGATGACGTCATCGATGCACTTATTGATGAAGCCAGTGACTGATGTGGTGTTCTCCTCAATGCCATCGGAAGAATCCCGGATCATATTTCAGTCTGTGCTAGCAAAACAGTCCTGTAGCTTAGCATCTGCGTCATCTGACCACTTCCTAATTAACCGAGTCACTGGTGCTTCCTGCTTTAGTTTTTACTTATAAGCATGAATCAGGAGGATATAATTATGGTCAAATGGAGGGCGAGGGAGAGCTTTGTACGCGTCTCTGTGTGTGGAGTAAAGGTTGTCTAGAGTTTTTTTTCCTCTGATTGCACATTTAACATGCTGGTAGAATGGATTTAAGTTCCCCTGCATTAAAGTCCCCGGCCACTAGTAGCGCTGCCTCTGGATGAGCTTTTTTCCTTTTTGCTTATTGCCTTATACAGATCATTGAGTGCAGTCTTAGTGCCAGCATCGGTTTGTGGTAGTAAATAGAGAGCTACGAAAAATACAGATGAAAACTTTATTGGTCAATAGTGTGGTAAATAGTGTGGTAAATAGTGTGGTCAATAGTGTGGTCAATAGTGTGGTCAATAGTGTGGTCCTTGAGCTGTTCTTGTCTATTAATGTTCTGTATTATGTCATGTTTTGTGTGGACCCCAGGAAAAGTAGCTGCTGCTTTTGTAACAGCTAATGGGGATCCTAATAAAATACAAAAATACCAAATTATCATGAGATACTCTACCTCAGGCGAGCAAAACCTTGAGCCTTCCTTAATATTAGATTTCGTGCACCAGCTGTTGTTTACAAAATATACACAGACCGCCACCCCTTGTCTTAGCGGAGTCAGCCGTTCTATCCTGCCAGCTGTAGGGTATCCATGTCGTCGTTCAGCCACGACTCGGTGAAACATAAGATATTACCGTTTTTAATGTCCCGTTGGTAGGATATCCGTGATCGTAGGTTGTCTATTTTGTTTTCCAATGATTGTACGTTGGCTAATAGGACTGATAGCAGAGGCAGACTACTCGCTTGCCATCGGATCCTTACAAGGCATATATAACAGACTGACCCTAGCCCCCGGCACAGACTATTGCAGCATAGGGGGGGGGTCGGGAGACACTGTGGCCCCGTCTGATGATACCCCCGGACAGTGCCAACCAGGCAGGATATAACCCCACCCACTTTTCCAAAGCACAGCCCCCACACCAGCAGAGGGATATCAACAGACCACCAACCTGCTACCCTGAGACAAGACTGAGTATAGCCCATGAATATCTCCTCCACTGCACGAGCCCGAAGGGGTGACAAACCGGACAGGAAGATCACATTAGTGACTCAACCCACTCAAGTGACGCACCCCTCCTAGGGATGGCATGGAAAGCACCAGTAAGCCAGTGACCTAGTCTCCGTAATAGGGTCAGAGGCAGAGAATCCCAATGGAGAGACGGGAACCGGCCAGGCAGAGACAGGAAGGGCGGTTTGTCGCTCCAGTGCCTTTCCGTTCACCTTCGCACCCCTGGGCCAGACTACACTCATTCATAGAACCTACTGAAGAGATGAGTCTTCAGTAAAGACTTAAAGGTTGAGACCGAGTCTGCGTCTCTCACATGGATAGGCAGACCATTCCATAAAAATTGAGCTCTATAGGAGAAAGCCCTGCCTCCAGCTGTTTGCTTAGAAATTCTAGGGACAATAAGGAGGCCTGCGTCTTGTGACCGTAGCATCCGTGTAGGTATGTACGGCAGGACAAAATCGGAGAGATAGGTAGGAGCAAGCCCATATAATGCTTTGTAGGTTAGCAGTAAAACCTTGAAATCAGCCCAAACCTAAAGAGGCTAGCACTGGAGTAATATGATCAAATTTTTTGGTTCTAGTCAAGATTCTAACAGCCGTGTTTAGCAGTAACTGAAGTTTATTTAGGGCTTTATCCGGTGAGGAACTCTGTATATGGCACAGGAGGCCTGTAAACAGTATCTATAAAAAGTGATTGAGTAGGCTGCATAGATTTCATGACTAGAAGCTCAAAAGACGAAAAAGCAGTCATTTTTGGGGTGGTTAATTGACATTTGCTATCGTAAATGTTAGCAACACCTCCGCCTTTGCGGGATGCACAGAGGATATGGTCACTAGTGTAACCAGGAGGAGAGACCTCATTTAACATAGTAAATTCATCAGACTTAAGCCATGTTTCAGTCAGGCCAATCACATCAAGATTATGATCAGTGATTAGTTCATTGACCATAACTGCCTTGGAAGTGAGGGATCTAACATTAAGTAGCCCTATTTTGAGATGTGAGATTTCACAATCTCTTTCAATAATGACAGGAATGGAGGAGGTCTTTATTCCAGCGAGATTGCTAAAGTGAACGCCGCCATGTTTAGTTTTGCTCAACCTAGATCGAGGCACAGACACGGTCTCAATGGGGATAGCTGAGCTGACTATACTGACTGTGCTAGTGGCAGACTCCACTAAGCTGGCAGGCTGGCTAACAGCCTGCTGCCTGGCCTACACCCTGTCTTATTGTAGAGCTAGAGGAGTTAGAGCCCTGTCTATGTTGGTAGATAAGATGAGAGCACCCCTCCAGCTAGGATGGAGTCCGTCAGTCCTCAGCAGGCCAGGCTTGGTCCTGTTTGGTGGGTGAATCCCAGAAAGATGGCCTGTTAACTACAAATTCTATCTTTTGGGAGGGGCAGAAAACAGTTTTCAACCAGTGATTGAGTTGTGAGACACTGCTGTAGAGCTCATCACTCCTACTAACTGGGAGGGGGCCAGAGACAATTACTTGATGCCGATACATCTTTCTAGCTAATTTACACATTTCCTACACTTACATTGCCCTTGCCTAATGATTGCTTCTGAAGCTGGACTTGCAACACGGCTATCCTCACCATAAGGTGATAGTTTTCCTGTATATTATGAGTCCATGACTGCAATTAGATGGCATAGTGTTAATGTTACTACTGAGCTTCGGCTGGTGGAGGTCCTGTAGAACCATGTCCAGATAAAGCGTCCGGGGTGAAAAAGTTGAATGAAGAAAGTCGAGCGAGGAAAAAAATAACAACAAAAGAACTAAGACGTTGGTAAAATGTGTTAAATGAAGATTGATAAAACCGAAATGTTTGGCAGGTAGCTAAGTAGCAGAAGACAGCACAGCACAGCAGCACGGAGACAAGTGATGCGCTCAAAACGGAAGCATCCGGATTAGTGTCCTGCTCCTTGAAAGCAGCAGCTCTAGCCTTTAGCTAAGTGCGGATGTTGCCTGTAATCCATGGCTTCTGGTTGAGATATGTACATTCGGTCACTTTGGGGACGATGTCGTCGATGCACTTATTAATGCCATGGCTTATGACATGTTCATACCCTATCTGGGGAGGGGGGCCGACCATAGAGATCCTATTAAATTACTAGAGGGTCATAAATCCTCAAAGTTCTAGAATGGGGCAAACCATTGTTGACCAACTCCCTGACCAAAATGTCTGACCTATCCCATCATAAGAAGATTCGTGTCAATTCTAGTATTCTAATTCTTAATTCTATGGGGGCGACCTCCTATTTGTGGGGGGTTTGGGGCCGCCAGTGCTACAGACCCTGAAAACAAATGCTCTCTATAACCACGTTTCCATCCACAGTTTTTATTAAAGTAAAGCCATATATTGTCTTTTTTTTTTTTTTTTTTATCACGACAGCTGTGATGGATACAGGAAGTTTCTGTACAATTTTATAAATGCTGACAGATAATTTGTTTGTTCGACATGGTGGGTTCTTTTTGTGTCTGTAAAATGTATTGGGCGTATGCAAGAAATGGCGGTGGGAACACCTTTATGCACAAATATTTATATAATAACCATCATATCTAAGTAAACCTGGGAGTCACGCGATGACATGGTGTGTGGTCCTCCCACTACAACAAGGGAAACCATGTCGTTTATTAGGCTACAGATGAACTAACTGATGAGCTTAACAGGGTGGTGAAAGTGCACGGTGATGAGCTTGATGCTACTTTCCAATAAATATTGAGGGTCTTATTCTGGTGACATGATGATCGATGCTTGACTGCAGTGTTGTAAAGTGCTTAAGTAAAAATACTTTAAAGTACTACTTAAGTAGTTTTTTGGGTATCTGTACTTTATTTAACAATTTATATTTTTGACAAATTGTACTTTTACGCCACTACATTTCTGATGAAAATAATATATTTTTTACTCCATACATTTTCCCTGACAACCAAAAGTACTCGTTACATTTCAAATGCTTAGCAGGACAGGAAAATGGTCCAATTCATGCACTTATCAAGAGAACATCCCTGGTCATCCCTACTGCCTCTGATCTGTAAAGTGGTTATCCCACTGGCTATAGGGTGAACGCACCAATTTGTGAGTCGCTCTGGCTAAGAGCGTCTGCTAAATGACGTTAATGTGCCCTTGAGCAAGGCACTTAACCCTAATTGCTCCTGTAAGTCGCTCTGGTTAAGAGCGTCTGCTAAATGACTAAAATGTAAAATGTAAATGTAAATCTGGCGGACTCACTTAATATAAGGAATGTGAAATGATTTATACTTTTGATACTTTAGTATATTTTTGCAATTACATTTACTTTTGATACTTAAGTATATTTAAAACCAAATACCTTTAGACTTTTACTCAAGTAGTATTTTACTGGGTGACTTTCACTTTTACTTGAGTCATTTTCTTTTAAGGTATCTTTACTTTTACCCAAGTATAATATGCCATTTAGCAGACGCTTTTATCCAAAGCGACTTACAGTCATGCGTGCATACATTTTTTGTGTATGGGTGGTCCCGGGGATTGACTGGGTACTTTTTCCACCACTGCTTGACTGCCGTTTGATAAATAAAAATATTCTCGCTCTTATCCATAATAACCTCATCATGTAGGTCGCCTACCCACACTTTATCTGCAAACTGTTGGCTAGAGCGCACGTGCCAAGACCAGAGTAGGAACATTTGCTATTCAACAGAACAGTTTTTATGACAAACCTATCGGTAGAGTTGAAAATGTGATGGAAACACATTGAACTTGAGATTTTTATTGGGTACATTAAAACCTTTTTTTTTTAAAGTACATTTTGTGTACACTACATCATCACACACTGATTTTTATCCGCAACAAGTCCGTTTGGTGGAAACACACCAGTGGTGGGATAATCTTTTCTTTATGCAGATTTTAGAATATTCGCATGAAATCTGTCAATTGGATGGAAACTTAGCTAGTGAGATTAATTTGGTATTTGACATTTTGCTTTTAGTAATTTCTGCATTATGAATGAGCTGACAAGGAGCTTCCAATTAGTTTTTTTTTTTTTTTACTTCATGCAATCATAGAGTCCCTGATATTATATTAAGAAGCGTTCTTCATAATTATCCTGGTAATAGAATTACCATGTAGCCTAAATGGAAATTGAAAATGTTATTAGGTTTGAGTAGTCATGTAGGGATAAGGAGTGAAAGGAGGGATCCTAACAGAATAATTGAAAACAACACAAGTCACCCATGTCATAGACTGTTCTCTTTGCTACCGCACGGCAAGCGGCCACCCGGACTGTTTACATTGAGCCCCCCTTTATTTTTACACTGCTGCTACTCGCTGTTTATTATCTATGCATAGTCACTTTACCCTACCTACATGAACAAATTACCTCGACTAAACTGTACCGCCGCACATTGACTCAGTACCGGTACCTCCTGTATATAGCCTCGTTATTGTTATGTAATCTTATTGTGTTACTTTTAATTTTATTTTTTAACTTTTGTTTATTTAGTAAATATTTTATTAACTCTATTTCTTGAACTAAGTGGTTAAGGGCTTGTAAGTAAGCATTTCACGGTAAGGTCTACACCGGTTGTATTCGGCACATAAAATTTGATTTGAAGTCCGTTTCATTTGATGTTTGGGATTGGATGAGATAATTACAGGATGTCTATTCCAGACCTATCAAGTCAAGTTATCTTTTTTCTTATATCCTGTTTCTCAACATTGATTGGCACATTGGGAATATGTCACATACTGTATAAACATAGCTCAATTATGCACATATTTCAGATAAAACATAATGTTTAACTCTGAGTGTTCTGCCCTTAAATTCTTTTTTTTTTATGTCCCTGGTATCCTTCAACGAACCATGATGAATACCAACAACGGTCCAATATTTTCTTCTCATACAAATCAATGTGTAGAAACACAGTCTAGTTCTCTGGAAAGATTTCCAGTATTCCTCATTATAGTCTATTATCTGGCACTCGGAAATGGCAAGGATCCCTTATTTCTGAAATAAATGAAGCCAGAAATAGACCAGTGGTTTCTATGTCTCTCCCTGGGTGTCAGAGTTATTAAGATGAATTTGCTGGTATCATTACAGCCACAGATGTCAGTAGCCACCTGCCATCCACTTCCATTGTTCAATCATTTTCTAGTTCTATAATGATAAAGGAAAAAAACCCATCTTAAGGTTTCACGTGTTCAAAATGGGCCCACAGGGTGCAGTCAATACAAAATTGGCCCACAGGGTGCAGTCAATACAAAATGCTGAAGCAAGGACTGAAATAATGGCCAATCTTTTTTAAAATTGTATTATTCTTTATTTAATTTTTTTGTCCAGATACAAACTTATACGAACAACAACTTACAGACGCACACAAACAACGACTACATCTGATCTGCCCAGACCTGCATGTTCACACCTCCATCCCTAGTGCCTGCATTATTGTTTGCCAATTGGCCTTAAATAATACCAATTTGTTTTTCTAGGTCGCCCATGCTATTTCAATATTTCAATAATAAATCATTAGATTGTGTTCCATTGTATTAATGATGGCGGATTGATTGATCTCCAATCTAAACACACATCTTTCATAGAAGGCCTACACATATAACTAAACTACCCATCTCTCCTGTAATTGGTTATTCATTCCTATAGCCCAGTGAATGCCATACTCTTAATGTCTGTCTGTCCCCCCGTCCACCCGTCCGTCTGTCTGTCCCCCCGTCTGCCCGTCCGTCCTCCAGTCCGTCCGTCTGCCCGTCCGTCTGTCCCCCCGTCCGCCCGTCCGTCTGCCCGTCCGTCCTCCAGTCCGCCCGTCTGTCTGCCTCCCTGTCCCCCCGTCCGTCTGCCCGTCCATCTGCCCGTCCGTCCGTCCTCCAGTCCGCCCGTCCGTCTGTCTGTCCCCCCGTCCGTCCGCCCGTCTGTCTGTCCCCCCGTCCGCCCGTCCATCTGCCCGTCCGTCCTCCAGTCCGTCCTCCAGTCCGCCCGTCCGTCTGTCTGTCCCCCCGTCCGTCCGCCCGTCTGTCTGTCCGCCCGTCCGCCCGTCCGTCTGCCCGTCCGTCCTCCAGTCCGCCCGTCTGTCTGCCTCCCTGTCCCCCCGTCCGTCTGCCCGTCCATCTGCCCGTCCGTCCGTCCTCCAGTCCGCCCGTCCGTCTGTCTGTCCCCCCGTCCGCCCGTCTGTCTGTCCCCCCGTCCGCCCGTCCATCTTCCCGTCCGTCCTCTAGTCCGTCCGTCTGCCCGTCCGCGCGTCTGTCTGCCTCCCTGTCCGCCCGTCCGTCTGCCCGTCCCCCCTCCAGTCCGCCCGTCTGTCCCCCCGTCCGCCCGTCCATCTGCCCGTCCGTCCTCCAGTCCGCCCGTCTGTCTGTCTGTCCCCCTGTCCGCCCGTCCGTCTGCCCGTCCGTCCTCCAGTCCGCCCGTCTGTCTGTCCCCCCGTCCGCCCGTCCGTCTGCCCGTCCGTCCTCCAGTCCGCCCGTCTGTCTGCCTCCCTGTCCGTCCGTCCATCCGTCCGTTCCAACTCAATGTTTCTCTAATCAAATGTATATTGCTTACTTGCTAGTATAACGCCACAGCAACTACTGCACATAATGTACTATAAAGTAGTATCTCTATGACAGGAAAGAGAAATATTTCATCAGTTAATCAGTGATGAGTAAGGCAGTGCACACAGTCACAAACCCTGGTCGACTTCCGCCCAACTACATTGCAGGCATTGCATTGCATCAACCAATGGTTGTGTGCCATGTCATCGACTGGGCAGCAGTCGGGCAGATTGCTATATCATATGATGTAGTTAAATGCTATGTTAAGCACCTATCCAGTTGTTGTGAGATATGGCATGTGTCTGCAATGTAGTCAGGCACCCTTATGACCACTAAGTATCTGTCACCCACCAGCTGACTGACGTGCTATCCAACCTACCTCCTTGACACTTGGCCAAGTTGGGGAATACAGGAAGCTGATTCCAGGACATCTCACACACACCAACTCAATAGAACACTATTCTAAAAAGTCTAGAATATTGCAGACTCTTGCAGTAGCCTAAGTGTGGCTCCTTCTAAATGTATTTTTGCATTTCAACCTGTCTCATCTATGGTAATAATTACACCCTCACAGAAACCAAAGCAACAGACCTTTTCTACCACCAAGTGGCCATTTTCTGAAATGTATTTCAGCCATTGCATAATGGTTGTCTGACAGTATCAAATCCGGCCTTTGGAAAGTGCTCATGACATGGCATATTGTGGCTATAAATATCACAAGGAAGGCTGATGACATAAAGCTTTACCTGAGCATAGTCAGGTGTTCTATAATAATAATAATATTATGCAATCAGCATTTTTCTGTTCCCTAGTTGTACCGTCCTCGCTGAACGTACTCCCAATGAGCCTGTGTCCAACTATACAGCCAGATAACCTCTTAATAAACTCCTCCTCCAAGGAACGGGCCGGTGTTGTCTTTGGCAGGTTTAATGTAGAATTATCAAGTGTGAAACGGCAATACAAAAAGAAGCCTTGCATACAGCTGGTAAATATAAGGTAAATATAACACAGCCAAACAGGTTACGCATGAAAATATATCAATCTGAAGTCCGTATCATAAAATAACAATTTGGACCCATTTAGAGGTAAGTTTAGCTAAAGGTAAGTAGTATGTAACATAAAAACACATTTGCATACACCCGTAGCAGTGTAATAGTGATAATATAACAAGAAAGGTTATTTACAGTCAGTAGGAGCAGATCAGCTTATTTTTTACATCAGTGGTCACCAATCTTTTCTGAGTCAAGATCACTTTCGCAGTCAAAAAGGAAGCCGAGATCTACCGCTCATTAGAAAATGTAACATTAACCTAATAAAAACAGTTATATTGGCTATATGCCTGGCCTGCCAATATTGTTCTTCTCAGACCATATTATATTTAAAAACTTGATAACAAAATAGATCAGTTGGTGTAGTACTTGCGAGACACATCTGAGCATAAATTGAAATAATTTGCTTGTTTTACTGGACTGATGGTACCTGCAAATGATGTGACTGAACTCAGAAAAAAAGAGGTCAAATCATTACGTCAGTGATCTTCAGGTCAAAAGGTCGGAGCTCTAGAAAGATGACTTTGAATTCCGAGTTGGATGACCGTTCAAAACAATTTTTCAGAGTCGGATCAAGTTTTTTTCAGTTCCTAGTTGACTTGAACGCTCTGAAGTCAGAAGTCTGAGATTTCCGAGTTCCTAGTTGTTTTGAACACGGCATTAGTCTCAGTGGAGGGAGGGAGAGAGCGGGCCCTGCTCTCTCCTTCGTTTCATCCGGTAAGACTGACCAGAGAGATGGGTCACAGTCTTCCACCTGATGGCCAAACTGGAGTCGCACCGCATCCACATCTGCCTCAGGCACAAATTCATGTTGTTCCTATGACCAGAGAAAGTGAAATATTCCTCGATATTAAAATAGACACGACGAGCTGCTAATAATAATACATACACCTTACCACCGCTACACATGGCTATCAGCGGAGCCTTGTCTGGCAGCGAAACAGTTCATTCACCCTCATTTACTGCCTTTTAAAAAAACATAGCTGACTTGCTTAAACAAATGTGGTTTCTACTGACAATTGAGCTGTACAAGCTATGGCATAAGGAGACGATGAGCTGATAAGAGGCAATCCGTAATTTGGATTAAGACATTAATGAGCGAGCTAGGACGGACGTAGTCAATATAACTATTTGTTCAGCACTTTTGAAATGTACAGTGACAGAATTCAGAACATGGGCCGTTCTTACAGTATTCTCCTACACCAAGTCAGAACCGTAGGATAAATAAAGGGGGCATATAAGCAGACAATGAAAGCTCTTACAATATTTGATGATGACATTTCTCTAAAACAGGTTATAGGCTACATGTGCACCACCAAATCAGAACAGTTGGTGAAATTATGAGGGGGAAAGGGACCAAATTATTAGGGTGAGGCACATGGGCTACTAACAGCTTACTACACAACATACACTTACTATTACTTTCTTAGCTACAGTATACATATCTCCCTGGCATACTACATAATTTATGCGGCAGCTTCCAATACATTTTTGGACTCACCTTGATGTGATTTGCTTACTTGAACAGGAAGGTGGCACGGCAGTCCTTCGTGGGAAAATGTTGTCATCAAACTTTATCATCAAAGTCTGGCATTCTATGGATTTATGGTGCTTTCAAGACAACTGGGAACTCGAAAAAAACAAACTAGGTTGAATCATGACGTTAGTGATCTTCAGGTCGGAGCTCTAGAAAGAGGCCCGAGTTCCCGACATGGAATTCCGAGTTGGATGACCCTTCAAAACGTATTTTCTCAGTCAGAGCTAGTTTCTTTTCAGAGTTCCCAGTTCCGAGTTTCCAGTTGTTTTGAACGTGGCAGAAGTCATGCTGGATTGACAGCATGGCCAATGTTGAATGTTTATCCTTTTAAACTTGGAAGAGACCCTTTAACCCAGACTTGGACCACACACCCACTCCACTGAATAACAGGCTAGTGATTGCTTTACAATGCTTGCAGTTAGCCACTGATTCCTTCCAAACCACTCATTGTTGAATTTACGATTTCCAACTTGTTGTGTAATGTTTATGTCCAATGGCCGATGAGCACCGTTACGTTTTATCATAATTTATCTTCATATGACAAGGATTGAAAAGGATTTGCCAGTAGATTGTTGACTTGATTCATGATGATGACTGCTTGTCTAGCTTGCTAGCTAAGATTTTGAAAGTATGATGTTGACATGATCAGTCCAATCAAAGCTACTGTAGATATAATCAATCAATTTTCAATCAATTTTATTTTATATAGCCCTTCTTACATCAGCTAATATCTCGAAGTGCTGTACAGAAACCCAGCCTAAAACCCCAAACAGCTAGTAATGCAGGTGTAGAAGCACGGTGGCTAGGAAAAACTCCCTAGAAAGGCAAAACCTAGGAAGAAACCTAGAGAGGAACCAGGCTATGAGGGGTGGCCAGTCCTCTTCTGGCTGTGCCGGGTGGAGATTATAACAGAACCATGCCAAGATGTTCAAAAATGTTCATAAGTGACAAGCATGGTCAAATAATAATCAGGAATAAATCTCAGTTGGCTTTTCATAGCCGATCATTAAGAGTTGAAAACAGCAGGTCTGGGACAGGTAGGGGTTCCATAACCGCAGGCAGAACAGTTGAAACTGGAATAGCAGCAAGGCCAGGCGGACTGGGGACAGCAAGGAGTCACCACGGCCGGTAGTCCCGGCGTATGGTCCTAGGGCTCAGGTCTCTCAGTTGGCTTTTCATAGCCGATCATTAAGAGTTGAAAACAGCAGGTCTGGGACAGGTAGGGATTTCGTAGCCGCAGGCAGAACAGTTGAAACTGGAATAGCAGCAAGGCCAGGCGGACTGGGGACAGCAAGGTGTCATCATGCCCGGTAGTCCTGACGTATGGTCCTAGGGCTCAGGTTCTCAGAGAGAAAGAGAGAACGAGAGAATTAGAGAGAGCATACTTAAATTCACACAGGACACTGGATAAGACAGGAGAAGTACTCCAGGTATAACCAACTAACCCCAGCCCCCCGACACATAAACTACTGCAGCATAAATACTGGAGGCTGAGACAGGAGCGGTCCGGAGACACTGTGGCCCCATCCGAAGAAACCCCCGGACAGGGCCAAACAGGAAGGATATAACCCCACCCACTCCGCCAAAGCACAGCCCCCGCACCACTAGAGGGATATCCCCAACCACCAACTTACAATCCTGAGACAAGGCCGAGTATAGCCCACAGAGGTCTCCACCACAGCACAAACCAAGGGGGGGGCGCCAACCCAGACAGGAAGATCACATCAGTAACTCAACCCACTCAAGTGACGCACCCCTCCCAGGGACGGCATGAAAGAGCACCAGCAAGCCAGTGACTCAGCCCCTGCAACAGGGTTAGAGGCAGAGAACCCCAGTGGAGAGGGGAACCGGCCTGGCAGAGACAGCAAGGGCTGTTCGTTGCTCCAGCCTTTCCGTTCACCTTCACACTCCTGGGCCAGACTACACTCAATCATATGACCTACTGAAGAGATAAGTCTTCAGTAAAGACTTAAAGGTTGAGACCGAGTCTGCGTCTCTCACATGGGTAGGCAGACTGTTCCATAAAAATGGAGATCTATAGGAGAAAGCCCTGCCTCCCGCTGTTTGCTTAGAAATTCTAGGGACAATTAGGAGGCCTGCGTCTTGTGACCGTAGCGTACGTATTGGTATGTACGGCAGGACCAACTCGGAAAGATAGGTAGGAGCAAGCCCATGTAACGCTTTATAGGTTAACAGTAAAACCTTGAAATCAGCCCTTGCCTTAACAGGAAGCCAGTGTAGGGAAGCTAGCACTGGAGTAATATGATCAAATTTCTTGGTTCTAGTCAGGATTCTAGCAGCCGTATTTAGCACTAACTGAAGTTTATTTAGTGCTTTATCCGGGTAGCCGGAAAATAGAGCATTGCAGTAGTCTAACCTAGAAGTAACAAATGCATGGATTAATTTTTCTGCATCATTTTTGGACAGAAAATTTCTGATTTTTGCAATGTTACGTAGATGGAAAAAAGCTGTCCTTGAAACAGTCTTGATATGTTCGTCAAAAGAGAGATCAGGGTCAAGAGTAACGCCTAGGTCCTTCACAGTTTTATTTGAGACGACTTTACAACCATCAAGATTAATTGTCAGATTTAACAGAAGATCTCTTTGTTTCTTGGGACCTAGAACAAGCATCTCTGTTTTGTCCGAGTTTAAAAGTAAAAAGTTTTCAGCCATCCACTTCCTTATGTCTGAAACACAGGCTTCTAGCGAGGGCAATTTTGGGGCTTCACCATGCTTCATTGAAATGTACAGCTGTGTGTCATCCGCATAGCAGTGAAAGTTAACATTATGTTTTCGAATAACATCCCCAAGAGGTAAAATATATAGTGAAAACAATAGTGGTCCTAAAACGGAACCTTGAGGAACACCGAAATGTACAGTTGATTTGTCGGAGGACAGACCATTCACAGAGACAAACTGATATCTTTCCGATAGGTAGGATCTAAACCAGGCCAGAACTTGTCCGTGTAGACCAATTTGGGTTTCCAGTCTCTCCAAAAGAATGTGGTGATCGATGGTGTCAAAGGCAGCACTAAGGTCTAGTAGCACGAGGACAGATGCAGAGCCTCGGTCTGACGCCATTAAAAGGTCATTTACCACCTTCACAAGTGCAGTCTCAGTGCTATGATGGGGTCTAAAACCAGACTGAAGCATTTCGTATACATTGTTTGTCTTCAGAAAGGCAGTGAGTTGCTGCGCAACAGCTTTTTCTAAAATTTTTGAGAGGAATGGAAGATTCGATATAGGCCGATAGTTTTTTATATTTTCCGGGTCAAGGTTTGGCTTTTTCAAGAGAGGCTTTATCACTGCCACTTTTAGTGAGTTTGGTACACATCCGGTGGATAGAGAGCTGTTTATTATGTTCAACATAGGAGGGCCAAGCACAGGAAGCAGCTCCTTCAGCAGTTTAGTAGGAATAGGATCCAGTATGCAGCTTGAAGGTTTAGAGGCCATGATTATTTTCATCATTGTGTCAAGAGATATAGTACTAAAACACTTAAGTGTCTCTCCCGATCCCAGGCCCTCGCAGAGCTGTGCAGATCCAGGACAGCTAAGCCCTGGAGGAATACGCAGATTCAAAGAGGAGTCCGTAATTTGCTTTCTAATGGTCATGATCTTTTCCTCAAAGAAGTTCATGAATTTATCACTGCTGAAGTGAAAGCCATCCTCTCTTGGGGAATGCTGCTTTTTAGTTAGCTTTGCAACAGTATCAAAAAGAAATTTTGGATTGTTCTTATTTTCCTCGATTAAGTTGGAAAAGTAGGATGATCGAGCAGCAGTGAGGGCTCTTCGGTACTGCACGGTACTGTCTTTCCAAGCTAGTCGGAAGACTTCCAGTTTGGTGTGGCGCCATTTCCGTTCCAATTTCCTGGAAGCTTGCTTCAAAGCTCGGGTATTTTCTGTATACCAGGGAGCTAGTTTCTTATGACAAATGTTTTTCGTTTTTAGGGGTGCAACTGCATCTAGGGTATTGCGCAAGGTTAAATTGAGTTCCTCAGTTAATAATAATAATAATAATAATTAGTCATTTAGCAGACGCTCTTATCCAGAGCGACTTACAGGAGCAATTAGGGTTAAGTGCCTTGCTCAAGGGCACATCGACAGATTTTTCACCTAGTCGGCTAGGGTATTAGAACCAGCGACCTTTCGGTTACTGGCACAACGCTCTAAACCACTAAGCTACCTGCCGCCCCAGTTAACTGATTTTTGTCCTCTGACGTCCTTGGGTAGGCAGAAGGAGTCTGGAAGGGCATCAATGAATTTTTGTGTTGTCTGAGAATTTATAGCACGACTTTTGATGCTCCTTGGTTGGGGTCTGAGCAGATTATTTGTTGCGATTGCAAACGTAATAAAATGGTGGTCCGATAGTCCAGGATTTTGTGGAAAAACATTAAGATCTACAACATTTATTCCATGGGACAAAACTAGGTCCAGAGTATGACTGTGGCAGTGAGTAGGTCCAGAGACATGTTGGACAAAACCCACTGAGTCGATAATGGCTCCGAAAGACTTTTGGAGTGGGTCTGTGGACTTCTCCATGTGAATATTAAAATCACCAAAAATTAGAATATGATCTGCTATGACTACAAGGTCTGATAGGAATTCAGGAAACTCAGAGAGGAACGCTGTATATGGCCCAGGAGGCCTGTAAACAGTAGCTATAAAAAGTGATTGAGTAGGCTGCATAGATTTCATGACTAGAAGCTCAAAAGATGAAAACGCCATTTTTTTTTTTGTAAATTGAAATTTGCTATCGTAAATGTTAGCAACACCTCCGCCTTTGCGGGATGCACGGGGAATATGGTCACTAGTGTAACCAGGAGGTGAGGCCTCATTTAACACAGCAAATTCATCAGGCTTAAGCCATGTTTCAGTCAGGCCAATCACATCAAGATTATGATCAGTGATTAGTTCATTGACTATGACTGCCTTTGAAGTGAGGGATCTAACATTAAGTAACCCTATTTTGAGATGTGAGGTATCACGATCTCTTTCAATAATGGCAGGAATGGAGGAGGTCTTTATCCTAATAAGATTGCTAGGGTGAACACCGCCATGTTTAGTTTTGCCCAACCTAGATCGAGGCACAGACACAGTCTCAATGGGTATGGCTGAGCTGACTACACTGACTGTGCTATTGGCAGACTCCACTAAGCTGGCAGGTTGGCTAACAGCCTGCTGCCTGGCCTGCACCCTATTTCACTGTGGGGCTAGAGGAGTTAGAGCCCTATCTATGTTGGTAGATAAGAGGAGAGCACCCCTCCAGCTAGGATGGAGTCCGTCACTCCTCAGCAGGTCAGGCTTGGTCCTGTTTGTGGGTGAGTCCCAGAAAGAGGGCCAATTATCCACAAATGTTATCTTTTGGGAGGGGCAGAAAACAGTTTTCAACCAGCGATTAAGTGCTGAGACTCTGCTGTAGAGCTCGTCACTTCCCCTAACTGGGAGGGGGCCAGAGACAATTACTCGATGCCGACACATCTTTCTAGCTGATTTACACGCTGAAGCTATGTTGCACTTGGTGACCTCTGACTGTTTCATCCTAACATCGTTGGTGCCGACGTGGATAACAATATCTCTATACTCTCTACACTCGCCAGTTTTAGCTTTAGCCAGCACCATCTTTAGATTAGCCTTAACGTCGGTAGCCCTGCCCCCTGGTAAACAGTGTATGATCGCTGGGTGATTCGTTTTAAGTCTAATACTGCGGGTAATGGAGTCGCCAATGACTAGGGTTTTCAATTTGTCAGAGCTAATGGTGGGAGCCTTCGGAGTCTCAGACCCCGTAACGGGAGGAGTAGAGACTAGAGAAGACTCAGACTCAGACTCCGACTCGCTACATAATGGGGAAAACCGGTTGAAGGTTTCTGTCGGCTGAATGAGCGACACCGGTTGAGCATTCCAACAGTATTTCCCTCCAGAAGCCATGAGAAAGTTGTCCGGCTGCGGGGACTGTGCGGGGGGATTTATACTGACGTTACTGTCTGTACTTACTGGTGGCACAGACGCTGTTTCTTCCTTTCCTACACTGAAATGACCCTTGCCTAACGATTGCGTCTGAATTCTCCTGTATATTATGAGTACAGCGACTGCAATTAGAAGACATCATGTTAATGTTACTACTTAGCTTCGGCTGTTGAAGATGTTGATGAACCATGTCCAGATAAAGCGTCCGGAGTGAAAAAGTTGAATAAGGGAAAAAAGTTGCGATGGAAAAAAGGAAAATAACGTAAAGTTGGCAGCTAAAACGCACAGGAAAATGACTCTTCTGTCTCGGGATAAACGTCCGGGGTGAAAAAGTTTAACGAAAAAAGATGAGTGAGGACAAAACTAAAAAGTTGGTAAATTTGTTGAATATAACGTGATTTGACATCATTTGGCCAATGACCTTGAGCCTTCTTGGATGGGCACTTCTAATGTAACTCTATGGCAGCACCCAAGGGGCTCCCCATAGATTTTGCGGTGACGTAGTGTCCCCATGAGTGAGCGAACACTAAGCGGATCACCGCGCATCAAGAGAACATTACCAACCCCTACGCTCCGTATTTTCCGCTGGCTGCCCTACCACCACAGAAAGCACTGAGCTAGGCAGAAGCACCTGCATTTTGGAGCTGCCTAACTCAAAAAAGCAAAAAAGAGACCATGTTTGAATGTGGCTTTATTCACTTATTACATTGTTTGCTAACTGATATGTGACACGTATTAATGCCAAAATAACATGCAAAACAGGCAACAACAAAAAATACAAAATACATAGTATTTTTTGCTAAACGGGTGGGGCTCAAAACAGGTGACGCTGTACTCATATTGAAGAGGGGGCTAGAGAGGACGGTCCCCCTGTTGTCACAGAAAACCGTATATCAGACATCACTCTTAATATTGGTTTGACATCACTCACAATGTCAGTGGCTATACATAATGTTGTTGTTAGAGTCTTATAGAATAGAGTTGATAAACTACTAGTACAAAAAGCTTTTATCAAATACTGTGTGTGTATTTATATACATACAGCACCAGTCAAAAGTTTGGACACACCTCCTACTCATTGGGATGTTCAAAGTTTCAGATATTTTTTTATAACCAAACCCTGATCTGTACTTCTCCACAACTTTATCCCTGACCTGTTTGGAGAGCTCCTTGGTCTTCATGGTGCCGCTTGCTTAGTGGTGTTGCAGACACTGGGGCCTTTCAGAACAGGTGTATATATACTGAGATCATGTGACAGATCATGTGACACTTAGATTACACACAGGTGGACTTTATTTAACTAATTATGTGACTTCTGAAGGTAATTGGTTGCACCAGATCTTATTTAGGGGCTTCATAGCAAAGGGGGTGAATACATATGCACGCACCACTTTTCCGTTATTTATTTTTTGAATTTTTTGAAACAAGTTATTTTTTTCATTTCACTTCACCAATTTGAACTATTTTGTGTATGTCCATTGCATGAAATCCAAATAAAAATCAATTTAAATTACAGGTTGTAATGCAACAAAATAGGAAAAACGCCTAGGGGGATGAATACTTTTGCAAGGCACTGTATGTTGTGAATAACGTGTGTTTGTAAATGTCAATGTCTGATAAACCGTTTGTGAGCATGTCTCTCTGAGGAAGAGAGTGGGGCGTTCTGCATGGTGACGGCAGAGATGCTCTCTCTCACTGCGTTCTCTGTCTCTCTCTCTCTGGATTTGGTGAAAGTAAAATAAACTTTAATACATTTAAACCTCAGGTTCTTAGGAATAATTTGATATGCAGACATTGAGACTGCATTTAGAATTGCGGATACGACCAGAGATTAACCACGGAGGTGCCAAGCTGTCTTTAGCAAGTCTGTAGTTGAGGGGGAGAGAGAAACATTACTTGGTGCCTGTCTCTCTCTCTCACACACACAGGAGAGAGAAAAAGGAGGGAAGGAGAGAGGGTGAAGTAGGCATGGAGGGATGAGGAGAGATAAAAAGATGGGGGAGAAGAGATGGGAGGGAAGGAGAGGACTACTGGCCGATGAATGCACTCAGCTATCACTAGCAGTATACAGTCGTGGTCAAAAGTTATGAGAATGACACAAATATTAATTTTCACAAAGTCTGCTGCCTCAGTTTTTATGATGGCAATTTGCATATACTCCAGAATGTTATGAAGAGTGATCAGATGAATTGCAATGACTTGCAAAGTCCCTCTTTGCCATGAAAATGAACTGAATCCCCAAAAAAACATTTCCACTGCATTTCAGCCCTGCCACAAAAGGACCAGCTGACATCATGTCAGTGATTCTCTCGTAAACACAGGTGAGAGTGTTGACGAGGACAAGGCTGGAGATCACTCTGTCATGCTGATTGAGTTAGAATAACAGACTGGAAGCTTTAAAAGGAGGGTGGTGCTTGAAATCATTGTTCTTCCTCTGTTAACCATGGTTACCTGCAAGGAAACACGTGCCGTCATCATCGCTTTGCACAAAAAGGGCTTCACAGGCAAGGATATTGCTGCTAGTAAGATTGCACCTAAATCAACCATTTATCGGATCATCAAGAACTTCAAGGAGAGAGGTTCAATTGTTGTGAAGAAGGCGTCACGGCGCCCAAGAAAGTCCAGCAAGCGCCAGGACCATCTCCTAAAGTTGATTCAGCTGCGGGATCGGGGCACCACCAGTGCAGAGCTTGCTCAGGAATGGCAGCAGGCAGGTGTGAGTGCATCTGCACGCACAGTGAGGCGAAGACTTTTGGAGGATGGCCTGGTGTCAAGAAGGGCAGCGAGGAAGCCACTTCTCTCCAGGAAAAACATCAGGGACAGACTGATATTCTGCAAAAGGTACAGGGATTGGACTGCTGAGGACTGGGGTAAAGTCATTTTCTCTGATGAATCCCCTTTCCGATTGTTTGGGGCATCCGGGAAAAAGCTTGTCCGGAGAAGACAAGGTGAGCACTACCATCAGTCCTGTGTCATGCCAACAGTAAAGCATCATGAGACCATTCATGTGTGGGGTTGCTTCTCAGCCAAGGGAGTGTGCTCACTCACAATTTTGTTTAAGAACACAGCCATGAATAAAGAATGGTACCAACACATCCTCCGAGAGCAACTTCTCCCAACCATCCAAGAACAGTTTGGTGACGACCAATGCCTTTTCCAGCATGATGGAGCACCTTGTCATAAGGCAAAAGTGATAACTAAGTGGCTCGGGGAATAAAACATCTACATTTTGGGTCCATGGCCAGGAAACTCCCCAGACCTTAATCCCATTGAGAACTTGTGGTCAATCCTCAAGAGGCGGGTGGACAAACAAAAACCCACAAATTCTGACAAACTCCAAGCATTGATTATGCAAGAATGGGCTGCCATCAGTCAGGATGTGGCCCAGAAGTTAATTGACAGCATGCCAGGGCAGATTGCAGAGGTCTTGAAAAAGAAGGGTCAACACTGCAAATATTGACTCTTTGCATAAACTTAATGTAATTGTCAATAAAAGCCTTTGACACTTATGGAATGCTTGTAATTATACTTCAGTATACCATAGTAACATCTGACAAAAATATCTAAAAACACTGAAGCAGCAAACTTTGTGAAGAACAATACTTGTGTCATTCTCAAAACGTTTGACCACGACTGTACACACACACACACACTGTGGGAAGGGTAAAGGTTTGGTGAGTCTAGCATAGAAGGTGTTGGAGGAGTTGCGAATGGACATTTCCCAATTGAAAGTGTATGGCCATTGGAATGCATTGAATTGTAGGCATATTGTATATTGCTGTGGTTTAAAAAGTGGAAATAGTATCAAAAAGATTGTCTCATGTAATGTAGTCTGAAACAGCTTGTAAAGTTAATTTGGTGTCTCTAGCTCAAAGGGTTTAGAGCAGGGGTGGGCAGAAGAAAAATATGAAGAGTATGTTGAGTCGAATTACATGTGTTCAGCTGTTTCAAGCACATTAAAATCCTAAAAGTATTACCACTGGTTAGTTCAGTAGCATGTGTGTGACTAATCGCATTAGTAGGTCAAAATAAATAACTTGAAATATGTGCACACATTAACAGAGCATTTGCATATGTATTTAATTATATTTATTTAATTATATTCTAACATGCTCATAGTATTGTATAACCCCAGAAAACGTCATGTTGATAGGACATTCCTATCTTGATATTTGAGTTTCTGTTTGTTAATCTGAGTCCACCTGTGTCGGGCTCGTGCGGTGGAGGAGGTCTTTGTGGGCTATACTCAGCCTTCTCAGGGTAGTAGGTTGGTGGTCTGTTGATATCCCTCTATTGGTGTGAGGGCTGTGCTTTGGCAAAGTGGGTGGGGTTATATCCTGCCTGATTGGCCCTGTCCGGGGGTATCGTCGGACGGGGCCACAGTGTCCGTCCCCCCCGTCCCCCCCTCCCCCCCCCCCCCCGTCTCAGCCTCCAGTATCTATGCTGCAATAGTCTATGTGCCGGGGGGGGCTAGGGTCAGTCTGTTATATCTGGTGTAATTATCCTGTCTTATCTATTGTCCTGTGTGAGGACCTGAGCCCTAGGACCATGCCTCAGGACTACCTGGCCTGATGACTCCTGGCTGTCCCCAGTCCACCTGGTCGTGCTGCTGCTCCAGTTCCAACTGTTCTGCCTGCGGCTATGGAACCCTGACCTGTTCACCGGATGTGCTACCTTGTCCCGGGCCTGCTGTTTTCGACTCTCTCTCTCTCTACCGCACCTGCTGTCTCGACCTCTGAATGCTCGGCTATGAAAAGCCAACTGACATTTACTCCTGAGGTACTGACCTGTTGCACGCTCAACAACCACTGTGATTATTATTTGACCCTGCTGGTCATCTATTTGAACATCTTGAAGAACAGTCTGGCCTTAATGGCCATGTACTCTTATAATCTCCACCCGGCACAGCCAGAAGAGGACTGGCCACCCCTTAGAGCCTGGTTCTGCTCTAGGTTTCTTCCTAGGTTCCTGGCCACCCCTTAGAGCCTGGTTCCTCTCTAGGTTTCTTCCTAGGTTCCTGGCCACCCCTTAGAGCCTGGTTCTGCTCTAGGTTTCTTCCTAGGTTCCTGGCCACCCCTTAGAGCCTGGTTCTGCTCTAGGTTTCTTCCTAGGTTCCTGGCCACCCCTTAGAGCCTGGTTCTGCTCTAGGTTTCTTCCTAGGTTCCTGCCTTTCTAGGTAATTTTTCCTAGCTACTGTGCTTCTATATCTGCATTAGTTGCTGTTTGGGGTTTTAGGCTGGGTTTCTGTATAGCACTTTGTGACATCTGCTGAAATTTGATTGATTTTGGTGCCATTTTTGGAAAAGGCTTTGCCATTGACCTGTCCATTATCTCCTGCGACCTTTTGACCCAGAATTCGGACACACAAATAGTAATATCTCAGCAATGGAAAATGCCTAAAGACATTAAACAAAGTGCGCTGTGCTTCTGATAGTCTGTATCATTTGGTATGCTCAGTTTAGCTCTAAAAGCAATGTTTATTTACCCCCCTAACACCCTAGTCAGTTTGAAAGAAACACACCTCTGGTGGGAAAATGCGGATTTGAGAATATTCACATTAGATCTGTCGACAATCGGAGGGAAATCTAGCTATTGAAAGCAATTATGGTGTTATTGTTCCATACAGAAGATCATACACAATTATTGTCTGACCTGGTTCCATTTGGGGCTTCAATAGCCTATTTTCTTAAATACTATACTATAGGCTCATACCCTTGTCTATGATCCTACCCCTACAGTGTTAATCAAATGAAAGAAGCGCCATTTAACCAATTGAATGGCATTTATACCGATCATTACTTGTATTTAGTAATTTCACAGAATGATGAGAACCGGAGGTTGGTGCTAAGAAAAAAATGGTCAAGGCTAGAAGGAATCCAGCTTTTGTAAAATTAACGTCAGATTTGACTTCGTAGCAGGTTAGGTGAATTTACGCAGCAGGTTAGGAGAATTAACGTAGCAGGTTAGGGGAATTAACGTAGCAGGATAATTAGGTTACGGTTAAGAAAAGGGTTAGGGTTAACTAAAATAAAAAATAAAAAAAATGCAAAGATAAAAAATAAATAAACTTTTGACGTTCATTTTACAAATGCTGGACCCTTCCAGCCACGACCAAAGAACATGTTCTAAAAAAAAAAAACGTTTCTGCGCATGTACGTTTAGCACTTCTCTTCTCTCGCGCGCGCGAAATTGACGGCGTTAGAAAATCTTTGGTAGCGAAATGTCCTTGTTATTCTTAGAGTCCATGTTGGCTATTTAGCTTGCATGCTAGAGAGATGACTTGCATGGTTGTTTTTTGTTGTAAACGCTTGTATTCCATAACGGTCCGGTAAAGCGATTTAACCATTTCGTTAGTTCTGGTGTCATAACTTGCAGTTTGCCAACGTAAGTGTATATTATGCTGTTGTACCTTTTTAGCAACTAACCTAGCCAGCTAACGATGTAGCTAGCTAGTGACGTTAACGTCGCTATCTAGCTAGGGTTCGTTGTTTTGCTGACTTCACCCAGTGCTAGCAGATAACAGATGTCCATGTATTGACTTGGGCGTTTTTATAACTAGTTTGTAGCTAAGATTTACATATCTTCCTATGCAGGTAGTGGATTGACAAGGCCAAGGGCTACCTTTTTTTTATGCCAGCAGGTTGTGTTAAACCAAACTCATGCATGGGGTCAAACTGCCCGTTTGGTTTGGCAATTTTTTTTGAACACATTCATTGGGATATATTTACAGAACTAACACAGGTCACGCATTTATTTATACATCTCAAGCAATGAAGCTTCAGTGCGATGTCGAAGTCGTGAACCGGATGCTTCCCACGTATGGGATGAAAAACAAAGGGAAAGGAGCAAGGGCTGTGCTGTCTATTGGGAGACATGTGGACAAGACCACACAACGCCACAACATCTATCTAATGATCTGTACAGCAAAGGATAGGACAGGCTCAAAATATAAGGTTAGTATCTAGCTATTTGTTTATTTAACTACCAGTTGTCTAACTATGTAGTCTATGTTTTACAGGTATACCCCAAGTACACAGGAAGAATCACCCAACTTCTTGACCTTGTTGGTTGATATAGCTACTTTCCAAATGTATGATTACTTCATTGTAGAATGAATGACTTGCATTTGATTGAAATCCATTTTCTGAGATAACTTGGGGGAAAAAGCTTGTTCATTTGTGTTAAACTATTTAGGGTATTTTTTTCATTTGTCCACTGTTGATACTACGGCAGGGAGTTGCCAGGGACCTCACGATACGATATTCTCACAATACTTAGTTGGCCATACGATATGTATTGCGATTCGATGTTCCAAACACATTGCTCACCATATGTCTGCTGCAGAGGGACAAGAGAGAGCCATGATAATGAGTTTTGATCAGTCATGGAAATAAAAGTGCTGAAAACTAATAGGCTTTTATTTAAAAAGAAGATGGAGAACAAGCTATGAAGGACAAATACTGGAATTTTGTTGCAGGTACAGCCAACTAGCGCAAAAATAATATTGGGATATTGTCAAAACGATATGATATATTGTCAAAAATAATATCCTGATATGTAACTGTATCTTTGTTTTCCCGCCATCACTAGTTTATACAGTCTTAAAATGTTTTGTATTTTAGCAGTCAAGTTTTCAAGATATTAGACTTTCAAGAACCAAAGTGTCACCGGCCACATAATGATGCAAAATCTGTACTAACAGTGACCTAATGAGAAAAAGTTGCAAATATAGTTTTTGAGTGGATTTTCCCTTTAATATGGACATTAATATAGTGTGTGGTCTTGCATGAATGAGTCACCAGAAATGCTGGGTGATTAATCCACCATCATGCTAGGTGATGAATCCACCATCACTTAGTTTTTTGTTCCACGTCTTATTCTAATGTGTGTACCAATTTCCTCCACAGCTAAAAGAAAACATTGAAACATTCTTCACTAGGTTTGTTGAGGAAGGCAAAGCCACTGTGAGACTGAAAGAGCCCGCTGTTGACATCTGCTTGAGCAAGGTATGGATCTAGACATTTCTGTATGGAGGAATCTGATCTCCAATGAAAAAGGGATAAAAACTATAATTTGGCCTTCACGTTCACATACTACTTACATTTCTGCTGGAAAAGTAGAGCCCTTACACTGAAATAACTCATTTTAGGGCATGCATATTGAACAGTTAACATTACCCAACATATAGAACATTCATTTAAATTTTTACATTTTAGTCATTTAGCAGACGCTCTTATCCAGAGCGACTTACAGTTAATGAGTGCATACATTTAATTGCTGTATCCTCCCAGCCCTAAATAGGATTTTCAATCATCTCCAATTCATAACGTAATAATTGTGTAATACACTGAGTGTACAAAACATTAGGAACACCTTTGTAATATTGAGTTGCACCACCTTTTGCCCTCAGAACAGCCTCAATTCGTCAGGGCATGGACTCAACAAGGTGTCGAAAGCGTTCCACAGGGATGCTGGCCCATGTTGACGCCAATGCTTCCCACAGTTGGGTCAAGTTGGCTGGATGTCCTTTGGGTGGTGGACCATTCTTGATACACACAGGAAACTGTTGAGTGTGAAAAACCCAGCAGCGTTGCAGTTCTTGACACACTCAAACTGGTGCGCATAGCACCTACTACCATACCCCCTTCAGAGGCACTTAAATATTTTGTCTTGCCCACCCTCTGAATGGCACACATACACAATCCATGTCTCAATAAGGCTTAAAAATCCTTCTTTAACCTGTCTCCTCCTCTTCATCTACAGTCGTGGTCAAAAGTTTTGAGAATGACACAAATACTAATTTTCACAGTCTGCTGCCTCAGTTTTGATGATGGCAATTTGCATATACTCCAGAATGTCATGAAGAGTGATCAGATGAATTGCAATTAATTGCAAAGTCCCTCTTTGCCATGAAAATGAACTTAATCTCCAAAAAACATTTCCACTGCATTTCAGCCCTGCCACAAAAGGACCAGCTGCCATCATGTCAGTGATTCTCTCGTTAACTCGGGTGAGAGTGTTGACGAGGACAAGGCTGGAGATCACTCTGTCATGCTGATTGAGTTAGAATAACAGACTGGAAGCTTTAAAAGGAGGGTGGTGCTTGAAATCATTGTTCTTCCTCTGTTAACCATGGTTACCTGCAAGGAAACACGTGCCGTCATCATTGCTTTGCACAAAAAGGCCTTCACAGGCAAGGATATTGCTGCTAGTAAGATTGCACCTAAATCAACCATTTATCGGATCATCAAGAACTTCAAGGAGAGAGGTTCAATTGTTGTGAAGAAGGCGTCAGGGCACCGAAGAAAGTCCAGCAAGCGCCAGGACCGTCCCCTAAAGTTGATTCAGCTGCGGGATCGGGGCACCACCAGTGCAGAGCTTGCTCAGGAATGGCAGCAGGCAGGTGTGAGTGCATTTGCACGCATAGTGAGGCGAATACTTTTGGAGGATGGCCTGGTGTCAAGACGGGTAGCAAAGAAGCCACTTCTCTCCAGGAAAAAGATCAGGGACAGACTGATATTCTGCAAAAGGTACAGGGATTGGACTGCTGAGGACTGGGGTAAAGTCATTTTCTCTGATGAATCCCCTTTCCGATTGTTTGGGGCATCTGGAAAACACCTTGTCCGGAGAAGACAAGGTGAGCGCTACCATCAGTCCTGTGTCATGCCAACAGTAAAGCATCCTGAGACCATTCATGTGTGGGGTTGCTTCTCAGCCAAGAGAGTGGGCTCACTCACAATTTTGCCTAAGAACACAGCCATGAATAAAGAATGGTACCAACACATCCTCCGAGAGCAACTTCTCCCAACCATCCAAGAACGGTTTGGTGACGACCAATGCCTTTTCCAGCATGATGACGACCAATACTTGTGTCATTCTCAAAATCTTTGACCACGACTGTACACTGATTTGAAGTGGATTTAACAAGTGACATCAATAAGGGATCATAGCTTTCACCTGGATTCACCTGTCATGGAAAGAGCATGTGTTCCTAATGCTTTGTACACTCAGTGTATAAATGTCTTGATCTGATATTTATGCATCAGCCAGACTTGTCTGAATGTTGGGAGCATGTGCTGCAAATGAGAGACTGTTGTTTCGAATGGGTGACCATGGCTCTAAGCTGTGTTAGTTCAGTGTTGACCTTTCCCCTAGATCTTGTAACACATTTTCAACCCATCACACACACAGACAAGCTGTGGTGCGTACGGCTATGGTGATACACAAATGGAACCAGGCTAGCATTGTGAGAGGGATCAGGCAATCCTTTGTGTGACTTATGTTAATAACATCTCATGTGTATTGTAATCTTTTTGTAGTTAAATGTTTCATCTTGTGCTAGCACAACTTAAGACCAAAGAGATCTGTGTCATGGGAACAAATGTAGGCCTAATACAATATGATAAAAACCTTGGGTTCTTAGTTGACATTATGCATTTTAAATGTCCTATTATAGGCCACACACTTTCCCGCCACAATGAATGTTTCTCAATCTGAAGGCTAGATAGGAAATGTCAACTTGTTTGATATGGAGGGATTTACTTGTATAAATAATGCAGTCCTTCTCATGTGATGCGCAAACTGTTTGAGAACAGGTACTAATAGAGCTGTTGTATTGACTGTTAACCACAAGTGACATCGGTGTTCTTTGGCTTTCAGGCTGATGCTAACAGCTTGAAGAACTTCCTCTCGGCTGCTCGGTTGGCTCACAGAGGAAACGACACGGACAGCCTGCCCCTCTCTACCCTGACGCCCGTCCGAGCCAGGGATGTGGAGAAGCCCAAGAAGAAGCTCACTATTGTATCCAAGAAGGACTATCCACTGACCTCCAATTTCCCCTACTCATTAGAGCAGCTCCAGGTGTCTTACTGCAAGCTCTCACGGGTGGACATGCGAATGCTCTCCCTCAAGGCTCTGCGCAGACTGGACCTCAGTAATAACAACATAAAAACACTTCCTGCCACTATCGGCGAGCTGGGCTGTCTGGCTGAGCTTATTCTCCACAACAACCACTTGGAGACCTTTAGTGAAGCCCTCTGCCTGTCCAGCCTCCAGCGCACACTTCAACACCTCGACCTGAGTCACAACCGCCTGCAGGCCCTGCCGCCTCAGTTCTGCCAGCTGCGAGAGCTGATCAACCTCAAGCTGGACGACAATAGGCTAGTGTGGCTGCCCTTTCGCATCAGCCGTCTTTCCAAGCTGCGCTTTCTGTCAGCTGCCCACAACCAGCTGGCCCTGCTGCCAGGGGACTTCCGAAAGTTAACTCTGGAGAACCTGGACCTGTTCGATAATCCGTTCGCCCATCCCAACCCCTTGGACCACACCATACAGCTCACCTTCCCCCTGACACTGCAGGAGATGGCTGCCAGGGCTGTGGCCAACCTCAGGTTAGTTTAATTATTCCTTTCAACATTTCACCCCATTACATGCTTTTACCTTGTTTTGAAGTCTAAACGTGTAGTATCATGTAAGGTGTTGTGCGATTATTTGAGACTAAATTATGTTTTGTGTTTACACCACCTAGAATCCCTTACGGGCCTCATCTCATCCCTGCCCACCTTTGCCAAGACCTGGAGGTTGCCAAGACCTGTGATTGTGGCCGTTCCTGTGTGAACTACTACATCAAAACAGCAGTTAGCATGAATCTGCATCTGGTCTCTCACACTGTGGTATTGGTGGATGACATGGGAGGAACAGATGCCCCGGTACAGCATCACTTTTGTTCCCTATCATGTTACTCTGAGTTCCTAGACCAATGCCTTCAGCGAGGCCTGAGATGATTAAGTCCCTCAACTGTTCCATGGCAATCGGTAGCTAGGTTTCCATCCAATTTGCGACAGATTTTCGTGCTAATATTCTGAAATCTGCATAAATACAATATGCATATTTTCCCACCAGAGATGTTTCCATCAAATTGACTTTTTGCTGATAAATGCTATGTGATGACGTAGTGCACATAAATATAACTTATACTGTTAAATTCCCATGTACCGAAAGAAAAAAATACAAGTTAAATGGGTTTCAATCACATTTTAAACTCTACTGATGGTTTTGTCATAAAAACAGTTGCGTTATATAGCAAAATGTTCCCATGCTGGTCTTGGCACATGCGATCTAGCCAACAGCTCGCAGATACAGTGCGTGTAGCCTACCTACATTATGAGATGATTGTGGATAAGAGCGATATTATTTGTCAAACGGCAGCCAAGCATCGATCATCATGTCACCAGAATAAGACCCTCGATATTTATTGGAAAGGAGCATCAAGCTTTTCACCGTCCACTTTCACCACCCTATGAAGTTCATCAGTTAGTTCATCTGTAGCCTAATAAACTACATGCTTTCCAGAGTTGTAGTGGGAGGACCACACAAAATATCATCGCGTGACTCCCAGGTTTACTTAGATATGATGGTTATTGTATGAATATTTGCGCATAATGGCGTTTCCAACGTCATTTCTCGCTAATTTAATTTTACAGACGCAAAAAGATCCCACCATGTCGAACAAACAAATTGTCTGTCGGCATTTATAAAATTGTACTGGCATTTCCTGTTTCCATCAGCCCAGTCGTAACTTTTTTCATGCGTCAAATAATTCATCCGCATGAAATGGTTGGATGGAAACGTGGTTAATGCTTTTGGTATAATTCTGAAGGCTGTGGTGACCAGCCAGTGTAGACTGTAATGTAAAGGGAAGTATGAACTCTTTGGACCCGACACGCATCTCAGAACTGCTTATGTGACCACTGATTGGACATATGCTGAAGTTCAGACATTTTGTCTACAAGTGTTTCCCAATCAGTGTTACAGATTGAGAAACCTAAAATGACAAGTATTTAGTATATGTCTGTTTAAACAATGTGTGTTTGTGTAAATAAAACATTTTATAAGTTTGTGGAATCCAAAAATGTTGATTTATTTGTACAAGTTTGAAAGGAAATTAAATAAATGAAAGTAACTATCCTTATCTATCATTGTCTCAATTAGTTTCTGGAGGTAAAAAATTATATTTGTCATTGGTTTCCATCGTGTAGTAATACACAAATAATGTACAAGAAAATTATAACGGTAAAACAATTCTTTAAAATGTTAGTATTTATTGTGGTGTGACCAATGCATCTTTGATATTTCAAGCTGATTTGAACCTTGTGGCATGGTCTGAGTACAGCATTTTACAGTTGTTGAAGCGTTGCTCAAAAGGTGAGCTTCTCCACACCCTCAACATGTAGGCCTAATAGCAACTGGTACGTCTAAAACTAAACATACTAGATGTAACCTTTCCCCCTTTGTAGAAAGAAGTATATTAATAACAATGATGGACAGTTTCAAAATGAGAACTCTGAAATGGATACTGAAGACATGGGAGTCTTACTGAGTCACTCATTCAGATAAACATTTAAAATACTTGATCCTATTGTCCCCAATTGGATGAAAGGATTTTAGGTTTTCGAGCAAGACCTCAACTAATTTTGAATCAGCAACAGAACATGTATTTACAGACTTCATATAGTATCTTTTGTGACGGAGCAAGTTCCTTGACATGAGACTCAGTCCAGGTCATAGATGAAGGAGTTTTGAAAAACGAAACCAGCAGATGTAGTATGATCACTAATGACCACCTCTTGTCCATCCTCATTGGTTTCTGTCAGCACAGCTTGCTGTTGTCTCCTATCACAGTCTTGAAAGGTCTGCTCAGCAGGCAGGTCGTCGTCCTCTTCATCCTGAGACTGAGCCACCTCCACATGCTCACTGAATCGCACAGTCTTCTGTTTATCCTTAGTTGGAGCTTGACTTTCAACTATCTCTTTTATCTTGGGGGATGAGCAGTCTTTGGCCTGGTCATTGTTGTCAAGATTGAATGGGATGACCATTGCTGCAGTGTTAGACGGGTCATCTATTCTCTCAATCAGGGATGAGGGTTCTGTTTTCACCTAAAAGAAAATTGTCACAGTGAATGTTGGTTAGTAACAGCACTGATGAAGAGAAGCCTAACAGTTCAACAACAGGGTCAGTTTTTTGCTAGACAAACACTATAATAGTTAAGGTTTCTTCTACTGAATGAACGTTAACCTAAAGATGATTGGCTCACCTCATCATGTAAACGCTTATCATCTGACTGTCCCTCATTCTGATCATTGTACCCAGTCTTGCCGTCAAACTCAGTGGCCTCTGAAGCTGGGTGTGATTCACCACTTCTCAGTTTGTGTTGCTTGTCCTCCTCAATGTCACCGGACTGTTCAGAAAACTCTTTCTTGTCTTCCAGGACTGAGATGAGTTGATTTTCAAACCTGAGTGATGTAGCATTTTCACTGTGAACTTTTTCTGAGCTGTCTCCTTCATTGCAACCACTGTGGTTGGGGGTATCTTCTTTGCCACGTCCGCTGTGATCGGGGGTATCTTTGCCACGTGTTGTGTCTTCCGACTGCGCTGCGCTTTCACAACTATTCTCAAAATCCTCTTCACCATCATCACTGACAAGCTGCTGGCCAGACACTTCAGCGACTGGTGGCTCCTTCATAGGTAGAACAGGTAAAGTAACAACCAGTTGTTTATTTTGCTTGTTGAACTTTGCCTCTCCCTTGTTTTCATCCACTGGATATGCCATCGGCACCTCTAGTCTGTAAACTGGTTTCTTGGATTCCAATCTAACAAGTCTTTCAGTCACATCCAGATCAGCATCCCCAGCAGATCTAAGCAAAGGCAAATCAATAGTGATAACAATCTCTTTAGGGCGTGGGCTCTGAGCCGAATCTCTGGAACACCTGAAGTCTTGCAAATCAATGAATGATCTGTATTTTAGAGTGTAATGTGGTTTCGTTGGCTCCTTGGGTGAATTGGCGTTTTGTTGTCTTTGTTTATGGCTCTCCTTTTGATTTGTTGCGGTGTCTGGTTGTTTTTCGTCGGGGTAGGGGAACGAGAGATGATGGTCAAGTGGTGAAGGTTTTCCCTTGGCGGGTTGACCAGGTAAGGGCTTGCGCATGACGGCAGCATGTGGTGTCCCTTTGTATTTGATTTTCAAAACTCTCACATTGTTCTTGTCTAGCTTCACTTTGCCACCATTCTCGACAGCCTCAACAGCAGTGTTGTCAACCATTTCCATAAATCTCGGGTTTTTTCCAGCCATGTGAATAGTGTCTGGATGAAACACAACATCATAGATCGTATACTTATTACCCTTTGCATCACTGTCTTGCGTTCCAGGTGTCAAGCTGTGGGGTAGTGACCAATGCTGTCCTACTCTGCCAGCCTCGTCTACCCTTCTAAACTCAGGTTTACGAATCATGTCATTGCTGCAGACATTGATGAAGCACTTATGTTTACCGTCCACACTCGTCTTCAGGGCTCTGTAAGGTTCGGGGTGGACAAATTGAATGTCCATGCCCCTCTCTTGCTCTAACAACTTGATTTCTTCCTCATATTTCTTCTTGTTCTCCGGCTTTGATATGTCTTCTGCGTATTCGTGCAGCATCTTTCTGAATTCCTCATTTTGAAAAGCCTTGGTAAAGCGGCCTATTTCATCCGGCGTCATATTCATGTCCTTGAGCTTGGAACCGAACTCCATATTTGTGCGAGAAGCTATCTACTGTAACGTTAGTAGCCACAAAGTATTTTCAGTCTCGTAGCTAGCTTGCTATCCCAGCACAAAACAACACGGAGGTCAACTTTACTACAGTAATTTTAAGGTGTTAGAATAAATATCAACCGATATTTTACAGCAAACCATTCGCAACCTGCCGATAGTAAAGGTTCTCAGGACTTTTGAGTTGTTTGTAGACTAGGTTACCAACGAGTTGTGGTGTTCACGGAGGACCAAGCCGCCAAGTGTCTTGTCTGTTGACGAAACCATGGCAACAAGGCAGTGCAGCAGCCAGGCACTGGAGAAGGCTCGTCCAATCGCCTGGCGTTTGTGTAATAGGCATTCCAAGGCCATAACACAACTTTAGTGAATTCACATTTTTATGACTGTCTTCAAAAGTATTTTATAATGTTGTTGTAACCATTTTGTTATTATAAAATGGTGGCCAAAGCAAATTTGTAGTTGTAAAAATTATGATATCAAACATTACAACAGTCTTGTTTATTAAAATGCCTTTGTTGCAGGCAGAAGACACACCCATTCAGTCATTTATATAAAATCAACTGTAAAACATAAAAAATATATGGATACATAATGATAATAAACTACAATCTTTTGAAAGACGAATCTCCCCACATACCCTGAAGGCCTTATCAACAGTAATATGTAGAACATGGAGTATGAACTCTGCATTATCAATTTACTGTAGTCTACTATTGAACATTTCCCTCTAATTAATATTTACATATGACAATGCTATATTTTCCTAGATGTTCAAAAAAATGACATTCTCCTCTGTACAGCTGACAGAAGTTTTGGGGGCATACATGGAAGCTGTTTTTGAAGCAGCTTGCAGTTCTTCACATTCTTGGCTATGTAATCCTCACATATCCTGTGCAAAAAGATTAAACGTATTAAGGGACAGTGAAAGTATCGACTAAGAGGGCATGCATTTGGAAGATGTAGCATACTATATTAATCTTTCACTATGTTATAGCATCTATGTAATGGCAAAAAATTGATTTCATTAACTACTTGTATGGGGACCATTCTATATATAGAATGTTTTTTTTCACAGTCAACATGATTTCCCAAATATCAAAGTGTCTTTTTAGCTGAGAGATTCTTCCTTATTGAATGATCATAATTGAATAGTTACCGAAAGAGGGGGTAGGGCTGGATCTGGAAAACAAGTGCATCATTGCAGTGACCCTGAAGAAAGGTGACAAAAATAGTTAATTGTAGTTTTATAAACCACACCACGACAGCTCATTGTAAACGTGTTCCATAATTCATAATAAATATGTTCCATAATTCATCATAAATGAGTGCTGTATAGACACTTTCTGTTCATGAATTTGAATAATATATGCTTTAACATACTACCAAGCAATCTCCTTCCTGTCACAAATGGTAAAATCATCCCAATGACGAAGGTGCATAAAGATGGAGGAATTCAGATACACTACATGACCAAAGGTTTGTGGACACCTGCTCATCGAACATTAAAATGGAGTTGGTCCCCCCTTTGCTGCTATAACAGCCTCTGTTCTTCTGGGAAGGCTTTCCACTAGATGTTGGAACATTACTGCGGGGACTTGCTTCTTCAGCCACAAGAGCATTAGTGAGGTTGGGCACTGATGTTGGGCGATTAGGCCTGGCTCGCAGCCGGCGTTCCAATTCATCCCAAAGGAGTTCGATGGGGTTGAGGTCAGGGCTCTGTGCAGGCCAGTCAAGTCCTTCCACACCGATCAACAAACAATTTCTGTATGGACCTCGCTTTGAGCACGGGGGCATTGTCATGCTGAAACAAGAAAGGGCCTTCCCCAAACTGTTGCCACAAAGTTGGAAGCACAGAATCGTCTAGAATGTCATTGTATGCTGTAGCGTAAACATTTCCCTTCACTGGAACTAAGGGGCCTCGCCCAAACCATGAAAAACAGCCCCAGATCATTATTCCTCCTCCACCAAACTTTACAGTTGGCACTATGCATTGGTGCAGGTAACGTTCTCCTGGCATCCACAAAACCCAGATTTGTCCGGCGGACTGCCAGATGGTGAAACGTGATTAATCACTCCAGAGAACGCATTTCCACTGCTCCAGAGTCCAATGTCGGCGAGCTTTACATCACTCCAGCCGACGCTTGGCATTACGCATGGTGCTCTTAGGCTTGTGTGCGGCTGCTCGGCCATGGAAACCCATTTCATGAAGCTCCCGACGAACAGTTATTGTGCTGACGTTGCTTCCAGAGGCAGTTTGGAACTTGGTAGTGAGTGTTGCAACCGAGGACAGACGATTTTGAAGTGCTACGCGCTTCAGCACTCGGTGGTCCCGTTCTGTGAGCTTGTGTGGCCTACCACTTTGCCGCTGAGCCGTTGTTGCTCCTAGATGTTTCCACTTCACAATAACAGCACTTACAGTTGACCGGGGCAGCTCTAGCAGGGCAGAAATTGAACTGACTTGTTGGAAAGGTGGCATCCTATGACGGTGCCAAGTTCTAAGTCACTGAGCTCTTCAGTAAGGCCATGTTTGTCTATGGAGATTGCATGGTGGTGTGCTCAATTTTATACACCTGTCAGCAACGGGTGTGGCTGAAATAGCCAAATCCACAAATTTGAAGGAGTGTCCACATACTTTTGTATATATAGTGTATTACATCATTGTTTTTAGCACTATCCACAGAGTTCCTAAACTACTGTGCCTATAAATCAGCAACATCTACTATCTAATCTACTCGTTTTTTTTCTTCAAATTGCAGCTGTCTTGGAGCTAGAATTGGGATCATGTATACTGCGCTAATGCCGATACAAAAAAAGAGTAACGGCGAACTGAGCAAACGAGGCATTTGTGGTAAGTATACGTAGTCCCGTGTAGCTCAGTTGGTAGAGCATGGCGCTTGCAATGCCAGGGTTGTGGGTTCGTTTCCCACGGGGGACCAGAATGAAAAAATGTACGCACTCACTAACTGTAAGTCACTCTGGATAAGAGCGTCTGCTAAATGACTAAAAATGTTTTAAAAAATGTATATGAGGGCTGTCATCTTTATGCACCTTCACCATTGAATGATTTGATAAGTTCCCTGTGTGGTTTCCATACAATTACAATTATTCTAAAGTGGCTTCCGTAATACTTACTGTGTCTACAAGGAGGATGTAGTCGCAACTACCACCAAAAACAATGACATCAGAGTCCTTCCCTTGGCATGCTGTGTGCCACAACCTGAGGGTGGAAAGTAAATAAAATGGAGACTTTTAAAGGTCAGGGCCTGGTTTCCCAGTTGCAATGTAACTTTATTTTTATTTTACCCCTTTTTCTCCCCAGTTTGTAGTTACAGTCTTGTCCTATCGCTGCAACTCAAATCAAATCAAATTGTATTTGCCACATGCACCGAATACAACAGGTGTAGACATTACAGTGAAATGCTTATTTACAAGTCCTTAACCAACAATGCAAAGTTAAAAAAAAAAGAAAAAAAAGTGTTAAGCAAAAAAAATAAAAGCAAATAACTAAAGAGCAGCAGTAAAATAAAATAACAGTAGGGAGGCTATATACAGGTGGGTACCGGTGCAGAGTCGATGTGCGGGTGCACCGGCTAGTCGAGGTAATAATCACATTATTTTTTAAATGATTAACTAATCTCTGTACCCCACACATACAAATATCTGTAAGGTCCCTCAGTCAAGCAGTACATTTCAAACACAGATTCAACCACAAAGACCAGGGAGGTTTTACAATGCCTCGCAAAGAAGAGCACCTATGGGTAAAAAAAAAAAAAAAGCAGACATTGAATATCCCTCTGATCATGGTGAAGTTATTAATTTAACTTTGGATGGTGTATGAATACACAGTCACTACAAAGATACAGGCAGCCTTCCTAACTCAGTTGCCGGAGAGGAAGGAAACCGTTCAGGGATTTCACCATGAGGCCAATGGTGACTTTTATAGAACAAGAAAGCGCCCAATTCACCGCTTTATTGACAACGTTTCGATCCAAAACTGATCTTCGTCAGGTCAAACAAACTGAGTTCTCACGTCCCAAAATATACAAATTTTACCTCACATGACCATTGCGGACATGACGCATGGTGGGTGCAAAAAACATCTGTGTCTAATAATCTCTAATAATTTAATAACAGTGAGATGGGTACATGTAGTGGTTCCAGAAAATAATATATATTTACAAAATGACCAAGTGGGTGACCTGGAAGGCAAGACAAATCAAAGTAAAGTGACATATTCATGTAAGAAATGGTCTGATATCAAACTCTTGGTTCAGACCTCTAGGAGACATGGTACACAAACGGTGAATCCAATACAATTCTCTTCTCAATAATAGATTATCAGTATCTCCACCCCTCCTGGGAGTCTTAACATGTTCGATGCCAATGTATCTCAAAGAGCTAATGTTGTGACGAGCCACCATGAAATGCGCAGCCACAGGGTTTCTCTGGTCAAGGGTCCTGATATTACTCCTTGTTTTCAGAGCTCGTTTTGTTTTTCCTACATAGCATAGGCCACAAATACACTGGATCAGGTATATCAAATTTTATGTGGAACATGTAATGATGCCCTTAATCTTAATGGCCTTGCCCGTAATAGGGTGATTGAACATTGTACATTTGTTCGTGAAGTTACACTGGGTACATCCGCCACATCTATAGTTACCGTCAGGAACATTGTCTAGAAAGGTACTGCGTGGCACTGGTGGAAGATCGGACCTCACCACCATTTGACTGATGTTGGGGCGCGTCTGAAGACTACCCGCAGGGGTTCTTTAAACATATTTTCTAGTTATGGATCAGTGCTCAAGATGTACCAGTGTTTTTTAATGATGTGGTCGAACTGTTTACCAAGTGGGGAGTACTGTTTACCAATGGTGACTTTAAAACAGTTACAGAGGTTAATGGGTGTGATATGAGAATTTAGGATGGATCAACAACATTGTAGTTACTCCACAATACTAACCTAATTGACAGTGAAAAGAAGTAAGCCTGTACAGAATAAAAATATTCCAAAACAGTAGGACAAGAACATAAAACACAAGGTCAAATGTTCAAAGGAAGGCCCAAAAAACTGTCAAAGACTCCAGTCACCTAAGTCATAGACTGTTCTCTCTGCTACCGCACGGCAAGTGGTACCGGAGCGCCAAGTCTAGGTCCAAAAGGCTCCTTAACAGCTTCTACCCCCAAGCCATAAGACTGCTGAACAATTAATCAAATGGCCACCCGGACTATTTGCATTGAACCCCCCCTTTTGTTTTTACAGTGCTGCTACTCGCTGTTTATTATCAATGCATAGTCACTTTACCCCTACCTACCCTTTAAGAGTGTGCTCCTAATCTCAGCTCGTTACCTGTATAAAAGACACCTGGGAGCCAGACATTTTTCTGATTGAGAGGGGGTCAAATACTATTTATATTATATTATATTTAAATACTTATTTCCCTCATTAAAATGCAAATCAATTTATAACATTTTTGACATGCGTTTTTCTGGATTTTTTGTTGTTATTCTGTCTCTCACTGTTCAAATAAACCTACCATTAAAATTATAGACTGATCATTTCTTTGTCAGTGGGCAAACATACAAAATCAGCAGGGGATCAAATACTTTTTTCCCTCACTGTATATGTTGCAACATTTTCTAAAAACATGTTTTCACTTTGTCATTATGGGTTATTGTGTGTAGATGGATGAGGAAAATATATTTAATCAATTTTGAAATCGGGCTGTAACACAACAAAATGTGGAATAAGTCAAGGGGTATTAATACTTTCTGAAGGCACTCTATATTTAAATAATATTTTAATCAATTTCATGTTCATTCAATTGGGATGTATTTGGCTACTGTCTACTTTTTGCTTAAATATATTTAATGATGTGTAGCCTAACATGTGCTCAATGATCTGTCAAATCTTGAATTAATGTATTAATAATAGGGTAAGCATTAGAATAAGCCACCTCAATATTTGCAGCCATGGGACGGAGCTGATCCGTCGTCCGTACTGTGGAATAATTCCAATGTTTAGGTCAAAGTTGAATGGGGAAAGCTGACCAGAGAGCAGCGCTGGCTTTCTTTCCATCCTATCAGCATCGACACATGGCTCAACGACGCGCACTCTCTGCGAGGTGTTTTGGGAAACGCATGTTACATCTTCGACCGTTGTAGGAAAGCTGCATTGTTAACACTCTTAAGCCTAGGTTACATCGCTATTGGGAAACTAGGCCAAGCTCAAGCAAATTACTAAGATTGTCTCACCCAATGTTCAAGAATGGCCTTTTTCCCTTTATTCAGATTACAACCACTCATTTTCAGTTATTTGAAAAGGAAATCATCTCCCAAATATCACTATTTCTAAAACAAGCCATAGAAAGTTGGTTGCAATTTCAATTTAATCCTCCAGAAACGACAGAACAAATAATGCAACAAATATTGTGGTTAAATTGAAATATACTAATTGACAAAAAAACTTTATTTTTTGACAGAATGTTTAAAAAAGGTATAATCTTCGTAAATGATATCATCGGTAGGACTGGTGGAGTTATGTCGCACATGCAGCTAACAAAAACATATGGAAATGTCTGTTCTACCCAAAATTACAACGAAATAATTGCAGCCTTACCGCAAAAGTGGAAGAGGAAAGTGGAAGGGGGAGAAAGTAAGGAACTTGTCTGTCGGCCTTGCATTAAAGAACATAATTGGTTAAGGAAAACTGTGATAAATAAAAAAGTATATCAGTTTCACTTAAGGACCAAAGGATTGACAGCCGTCCCATATAGATTGCAAAATAGGTGGGAAGAGTTATTTTTGTTTTGGTTCTGTCCATTTGTAGTTTGTTTTTGGACACAGGTCCAGGAATGGCTAAAGGATTGCAATATTTACCTGGAGCTAACCTTGCAGATAGCATTACTGGGTGATCTGAAAAGTCATAGTCAATCGATCAATAATATAATAATACTTTTAGCAAAAATGTTTATTTTTAATTCACAATCTGTAGAAGCAATGAGAATAGAAAGGTTCAGAACTTTTGTAAAACATCACAGTACGGTTGAAATATATATGGCAAATAGAAATCCTATATGGATGGTGTTAAGAGATAGATGGGAGGTATTGAATGGAGTTGAAGGATGGGACTAATAACAAATAACAACAAATAATAACAAGATAACTAATAATGTAAGCATACTGTGTCCATAATAAGTATATAGGTTGTATGTTGGGAGATTTTGGGAAAGAGCACAGTTAGAAAGATATGGCATATCTTATGGCAAACCGAATGGACATCATGAAAATGATCGGAGAGGTTGAGAGTAGAAGAAGTTCAGGAGCAAAAACAAATAAAATATAATTATTGTAAAATTGACTGTGTCCATAAGGTGTAGATAGTAAGTATAGACCGGAAGTAGAGGCCTGGGCATTGTTGTTCACTAATTTACCCCAAGTAGGGAAAGGATGGCGGGGTTGAAAAGTAATAAAGGGGAGTATATATATAAAAAACATGGGGGATTGGAAGTGATGCAGACAATTACATTGATGGAAGTTACAATCTACCCCCCCCCCAATTTTTTTTTTAAATAGGCCCAGGTGCATCGTTATTTACGAGCCAACTTTTGAAGTGTTTCCCAAACAAGCACGTAGAGAGAACGTTCGTAAAGTGCGCCGTTAGACCAGATCCTGACAGGATCCGTTTTCTCCATTCAAATCTTACCTTAACATTATAACTACTCCACAATACTGACAACAGATCCGCTGCTAGAGAGATATTAGCCTACCACCTATGGCTGCAAATAGGCTATTGAGGAGTCTTATTATGCTAACCCAATAATAATGCACTAAATCACAGATTGGCCACGTCATTGCGCACATCATGAAACACATTTAGGCAAAACAATTTTACAGACAGTAGCTAAGTCGCAAAATATAACTAAATTGATTGAACATTAAATTGATTTCAATATGATTGAAATAGCCTTTATAGGCCCATGTAGCCTAAGTATATTTTAATGCAGTCATCTTGGTTTACATTTGAAACATAATTGTATCCTTCACTTGTTTGTAACAATTGCAAATACTTTGGGAACTTTCCTATTTGTAGTCAACTTCGTTCTGAAGTTCTCGGCAGTCACAGTCAGACAGCCTAAACATCTTGATGTTTAGCAGAGATCTTCTAACGATGCACTTTGGCTGCTCTACGAGTGGTCTGGATCACTTGATGTGCAAAGGTTTTTAAGGGCCACGTTACTAACGAAGGCTCTAGGAAACACTAACGCTACGAAAGCTCTGGGAAATGAGGCCCATATCATAGAATTACATAGAGATCCTATAATTCACTCTGAGTCAGACAATGTGTTAACCGTTTTATCATTTGCACATTTTAGGTACATTCCTCAGATTGGAAAATGAAATACTTTCTGATATAATTTAAGTCATTTAACTGTCATTAAACATACACTACCTTGGTTTGTTCATGTATGGATGCTCAAGCGCTCTCCATTTCTTTGTCTCAACATCAAATGCCCAGCCATCACCTGGAGATAAAACAATTTTTTTTTAGAAAACCAAATAATGCCACGTTTCCATGGAACATAAGGTACAGAGGTAGGATTGGGAACCTGCACGGGTAAATGACTTACTCATTGGTTCGCAGTCTATACCCAGTCCTCCAAATAGAAACAAAGCGCTATCAGATACTGCAGTGAGGGTGTGCCACGACCTTCCCATTGGCACAGTGGATGCTGGTACTCTGGAAAAGCCATTTTGAAAGAACAGATTAAAAAAAAAAAATAATCAAGCATGATGTGATAACAGTATAGTTTCGGACAGTAACCATTTTAAGTTGAGCATTTGAAAGAGTGAACTGTAAATACCTACATTTCAGACCATGTCCATGATTCTAGATCTAGACAATGAATGTCACTTGTCCTGGATTCCTAAAAGTGAAAAGAAAAACAGAAGATCTTATTCCAAACCAGCGCAAAAAAAAAAAAAAAAGAGTAAAATGTCCTATGTTTCATTAAACTTGTATGTCCAGTAGGAGACACAATCTCATGAATCGTTGTATCACTTTAGGGTGTCTGTGTCTGTGTCAATGCAACCATGGAGAGGAGTTGGGATGAATCATCTCACCCTTATTCTGCCCCCACATACGTATCCTTTGTGGCCAAGTGTTGCACTGGCATGGGCAGCTCTGGGGTCAGGGGCACGACCCTGTAGACAAAAACAACATTTACAGTGTAGCTAGATATCCACAAAGAAACTATCATATTTTAAGTGTCTTGCCTTATCTGCTATACTGTTAATAATATGCTATGACAACACCATGTCTTTGTATATCCACTGAATGAATTGCTTTATTTTGTATGTAAACACAATTTAATGTCCGTAATACACTGGTATGTGGTTCACTCCAACTGGCCGATGTTGGGTCAAACATATGGACTTCATTGTTCCATCCCCAATAGATGTCATCCACCTACAAAGCACAATATTACTAATCCATACAATAAGGAAAGTTAATAGTAAATGAATGTATACCTTTGGACATAATTGCACCCAGAAGAAAAATTACCCTTAACGTTGATGCCTCATCCATCAGGAAGCTTCTGTTGTTACGGATGTCATCAAGTTGCTTATGACCATATCCAGCAAAGTAGATGAGTCTACAGAATGACCAAAACATCTTCCAATCACACAGGGTTCATATTACTACAGAATGACCAAAACATCTTCCAATCACACAGGGTTCATATTACTACAGAATGAACAAAACATCTTCCAATCACACAGGGTTCATATTACTACAGAATGACCAAAACATCTTCCAATCACACAGGGTTCATATTACTACAGAATGACCAAAACATCTTCCAATCACATGGGGTTCATATTACTACAGAATGACCAAAACATCTTCCAATCACACAGGGTTCATATTACTACAGAATGACCAAAACATCTTCCAATCACACAGGGTTCATATTACTACAGAATGACCAAAACATCTTCCAATCACACAGGGTTCATATTACTACAGAATGACCAAAACATCTTCCAATCACACGGGGTTCATATTACTACAGAATGACAAAAACATCTTCCAATCACATGGGGTTCATATTACTACAGAATGACCAAAACATCTTCCAATCACACGGGGTTCATATTACTACAGAATGACCAAAACATCTTCCAATCACATGGGGTTCATATTACTACAGAATGACCAAAACATCTTCCAATCACATGGGGTTCATATTACTACAGAATGACCAAAACATCTTCCAATCACACGGGGTTCATATTACTACAGAATGACCAAAACATCTTCCAATCACACAGGGTTCATATTACTACAGAATGACCAAAACATCTTCCAATCACACGGGGTTCATATTACTACAGAATGACCAAAACATCTTCCAATCACACAGGGTTCATATTACTACAGAATAACCAAAACATCTTCCAATCACATGGGGTTCATATTACTACAGAATGACCAAAACATCTTCCAATCACATGGGGTTCATATTACAGGGGAGCTGGGAAACTCCATAAGTGTAGGAAAGACTTTAGTTGGGCCAGCACACTCTTTTCTTTAGACCACTCCCAATAGTAAATGTGTAATCTGAACCCTGCCGATCTTTCTATTTACATAAAGAATGTTTACCTGCCATTGAAAACCCAACAAGAGAGCTTATCTCTGGGTGAGGGAGTGGAGCCACTCTTATGGTTCACTTTCCTCCAGCTGTATTTCCCATCCAGGAGATTGACACAGTAAAGCTGCAAACACAGATCATTTCAGCATGTAAATGTGAACAAAACAATGTAAGGTTTTGTAAACTATTGAGGATTTTCACACATCCCTGCAAATGTACTGTACATCAGGGCTTGTATTCATCAAGTGTCTCAGAGTGGGATCTCTGATCTAGGATCAGGTCCACCCTGCCCATGTAATCTTGTTCATTATGATCTAAAAGGAAAAAATGAATCCTACATCAGTACTCCTACTCTGAGACACTTTGTGAATACATGCTCTCAAGCCTTTATTTCTGTTGAATGAGTTTACCTGATTGGTCTGTCCGTTGTCATTACATCCCCCAAATATGTACATGTCTCCATTCAGAGAGCAGCCACAGGTGCCTGACATTGGGGGTGGGACCTCTCCAGACATCTTGCCCATTTCCCTTCAGATTGGAGAACAAACAGAACAGGGAAATTAGGGTTTCAGTTCTGCAGCTAATTCATTCCAGAACACACATTGCACATAAAGCATACAATTGACCAGATGTATTTAGCGAGTTGAACCAATGCGGTTTCTGCATTATGATGTATTTACATGACACTTCAACATTCTATGGCAGCCATGTTAGCTACCCATTAACAATACATGACAAATATTTTTTTTAATACTATACAACTGACAAATATTTTTTTAAATACTATACACTCTAGAGTGAATTTACAACCGCACCCTGAATGTCTACAATTAGAATTATGATGAATTTACATTACACTACAATAGCCATGTTAGTTCCCCATTAAAATTACATGGGGAATATTTAAACAATGATATGTAATTGTACGTTCATAAATTCACCCTGGCAACCTACTCCGATTTCAGAGTGCTCTGGTTTAAAAGTGCCAGAGCGCAGAATAATTGAGGAATTTAAGAACGCCCTAAACTCGGTTGTTATGACAGGTGTAAGTAAACATCGACTAAAAACGGAATAAAATGTTTGCCAGGTAACACAGAGTTAGTCATGAACCCTCTTGATAACATGACAACAGTCTAGCAGCTCTACCAGCTCTGCTAGGGCGAGTAAAATGTTCAGAGTGAGGTGTTTTCTCATTTGTGTCTGGAAGTAACAAGCTAGCCAACTCTTTAGGCAGTTGGCGTGGGTGCTTGACTGCCGTTGTAAAGGGTGAGTTCGTCAATTTAATCGTAAATTCAGAGCGTTGTCAGATTGTCCGTTGGTAAATGGAGATACTGGACGCTCTAGCCGAGGAGTAGCGTTGATCCGAGCGTTCTGACCTCACGACCGCAGTAAAGCACCCAAGCTAACGTTGGCTAGCTTGCTAGCTACTTCCAGACACATATGAGAGAGCACCACACTCTTGACCATTTTACTCGCCCTAGCAGAGCTGGTTAGTGTTTTCATGTTATCAAGAGGGTTAGTGACTGTAACTGTGTTATGGCAACAATTTAATAACGTTTTTTTTTTTGCCGACGTTTACTGACACCGGTCATATTCAACGGGTGTTGCACCTTCGTAAATTAATCAGTTATTCTGCACTCATAGACGAGAGTGCTCTGAAATTGGAGTAGATAGCCAGAGTGAATTTACAAACGCACCCATAATAAGAAGGGATCAACCCTACTTCTCGACCAGAGCATCCAGTGTGCCCGCTCTTAGAGCGAAACGCTCTGAATATATGAACTGACAATCTGACAACGCTACGAATTTACGAACGCCCAGAGCGCACACTGACACTCTAGAGTGAATTTACAACCGCACCCTGAATGTCTAGCACCCTGAAATGTTTATTTGAACACAATTCTACATTCTAAAAGTTTACCTAACTCTCTAAATACTAATATTCCACTGTGTCAATGTAATAACATTCTAGCAACTATGCAGTAGACCTAACACCACTGATCATGCGATGCAGAGCTTAAAAATGATCACTTGTAGTGTTTACATAGTCTGCCATCTAATTATATATTGGTTTCAGTGAAATCGTTGAGTAAATTGTTGCATATAATTTTTTTCGTGGGTAGACTAGATTTTTTAAAAGATGTTTAGACTGTAGTTTTCCAAGGTTCCAAGCTTTTTTATTACATCAATTTATTCATTCATAATCTTTGAAATGTGTTTATCTATATACTTCCCATATACAAAAATACAATTAGTTATAATTACATTAATATTCTTACCATACACCTCTTTCTAAATCATAAAACCAGACTTCATCATTGGGTAGGAAAACTTCAGCAGCAGCAATTGACTGCAGAAAACAATTCAAACGTAAAAGTTAATCTATTTTTAGATTTCTGAATGGGAAGATGGAATACCTTGCTTTACATTCTTAAATTCTAGCTTTGCATATTCATCAATACTGTATGGAAAAAAACATTTATTGCATAACTGCATTGAATAATTTTGCATATCCCTACAACATATTAGTGAAATATTGAAACGCTTAACATAAATTCAAGCCTTTCCATTGACAATGTTTGTAAAGATATTTGCTAGTAGGCTTTCTTCAAACTGTTCCATCTGTTTTACAGTTTTTTGCTTACCACGTAGCCTCCCCACACGTACAGGAAATTTCCCTCAACTACAGCCGTATGACCGCTTCGCTCACCGGCTACAAGCTCTGGACAGTGTTTTGCAATCGCAGAATCCATGGGTGCTAAAAAGAGAGAGAAAAAAGAACGAAAGGTCGCTACATAAAAGGCCACATGTGGCGGTACTTTCAGTGTCTCTGGTTGAAGAAATCTGTAAAAATGTAGCGGTGTTGCTCAGAGATCCAAGTAACACATTTTTGTCAACACAGCCATTGACAGCTAAGAAGCAAGGCTATAGGAAGTGAGGGTGCAAGGGTCTCTAGCCCGTCGTCTCAAGAGGATGTTTTCCAACAGCTTCTTGGAGAAAACAAGTTTTTCTTGCCCTGATAAGCTTCAGGGCAGGTTGTCTTATTGGACACTTCTGGCCGATCCTTCAACCTGACCTACTAATGGTTGTTCTATTCTGTATTATTTCTACACCAATAAAATGATGTGTTGTAACAATTGTAGAATAATATTGCGATATGATGAATAAACATATGAGAACTTGTTCTCAACTGACTTACCTGGTTAAATAAAGGTTAAAAAAATAAAAATAAAAAAATAAATATGACAAGACTAATATACATTAATAACCATGCAAATTGATAATGCATTGATAAGTAATACTCTGAGTAATAGCTACTTACATGTCTGGCTGCTATATCCATGTGTCTTTGAGAATACCCAATGTTTTGAAAACATCAGCTGACTTCAACCAGCAAATATTGGCAGAATCGTGCAGCAGTGAAGCTTGTTGTGTAGAATCTTTGCTTTGAAGGAAGTGACGAAACATATAGGCGGAAGTTAAGATTTAGCGCCAAATGTTGATTGTTGAAGAAAGATTGAACATGGAGGTTCGCAGAGTGAAGACGAAAGTATCTGCTGGCTTCAAGATGCGGGGACTTATGCTTCGACCGTACGCTATCATTTGTCAATCATGTTGTTCTCGACATGAAATTTTGTTTACAATAAATGTAATGGCTGCATTGCTAGTTAGTAGCTAAATCTGTCTCTTGTGTCAGTGTCACCAAGAAAGAAGCTAGGAGGCTAAGGTTAGCTTAGTTACAGTACATTACATGGACAGCTAGCAAGCTAGACAATTTAGTAGCATTCTATGCATATTTAAGCCATTAATCTATAGAAACTAATGAAAATGGTGTATGTTTTTATAGGAATGATGGGATTGATGTCTGGCAGTCAGGGGTATCCTACAAAGCAGGATCAATGAGTTAGCCAGCTAACTTTGATAAACAACCAGAAATAACAGTTGATTTGAAAGCTAGCTAAACATAGATATGTGTTTTTGGTTGAGTCAATTAGAGCATGCCCATTTAAAGCATATCTTTCTGAAAACTAAAAAGTTATTTCAGAATATTCAGGCAAGTTAGCTGGCTAACTCCTTGATCCTGCTTTGTAGTATACCCCTCAGATGTGGACGTTATGTTGTTGTTGTCCTCCAGTGAAGCCAGCAGGTACCTGGTGGAGGTGTTGGAGTCTGTCAGTGAGCTTGAACTGGAGGATGTCATCGAGAGGGTCATGGACGCTGTGGAGAAGCAGCCATGTACGTCTTCTTTGATCATAACCAACTACTAAAATCACGTACAAAACGCAATACAGTCCAGTTGTTTTTGAATTGTTGTGTTGACTATGCTTGTGAATAATGTAAATGATGTAGCTACTCCTCTCTTCTCCTGGACAGTGTCCTCCAGTATGATTGAGCTGGCTGTGATGGAGACTGCTGTGCAGGACTGCAGCCAGTCATGTGATGAAACCATGTAAGTTGAGAAAGGTGTCAGTCTCACAATAACCAATTTCATACACATTCTCTAGATAGTAATCCTCATATATTTTACTTATTCATGTGAACTATTTGATTATTTTCAGAGATAATGTCTTCAACATAATTGGTGCTTTTGATGTGCCAAGATATATCTACAGCGCAGAGAGGAAGAAGTTTGTACCGTAAGTATGAATGTATAATCCCAACTTCCTGATGTTTTACTGTTTGTTTACTTGTTTAATTACTTGTATGTGCTGTGTACATAATTCAGCTTTTAGCTGCCAAGTACTGCCAACATGTAAGGTAGTAATAATACTACTACTACATTATGTGGCTGAGCGATGAGGAGAAACTTAAATGTTTTTTTTGTCCATTGTGTATTTCCGTTTGGGGAATATTTAGATAAAGCCTGGAATAAGAAAAAGGACTACCTATAATTAAATTATAAAGATATTTAGCTTCTATGTGGTAAATGGCACGTGTGTGTATAGATTGTGTAGAGGCTTGTCTCCCACATTAATCTTCTCTTGGTGTCAGACTGGGTTCAAATGCCTTCTGTTTAGTTTTCCTGTATTTATTTATCTGTATGTATGTATGTATGTATACAGTGGATATGTATATATATATATTTTACTGCTCTAGGGATATAATTATTGTTTGGATAACCTTATTTACTATTATGTATAGATTTGTATCTTTAATTTTTTCACTCTTTGTGCGATACGCACTGCAGAGAACTCCGGAAGAAGAATGATCACAGTCAATTATTGTAATGTTTTTTTTTGTGTGTCTATTATTCCCATAAGGGATGGGTTGCCAACTGGTGATTTGACATGAAAATACAATTTAATTCATTCATTCACTACTATAGGTTGACCCCATCTAGTCTACATGGTCCAAATGTTATACCAGAATCCACCATATGAAGACATCGATCAGTGAAACTGTTGTTGTGTTCTCCCCCCCAGCCTCAACATGACCACCCACTCTGCCCCAAGTCTCTGTGGCTCAGCCAGGGACAAGGCCGAGCTCTTCAGGGAACGCTACACACTCCTACAGCAGGTCAATAGGCTACATTTTTTTTGCCCTCTGAATCCATTCTAGTCTGCTGGTCTTTGTATATTTTGGCCTTAAAGCAGCTATCCAGTGTTACCTAAATGTAATTACTGTACGAGTGAAAAAGTTTTCATTCTACATTTAAAAAAATGAAGTATGTTAAAAAGCAGCTTTCCTGTGTTGGAATGGTGTGGGTGTACCCCAACAGAATGGTGTGGGCGTATACCGGTTATTAAAAATGTTCACGAGAGCAGACCGCTGGTTGGCCAGCTCATGGTCCTCTGTAGCTCAGCTGGTAGAGCACGGCGCTTGTAACGCCAAGGTAGTGGGTTCGATCCCCGGGACCACCCATACACAAAAAAATGTATGCACGCATGACTGTAAGTCGCTTTGGATAAAAGCATCAGCTAAATGGCTTATTATTATTATTATTATTATTATTGTCTTCCTCAGGAGGATGACATCATCCTTTATGAGGAAATAGCAAGCATTTTTGAAACAGTCTGTTTAAGATAGTTTGAGGTGGGGTATTTTAAGTGTTTTTTTTCTTTTTTCTCCAATTTATGCTTTGGCCACATACAAGTATAGGATGAGTCAACAAGATTATTTGGGTATAGGTTAACAGAATATTAACTTTGAAAAGTAACATTTCCACTGGACAGTTACTTTAAAAAAAAGTGTATTTCTTGAGACGCTGCTCTCTGTGAGGTCGTTGTAAAGAGAATGTGTTCCCAATCCACTTGATAAATTAAAGTTAAATCAGTGAAGATTACATGTGTACCCTGATCCACATTGACAGTTACTCTGTTTCTGTAGCGTACACATCGGCATGAACTCTTCACCCCACCTGTAATAGGGGCCGCTGCAGAAGAAGGCAGAAACAAATTTCAGGTAATAACTCTGTTATAACCTAAAACACACTTAAATGTGTTTTAATCGATTTTATATAAGCTAAGAGGACGTTTTCCAGACTTCCTCCTCTCATGTTGAACATTGAGTGTCCTGATCTTGATCTGTTCGTGTTTTCAGCTCAAGACTGTTGAAGCTCTCTTAGGGAGTACGGCTAAGCTAGGAGATGTCATTGTCTTGGGGATGGTCACACAGCTTAAAGAGGTGAGCAGCTAAATTCATGTTAAGGACTTTTAATTGGAAAATATTGTTTATATATATATATATAACTAAAAATATGTAGTAATACCTGCCTCATGTATAGTAAAAACAAAAAAAACTTTATTTCAGGGGAAATTCTATCTGGAAGACCCCAGTGGTACAGTACAGCTGAACCTTTCGAAGGCAATATCCTTTCACTGTGGTGGGGATGGTGATGGACAGCGAATGATACAAATGTTCAGTTATATAAAGGAGCAGGGCCAATTCAAGTCTGGATTATAGTCAATGTTTATTGTATTTCAGATCGTGCATGTTTTCTTTAACCTTGTCCTCACCAGTTCCACAGCGGACTGTACACAGAATCCTGCTTTGTTCTGGCAGAAGGTAAAATAATTGATCTTCTTCATCCACATTAATGGACATCGAAGGAGATTTACTATTACCTTATTATGTTATGCAATGAGTTAGTAGTCTGGTCCTCTTTCCCCCCACAGGCTGGTATGAGGACTCAGTCTTCCATGTCAACGCATTTGGATTCCCGCCGACCGAGCCATCATCCACCACAAGGTCAGTAGATTAGAGTGTTGCTAATTGCTGACCTATCAGTATTGTATTGATTTATAAATGGACATTGCCTACATAATGCCTTCTCCTCTGAAGATCAATAGGCCTACTGAGAAGGGAGCAAGTTCTTTTAAATTCCAATGTATTGTTATTAACTCTACAGTTGGCATTTTAAAATATATTTTCCTTTCCCCTGTGTGTGTGTGTATATATATATATATAACAAATAAAACTGAGGATGAGAATGGACTCTGGTTTTCAGAGCCTACTACGGCAACGTGAACTTCTTCGGTGGCCCGTCCACCACATCGGTGAAGGCCTCGGCCAAGCTGAAGCAGCTGGAGGAGGAGAACGAGGACGCCATGTTTGTGGTGGTCTCCGACGTGTGGCTGGACAGCGTGGAGGTGCTGGAGAAGATCCACCTCATGTTCTCAGGTTCGTCCCACAACTTCTCACTGACAGAATAGGAGCTCATATGGGGGCTATTTAACAGGTTACTGTAAAGCACTTTGTGACAACTGTTTATGTAAAAAGGGCTTTATAAATACAATTGGGTTGATTGATTGATTCAAGCATTTATGCAAGTCGTAGGATTAATGTTGACATTGATGATTATTGTCATGTGTTTGTCATGTCCATCTCTGACAGATTTTGAAGTCTCCATCAGTGTGCTCAATATCTAGCTCTACTGCTTAATAGTATGGTCTGAAACAACCTTTTCATGTGTCCCATTGTAGGATACGCAGCCATGCCTCCCACCTGCTTCATCTTCTGCGGAAACTTCTCCTCTGCCCCCTATGGAAAAACACAAATCAAATCACTCAAAGGTAATTGTTTTTTTTTTATTGCCCTGCTTGTGAAGATATACTGACCTGGCAAATGGGTTATGACAGAAGCATTAGTACACACAATTGAAGTATTTTCATTTTTCCCCCAGAGTCGTTGAAAGTTCTTGCTGATGCAATCTGTGAATACCCCAGCATCCACAACAGGTAACGTGTGAGGGAGATAATCCACTTGGTTGACCTGAAAGGATGATATTCCAGGAAACCATTTCAACAGTACTACATCATTATATCACTTGCATCCCAGGGTGACAAACTGTTTTGGAAATATTCACCATGCTGCGTTATGGGTCTGGTCTTCTACTGGAAATTGTTGTTTTGCTCAGTGGTTTGTTTACTTGTCTAACTGAATGTATCCTTTCAAAACTGCAGTAGTCGCTTCGTGTTCGTTCCCGGTCCCGAAGACCCAGGTCCCAGCACAATTCTACCCAGGTGACAGTTGAAAAACGGAGACCTGTTATTCCTCTGTTGTATTGCTCATGATTTGACTATTGTCCTCTGATGTACTGTACTTTATAGAAATGCTTATGTCCTCAGGCCTCCGTTAGCAGACCACATCACGGAGGAGTTCAGACAGAGGGTGCCATTCTCTGTGTTCACTACAAACCCATGCAGGTGACGACTGAAATATAACAGTTGTTGATTTATTCTCTTTCAAGGAATTTGTCTCTTGAGCTTTATTAAAGGGATACAGTGCATTCGGAAAGTATTCAGACCCCTTGACTTTTTCCACATTTTTTTTTACGTTACAGCCTTATTCTAAAATGGATTACATAATTTCACCCCTCATCAATCTACACACAATACCCCATAATGACAAAGTAAAAAAACGTTTTAAAAATGTTTTGCAAATGTATTACAAAATTTAAGTGGAAATATCACATTTACATAAGTATCCAGACCCTTTACTCAGTACTTTGTTGAAGCACCTTTGGCAACGATTACAACATTGCATCTTCTTGGGTATGATGCTACAAACTTGGCACAACTGTATTTGGGGATTTTCTCCCATTCTTCTCTGCAGATCCTCTCAAGCTCTGTCAGGTTGGATGGGGAGCGTCGCTGCACAGCTATTTTCAGGTCTCTAGAGATGTTTGATCGGGTTTAAGTCCGGGCTCTGGCTGGGCCACTCAAGGACATTCAGAGACTTGTCCCAAAGCCACTCCTGCGTTGTCTTGGCTGTGTGCTTAGGGTCGTTGTCCTGTTGGATGGTGAACCTTCACCATTGTCTGAGGTCTTGAGTGCTCTGGAGCAGGTTTTCATGAAGGATCTCTCTGTACTTTGCTCCGTTCATCTTTCCCTCGATCCTGACTAGTCTCCCAGTCCCTGCCACTGAAAAACATCCCCACAGCATGATGCTGCCACCACCATGCTTCACCGTAGGGATGGTGCCAGGTTTCCTCCAGACGTGACGCTTGGCATTCAGGCCAAAGAGTTAAATCTTGGTTTCATCAGACCAGAGTCCTTTAGGTGCCTTTTGGCAAACTCTAAGCAGGCTGTCATGTGCCTTTTACATTTAAATTTTTTACATTTTTAGTTATTTAGCAGACGCTCTTATCCAGAGCGACTTACAGTTAGTGAGTGCATACGTAATTATTTTTTTATTTTTTCATACTGGCCCCCCGTGGGAATCGAACCCACAACCCTGGTGTTGCAAACGCCATGCTTTACCAACTGAGCTACATCCCTGCCTGCCATTCCCTCCCATACCCTGGATGACGCTGGGCCAATTGTGCGCCGCCCCACTGAGGAGTGGCTTCCGTCTGGCCACTCCGGGCTCCCGAGTGGCGCAGCGGTCTAAACACTACATCTCAGTGCTAGAGGCGTCACTACAGACCCCCTGGTTCGATTCCAGGCTGTATCACAACCGGCCGTGATTGGGAGTCCCACAGGGCGGCGCACAATTGGCCCAGCGTCGTCCCGGGTTTGGCCGGGGTAGGCCGTCATTGTAAATAAGAATTTGTTCTTAACTGACTTGCCTAGTTAAATAAAGGTTAAATAAAAACTCTAGCAGAAAGGCCTCATTGGTGCTGCAGAGATGGTTGTCCTTCTGGAAGGTTCTCCCATCTCCACATGTATAAGGTCAAAGAGACATAAAAATAGTATCCAGTCCATATGACTCTGGGGAAGTAGATAAAGGGCTTCATTGCCAAAATCCCCAACTAGCCGTTTAAGTTCCTATGAAGAAATGAGCACTTAATGGCTAATATGTAACATTGTTCTCAAATACATTTGGCTACATTTGCTCATTATAACAATCAGTGGAGGCTGCTGAGGAGGACAGCTCATAATAATGGCTGGAACAGAGTGAGTGGAATGGCATCAAACACATGAAAACCATGTGTTTGATGTATTTGATACCATTCCACTATTCTGCTCCAGCCATTACCACGAGCCCATCCACCACCATTTAAGGTGCCACCAACCTCCTGTGAAAACAATTGACCATTCTTTGACAGTTACATTTCACAGGTTTTGTGATGGCTTGTAGTCTTTGTTTTGCCTGTTTGCAGTGGCATTTTGTAAATGTCATCTTTTAACATCTCACAACCTGTGAATCTAATTTTCCTATGTCAGAATCCAGTACTTCAGCCAGGAGATTGTTGTCATCAGAGAAGACCTGGTGAACAAGATGTGCAGGAATTGTGTCCGACTGCCTAGCAGCAATCTCGACATTCCAAACCATGTGAGTCTCAGCTGCTCAGTTATGACACACACAACCTCTACTAGTACAATTACCTACATTATATAAACGTATCTAGTTACCTTGGCCTATATTCACAAAGAGCCTCAGAGTAGGAGTGTTGATCCAGGATCAGGCCCCCCCCCCCCGTTCATAGAATTATGAACTAAAAGGCTAAACTGATCCTAGATCAGAACTCCTACTCTGAGACACTGTGTGAATACTTGTCCGGTAATTTAATGTATTCTTCATGAATGATAACGACATGAAAATGTCTTGACAATCACCCCATACATTCTCTGTCTCCAGTTTGTGAAGACCATCTTGTCTCAGGGCCACCTGACACCACTGCCGTTGTATGTCAGTCCAGTGTTCTGGGCCTATGACTACGCTTTACGGGTTTACCCCGTGCCTGATGTCATCATCTTTGCGGACAAATATGACCCTTTCAACATCTCCAACACAGACTGCCTCTGCATCAACCCGGTACTTTACGCTTATTCCTAGATTTCCACCATTTTGTTTTATTATGAGACTGTATGAAATGTTGGACATAAACTATTATGATGAGCTCTTATATTCCTAATTTAGAAAGTTTTTTTTTTAAACGTATTGTATCGTCATTCTGTTCTTGCAGGGCTCCTTCCCAAGAAGCGGCTTCACCTTTAAGGTATATTACCCATCCAACAGGACCGTTGAGGACAGGTGAGACATGTTATTTGCTCTGTGTTTATGCAGGCTTTACACCTAATTCACTTGGTGATAATCATTAATTTACTGGCAATATGGTAACTATAGTATATTGAGAATCAATTTGGTTTCTATGTCGGTCTTCATTTCTCTTTGCTGATCTAAATATTCCTTATTTTTCCTCACAGCAAACTTCAAAGCCTCTAAAGACCATTAGGATGATTCTGGACTGGGGGATTGGCTGTTATGGTTGTGTAAAATGTTTTTTGTAAAATATGTCTAAAAATACTTTTGCTAAATCCCTTTGTATTTTATAAAGGTTCACTGTCATTGAATTGTCATCTTTGTGTTTTTTTTACTTGACTGGTGAATATTGGACAATAAAGCAAATCATATTTTTGTTACTCTTCTGTATTTGCATAGAAAATGTATGCACTCACTAACTGTAAGTCGCTCTGGATAAGAGCGTCTGCTAAATGACTAAAATGTAAATGCGAAATCAAATTATCATATTTGACCTCACAAAGATGGCGGAAATAAGACGTTATTGGTCAATTCCGGTCAGGCATCTTCTTGAAATGGACGACCTCACCCAAATGTCGCATAATAATCACTGAACAAAAACAGCGGTTCATACTGAAGGCCAAAGCAGACGTGGACCATTTAAAGCAGACTACGTAAGTGATTTTTTTTGTTGCACGGTTGTATAATTCATTTTTTCAAAGTTTAGTAGGCATTAAAACGCAGTTAAATTGGTTGATTAGGGCGAATTCTAGTACGTTAACGTTATCTAGCTTGCAGACACAGCTAAGATAAGTTAGATAACGTTGGCTAGGTAGCGTTTGGTGTCACGTACAGTCGGTATAGACTTAAAATTATGCTTACCGCAAACTAGTCTTTTTGCACGAGCTACGCATTTATATTGTCTACATGATGGCAAGCAAGCCAACATCATGACTTGTGTGCCCATGTAAACCAACCAACAGTCAGTGCATCAGCCATGGTGGTACTAAAGCAGTTGCCAGCTGTTGATATGAATTAGCTTGCAACAGCAATTCTAGTCCTACCCTGTAACAGCTATATCTTTGACTAAAAGGAGAATACATTTTACAATCTGAATTATTTGTAACTCTCGTAGAATTCGTATTGTAAAACGTATTGTCTTTTTAGTCGCAATAACCCTGTTCGTAACACAGCCCCATTGGTAGCTAAGCTAATAGCTATATCCTATAGCTGCATGTTGGGATGGGACTTCTTAACTATAGTGAATGTCTGTATTGTTCCAATACCCCTCATACTCCCCTACTCTAAATCCCTGAGTATGCAAAACGGACTATGTAGCCCTCTTCTCCCATCCAGGTGGTCATGGCAGAAATAGAGGAGGACATTGCTGACCTCTTGCCCGTTGAGGAGGAAGATGAAGAGTCGGAGAGGGATGAAGAGGAAGGAGAATTTGACTGGGTGGTGGACGAGGCAGATGAACTCGATGATGAGGATGTAGTTGTTCTGGACACAGAAGCAGAGCCCTTTGAGTTGGACCAACCAGCTGAGCGCAGTGGTCACATAGCAGCGGTGGATGGACACTGCATGTATGTTTGGGGAGGATATAAGGTAAGGAAGTATGAGAGGCATTCTGAATAGACCTTTTGTTTAGATGATATGTTATAGTGTATCTAAATCATTGAATTTGGAACTATACCATTTCAATCAATGAGTCTTCAATCAATTATAGGTTTTACTGGGAGATTTGGCGTCGACTTTGACCTATGACACCATTTGCCAGAGATAACACAGCCAAACTCCAGCCAACATGTTTACAACTGATTTAATTCCATTGACTTCCCTCTTGTTTGTCTTGTCATTAGAATTCCCAGACCGCTAGCTTCTTGGACTTATACTTGCCAAGGAATGAAATCTGGATCTACAACATGGAGACAGAACGATGGTAATAATGATTTTAAACGTCCTTTTGTTAGTATCTAGCGTGTGTCTCAAATGATATGGCTCCCTATATAATACCCTACTTATTGCCAGAACCCTTATATCAACCGTCTGTATTTGCAGGAAGAAGCAGATGACTGAGGGTAACCTGCATGCCTCCATGTCTGGCAGCTGTGGAGTGTGTGTGGATGGCGTCCTCTATCTGTTTGGAGGCCACCATACCAGGGGGAACACTAACCGGGTGAGAATATACCGTGTGTGCATGTGCGTGCACGCTGTTATGTCTTGTAGAATCTTGGTACCTAAGCAGTGTCCAGCCCCTCCCTTTCTAGAAACAGTGTTTACAAAAATATATTTTGTGCTGCACGCTAAAAACTATTTTGCAGGTAAGCAGTGATTATTTGAGAGTTTTTCGGTTCAAATCTCTGCTCCCACTTTAAGCATCATAGACGCTAATTCAACACGGCAGGATTTCCTTTTTTATCCCCGTCTCACCTCAGAAGCCCGTTTGCCAACAGACTTAACATTTAAATGTTAATGTCTGTTACGAAACTTATGACATTCTACCTTTTTTTTTGACTTCGTACCATCACAACGTTGTCCTTGTTCTGCTCTGTGGCCTTCAGGTCTTCCGGCTCCCTCTCCAAACACCGGTCCTCTGCTGGGAGGAGATGAAGGATCTCAAGGGCCTGGCCCCATCCTGCAAGGACAAACTAGGCTGCTGGGTCCACAAGAACAGGTGAGGTGGCCCATTGGCAGGCAGTGTGTTAGATTATAGAACAGGTGAGGTGGCTCATTGGCAGGCAGTGTGTTAGATTATAGAACAGGTGAGGTGGCTCATTGGCAGGCAGTGTGTTAGATTATAGAACAGGTGAGGTGGCCCATTGGCAGGCAGTGTGTTAGATTATAGAACAGGTGAGGTGGCCCATTGGCAGGCAGTGTGTTAGATTATAGAACAGGTGAGGTGGCTCATTGGCAGGCAGTGTGTTAGATTATAGAACAGGTGAGGTGGCTCATTGGCAGGCAGTGTGTTAGATTATAGAACAGGTGAGGTGGCCCATTGGCAGGCAGTGTGTTAGATTATAGAACAGGTGAGGTGGCTCATTGGCAGGCAGTGTGTTAGATTATAGAACAGGTGAGGTGGCTCATTGGCAGGCAGTGTGTTAGATTATAGAACAGGTGAGGTGGCCCATTGGCAGGCAGTGTGTTAGATTATAGAACAGGTGAGGTGGCCCATTGGCAGGCAGTGTGTTAGATTATAGAACAGGTGAGGTGGCTCATTGGCAGGCAGTGTGTTAGATTATAGAACAGGTGAGGTGGCTCATTGGCAGGCAGTGTGTTAGATTATAGAACAGGTGAGGTGGCCCATTGGCAGGCAGTGTGTTAGATTATAGAACAGGTGAGGTGGCCCATTGGCAGGCAGTGTGTTAGATTATAGAACAGGTGAGGTGGCCCATTGGCAGGCAGTGTGTTAGATTATAGAACAGGTGAGGTGGCCCATTGGCAGGCAGTGAGTTAGATTATAGAACAGGTGAGGTGGCCCATTGGCAGGCAGTGTGTTAGATTATAGAACAGGTGAGGTGGCCCATTGGCAGGCAGTGTGTTAGATTATAGAACAGGTGAGGTGGCCCATTGGCAGGCAGTGTGTTAGATTATAGAACAGGTGAGGTGGCCCATTGGCAGGCAGTGTGTTAGATTATAGAACAGGTGAGGTGGCCCATTGGCAGGCAGTGTGTTAGATTATAGAACAGGTGAGGTGGCCCATTGGCAGGCAGTGTGTTAGATTATAGAACAGGTGAGGTGGCTCATTGGCAGGCAGTGAGTTAGATTATAGAACAGGTGAGGTGGCCCATTGGCAGGCAGTGTGTTAGATTATAGAACAGGTGAGGTGGCTCATTGGCAGGCAGTGTGTTAGATTATAGAACAGGTGAGGTGGCCCATTGGCAGGCAGTGTGTTAGATTATAGAACAGGTGAGGTGGCCCATTGGCAGGCAGTGTGTTAGATTATAGAACAGGTGAGGTGGCCCATTGGCAGGCAGTGTGTTAGATTATAGAACAGGTGAGGTGGCTCATTGGCAGGCAGTGTGTTAGATTATAGAACAGGTGAGGTGGCCCATTGGCAGGCAGTGTGTTAGATTATAGAACAGGTGAGGTGGCCCATTGGCAGGCAGTGTGTTAGATTATAGAACAGGTGAGGTGGCCCATTGGCAGGCAGTGTGTTAGATTATAGAACAGGTGAGGTGGCTCATTGGCAGGCAGTGTGTTAGATTATAGAACAGGTGAGGTGGCTCATTGGCAGGCAGTGTGTTAGATTATAGAACAGGTGAGGTGGCCCATTGGCAGGCAGTGTGTTAGATTATAGAACAGGTGAGGTGGCCCATTGGCAGGCAGTGTGTTAGATTATAGAACAGGTGAGGTGGCCCATTGGCAGGCAGTGTGTTAGATTATAGAACAGGTGAGGTGGCCCATTGGCAGGCAGTGTGTTAGATTATAGAACAGGTGAGGTGGCTCATTGGCAGGCAGTGTGTTAGATTATAGAACAGGTGAGGTGGCCCATTGGCAGGCAGTGTGTTAGATTATAGAACAGGTGAGGTGGCCCATTGGCAGGCAGTGTGTTAGATTATAGAACAGGTGAGGTGGCTCATTGGCAGGCAGTGTGTTAGATTATAGAACAGGTGAGGTGGCCCATTGGCAGGCAGTGTGTTAGATTATAGAACAGGTGAGGTGGCCCATTGGCAGGCAGTGTGTTAGATTATAGAACAGGTGAGGTGGCTCATTGGCAGGCAGTGTGTTAGATTATAGAACAGGTGAGGTGGCCCATTGGCAGGCAGTGTGTTAGATTATAGAACAGGTGAGGTGGCTCATTGGCAGGCAGTGTGTTAGATTATAGAACAGGTGAGGTGGCTCATTGGCAGGCAGTGTGTTAGATTATAGAACAGGTGAGGTGGCTCATTGGCAGGCAGTGTGTTAGATTATAGAACAGGTGAGGTGGCTCATTGGCAGGCAGTGTGTTAGATTATAGGTCTAGGTCTTAGTTGCTCCAATACTTATTGCCTTTAAAGAAAGATACATGTTTTATTTTGATGAACGTTTCTCAATCAACTGCTCGGTGTCTTTGTTGACAGACTAGTATTCTTCGGGGGCTACGGCTACGTGGCACAAGGAGCTCACCGAGGGACATTTGAATACGATGAAACTTCATTCATGGTATGGTCAATTCATTCCACAACTCTTCAGCTGCTTTTAACGGCAGTATGAAGACAATGGTCTGTTTAGTGTATTTGTCTGCAGCAAAGGGAGTCGTCAATAAGGGTAAGTACTTGGTCGTGTTCATTAGGCACCAAACGGAAGAAAATGGACTGAAACGGGACGGGACAACCTGGACTTGTCCAATAAGAATTGCACATTTTTGTGTTCCATAGCAAAAAGTTTTCTGTTGCATGGACTAATGAACACGGCCCCTTCACTGTGTGTTGTAACAGGGAGATAATCCGGTGCGGGGCTGGAACAACCACATTCACGTCCTGGACCTGGAGACGTCCACCTGGAGCCAGCCAGTCACCAAGGTAACGCCATTCCCATAAATCCAGCCATTTTTTACAGCCGTTTCAGTGGGAGCGCCATTCTCACCTCTCCTTTCCCTCCCTCTCTCCTGGCGAAAGGGCAACACCCCCTCACCCCGGGCAGCGCATGCCTGTGCCAAGGTGGGCAACCGAGGCTACGTGTTTGGGGGGCGTTACAGAGTAAGTAGGAATGTTCTTTGAAAATAGAGCTTACTCAAGTTCCTGCTGAGTTTACGGTCATGCTGTCTAATGTTAAACAATATCACTGGCCTGTAGACAGAGATTTAGGGCTTAACCATGTTCATTTATATGATTTATACCTTATTACATCATAGATTATAACGGATATTGTATTCTAAATGTTTGATGCTCTTCTTCCATATGAGTAAGGCTTGTCTCTTTCGCAACAGGATTACCGCCTGAACGACATGTACTACATCGACATGGACTCCTGGGAGTGGCATGAAATGTACACTATGTTAACTTATCCAAAATGTCTTCATGCATGTTATAGCATTATACACATCCATTTTTTTTATGGGAGGATGTTGTGCTCTTACCCATGGATGTCCCCGTGTGTGTTCACCGTGATGGGACTAACAATCATTCTTAACCCCCTCCACCTCCCCCGGCCCCACCTCCCCTCGCTCCCCTGGCCCCACCTCCCCTCCGGCTCCCCTCCACCTCCCCCGGTCCCACCTCCCCTCGCTCCCCTCCACCTCCCCCGGTCCCACCTCCCCTCGCTCCCCTCCACCTCCCCCGATCCCACCTCCCCTCGCTCCCCTCCACCTCCCCCGGTCCCACCTCCCCTCCACCTCCCCCGGTCCCACCTCCCCCGGTCCCATCTCCCCTCCCCCATCTCCCCTCCACCTCCCCCGGTCCCACCTCCCCTCGCTCCCCTCCACCTCCCCCGGTCCCATCTCCCCTCCACCTCCCCCGGTCCCATCTCCCCTCGCTCCCCTCCAATTCCCCCGGTCCCATCTCCCCTCCACCTCCCCCGGTCCCATCTCCCTTCCCCCGGTCCCATCTCCCCTCGCTCCCCTCCCCTCGCTCCCCTCCCCTCCCCTGGTCCCATCTCCCCTCCACCTCCCCCGGTCCCATCTCTCCTCCACCTCCCCCGGTCCCATCTCCCCTCGCTTCCCTCCCCCGGTCCCATCTTCCCTGGTCCCATCTCCCCTCCACCTCCCCCGGTCCCATCTCCCCTCGCTCCCCTCCCCCGGTCCCATCTCCCCTCCACCTCCCCCGGTCCCATCTCCCCTCGCTTCCCTCCCCCGGTCCCATCTCTCCTTGCCCCTCTTCAGGAGTATTCCTCAGCAGGGTCCTGTGGGACGCTCATGGCACTCCTTAACCCCTGTGTCACCTGACCACATGTTCCTGTTCGGAGGCTTCACAACGTACCGAGAGACGCTCAGTGAGTGAAGAATACTTAATTTTCCTTAAGAGTCCACGGCTCGACCACACAATGACTTCCTTCATCTATTTGTGATATCTACAGGTGATGCTTGGCTGTACTGTGTCAGCAAGAATGAGTGGCAGCAGTACAATCACACAGAGAGCCCCAGGTAATATCTCCATACAGATAAACCAGTACAATCACACAGAGAGCCCCAGGTAATATCTCCATACAGATAAACCAGTACAATCACACAGAGAGCCCCAGGTAATATCTCCATACTGATAAACCAGTACAATCACACAGAGAGCCCCAGGTAATATCTCCATACTGATAAACCAGTACAATCACACAGAGAGCCCCAGGTAATATCTCCATAGAGATAAACCAGTACAATCACACAGAGAGCCCCAGGTAATATCTCCATAGAGATAAACCAGTACAATCACACAGAGCGCCCCAGGTAATATCTCCATACTGATAAACCAGTACAATCACACAGAGAGCCCCAGGTAATATCTCCATACAGATAAACCAGTACAATCACACAGAGAGCCCCAGGTAATATCTCCATACAGATAAACCAGTACAATCACACAGAGAGCCCCAGGTAATATCTCCATACAGATAAACCAGTACAATCACACAGAGAGCCCCAGGTAATATCTCCATACAGATAAACCAGTACAATCACACAGAGAGCCCCAGGTAATATCTCCATACTGATAAACCAGTACAATCACACAGAGAGCCCCAGGTAATATCTCCATAGAGATAAACCAGTACAATCACACAGAGCGCCCCAGGTAATATCTCCATACTGATAAACCAGTACAATCACACAGAGAGCCCCAGGTAATATCTCCATACAGATAAACCAGTACAATCACACAGAGAGCCCCAGGTAATATCTCCATACTGATAAACCAATTCATCTTCATGACAATATTACCAAATAAGTGGTTAGGAAAAGACACTGCTTGTCTCACTGTGTACATTGTTTGTGTTGTGAGTCAATGGTGATTTTTCTCTGACTGTGTGTCAGGCTCTGGCACACGGCCTGTTCCGGTCCTGACGGGGAGGTGTTTGTGTTTGGCGGCTGTGCCAACAACCTGCTGTCCCATCAGCGAGCGGTGAGTGCCGTTAGAACACACCACTCAGTCATAAACTACTAGACCTTTCTTGGTGTCACTTGAAATTAGAACAACAAACCGATTGATTAACAGGTTTACTATGGTTTGAATACATGTATATATGTTCTTCGATTGCCTTTTCAACAGGCTCACTGCAAAGAGTTGCTGGTCTTCACGGTTCAACCCAAGTCACTTGTTCGGTGAGTAGAAACAGAACCCAGTCACCATGGCCCATACACAGAAATACTGTTTTCTGTTGCGTGCCCTAATGAACACAACCCAAAGTCCAGGTAGTCACTCCCCGTTTCAGTCAGTTTTCTTCTGCCTAATGAACAACTCAACTCTGATACAGCACATCTTGTGGTCAACCTAAAACTTGCCTTCCCATGCAAAGTGTTAAGTTATTGTCCTAGGTTCTGTATGGAAGCAGCGCTGCAGCACAGAGAGTTGCTGTCTGGGTCCTGGGACTGCCTGCCTAAACATCTGCTACACACTCTCAAACAGCGGATGGGAGGCATCAACGCCCTGGGCTCATAAGAGCCATATACCACCATGTTATTTGGTGTGCTAGGGTTGAGTGTGTGTGAGACGGTGTGTGTGAGATGGTTGACTGCCATGGCCTTGCTGCTAGTTGAATGAAGAGGACAGCTCACCTTGATCTTGTCACCAAGTGTCATGAGGAGTGGGTCGGAAAAACAAAAGTAAATTAATGTAAATCATTTAGAGAAATATAGAGGCTTTTGTAGGGACTAGTGTTGGCAATCCCTTAGGCCAGTCAATCAGCAAACATGGCAACGTTCATTATCCTAATTCTGAGTGCTTACTTTTCTGATGTGTATATATTGTATTGTATTGCATATATGTGTGGATTTGTCGTGCCAGTGTTTAAAAAAAAAAAATGTATATTTTTTTAAAATAAAAGTACCATGTTCAGTCCTGCTGGAGAGGTGTCATACCTTTGACCATGTTAGTCAGAAGAGGCTCACGCGTAGCATTTTGTCTGTTTTAATCAGGTAATACTAGTTACATTGACATTGGAGCCATATTGCACTGAATTTCATTATCAGAAAGTTACTCGTTTGGTATTATTCTTGTCTGATCTGCACAAGTTTCCCTTGACATTTTTATTATAAAATATATTGTTAAAAAAAAAAAAATTGTTTAATTTTGAATCGAGAAAATAAACCAGCCAAATATGCCAAATCCGATTCTGTCCTTTTGCATACACACGTTATATTGAACAAAGAATGATTATTGTATAAATCCGTGAAACAACTGAGGGAAATGAATGCTTCAGCGCACAAGCTTTTCCTGTCATCCATATATACATTTGCACATTATGGGTCAATTGAAGGCATCAATGAAGTCCGCATAGTCCTATTAAGGGATGGGTTGACTCGTTGGCTCTAGTTTTCCTTTATATCATGATACTGTCCAGATGTGAAGAAATCCAATTTCCAATTCATTCTATAGAGACATTTCTACTTGGCTGCCAGCAGAGTAGGTGCTGATACTTTAACTTCGGCATGGATGTTTCTAGATAAATCCATATCCTGAAATGAGCGATAAAAGGATGTGAAAACCAGAGCTCGCTTTTCACACTCGTGGATGGTTGGTGTTTTGTGCTAAGTGACTAAGCAGTCATTCATATGGCCAAGGAGCTTGCTTAAATATTCCAGACTGCCAGAATAAGACTGAGGCAAATTGTATAATTGACTATATAAACTCAGCAAAAAAAGAAACGTCCCTTTTTCAGGACCCTGTCTTTCAAAGATAATTTGTAAAAATCCAAATAACTTCTCAGATCTTCATTGTAAAGGGTTTAAACACTGTTTCCCTTGCTTGTTCAATGAACCATAAACAATTAATGAACATGCACCTGTGGAACAGTCGTTAAGACACTAACAGCTTACAGACGGTAGGCAATTAAGGTCACAGTTATGAAAACTTTGGACACTAAAGAGGCCTTTCTACTGACTGAAAAACACCTAAAGAAAGATGCCCAGGGTCCCTGCTCATCTGCGTGAACTTGCCTTAGGCATGCTGCAAGGAGGCATGAGGACTGCAGATGTGGCCAGGGCAATAAATTGCAATGTCAGTACTGTGAGACGCCTAAGACAGCGCTACAGAGAGACAGGACGGACAGCTGATCGTCCTCGCAGTGGCAGACCACGTGTAACAACACCTGCACAGGATCGGTACATTCGAACATCACACCTGCGGGACAGGTACAGGATGGCAACAACTGCCCGAGTTACACCAGGAAGGCACAATCCGTCCATCAATGCTCAGACTGTCTGCAATAGGCTGAGAGAGGCTGGACTGAGGGCTTGTAGGCCTGTTGTAAGGCAGGTCCTCACCAGATATCACCGCCAACAACGTCGCCTATGGGCACAAACCCACCGTCGCTGGACCAGACAGGACTGGCAAAAAGTGCTCTTCACTGACGAGTCGCGGTTTTGTCTCACCAGGGGTGATGGTCGGATTCACTTTTATCGTCGAAGGAATGAGCGTTACACCAAGGCCTGTACTCTGGAGCGGGATCGATTTGGAGGTGGAGGGTCTGTCATGGTCTGGGGCGGTGTGTCACAGCATCATCAGACTGAGCTTGTTGTAATTGCAGGCAATCTTAACGCTGTGCGTTACAGGGAAGACATCCTCCTCCCTCATGTGGTACCCTTCCTGCAGGCTCATCCTGACATGACCCTCCAGCATGAAAATGCCACTAGCCATACTGCTCGTTCTGTGCGTGATTTCCTGCAAGACTGGAATGTCAGTGTTCTGCCATGGCCAGCGAAGTGTCCGGATCTCAATCCCATTGAACACGTCTGGGACCTGTTGGATCGGAGGGTGAGGGCTAGGGCCATTCCCCCCCAGAAATGTCCGGGAACTTGCAGGTGCCTTGGTGGAAGAGTGGGGTAACATCTCACAGCAAGAACTGGCAAATCTGGTGCAGTTCATGAGGAGATGCACCGCAGTACTTAATGCAGCTGGTGCCCACACCAGATACTGACTGTTACTTTTGAGCTGCTTGGCGATGGTCTTGTAGCCCATTCCAGCCTTGTGTAGGTCTACAATCTTGTCCCTGACATCCGTGGAGAGCTCTTTGGTCTTGGCCATGGTGGAGAGTTTGGAATCTGATTGATTGATTGCTTCTGTGGACAGGTGTCTTTTATACAGGTAACAAACTGAGATTAGGAGCACTCCCTTTAAGAGTGTGCTCCTAATCTCAGTTTGTTACCTGTATAAAAGACACCTGGGAGCCAGAAATCTTTCTGATTGAGAGGGGTTCAAATACTTATTTCCCTCATTAAAATACAAATCAATTTATAACATTTTTGACATGCGTTTTCTGGATTTTGTTGTTGTTATTCTGTCTCTCACTGTTCAAATAAACCTACCATTAAAATTATAGACTGATCATTTCTTTGTCAGTGGGCAAACGTACAAAATCAGCAGGGGATCAAAAACTTTTTTCCCTCACTGTATATATGTATATATATATATACACTGAACAAAAATATAAACACAACATGTAAAGTGTTGGTCCCATGTTTCATGAGCTGAAATAAAAGAGCCCAGAAATTGTCCATTTACACAAAGATTGTCTCTCCCAAATTTTGTCCACAAATTTGTTTACATCCCTGTTAGTGAGCATTTTTCCTTTGCCAAGATAATTCATCCACCGGACAGTTGTGGCATATCAAGGAGCTGATTAAACAGCATGATCATTACACAGGTGCACCTTGTGCTGGGGACAAAAGGCCACTAAAATGTGAAGTTTTGTCACACAATGCCACAGATGTCTCAAGTTTTGAGGGAGCGTGCAATTGGCATGCCTACCGCAGCAATGTCCACCAGAGCTGTTGCCAGAGAATTTAATGTTTGTTGCTATACCATAAGCCACCTCCAACATCATTTTAGAGAACTTGGCAGTACGTCCAACCGGCCTCACACCCGCAGACCACGTGTAACTATGTCAGCCCAGGACTTCCTCATCCGGCTTCTTCACCTGCGGGATCGTCTGAGACCAGCTGATGAAATTGAGGAGTATTTCTGTCTGTAATAAATCCCTTATGTGGGGAAAAACAATTCTGATTGGCTGGGCCTGGCTCTCCAGTGGGTGGGCCTATGCCCTCCCAGGCCCACCCATGCCTGCGCCCCTGCCCAGTCATGTGAAATCCATAGATTAGGGCCTAATTAATTCATTTCAATTGAGTGATTAAATTATATGAACTTTAACTCAGTAAAATCGTTTAAATTGTTGCAAGTTGCGTTTATAGTTTTGCTCTGTATAGATAGCCAACCAGCCAGCCACTGTAACGCCTTGATCACACCGATAGTGTCATTGCATTTTGGTACACCAGAAGTGGTCTAAGGCACTGCATCTCAGTGCTAGAGGCGTCACTACAGACCCTGGTTCGATTCCAGGCTGTATCACAGTCTGGCCGTGATTGGGAGTCCAATAGGGCGGCGCACAATTGGCCCGGGGTAGGCGGTCATTGTAAATAAGAATTTGTTCTTAACTGACTTGCCTAGTTAAATAAAGGTTAAATAAATAAATACATAAATAGTACATTCATTTCTAATGGAACGTCTTGCAGCATTGCGTTGCAGAGGCAGTTGCAGTCCGTTCTGGGTGGTGCAAACGTTGGATTTATCGAACATAATATGCGTAGACGGTTTGACAGAGATGGTAGCAGTAGGTGAATGTTGAACTTTTGTTGCACACATATTCAGATGATGCTGCGTAAAATGGTGTAATGTCGGTGTGATCGAGGCGTAACCATTGAGCTATAACTGTAACGAGACACATTTCTGCTTTCAAATCATCCACCTTTTACGTCAGAGTTGAGGGTGATGCGTGCCTGGTTACCAAGGTGACGGCCCAGCTAACATGGCTAGCTATTGCAGCAAGGCGGTTTTTTTCTCTCCAGCCTTTCAATCTTGGAGGAGATAGCTAGCTAAATCAGTCAAATAGCAATCTTGTCACAACAAGACTGTGCCATGAAATTATCGCAATGTGTTATTTAAATATAGGACTAGTATGGATAATCTACTTCTATGCAGTGAACACTTTGAAGAATGGATAGTACGTTGATCGTTTGCTTGCCTGTACTGTTACTAGCTAGCGTTAGCTAAATATCATGGCATGTCAAATTCAGTTCCAGGCAGCTTGATCTATTCTCATAGAATGATAAAGCTAGATAGCTGCTAGCTAGAGCTGCATGGTTTTTTCTTCATTATAACAAGAGTAACGTTAGCTACATGTCTATACTCTGTTTTGTTATGCAGATTACAAGATAATCAACAAAATTGGAGAAGGGACATTTTCAGAAGTGGTGAAGGCTCAAAGCCTGAAAGATGGGAAATATTATGCGTGTAAAACGATGAAGCAGTCACTCAGCAGGTAACTAACTATCAGGTGTGCTGCCTTATAATGGTTCTGCCAGCTGTTTGCCTTGAGGTGCTCTACATCCTCTGTGTGTATGGACCCTTGCCTTGAAACTTCAGCAAGCAGCATGACACCCCTGCCTATCCAACTGGGAGTCACTGTCAACATACCCTGACTGTGACCTAGTGAGCTTGACTTAGGCTAGGGACAATGTTGCTTTTTTGCTCTGATTTTTTAAAAGCCTGTACATTAACTTTTTACCTATAACCACAAGCATTTCACTACACCCGCAATAACATCTGCTAAATATGTGTATGTGACCAATAAAATTAGATTTGAAAAATTTGATTTATATAGCTAACTACTCTAACAAATTAACCTGTCAATTTTGTGAATCGACTTTGAAAAGAAGGCATGACCTGTTCTCTACAATATAAAGATAAAGTTAATTGATCATGTGTTGGTGGTTATCAGTCTGTTGGTACACAGTTAATAACAGGTTTCGCTACATCTTTTTTGTTTGTTGCTCAGCCTGGAACAGGCCAACAACCTGCGAGAAGTCCAGGCCATGAAAAGACTGAACCCTCACCCAAACATCATTCAGCTGCATGAATTGATATTGTGAGTACAATGTTTTCCCCTGTCTTTTTAATTGTTTGTGTGAATCCTCAACCGAATAATAACATGATAATTTTGTCTGATTCATTCAATGTGTTACAGTGACAAAGAGTCAGGGACCCTGTCCTTGGTATGTGAGCTGATGGAGATGAACATATACGAGTTCATACGAGGTCAGACGCACAGTGAAACTGCTACTCTGAATGACATGAAACATCTACCACAACTGTAAATACCGCATATCAAATACTATTCCTCATTCAGTTATCTTGTGCATTCCTAACTTGTCTCACTTGCAGGTAGGCAGCAACCTTTGCCAGAAAGTAAAATCAAACACTACATGTACCAACTTTGCAAGTCAATCGATCACATGCATAGGTAAGAATGAAAATATGGAGAGGATCTTGTCCATGTATAGATACATTTCAGTTACATTTCCTACAGACCTTTCACTGGCACAGAGGAGGGTTAAGGGTACGTTTTTTTGCTTCCCCTAAAAGTAAACAGTTGTGCTGTATTGTTATCTTGGTACAGCAACGAGATCTTTCACCGGGACGTTAAGCCAGAGAATATTCTAATCAAAGTAAGTAAAAAAAACCCAGATGATGCTGAAAACCTTGCCTGCTGATTTGTAAATAAGAACTGTTACTGTTACATTATTTACCATATGTTGTCCATGACTTGGTTGGTTGCTTCCATAGCACGACGTGCTCAAACTAGGAGACTTTGGCTCGTGCAGGAGTTTGCACTCCAAGCCCCCCCACACAGAGTACATCTCCACCCGCTGGTACAGAGCCCCAGAGTGCCTCCTCACAGACGGCTATTACTCACACAAGATGGACATGTGGAGTGTAGGATGTGTTTTCTACGAGATCATCAGGTACCTTTCATCGATCATCAAATTAGACACAGAACTGCTTATGTCCTTTCTAGTATGAGAAGTTGGTTATAGCCTTAGTGTTGTGTTCCTCTACGGCCGAAGCCGCAGACATTCGTGAACACCTGCTGTCGTGTAAATAGCCTTGATGACATCACAGACGATCATGTTTGTGTATTTCAGTCTCAGCCCTCTGTTTCCGGGAACCAATGAGTTGGATCAGGTGACCAAGATCCATGATGTTTTGGGTACACCTGACAGCAGTCTCCTTCAAAAATTCCCTCAGTACGTTGGTTAGATACGCTTATCATGTAATGAAGACCAATGACTTACAGTATGTTCAGTGGAAACCATTGTCCTCAGTGACAGTGTTGTGCATTTATGTTTGACAGGTCTAGGGCGATGCGTTTTGACTTCCCTCTGCGGAAAGGCAGTGGAATATCTCCGCTCATCCCAAACTGTTCAGCGCCCAGTCTGTCGTTGCTCTACCAGATGCTGGCCTACGACCCAGAGGAGCGCATTGGCGCAAGAGCTGCGCTACAGCACGTCTATTTTAGAGAGCTACGGTAGGCACACACTACTGTAGAACAAACACACACAGACATACTGTGCCTTATAATTGTAGTGTGTGTAGTGTGAAAGATAAAGTATTTAATTGTTCATATGGTAAATGCCAGCTTCCCTCCTCCTGTCCTCTTGCGTCCTTGGTCTCAGGCTGGCGGAGAGGAGAGCTGATAGTCTGCGCAGGGCCATTGTTACTGTAGAGGGAGGAGAGAGCAGTGGGACCCCCAACTCTGTGGATCACCTGCGGCGCTTGGCCAGACAGGGCAGGAGGCAGGTAAGAGACAGACACATCTCCTAAAAAAGTTGATCCTACATCACATTTTATGAGGTAATCAACCACATTACAAAAAGGTAGGATAAAATGTCTTGAATATGCTACATACTGGGAAATGGACAAAATATTCCGTAATTTGGATGTACTTTGCGCTACTATGATGGGGCTAGTCTCCCAAGATATAAATATTTGTCTGTTTGGCAGCACAACACAAAGCATGTTGCCGAGCCTCTGATCAGACGCAACGCCCCACAGGTGGAATTACCAAAGCTCAATGTGGTAGTGCCTGCACCCCAGATCACCTACCCTGTTAGCACAGTGCCAGCTCTCACCATCACTCACCGTGGGTCCCTCCCTGCCATCACATCAAAAAAGTGCCACTCCCGGTTGGCTAAGGTAAACACACTGTATTGCATGTCAGGACATCCCTACGGCTACTCCCTTTGACAAAAAGTCCTGTACAGACTTTGTTGCACACATCATAAAGAACATCTGAAGCTGTGTGTATCAAGCATCTCAGAATTGGAGTGTTGATCTAGGATCAGATCCTCCCAGTCCATGTCATCTTATTCATTATGATCTAAAAAGCAACACTCGTCCTAGATCAGCACTCCTACTCCGAGACCCTTGATGTACAGCCTGAGAACTCAATAGAATGGCGTCCGTGTGTTGTTCATATTTCTGTTAATAACCCGTTTGTGTCTCTTTTCCCAACAGCCAAGGGATGAGTCCCACTGCGCTGCTTTCAAGACCTACTATCTGCCTCCTCTGGATAGGAAACCTGGTGGCTACTGAGTGGCCCCAAAACGTACCAACTGTTGCTGTTCAACAGACCTGTTGTACCAGCTGTACATACTCGGATCTGCATTTGGTTGAATAAAGCTACTCAGCTACTGCAAAGCCTGCTGCTTTCTGGTGAGCAATGCAAACATGGTGTTGGACAAAGGAATGTCTCGTAGCAATAATTACTAGAGTTAATTTGTATAAGTAATCATTCCGGCAGATTAAATACAACATGATCCCCAAAGTATATTTGACTCTGTCATCAGTGTTAGGCTAATGAGATTATGCCCATTGCCTGTTATTAACCCAGACGTTTCCTAACTAAATTAGGTGTCATGTTATTAACGTTTGTTGATAAAGTTGCTTGAAAAGTGAGCTAATGACTACTCGCATGCAACGCAGAACTTCAAGGACGAGCTCTGATATACACGGACTGTACAAAACATTAGGAACACCTGCTCTTTCCATGACATAGACTGACCAGGTGAAATCTATGATCCCTTATTGATGTCACTTGTTAAATCCACTGCAATCAGTGTAGAGGAAGGGGAGGAGACAGGTTAAAGAAGGATTTTTAAGCCTTGAGACATCGATTGTGTATGTGTGCCATTCAGAGGGTGGGCAAGACAAAAGATTTAAGTGCCTTTGAACGGGGTATGGTAGTAGGTGCCAGGCGCACCAGTTTGAGTGTGTCAAGAACTGCAACGCTGCTGGGTTTTTCACACTCATCAGTTTCCCATGTGTATCAAGATTGGTCCACCACCCAAAGGACATCCAGCCAACTTGACACAACTGTGGGAAGCATTAGATCAACATGGGCCAGCATCCCTGTGGAACGCTTTCGACACCTTGTAGAGTCCATGCCCCGACCAATTGAGTCTGTTCTGAGGGCAAAAGGGGGTGCAACTCAATATATTCCTAATGTGTATTTAATAAAATGATGAAAGAGCAGGTGTTAGTTCCTTGGTAAGTTAATTGATTCAGCACAGTATATTGTATGCCAGTGCTTGATAAAATTAGATTTTTGGAAATTCACTTTTTTTTGCTCACAGAGCATATCATCATTATGAGACAAATCAAAATAGCAGATTTCCTAGACCACCTGCGACTTCCAAAGCAAGTCAAGTGCATTACAATAATTACAAAAGTAACCAACTCCATAAACTCTCAGAATGTGTTTTAGTATTGCCCCTTTTACAAAAATATCTGTACATATACTACTGCAGGGGTAGACAAGCCTGGGCCTGGAGGGTTACAGGCACGTCATGTAACAATGGAAGACCAGGTGGGTTGAATATAGGCAATCACTAAACTGATGAATTAGCTCAGTTGATCAGGTGTGGTGCCTAGTTGGAACAGGGTTCCCTAACACTGTACTACTGCATTGGCATAACAGTATAACATGTATAAACTGTATTGAGAAAAAGCAACATATTTTTTAACTTAATGATAGATTAATTTGTATTTTAAGAATAATGACTAAAGGATTTCACCCCAAATACAGTATAAATGTGTAAACGGTGTTAGAATTATAATGTAGTGTCAACCCACTAACAGAGGGGGGCGGGACTAAACATTCCAGGGTGAAGGAGAAGGCGGAAACTGTTTAAGAAAGCCTCCTAAAGGTGGGCGGAGCAAAGTGCCTTTGTGTGTCAAGGGGTATAAAACAGTATTTATTTCCTACTTACAAAGCATGTAGAGGTCTGTAATATTTATCATAGGTACACTTCAACTGTGAGAGACAGAATCTAAAACAAAAATCCAGAAAATCACATTGTATGAGTTTTAAGTAATTAATTTGCGTTTTATTGCATGACGTAAGTATTTGATACATCAGAAAAGCAGAACTTAATATTTGGTACAGAAACCTTTGTTTGCAATTACAGAGATCATACGTTTCCTGTAGGTCTTGACCAGGTTTGCACACACTGCAGCAGGGATTTTGGCCCACTCCTCCATACAGACCTTCTCCAGATCCTTCAGGTTTCGGGGCTGTCGCTGGGCAACACGGACTTTCAGCTCCCTCCAAAGATTTTCTATTGGGTTCAGGTCTGGAGACTGGCTAGGCCACTCAAGGACCTTGAGATGCTTCTTACGGAGCCACTCCTTAGTTGCCCTGGCTGTGTGTTTCGGGTCGTTGTCACGCTGGAAGACCCAGCCACGACCCATTTTCAATGCTCTTACTGAGGGAAGGAGGTTGTTGGTCAAGATCTCGCGATACATGGTCCCATCCATCCTCCCCTCAATACGGTGCAGTCGTCCTGTCCCCTTTGCAGAAAAGCATCCCCAAAGAATGTTGTTTCCACTTCCATGCTTCATGGTTGGGATGGTGTTCTTGGGGTTGTACTCATCGTTCTTCTTCCTCCAAACACGGCGAGTGGAGTTTAGACCAAAAAGCTATATTTTTGTCTCATCAGACCACATGACCTTCTCCCATTCCTCCTCTGGATCATCCAGATGGTCATTGGCAAACTTCAGACGGGCCTGGACATGCGCTGGCTTGAGCAGGGGGACCTTGCATGCGCTGCAGGATTTTAATCCATGACGGCGTAGTGTGTTACTAATGGTTTTCTTTGAGACTGTGGTCCCAGCTCTCTTCAGGTCATTGACCAGGTCCTGCCGTGTAGTTCTGGGCTGATCCCTCACCTTCCTCATGATCATTGCCCCACGAGGTGAGATCTTGCATGGAGCCCCAGACCGAGGGTGATTGACCGTCATCTTGAACTTCTTCCATTTTCTAATAATTGCGCCAACAGTTGTTGCCTTCTCACCAAGCTGCTTGCCTATTGTCCTGTAGCCCATCCCAGCCTTGTGCAGGTCTACAATTTTATCTCTGATGTCCTTACACAGCTCTCTGGTCTTGGCCATTGTGGAGAGGTTGGAGTCTGTTTGATTGAGTGTGTGGACAGGTGTCTTTTATACAGGTAACGAGTTCAAACAGGTGCAGTTAATACAGGTAATGAGTGGAGAACAGGAGGGCTTCTTAAAGAAAAACGAACAGGTCTGTGAGAGCCGGAATTCTTACTGGTTGGTAGGTGATCAAATACTTACGTCATGCAATAAAATGCAGATTAATTACTTAAAAATCATACAATGTGATTTTCTGGATTTTTGTTTTAGATTCCGTCTCTCACAGTTGAAGTGTACCTATGATAAAAATTACAGTCCTCTACATGCTTTGTAAGTAGGAAAACCTGCAGAATCGGCAGTGTATCAAATACTTGTTCTCCCCACTGTATGGGTTTTGGGCGCCAGAGCTCTCCATGAATAAAAATACAGATAATTCTTGCTGGTTGTGGACCTTGAATCATTTATGATTAAAACCAGGGCCTTACAACCCCTGGTAATGATTCAAGCTTAGGTTGAATTAGAGATAGAAATTCTCGTGACACTTACAGTGGGGAAAAAAAGTATTTAGTCAGCCACCAATTGTGCAAGTTCTCCCACTTAAAAAGATGAGAGAGGCCTGTAATTTTCATCATAGGTACACGTCAACTATGACAGACAAATTGAGATTTTTTCTCTCCAGAAAATCACATTGTAGGATTTTTAATGAATTTATTTGCAAATTATGGTGGAAAATAAGTATTTGGTCACCTACAAACAAGCAAGATTTCTGGCTCTCACAGACCTGTAACTTCTTCTTTAAGAGGCTCCTCTGTCCTCCACTCGTTACCTGTATTAATGGCACCTGTTTGAACTTGTTATCAGTATAAAAGACACCTGTCCACAACCTCAAACAGTCACACTCCACTATGGCCAAGACCAAAGAGCTGTCAAAGGACACCAGAAACAAAATTGTAGACCTGCACCAGGCTGGGAAGACTGCATCTGCAATAGGTAAGCTTGGTTTGAAGAAATCAACTGTGGGAGCAATTATTAGGAAATGGAAGACATACAAGACCACTGATAATCTCCCTCGATCTGGGGCTCCACGCAAGATCTCACCCCGTGGGGTCAAAATGATCACAAGAACGGTGAGCAAAAATCCCAGAACCACACGGGGGGACCTAGTGTATGACCTGCAGAGAGCTGGGACCAAAGTAACAAAGCCTACCATCAGTAACACACTACGCCACCAGGGACTCAAATCCTGCAGTGCCAGACGTGTCCCCCTGCTTAAGCCAGTACATGTCCAGGCCCGTCTGAAGTTTGCTAGAGTGCATTTGGATGATCCAGAAGAGGATTGGGAGAATGTCATATGGTCTGATGAAACCAAAATAGAACTTTTTGGTAAAAACTCAACTCGTCGTGTTTGGAGGACAAAGAATGCTGAGTTGCATCCAAAGAACACCATACCTACTGTGAAGCATGGGGGTGGAAACATCATGCTTTGGGGCTGTTTTTCTCCAAAGGGACCAGGACGACTGATCCGTGTAAAGGAAAGAATGAATGGGGCCATGTATCGTGAGATTTTGAGTGAAAACCTCCTTCCATCAGCAAGGGCATTGAAGATGAAACGTGGCTGGGTCTTTCAGCATGACAATGATCCCAAACACAACGCCCGGGCAACGAAGGAGTGGCTTCGTAAGAAGCATTTCAAGGTCCTGGAGTGGCCTAGCCAGTCTCCAGATCTCAACCCCATAGAAAATCTTTGGAGGGAGTTGAAAGTCCGTGTTGCCCAGCGACAGCCCCAAAACATCACTGCTCTAGAGGAGATCTGCATGGAGGAATGGGCCAAAATACCAGCAACAGTGTGTGAAAACCTTGTGAAGACTTACAGAAAACGTTTGACCTGTGTCATTGCCAACAAAGGGTATATAACAAAGTATTGAGAAACTTTTGTTATTGACCAAATACTTATTTTCCACCATAATTTGCAAATAAATTCATTAAAAATCCTACAATGTGATTTTCTGGATTTTCTTTTCTGATTTTTTCTGTCATAGTTGACGTGTACCTATGATGAAAATTACAGGCCTCGCTCATCTTTTGAAGTGGGAGAACTTGCACAATTGGTGGCTGACTAAATACTTTTTTTTCCCCCACTGTAAGTTCTGTGAATATTTTTCCTTTTGTTCTATGACATATTCCATAAGATTTTCCAATACTGTGACAGACTGTTTCTAAGTCATTTGAGACCTAGGTATTATTGTACATATGCAATGGATGGCCATACTTAGTGCCTTCAGAAAGTATTCAGACCCCTTGACTTTTTCCACATTTTGTTATGTTACAGCCTTACTCTAAAAATGATTAAATAAATAAAATTTCCTCAGCAATCTACACCCTTAATGATGACGTGAAAACAGGTTTAGAATTTTTTGTAAATGTATAAAAAATAAAAAAACAGAAATACCTCATTTACGTAAGTATTCAGACCCTTTGATATGAGACTCGAAATTGAGCTCAGGTGCATCCTGTTTCCATTAAGCATCCTTGAGATGTTTCTACAACTTGATCCACCTGTGGTAAATTCAATTGATTGGACATGATTTGGAAAGGCACACACCTGTCTATATAAGGTCCCAAAGTTGACAGTGCATTTCAGAGCAAAAACCAAGCCATGAGGTCAAAGGAATTGTCCGTAGAGCGCTAAGACAGGATTGTGTCAAGGCACAGATCTGGGGAAGGGTACCAAAACATTTCTGCAGCATTGAAGGTCCCCAAAAACAAAGTGGCCTCCATCATTCTTAAATGGAAGAAGTTTGGAACCACCAAGACTCTTCCTAGAGCTGGCCACCTGGCCAAACTGAGCAATCAGGGGAGAAGGGTCTTGGTCAGGGAGGTGACCAAGAACCCAATGGTCACTCTGACAGAGCTCCTCTGTGGAGATGGGAGAACCTTCCAGAGGGCAACCATCTCTGCAGCACTACACCAATCAAGCCTTTATGGTAGAGTGGCCAGACGGAAGCCACTCCTCAGTAAAAGGCACAAGACAGCCCGCTTGGAGTTTGCCAAAAGGCACCTAAAGATTTAACTATTTGGCCTGAATGCCAAGCGTCACGTCTGGAGGAAACCTGTCACCACCCCTACAGTGAAGCATGATGATGGCAGCATCATGCTGTGGGGATGTTTTTCAGCGGCAGGGTCTAGGAGACTAGTCAGGATCGAGGCAAAGATTAATGGAGCAAAGTACAGAGAGATCCTTGATGAAAACCTGCTCCAGAGCACTCAGGACCTCAGACTGGGCGAAGGTTCACCTTCCAACAGGACATCGACCCTAAGCACACAGCCAAGACAACGCAGGAGTGGCTTCGGGACAAGTCTCTGAATGTCCTTGAGTGGCCCAGCCAGAGCCCGGACTTGAAACCGATCTAACATCTCTGGAGAGACCTGAAAATAGCTGTGCAGCGACGCTCCCAATCCAACCTGACAGCTTGAGAGGATCTGCAGAGAAGAATGGGAGAAACTCCCCAAATACAGGCGTGCCAAGCTTGTAGCGTCATACCCAAGAAGACTCGAGGCTGTAGTCGCTGCCAAAGGTGCTTCAACAAAGTAGTGAGTAAAGGGTCTGAATACTTATGTAAATGTGACATTTCCGTTTTTTATTTTTAATACATTTTGCTTTGTCATTATGGGGTATTGTGTGTAGATTGATGAGGGGAAAACAATTTAATACATTTTAGAATTAGGCTGTAACGTCACAAAATGTGGAAAAAGTCAAGGGGTCTGAATACTTTCCATATGCACTGTACCCCAGCACATATTGTATGGGAACAAGCAAAGTGAAAGTGTGTTCCATGATGTGTATCTTATCTTTACAACTCAAATGTAAAAACATTTCAACAAGCACTTATAAAAATCAATCTGCACAATAATGGCCAAACAAAATCAGTAACAATACAAGTGGAATAGAATATATACCTTTTTTTTAATGAAGAATAAAGTGTGAAATGTTAAATGTTAACCACAATCAAAAAATATATTCACTTCACCATTTGTTCCTTCTGTGGTTAGTGTGGAGTCACTTAACTCCTTAAATAGGCGTCACACGGAAAAACGTCCTACGGTGGGTCTTTAGGGACACATAGAAAAGCGTTGCTGATGGTAAGCAAAATATATATTTTCTTAGTCTACAAGACTTCCTGAGCTTCATAATATTTGCACATTTGACAGCTGCTTTGTCTGACTTCTGCACATTGTGATTATTTTAAGCGTTTCTTTTGAGCATTTAATACATTAATATCCTATATCAAAATACATCTGGATGAATTTTGACCAAGAGAAAATCCTATATCAAAATACATATGGATGAATTTTGACCAAGAGAAAAGAAAACAGAAATCTACACTCAATTTTAATATCATTAATATGTATATTTTTCTGCATTAGAAATATAACAATTTCCTAAAATGATAAGAACTTCCACTACAGTAATAATTTGCTTCTGCCCCAATCACTCACTGAATTCCTATATAATACGATACAGGGTAGATTTTAATCTGAAATAATTAAAATAAATGCTTAAAGGAAAACTACACACAAAAACGATATTTTGGTATTTGTTTCATTAGTCCATTGTTGATATAGTCCCAAAATCTTTTGCATGGTTTTCAAGATATATAATTCAAAATACAGAAATACAGCCGGTATGTTGTATTTTGAAAGTTACACATCTTGAAAACCAAAATACAGTTTTCGGGTGGAGTTTTCCTTTAATAGATATAAAAGGTTTTAAATAATTTCTCCTCCGAACAGCTGTCAGAGTTCTTCTCGCACACCCAAAATGTAAAGCCATTTCCCTCTAATAAACTATACTGAACAAAAATAAACGCAACATGCAACAATTTTCAGATTTTACGGAGTTGCAGTTCATAGAAGGAAATCAGTCAATTGAAATACATTAATTAGGCCCTAATCTATGGATTTCACATGACTGGGCAGGGGCGCAGCCACTGGGCTTTATTATAGACAGAAATACTCCTGAGAACCCCGCAGGTGAAGAAGACGGATGTGGAGGTCCTGTGCTGGCGTGGTTACACGTGGTCTATGGCCTGCGGTTGTGAGGCCGGTTGGATGTACTGCCAAATTCTCTAAAACGACATTGGAGGTGGCTTATGGTAGAGAAATGAACATTCAATTCTCTGGCAACAGCTTTGTTGGACATTTTAAATTGGCCTTTTATTGTCCCCAGCACAAGGTGCACCTGTGTAATCATGCTGTTTAATCAGCTTCTTGATATGCCACACCTGTCAGATGGATGGATTATCTTGGCAAAGGAAAAATGCTCACTAACAGGGATGTAAACAAAATTGTGCACAAAATGAGAGCTTTTTGTGCGTATGTAACATTTCTGGGATCTTTTATTTCAGCTCATGAAAAATGGGACCAATGTGGCGTTACTCACCAGACATGTCACCCATTGAGCATGTATGGGATGCTCTGGATCGACAGCGTGTTCCAGTTCCCGCCAATATCCAGCAACTTCGCACAGCAATTGAAGAGGAGTGGGACAACATTCCACAGGCCACAATCAACAACTCTATGTGAAGGAGATGTGTCGCACTGCATGAGGCAAATGGTGGTCACACCAGATACAGACTGGTTTTCTGATCCACTCCTCTACCTTTTTGTTGTTGTTGGTATCTGACCAACAGATGCAAATCTTTATTCCCAGTCATGTGAAATCCATAGATTAGGGCCTTTATGAATTTATTTAAATTGACTGATTTCCTTGTATGAACTGTAACTCAGTAAAATCGTTGAAATTGTTTCATGTTGCGTTTACACTTTTTGTTCAGTATAGTAGTTGCAAAACAAACAGAAAAACTAACAAAATCTGTGCAAAGTTCTCAATGGGGAGATTCTATAAAAGAGATAGTTCACCCAAATGTAATTTAATATTTTTCTTACCTTGAATGCAGCCTATGAGCCAGGAGTGACTGGAAAAACCAAACCTACGATGACCGAGACTGCCTTCTGAACGGAAGACAAGGCACACCAACACCTGTGATAGTGTGTAGCTTGGTCAAGAAAATAGTTGGACTTTGGTACCCTTTGACAGTGCACATCTTCAAAATCATAAAGGCTAAATGACTTAATTTTTGTGTGCAGTTTTTAGTGGGCACTATGGAACGCCATTGTTTTACGGTAGCCTGTGGCGGCTGGTGGCAGTCACTCCTGGCCCATGGACCACTTGCATGGTAAGAAATAGGAATGATGAAAGTTGGGTGAACTCTCATTTTAAGCACAAGCATCATTTGACTGGTTTGCATCTAACTAAGCCAAGCACGAAGTCCAGAAAACAGTCTAGCGAGATGTGAGAGGAGAGAAATAATGAAAAACATTTTTAAATTCCAGAAAATACTTTAGAACCACTGTCCAAAATGGCTCCACACCATTTCCATTTCTGTATTTGAAGACTTCTACCATCTAGGCCATATGAATGATAACCAAAAACACAAAGGAGAATAGAAAAAGTAACAAGAGAAAGGAAAACACTTGCAATGCTTTGTGGGGTGAAGAGCATCACCAGGCTCTGGTGTAATGGAGGTTTCTTAGCAGCAGAAATAGTGTGGGCTATACTACAGTTCCACTGGGAGACACGGCTTGGTTTTGGGATGACAATAAACCCTGGAAAGGAAAACAAGGAGATTTGCATTGGGGAAAGTTCACAAGCATCAAATGAATCACCCTCATCTTCCTTCTCCCACTTTCAAATGTTAGTGAGTGGATGATGCAGTGAATGTAATGCATTAACGTAGAAAGCTGAAAGAATCTGTGTAGAGGGTGAGCGTGCAGAGGTCTTGCTTGGTAATGCTGCGGTATGGAGGACTAAAAGTGCCACAATTAAATAAATAAATACACCATTAAATAATTACTTAAATGTGTCATTAATTAATTCAAATTAGAATTAAATACATAAATGTGTAATTAAATGTATCATTAATTAATTCAAATACCGATTCATTTTATGTAAAATACATATATAATTATTTCACTATTTACATTTACATTTCATGATCCTGCATTGCAGTGATTCATGAATTACTTAAAACTGTCAAACTGACCCATCAAAGTCAGTGGGCGGGGCTAACGCGAATCTAGTCTGATCCATTGCTTTGGTCTGAAGTAGAGTAGGCCAACCTGGATAGAGACAATGGAGGATCTCCGTGAACTTTCCAGGGAGTTGGTTAGAGACATTTTAAACTTAGCAGAGGATGTAGAAGCAGGACCTGCTGACATTAGCCGGAATTGATTTGTCTTGGCTTGATGCAGAGGGTAACCAATCAGGCGTTAGGTTCCGCCTACCAACTTTTGATGGGTCAGTTTGACAGTTTTAAGTAATTCAGGAAGCACTCCAACGCAGGACCATGAAATGTAAATGTAAATAGTGAAATTATTATATATGTATTTTACATAAAATGAATCGGTATTTGAATTAATTAATGACACATTTAATAACACATTTATGTATTTAATTCTAATTTTAATTAATTAATGACACATTTAAGTAATTATTTAATGGTGTATTTATTTATTTAATTGTGGCACTTTTAGTCCTCCATACTGCGGTGCCTTGTTGGATGGTAATGAGTCAATATGGGTGTTTTCAAGCCGATGCACACAAACACACTCGGTTGGGATCAATGTCTTCTTTCCACTGATTACAAGGGCTGCCTAAGTGCACTTACTTATCCACCAGGTGACTTGATTGTACATAACATACGAATGTCTAAACATGATTCATATCTTGAAAATGTGTGGGCTTTGCATGGGGCGGCAGATGAACACAAAACACACACATACAGACAGTTTGAGATGTGACATACTGCATGTGCAGGAGATCCCCACACCTCACAATGCTGTCCAAAATGTCCACAATTATACTAAAGTTTCTAAATGGATCCTTGCTGTGCCCAAACTAACTTTTTTTTTTTTTGTTACTACAAAGAGAAATGCATGGGTATTAAGCAGAACTTAAATTCTATTCAAAAAGAACTTACCACTTTGCCAGGCCTTGCCCATGTCCAAATAAATCCCTCCTGACAAGCTGTCACTATACAGTCTTCAAGAAATATTAAGACAGTCAGTCTCTCGTGTGCTATCTTTTTACAGATAAGGGGCTCTAGTAGGGGTAGGTCTTCCATGCGGGGACAGAGCAGTGTCCCCAGAGTCTTAGCAGGGTCTGTTCTGGTTTTGGTGAGCATGTTACTGCTCTTGCTGCTAATGTGGCCCATGCTGTGGTTCCGTTTGTGGTCCTTGTCATGGTGCTGGTCTTTGCGATCGTGAAGGGAGAGCGTGGCAAACTTGCTGACACCCGAGGCAATGGCACTGTCTATGACGCTGCTCTTGTTGTTGGCAGTCGTAGCTGGCGAGTACGGTAAGCTGTTGGAGCGTGGCAGGGGAGAGGGGAGGGAGTTACTGGGGGTGTTGGCGCCGCTGTTGTTGCCGTTCGTGCTAGGGTTATTACTCCCATTGTTCACTACGCCACCAGCGACTCCGCCTCCCAAACCCCCTCCCACCGGGGGGCTGGTAGCGTTCATCACATTGGTGTGCGTTCTTGTCCGGGAAAGCGGGAGGTGAGGGAAAAGGATATCTTCTGTGAGGTCCCACAAGCACAGCTGAGTGTCCTGGCCCACTGAGCCAAACCTGTACGTGGTGTGTACTGGCCGACTGTCCGTGGAGTTGCGCTTGGAGAGCCGGGACTGCGTACTGTTGGCCCGGTCGCGACCAAAGTGGATCTGGTCCTGGAAGTCCTCGTCGCTGCCACTGAACTCCATAGGGTCCGCATCCTCCACGCTGGTCGTGTAGTGGTCAAACGCCACCACGCTGACCCATGATTTGTGTCCGTGACCGCGCGCGATAACCCGGCAGTCGACAAATGACCACACGGTCACCAGATCATCCTCGCCCCCCGCGACAATGTACTTTCCGTCCGGACTCCAGCACACGCACAGCAGACCCCCAAAGTAGCTTTTCATGGTCCCGTGCAGCTCCACCGCATCAAAGTTGAAGACCCGAAGGAAGCCGTCCTGGCTCACACACGCCAGGAACTTCCCGTCGGGTGAAAAACAAAACTCGTTAAGCGCTCCCTCGCCCACCGTCCATTTGAGCAAAGGGTTGCGCGTGGACTTGCTCTTACACGTGTGCACCGAGTAGTTCTTGCCCTGTTTGAGCAACTGGTAGTGAGGAACCGTGGTGCCACACGTGTTTTCCACGTTGTACAAGTACATGTTTCCACTGGAATGAGTGACTAGGAACAAACTCTCCGAGCCGGGCACCCATTTTACACAAGTCACTCTGGATTTGTCTATTAGTCTCTGGGAGAGAAGGAACAAAAATGTTCAAATTCAATTGTAAGCAACAATGTCTTTCACCGAGTTACGTCAAAAAACAGAACATTTGAAGTCAGTAACAAAACGCCATTTCCATCTCTACCCCAAATCTATGGTGGTTTTAGTCCTGCCACAAATTCAATCACAGTTTTATGTGGCTTTACATTCCTTTTGAGACTTTCCTGCCAACTTACTTCCTCATTGAAGAGCTTACTGGTCTCCTTCTTGATGGGGTCGATGAGCTGCACCTGGCCTGCCGAGAAGCCCACCAGCAGGGATACGCTGTCCGCTGTGGCCGTGAGGTGGTTGAAGTCATGACATGTGGGCTGTGTTCCCTTGTATATCCTCTTGTCAATAGGCTTGCTCAAGTCAGCCGCCTGAAAGAAAAGCATACAAAAAAATAAAACAGCGAGATACGATTATGGCAGTAACCTTTTCAGTGTTGCATGTTTTCGGCTCTTGATCAAATTATCAAGGGTGGCATGCACAAGCAATGAAGCCGACATGAGTAGAGTGCTCATGATGACACAGAATTCTTTGAACATGACAGCAAATATTAAAGGCCTTTTGAAATGGCAACTAGGTCTATGACGCGGTCTTTGAAGTCAATAGTTTAAGTGCATTACAGTACAATCAAAGACACCCAAAAAAAATATATTCCTGAAATAAGGCCTACATGACAATGTGGTGTCTCAGGGGGCTCGCTGCTGATTGTTATGAACAATACTGACATAAAGAATCAGACCAGGGCATGCAACTCTAGCCTCTTGGGTTTGTGCTTTATTCAAAATGCCTCAGGGGCACAGTGAGTTTACTAGCACAGTGAATGGTTCACGCCATCAGCAGATTGGAACGTTTTCTTGTGTAACTTCACGTCTCCAGTCAGCTCAGCTGTTTTTGCATAGGCCTTTTCCAACCATAGCCCATATAGTATATCCCAGCTAGGGAATGTCAGAAAGGTACACGCTTTAGTATTTATGCACCTGTATAGTCCTCATGAATATTGTAGATGTTCAGATCTGTTTACACACTTGGGAAAAAATGAAAAACTATAGATTTGGTCTGCTATCTGCCACACTGAGGAAATTAGGATCAAGCACCTGAAGCCCTGCATGATCAACTTGTCATGTCCACAAGTTCAGAGCGACTCACTCACTAAGATGCCCCTCTCTCTGACTGAAGTCCAGGAAGCACTTCCTACATCACCAGGCTGACACGTCATTGGAAGTTGATGCAAAAACCATTCAATGGAAATCCTGCACGCAGATTTAGATTGAGGTCAAATAACATCTTCATATGTATGTGAATTTGCAAGTTATTGTGCAAATTAATTCACAACACCACCTTGTTCTTAACTCCACAACTGTTGTTTAAGCAGTCATGTAGCTAGCTTTCCACCCGTCAAGACTAGCTTGTCTAGGTCACATCAGACAGCGCCTCCGTGCACTGCAAGTCATCACCCAAGTGGAAGTAGAAGTAGAGGTCACACTTGTGATTTCACGAGCATGCATTCATTGCCAATATTGTGATTCTAGTAAAATGTCCACCATGTCCACTGTGCGTTGATAGGTGTTACGGCCTAACTGTGACTGTCAGATTAGAGTTAGCCAGTCTGCTAGTTGGCTAGCTGGCTCGCGGTGCATACCACAACACTTTTGGACGAGGTGGACTGTGCAGTCAGAACTGACCTGTGGTGCTATAGGACACCGTGCTCTGCGTTAGTCATAAACCAGGCAAACTGGACAACACTGACCTGTGGCCATCAATTAAGACACACCAATTATAAGCAAGACGACTGTTAGCATAATGTTTATCTACCTTTCTAACTCCTTTGTAGATGTAGAAGTACAGCTCCCGGCCCACATTAAAACAGATTCTGTCGCCGTTACCAGACTGGTCATTGACGTTGACGAAGGAGACTTTGACGGGGTTCGAACCCTGGGAATTAAACGGCACCCTGTTGGGACGGCTATATTCGGAGTGAGTGAGGAGTTTATAGACGCCTTCCCGTGTAGTGAACTGAGTTTTAATTTCGTTCATCTCCTTCCCTCCTCCCTCCGCCGCCGCCATCTTTGAAATTAACAATAACATTCATCCTTCCTAGAGCCCGGATCTTTACGCACGGAGCATGCGCATTGCGGTTCATGGGTAAAGTGGAGTCGACTCGCGCCAGTGAGTGTGACGTATTAAAATATCCAGGAGTAGAACAGAAGAAAACCATTTTAAAAAACGTTTCATGTATGTAGGATGATTTGTTCCAATTGAAGTTTAATACTGGCAACTCACGTTGCTCACCTTGGTAAACGAGGTTTGAAGGTGAAATCATCTGTGTGAAGTGAACCAATAAACTGAGAAACTAGTCAATCAATTCACAGCAGTCAGCAGAGATGCTGACAACGCGCACCTGTCCAAATCTGTGAAGTTGGTGGTCAATCAAAAAGTACCATGGCGACAACGAACCCGCAGCAACAACACTCACGTTCAGGTAATTGAGTCAGTGTTTACAGATGGCAGTGAGCAATGAAAACCGAACACATACAGACTTATGCACATACTAAGTTTTCATCCGAATAGAACACTTTAAACGTGACGAGTTTAACCAATGTTTAAAAAAAAAAGGTGGGCCTTTTATCATCACACTAGGCCAATTGAGGTCACGTGATTAATTGTGATGACAAAAAAATGTACTCTAGTTAGGCCTACTGATTGTTTACCTTATAAAATATACATGGGTTTATTTTACTCGCAGGTTTTCGTGATGGCAGTCTTGTTCAAAGTGGCCCCAGTAGTGTGGACAAGCTTGCATTCAAATACATGGTGAGGAAATTCAAAGATGCAGTTTGTATGTACATTTGGTATATTTTAGACAGTTAAAGTCAACGCCTGTCGCCTAGGTAAACATTTATTGTGCCACAACTTTGAAGTGAGTAATATGTAATAGCTCTTTTCCCCCTATTTTATTGTAGGAGCTGTGTAAAGTGGAGTCCAGTACTGATTCCGAGTCAGATGTCAGTCCAAGATGGTCTGATACCAGCACCATGGTAATATCTGGCACTGTGAATTAGTCTCATTGTATGTCCTTTTGACTGACAGTAAAATGTTATGGTAGGCATAGTCTACAATAATTATGAGCATGCATGCCCTTAGCTCTCAAACTCTACCCGTACGGAAAAAAAAGAGCGTATAACTGCGGCCAAAACACGTTTTTTTTTACTGCAGTAATTTTACAGTGTCACTGCAGTTATTCTGCAATTACTGCGTCCAAAATACCACAGTTGATTGCAGTTACTGTGCTTTTACTGCAGTTTCAAAACTGCAATATTTTTTTGTAAGGGAAGGCGCCGTTCATCCTCCATCCACGAAATTACGCTTCCCGAGTTACGTTTACACCCAGGTGTCCGGAGCACGCTAGATGGTGGTCACCTGTCTTCCGTAAACAAGCGCTGTAACATGGAGATATGGCCGCGTGGAAACACACATCCTATCAAGGTGTATCAATTTAACCATAAAAAAAGTATTATTATTATTTCTCGCAGATATTAAAGTTAAGTTCCTTATATTTCCAAAACTGTACCGCAAGCGACGCATGTTAATGTTCAGATTGAGCATCGGACTCCTAACAAAACTCCCTTGTACAGAAGATGCCTTCGTGCAATGACTTATGTGTAATGTACTGGGACCGAGTCATGATCAAGGACTAGCATACCCTCACCTTTTGATACAGGTTAAAAATCCTTTAAAATAGTTGCTTTTATAACATTTAAGTCACCAAACCACAATGTTATTATGCACTTTTTAACTAGTTTCTACAATGTTACTCTGATCAGGGATGTGCAAGTAGTGCGCCAGAGAGCAGACAACCCATTCAAAGGATGCTAACATGTACACACAAACCGGTGGGACGATTTTCGTATCATTCTTTGGTAAGTAGTATTGCAACTCGCAAGCATTGACGAGCAAATCGCTTACATTCATACATTCCTTGGGGACATACTATACTTACAGTATAAAATACCCATCTCGCTTCAGTCCTTGGACCCATATGACGGGAGCTCAGAAGATTCGGATGAGTCCATGGGTGGTCCCAGGCGACCGAGGCAGGGAGGCTGCAGGTATTGGGGCAGGAGCCAAAGAAGGAACAATCACCCTCCAACTGTCATCCTCAAAGAAGTGATCAAAAGTGGTGGTCTAAGGGATGGCCCAATGGAGCCGCATCTCATTGATGTCCAGATGAGGTCAGCAAGTGACTCTGAGCTATGGACATGCAGCCACAGCAAGGGGCGGGGCCCTGTTGCTGAGACATCTGCAGACTCAGGAGTGCTTGCTACTAAATCCTCCCCCTGCACACCAGTGTCTCTCACATTTGTGGGGGCAGCAACCTCTGTCCACAATGTCCAGATACCAGAGAGCACTTCAGAGAAATCTCCTGACAGTCCTGTCCCCCTCAGGGGTCTCTTCAAAAGGAAATTCGGTCTTCCAGGAGCAGAGACACCACAAGATGGCGGCCACAGGAAGAGGCAGTGTGTCACCAAAATGGAGACTGGGGATTCTCCTCCTGAGGTGAGTTGGGCCCTGACCAGAAACAGTCCCCTAGCCTAGAGACACCATATTGCTTAATACTGCTTATCCAACACTTGCATATCTACACAGGTGGCTAGGAGCGGTTTCTGGACAGGGTCATGAAACTGGAAAAACAAGGGCACTTTTGACCACATGGCAAAATCTTTTTCTTTCTTGCAGAACAATTTGATAATCTATGGGAAAACATTGATGTTAAAGTTGTGGCTATTCAAGTTTACTTGGAGAATATGTATCGAGTATGAAAGTTATTCCTTTACTTAAAAACAGATGCAATTTTTTTCCACAGTAATTTGAACTTAATTCTCACGCATGTAAGGAATAACATCCATATTAATTTGCATTGCTATATTGTCTATTGGTGTGGTGAAATATATTGGGGGATTGAATAAATCATGCATTTGCTAGTTCTATTGTATGGTAGTTATGGAAAAAAATTAGTGGTAGACTGATTTGCTTTAGACTAATATCAAATAAAGCTGTTCTACCAAAGCATATTCACTGATTTTATTGCATCTTGTGTGTGTCCTTCATGTTACAAGGCATCTCTCCATCGGGTCTGACAATGCCAGACGGCTAACCCTCATACAAACTCCTGAATGTCAATCTTTATAGGAATTCGTTGGGTGCATTCCAAACAAGGAATCATCTGTAGATATTAAAGGATGAACAATTATCCTATTATGGTGAAATTTGGAATTCAGCCTACGAAAAGCGGAACAATGAATGTAAAACGCTTGGGTTTATAGACATCCATCCCATATTTTCAGGTGAACGTAAGTAAGCAGCAATATGGTAATTGCACACTGGCTCGGTGTGCTATTCTTGGTCAAGCTTTAACAGTGAAATCATAGACCATAAGTAAAAATAAAACTGGGTAGTCGGTTACTGTTAGCCATTTAATAACCAGCAAACGGTTAAATCATTGATACTTTATTTTACATGTCATTAACCAACATCTTTACGCCATCATAAAAACATACTGATTCCTTCGTAAAAAATCATTTTCACCTTCTTCCAACTTCACTTTCTATTCACAATCCAACTGACTACATTACTCAGACTTTCTTCACTTCCCAATGACATGTTAAATTCAAATTTTACTTCTCCCACTAGTTACTTGACTAACTACATTTTGTATGGACTACATTACCCTAAAGACTACGTTTCATAAGTGGACTACACTACGAAGTGATTAATAGGAATGATGAATAAAACAAATTCCCCAGTCTCCTGGTGAGAGGAGTCTACTCTGTGCAGAGCACTGCCACTCCACGCTCGTAGAAGTTGTGAGGGTCTTCCTTGGTGGCGATGTCAAAGTCCACGGTGAAGATGAGATCGGCTCTGGTGAAGTTCAGATACACGGGCAGAGTGACCTGTGGGAACAGGGAACAGTACACAATGTTCAAGGTATTTGGAGAATGACTAGGACTAGCTCCCAACACACTATGAACCATCTATCGGACGTATTGAAGGGAATGTGAGGTCTGGTCTATTATATGTGGAGAAAATTGATATTTCTAATCTGGCAATACCCCTGAGGGCATAAAGTGTTGTATTGAGCTCAAACTTCACATCTGTGCATTCCCATGTACCATACACGATATTCTGCGTGGCTCTGAGACGTACCATGTGCTTCTTCTCGGCACTCAATTGCTTCACCCAGCGCAGCTGAGTCAGCGGCAACTCCGTGGAGATGTCGTTGGACAGAGACAGCTTGTTGTTGCCGTGGGTGGCTCCCTGCAGCTTCAGACCTGTCGGGGAGAAAGAGGGGTTCGTAAAGGTCACTTAGGTTGATCATGTATATTGGATAAATTAAACACCTTCGATGGAGATTTTCCATTGAGAATGTCTTTTAATCCAGGACTAGACTTAATATGGGTCCAGGAAACCAGCCCTGGATGATCACAGCCAAACCATAACTATATTAAAAAGTAGCTGGTGTTGTAATTCTTGCTTTCTGGTGAGAATCCCCAATGCCCTGACTGGTACTGTACACTAATCTAGACAGAGAGCAGACCTTTGATGCCGAAGCTGCAGGCGTCGAGCGCGGCCCCCTGGGCGGTGGTGACGTTGACCTCCAGACACAGCTCCTCCAGGGACCAGCTGTTAGCCTGGGCCACGTATTGACGGGTGGCCGTGATGTAGGCCTCGGGGACAAACAGGCTGCCTAGGCACACATGGATGTTCTGGACAGGAAAGGGGAAAATAACATTGATTCAGAGTGGGTGGAGAGTTATTATGGGTAACACTACTGCTTAAGAGTCCAATACCTTGTCCAATGTCAAGTTCCTGGGTCAATTATGGTATCAATTCATTGCAAATCACCCATTAATGGGATAGCTTCCAGAGTGGCTTTATTTTTAACTCTAAAAAGTGACAAATTGTTCATGGACTTCTTTGAAAGTAGTTAAATTCATTCAGACTTGAATGAATAAAATCCAATGGGATGCTAACATTAGCAATATTCTAACCTAACGAATTAGGCAAACTGGCCGTCTACGTTCATGGAATCATTTTAAGGCAACACCAAATCCACTTAGGTCTTCCAATGTCAGGAACCCGTCCCTTTAATATAGAGGTCAGATGAACACCTTGAGTTCCTTAGCGCCCCCGCTGGCGGCTCCCTGGGAGATAGCCTGCAGCTGTTTGACACGCTCGCTGAAGTCGGCCACCCACTGGATGACAGTCATGGAGGCGGGCACGGTGTAGCGGCACCAGCTACGGGGCAGGATACCTGGAGACACACACCGTTAGCACTGGGACACCTTGCAGAGACAATATGCCAAATCCTAACTCGAGTTGCACGAGTTTAACTTTTGACCCTTAAGTAAATCATCCATTGATGTCAACGGAAGACTTGTATGAAAATGAAAGTGGATCTTAAATTAGGATTTGGGCCATTGACTATTACCGTAATCCTACCATACTCGCACACATTGTCACTATGTAACCATATTAGATGTAATGGTAAAACTAAAGACGATCTTGTGTAGAGAATGAGAGGACCTTTGACGAGGTCGTTGATGAGGGTGCGCAGGTCGTTGGTCTGTTTCTTCTTGCCCTCGCACACCTGCACCACATCAGTCAGGTCCTGACGCACCTCCTGAAGCATGCGGGCGCCCATCTTCACCTCGCGCTCAAAGAAACGGAACAGGGGGTCCTGTGTGTGTGTGTGTTGGGGATTAAATATATATACACGTTTGTTAAACAAGATATTTTCACCTGTATAGTCCTTGAAGACACCCACAGTGTGTGAATTGGATATCAGAAGTCAGATCCATATTATGAGTTTAATTCACATTAAATCAGGTTCGGGATAGATTCATAATTTACTGCATAAAGAAAAAGCATTATGTAAGAGATTGTGTGTGTATGTTGGAAATATAAGTGTCAAAGTGTCATCAGAACACTCTTCCAACCTTAGCCCATCAGATCCCAGGCATCACACTGACCAGATGAGACGTTGCCGGGACGTTACCTTGATGTTCTCCACGGTGCGTTTGAGGTGGTTGACCACCTGCGGGATGAGCGTCAGCCAGTTGGTGGCGGTGGTGAGCAGCGTGCGCATCCAGGCGGGCTGGGCCTCGGCTGAGGTGGACGCCGTGCGCTCGCGCTTCGTCTCCTTCTCGTAGGCCAGGTCATCCTCATCCTCCAGCATCTGCATTTTCAGCATCTTACCCATCATGTCAGTGCCTGAAGCAGCCCAGCAAGGGGTGAGGAGGGGGAGGGGTGGGGAGGGGGAGGGGAGAAGGAGGAGGGAGAGGGGTGGAGGAGGTGTAGGGAGAGTTGTGGGGGAGGGAGAGGGGTGGTGGGGGAGGGTGGGGGAGGGAGAGGGGTGGTGGGGGAGGGTGGGGGAGGGAGAGGGGTGGTGGGGGAGGGAGGGGGAGGGAGAGGGGTGGTGGGGGAGGGAGGGGGGGTGGTGGGGGAGGGAGGGGGGGTGGTGGGGGAGGGAGGGGGGGTGGTGGGAGAGGAGACAAGCCCGGGGGAGGAGGAGGAGTGGGGGAAGAAGATATCAACGGTGGACCAAGAACATAGCCTTGTACTGCGACATCGAAATGTTAAAGGTTGTTGTGTTAATAAAGGGTTGTTGTGTTTCACAATCAAAAACAAGGGATTACAACATAAAGTCATAAAACAAATTACATCTGACAAAAACAAGGGTAAGTCAATACCAATACTAATAAAATGGAGGGAGACCATGCAATATTTCTTAAAGGAGGACATATAGAAGTGAATAAAGTTTCTGGGGCTCTGTGAGAAAAATCAGTTGTAACCAAAGAGGGATAGAGGGATAGATGGAGGGGATGAGAATGGATTGAGGGATGGATGGATGGAAGGATGGATGCATCAACAGCTGGGAGTTGGAACTGGCAGCCAAGCGAGACATGATGAATGTGAAATACAGCTGCTGGAGGGTGAGAACACCCCCCCCCCCCCCCTGACAGAACACCCCCATTCACATGGGTAAGGCTACCACACGGAGGTTTTAACACTGGAACTGATTTGAGGAACGGCACAAGGAGAGGAAAGGGTCCTAGGGCCTAAATATAAACCATCATTACAACCGAGTTAGTGGAAGCAGTGAGAGAATATGCTCTGCATCAATGGTAGTCATCAGGGAATAAAACTAACACCCGCCAAATGCGGTTAGATAGATTTAGGTATTGGTGGGTAAGAATGCCCATTTTACCAGCCACGTTGACGGGTGGTCAACAAGTAGGAGCACTTGTGCGAGTTGCGATTTACTGCAGTAGCTGTTTTCAAAAGTTTCTGCTGTTTTGTTTCATAGCTGCTAATCGCACAAAGAAATAGGAATCCTACATCCAGCCTCAGCAACACTGCCTGGCAGAACTGTGTGCTCTGAGTGAAGTACTGATAGATTCATTTCTGGAGGCGCTGTGCACAGGCATAAAGGTTGGTCTAATTTACTTAAAACGAAAAGTCTACTGAAGTGAGACTTTTTCTTCGTGTTTCTTGGCTATTTACATTGTTTTGTTCACAAGCTCGGTTGTTTTTCAACGTTAGTTTGAGTCTGCTGCTTCAACTGATAGTGAAGAGACCCACGCCCTAGTCAGATCACAAATCTCACACACAGACATGACTCGAGTGGCCCCGTTACCACGGTAACCCCCAGCTCTTAAAAGGGGCAGCTGAATATTTTGTCTCATCTGATATTTTGGTTTAAAAAAAACTCAGGTCACAGGAATTTTTATGAAATTTAGCAATATACCACATTACTTTTTACTAATACATTTCTTGTTTTCGAAACATTACAAAGCATGGTCATCCGTTTATTTTTATATTTGTTAATGTAATTATGGCGACAATGTTTTTTGGCCTGGTACAAAATCTGAGTGGCTGGTAGATTTTATTCATCTACCTGCCACAGTGGCTGGTGGACCAAAAAGTTTATTTTATGCCCTGGTAGTCATTCCTCTAGTTCAGGGGTAGGCAACCCTGTTCCTGGAGTGCCACAGGTACCGCAGGATTTTGTTCCAACTTGGAACCACACAATACCAACGGAGGTAATTGATCAGTTCAGTGATTTCCTCAATTCAACACACCTGGTCTTCCAGGTGCCATGAAGTGCCTGCGGTTTCTCCAGGACCAGGGTTGCCTACCCCTGCTCTAGTTAGATGAGAATATGCTCTGCACCAATGGTAGCCATTTCTCTAGTTAGAGAATATGCTCTGCACCAATGGTAGCCATTTCTCTAGTTAGAGAATATGCTCTGCACCAATGGTAGCCATTTCTCTAGTTAGAGAATATGCTCTGCACCAATGGTAGCCATTTCTCTAGTTAGAGAATATGCTCTGCACCAATGGTAGCCATTTCTCTAGTTAGATGAGAATGAGGCCTGTGGAAATAAGATATGTTACAACAGATATGGAGAGAGGAGAAACCAAAGATGAGTGATGCGTTTCGGCACTCTCCTCGCTGCATAAAGGATCCCACAGACAGCCAGGGCCAACCAACTGCAGCCAATAGCATACCCTGAGTGGTGAGCAGGACCTTCTCAGCGTTGCTGGGCAGGCCCAGCCAGGACGGGGTCTGGGTGTCTGGCAGCATTTCCACCCAGTGCATGAACTCCTCACGCCTGGAAACAAAGACAGAACAGTGTTACTGAGAGGAGAGACAGAACAGTGTTACTGAGAGCAGAGACAGAACAGTGTTACTGAGAGCAGAGACAGAACAGTGTTACTGAGAGGAGACAGAACAGTGTTACTGAGAGAGCAGAGACAGAACAGTGTTACTGAGAGAGCAGAGACAGAACAGTGTTACTGAGAGAGCAGAGACAGAACAGTGTTACTGAGAGAGCAGAGACAGAACAGTGTTACTGAGAGAGCAGAGACAGAACAGTGTTACTGAGAGAGCAGAGACAGAACAGTGTTACTGAGAGGAGACAGAACAGTGTTACTGAGAGAGCAGAGACAGAACAGTGTTACTGAGAAGAGAGACAGAACAGTGTTACTGAGAGGAGAGACAGAACAGTGTTACTGAGAGAGCAGAGACAGAACAGTGTTACTGAGAGAGGAGAGAGAATGGTAGAAAATCACCTGAAATGTAACCATTCCTAAATGTGTGCATTTCAGAAGAATGCAAAGGTTTCCCCTTAATTTCTTTATGACAAACATTTTGCTGAGGAGAATTGATCACAATATAACATAGTTTTTGTATGTACTGTACTCAGTTTTCATACATACACAAAAAATATATAAAACGCAACATGCAACAATTTCAAAGATTTCACTGAGTTACAGTTCATAGAAGGAAATCAGTCAATTGAAATACATTAATTAGGCCATAATCTATGGATTTCACATGACTGGGCAGGGGCACAGTCAGAATACGTTTTTCCCACAAAAGGGCTTTATGACAGAAATACTCCTGAGAACTCCCCCCACCCCACCCCTCAAACGATCCCGCAGGTGAAGAAGCTGGATGTGGCGGTCCTGGGATGGCATAGTTACACGTGGTCTGCGGTTATGAGACCAGTTGGATGTACTGCCAAATTCTCTAAAATGATGTTGGAGGCGGCTTATGGTAGAGAAATGAACATTCAATTCTCTGGCAACAGCTCTGTTGGACATTTCTGCAGTCAGCATGCCAATTGCACGCTCCCTCAAAACTTGAGAAATCTGTGGCATTGTGTTGTGTGACAAAACTGCACATTTTAGAGTAGCCTTTTACTGTCCCCAGCACAAGGTGCACCTGTGTAATGATCATGCTGTTTAATCCGTTTCTTGATGCGCCACACCTGTCAGGTGGATGGATTATCTTGGTAAAGGAGAAATGCTCACTAACAGGGATGTAAACACATTTGTCCACAAACTTTGCGAGAAATACGCTTTTTGTGCGAATGGAACATTTCTGGGATCTTTTATTTCAACTCATGAAAAATGGGACCAACACTTTACATGTTGCGTTTATATATTTTTGTTCAGTATACATTTAATGACACTAAATTAAAACTACCACCCCCCCCAACCCCCAAGGCTGGCCACTGACCGGATGCCATCGGGCATCTTGATGTCCTTGTGACCGTCCACCTTGAAGGCCAACTTGAACTCTGAGTCGAAGCTGCCCGTGGTGAAGATGCGATCCAGGAAGGTGTTGAGCAGCCGCTGGTCAAACTCGTTGTCGATGCGGCCGCCGTAGATGGACTGGGCCATCAGGGTCTTCAGGGCCGCCCAGGGGATCTTGTCTGGGGAGATGTTCTGACGGCCCTGGGGGTGTGGAAGAAGAGGGGAAAGGAAGGTTACCACCATTGAGATACATATAATATCTGTTCTGATTCTGTTCTCACCACGCCCATCCAACTTAGCTTAGAGGCTAGCCATTCTAGGAGTCATTTTTAGTTTTTATTGAGTGACCGCCAACTTCATTCCTAATTGCAATAATGTATATATTTGTGTGAATTGCATAAAAGAAGTCAGATCCGTATAATGAGTTTCATTCACATGAAATCAGGTTCGGGATAGATTCATCATCTAATGCAAGAGACATTCTGCATACAGAAAGAACCCTATATAAGAGACAACAGTGTGTGTGTGTATTTTATGTGTGTGTGACTGACCTTAGCGGTGTCGTCCAGCCAGGTGTCCACGGTGTCGCAGGCCGAGCGCAAGTCCGACTCTCCGAACTCGTACTTCTTGGACCAGCCCAGCGGTGCATAGCGCAGGCGCTCCTGGATGACGGCGTGGAACCAGGCCAGCAGGAAGTAGAGACGGGCACGCTCGTTGGGTGCCTGCAGAGGATGATGGGTAGAAGAGGTTTGTTTAAAAGGGGCAATCTGCAGTTCAAACAATCAAGTGGCCCCCCCCACCACTTTTTTGGTAGATAGGTGAGGAATGGGGCTGGAGGTCTCAAATTCAGACAGAGCTATGCATGCAAGGACTGACCATTCACAATATCAAAATGATTGTTTTAACCATGCTGTTTCGAGGCTATACAATGTTAGTTTACAATGACATTGTTTACAAACAATGGAGTAAAAACAAGCTTCTATATTGTGGGTTCTGATGAGGTAGGACACATGAAATAAGCTCATTAGGCCTTTCTAAGTTATATTCTTAAAGAATCTATGGGTATATATATCATTAAAAGTCCAAAAAATGAATATCGCAATTGCAGATTGACCCTTTTAAATAATCAAGGTAAAAAATAATTCATTCATCCAAGTTTACGGAGGAAGAAGGTGTGTGAGAGATGAACAGAGAGGCATAGGAGAGAACGAGAGAATCAGTATATATATATATATATATAGTGGTGTGGGTCACCTTGCACATGCGAGCCACAGGGATGCTGCTGAAGGTCCTCAGCATGTTGGCCTTAACCCCAGGAGGAGGCTCAAACACAAAGATACGTCCTGCACGCAGCAGGTTCACTGGCACCTGAGAGGAGAAGAGAATAAAACATTTGTCCATCTCTCAATAGTCAAGACATTCATAACTGTGCCACATGGTGGGAAAAAGCTTGGGGTTAACCAATCACAGTGCTAACACTTCAAGTAACAATGTGGACATTTTTCAAATCAGTGTTTTTTTGTGTTTTTTTGTTTTTTAAATCAACAATTGAACGTGCTTGAACCTTCTTCAGAAATCACTTCGTAGCTCTTTCATTAAGTTTACTGTTATGTGTTAATGGTCCTCAATACTGAGTGTAAAACACTGTCATAGTCGCCATGTTCTTTATTTTTCTAAGGAACTTGAATGTGGAATGTGACCTTGGGGTTGATCTCCATGGTGAGGAAGAGGCGGAAGCTGGCGTGGGGCTGCATGGAGTGGAGCTTCTTCTCCAGCTGCATCAGCCAACCAGGAGCCAGGTGCACGTTCTCCAGCATCACCCACCTGCCGGACTTGACGGCGGTGTTGATGTCGCGGTCGGCCTTGTTGAAGCCCTCAGCAGAACCTGAGGAGAGAGAAGAGGAACCAGGTTTCTAAGATGCCAGTTTCATCCTTACTCCTCCTGGGCTGTTTACAAACGGAACTGACTGAATTTAAATAAAATTGACCTACCGATGGAGATGGAGGTGATGTGTTTGTTTTCCTCGGCTGCCAGGTCCCGGACCAGGCCGCTGGCGTCGTACCCGGGCACGGAGCACATCAGAACTGGGGTACTGGGTTTCACCTAGGTGGGTAGGATAACAAGCCGTTGTTTCAGGAGGAGATGAGCAGTTGGAATACGCAAATGGTACCGTATTTTCCACACTATAAGGCGCACCGGATTATAAGGCGCACCTTCAATGAATGGCCTATTTTAGAACTGTTTTCATATATATAGGGCGCACCGGATTATAAGGCGCATAGAATAGAAGATACTGCAGTCAAACGTTTGACTGGGGTTGCGTTATGCATCCACTAGATGGAGCTGTGCTAAAGGGAATGTCAACAAAACAGTCAGATAAAGTCAAACTTTATTAAGCGTTCTGACAACAATTTTGGGGTCTTTATACACACACACACAAGTGGTGTGGGACTGTGAGTAAGCACAGTACCGGTGTTTACTGACTACGGTAGCCGTAATGCTGCAAGCGGTGCGGCTTTGTAGTTTACCAGTCGTACTGAAACATTTCATTATTATTAAATTGTTTTTATTGGTTTTTCATACTGAAACATTTTGACAGAGCGCCTTGAGCGCCGTGTGCAACCAGTATGGATCAACCAATTAACCAATTGATCCATATATAAGGCGCTCCGGATTATAAGGCGCACTGTCGTTTTTTGAGAAAATTAAAGGCTTTTAAGTGCGCCTTATAGTGCGGAAAATACGGTACTTAGAACAGTATTGGCAAGGTTGTTCAATGAGCAGAACATACACTTTTGCTAGTAACCCTTTAACATACTGTACAAATAACAACACACTATATCTGAGATGATTGTCGATTCAGGGATGTCCAGACTTCGGTACCATAGACATGAAATGACTACAATGGTAGATTCTATTTATATTGTCTGTTACCTCGCTCTCCACGATGTTGCCCAGGTCCAGGGGTTGCTCGATGATGGCCATGAAGGTGTCTCCCAGGACCTTGGATACAAAGATGTGGGCCATGGCCAGCATGCGGTCCGGACGGAAGGCTTGGATCAGCAGCAGCTGGTGCACTGCCTGACCGATGGAGGCTGTCGAGGACAGACAAATACATTTTTGAGATCGACTACATTGCAGTCGGACTGCACAGAATCACTGTAAGACTCTTTCCACTTTACCGCCACCACTGTAAAGCACAAGCACTCCAACTTCCTATTTTCTGTACATTCATTTGGTATTTTTATGCAAATTCTATCAAGAGTATAATTGGGATCTCGACAATGCATAGCAGCCTCCTAAACTTGGCTTCACGGGTTCCCACGCTTCCCCAAAGTAAAACACATTACAACACTGATTGAAATACTCACTTGACTGTTTCTCCTCTGTCCACAGGTAGGGCACGGATAGCTCAGGGGAGTTGCTCTCAATCCACATGAAGAATTGCTTCAATTATCGAAAAAAAAAAGCCATGTCAACCTCAATGACAACTTAATTTTCCTTTCTTACGCTCTTTTCTTCAAAATAATTATTGTTATGCTCTTCTGTTTAACGGTTTAGTAAAGAGTCGGTTTACAAACGGTTTAGTAAAGAGTCGGTTTACAAACGGTTTAGTAAAGAGCTTCACATTGCAAAAGTCATTTTCTTCCCCTCCCTCCCTCCCTCCCTCCCTCCCTGCCAAGTTTCTCACCTCATCAGCCTCCACCTTGGAGACCAGGTCCTTGAAGGCAGGGAGTCGGCTGAGGATGATCATGGCCTCACACTGCTCCGTGGTCAGGCCTTTCACCTTAGGCACCGCTGTGCCCTTCAGCACCATCTCCGCGCCGCGCAGGAAGTGCTGGAACTCTGCGTCGTAGGACGGCTCGCTGAGGGCAACAGGAACTGGTCATCAATAAGATGCATGGGCTGCGGCACACTGTCCACACTAGCATACCACTTAGAATGCATCCTCAATGCATGTTTGTAGTGTAGATATTGGAACCGAACCATGGACCTTATCCTTCACATTATAACCAGGAATGTGTAGAAAGTTCAAAGTTCATTACCTGGTCATGCCTTTCAGGTTGATCCTGGCTAAGAGCATTGCGAAGGTGATGTGATCCTGGTTACACATTCCTCTGGCCACTCTGTTGAACGCCCCCTGAAACGAGACAATCGGATTGTTGATTTTGCACAAAAAAAAAAACATTGATTTGAGATCTATGAAGAAAATCTCCAGTTCTAGATGTTCTAGAAGGTGTTCTAGATGTGAGGTTTTAGACATTCTAGGTTCTAGAGGGTGTTTGAGATGTGCGGTTACCTGGAAGAGGTCCTTGGTGATGTGGGTGAGGCGCTGGGTGTGGTCGCTAACACTCTTGAGGTTAGCGTTCTCATACAGGACTGTGTGGTAGATGTCCAGGAAGAAGTGCAGCGAGTACTGGTACAGGAAGTGGATCTGGAGACGGACATGAAGTCATCAACACAGCAGGCTGGAATGGGTTCGCTACACTACGTCTTGGTTCTGTACTAGAAGGTTTTGAAGAGGGTCACCACCATAGAAACAGAACCAGAAGAGACTTGCATAGCAGCAGTCAGATCCGTATAGGAGTTTCATTCACATGAACTCAGGTTTGGGATAGATTCATCATTTAATGCAAGAGACCGTCGGCACACAGGAGAATCTTTATAAGAGCCACAGTGTGTCTATACCTGGTTCAGGGCCTCCATGGTGAAGTAGATGGAGCTGCAGGCCGAGGAGAGGGACAGGTACTGCTGCGACACCGCCTCCACCTCGGCCATCACAATGTCCGTCTCCTCCACCTTCCTGGTCACCTCCGCCGCCTCCTTCTTCAGGTTCTCCAGGGTGGTGATGATGGTGTCGTCGTCCAGGATACGACCCTTGACCTCGTTCAGGGCCTGCAGCAGAGACTTCTCCAGTTGGCGCAGACGCACCTGGAACTCACCTGGTGGAGGGAGGGAAGATTAATGCTTCCATATTTGAAGGATAAAATAGGACAAAGAGAAGAGAGTAAGATACTTTTGTGTGCATTTCATATCAGCAGTCAGATCCGTATATGAGTTTCATTCACATTAAATCAGGTTCGGTATAGATTCATCATTTATTGCAAGAGACTGTCGGCACACAGAGCGAGCCTTGCGTAAGCGAGGTCATTGTGCTCGCGCGTCTCACCCTGCAGTTTGAGGAGGTCGGAGCGCTTCTCGTCCACGTCGGGCCTCTCTGCCTTCAGCACCTCGTTGAGACACTGGCTCTGCAGACTGCTGCGTGTCACCGTGAAGTTGACAAAGGTCACACGAGAACACAGGTCTGGAGGGAACTCCACCGTGGGGTCGCGTGTGGAGAGGAAGATGACGAAGGACGGGGACAAGTCAATGTCCTGGTCGCCAAGGGTGATGAGCACCCGTCCGCCGGTCCTGCGCACCTCTCTGTTGAGCACCGGGTTCAGGATGGGATCGTAGCTCTCTACATCCTGGGGGGAGACATTACCATTAGTTACATGGAAGCAAAATTGTTTTTCCAATTGAACAAAGGTCGGCAAGCCCAACAGTTATCTTGGAACCCAGAACCAAATGTTGCATTCGCTAGCTAGCTACTGGACCTAACGTTTACGTTAAAGCTTCTGTTAAATATAGTAACATTTATGTTACCGGTCTCAAGGGAGATTATGTCTACTGCAGCAGCAGTTGAGCACTACAATGTATTCAGATTAAAAGCATGTGTTACATGCTATTGTAGAGGTACACATGGTCTGGAACATGCTGGATAGACCGAGAAGTCTGTTCTGACCTGCACAAGCAGAGGGTTTCCGAAACGCAGAGCGCTCTCCAGGTTCTTCCGGAAGGCGTCATCCAGGAAGCTGGTCCTGGTGATCTTGCGATCCTTGTACTCGTTCATGATGAACTCTGTGGCCTGGCCGGACGGGTCGATGATCAGGGGATACCTGGGAAAAGGCAAAGTTTTGTTTTTTATTAGGATCTCATTTAGCCCAAAGAAAGGGCTAGCTTTCCAGGAGTCTTTAAAAACACAGTCTATCCATCACACTATTGGATGCACTGTGGAACTAGGATAGGCATTCATTATACAAACATTTAAATGGTAAAGTTTTGTATCTCCCGACAGGATCCGCAGTGAGGCGTTCAGCCTTCAATACAGGTTTATGATAGAACTACCACCCTCTACCCCTCAGTGTTGGTCATGTAGGATACTCCAGGTTTATGATAGAACTACCACCCCTCTACCCCTCAGTGTTGGTCATGTAGGATACTCCAGGTTTATGATAGAACTACCACCCTCTACCCCTCAGTGTTGGTCATGTAGGATACTCCAGGTTTATGATAGAACTACCACCCTCTACCCCTCAGTGTTGGTCATGTAGGATACTCCAGGTTTATGATAGAACTACCACCCTCTACCTCTCAGTGTTGGTCATGTAGGATACTCCAGGTTTATGATAGAACTACCACCCTCTACCCCTCAGTGTTGGTCATGTAGGATACTCCAGGTTTATGATAGAACTACCACCCTCTACCCCTCAGTGTTGGTCATGTAGGATACTCCAGGTTTATGATAGAACTACCACCCCTCTACCCCTCAGTGTTGGTCATGTAGGATACTCCAGGTTTATGATAGAACTACCACCCTCTACCCCTCAGTGTTGGTCATGTAGGATACTCCAGGTTTATGATAGAACTACCACCCTCTACCCCTCAGTGTTGGTCATGTAGGATACTCCAGGTTTATGATAGAACTACCACCCTCTACCCCTCAGTGTTGGTCATGTAGGATACTCCAGGTTTATGATAGAACTACCACCCTCTACCCCTCAGTGTTGGTCATGTAGGATACTCCAGGTTTATGATAGAACTACCACCCCTCTACCCCTCAGTGTTGGTCATGTAGGATACTCCAGGTTTATGATAGAACTACCACCCTCTACCTCTCAGTGTTGGTCATGTAGGATACTCCAGGTTTATGATAGAACTACCACCCTCTACCTCTCAGTGTTGGTCATGTAGGATACTCCAGGTTTATGATAGAACTACCACCCTCTACCCCTCAGTGTTGGTCATGTAGGATACTCCAGGTTTATGATAGAACTACCACCCTCTACCTCTCAGTGTTGGTCATGTAGGATACTCCAGGTTTATGATAGAACTACCACCCTCTACCTCTCAGTGTTGGTCATGTAGGATACTCCAGGTTTATGATAGAACTACCACCCTCTACCTCTCAGTGTTGGTCATGTAGGATACTCCAGGTTTATGATAGAACTACCACCCTCTACCCCTCAGTGTTGGTCATGTAGGATACTCCAGGTTTATGATAGAACTACCACCCTCTACCTCTCAGTGTTGGTCATGTAGGATACTCCAGGTTTATGATAGAACTACCACCCTCTACCCCTCAGTGTTGGTCATGTAGGATACTCCAGGTTTATGATAGAACTACCACCCTCTACCCCTCAGTGTTGGTCATGTAGGATACTCCAGTTCCTAGATGGGGGAGAAGAGATGATGGATGATATTGTGATTCGGATGGACACACTCACCTGTTGAACCTCTTGAGCATGATGGCGTTCTCGGTGCAGAGGTCGTCCGCCGGGAGGGAGTTGGCCTGCCAGCGCAGCCTCTCGTCCGCATTGGACAGGTACTCAGTCCTGGCGATGTCCGTACGGAACTAGTAGGAGAGACAGATCTGCTTAGCCATACAAAATTGAGTCTAGAACATTACAAAGAAAAAAATACTGCCTTGAGTTACAGACGACTGCCAGAGTTGGTGTTAAAGTCTGGGTTTCGAACTTGGGTTGTCCATGCGACTCAAGACAGTTAGCCGTCTGAACTAAAGCCTAGGAAATAGTCATGGGAGCCAAAACAATTCTCCACATCTCCGGCAAGGTCATTTATCATTAGGGCCAGTATTTTTAACCCTCATCACGTGATCTGACCTAGAAAAACTCATGACCCCTCCCTACTCATCATGTAAACTAAAGCCTAGTGCTGAGAACTACCCTCGTTACATGAGCCGCTGAACAACCCCCCCCCCCCCCCCAGTACCTGAATGTTGGCCTGCTGCAGGTGGTGCGACCAGGTGGTGAAGAGGTTCTGTCTCATCTGCTGCTCGAAGTAGCCTGCGTAGGCAATGAAGGCTGCCGACAGCAGGCAGTCCCCGGCGATGGTAGCCATCTGGTTCTTGAACGTCTCGCTGGACTTCTCCCAGCGCTCGCTCTCGGCAGACAGGCTCTTGAGCAGGGCTGTGCTGCGGTTCACCTGCACTCACAGAAGACGTTCATATTTAACAATGATGGATTGATACAGCGCTTTTCCACCTGGTCTTCAATTGCTTTACATTGGAATGGAGCTCTAAACTGAAAAGACTCATCCCCTAGGGCTATACAGTGCATTTGGAAAGAAATCAGATCCCTTCACTTTTTCCAAATTTTGTTACGGTACAGCCTTATTCTAAAATTGATTAAATACATTGTTTTCCTCATCAATTGACACACAATACCCCATAATGACAAAGCAAAAACAGGTTTTTAGATTTTCTTAGCAAATTATATTTAAAAAAAACAGAAACATCACATTTACACTGTATACTATTGTCAAGTCTAGGGCATTGACTTTCAGAGTTTTCATAGATGAGATGCAAGCCTTGTTCATTGAAAAAGCACTCCTTGCTCTAAAACGCATTTCCTAAATCTCTTGCTAATTCCTAAGGTTATGGAGATGGCAAAATGGTATCTCTTGCTAATTCCTAAGGTCATGGAAATGTTGAAATGGTATCTCTTGCTAAAGTTATGGAGATGGTGAAATGGTTTAGTTTATTAGGAATGGTTGTTTTATGGGCGGATGGACTTCCCTACCTTCGCCTCGACGGCGGCCAGATCGGCCTTAATGGCCTGGGCCTCAGAGATGAGTACGGCGTACTCCTCCTTGTAGCGGGCGATGCTGGACTCCAGGTCGTGGATCATCTGCTCCACCTCCTCCGCCTTGGACTTATTGTCCATGGCATCGTCCTCCAGCTTCTGCAGCTCGTTCCTCAGCGGCTCCACGCGCTTCAACATGTCAGCGTAGTTCAGCTAGAAGAGGGGGAAGAGACGGGTCAATAATTGCAGGTTATAAGTAGGGCGCAGAGTTTTTACACGTGGTAAGAAATAATTTACTCCTGGCACTCACTAGACATTGGGTGAATCTCAAATCTTTCCTCTCTCCAAATCTCCTCGAAATGCATCGGAAGAGAAGATCCAAGATTCCTCCTCTATGACCTTCTCCTCCAATTAGTTTTGAGAAGGAGACGAGGAGAGAGGACGCAAGGAATCGAGGAAAGACTTTAGATTCACCCTTAAACCGTTCCCAGTATAAGGTCAGTGGCCGGTGGTTTCCTTACCTGAGCGAT